>NC_054475.1:81206794-81806794 GCF_017639515.1 Carcharodon carcharias | reverse complement strand
TATTCTGTTCTTCAGAATTCTTTCTAGTAACTTCCCCACCACCGAGGTTAGACTGACTGGCCTGTAATTTTCTGGCCTATCCCTTGATCCCTTTTTTAATAATGGGACAATATTAGCAGTCCTCCAGTCCTCTTGCACCTCATCTGTGGCCAGAGAAGATTTGAAAATTACTGTCAGGGCCCCTAATATCCCTTCCCTTGCCTCCCTCAATAGCCTGGGATAAATCTCATCCAGGCCTGTGGATTTATCCACTTTTAAGGCCGCTAAACCCACTAGTACCTCCTCTCTATGTTAATTTCCTCTAATATTTCACAGTCCTCCGCGCTGATGTCTATACCTGCGTTGTCCTTTTCCACTGTGCAAAATACTCATTGAAGACTGCACCCACATCTTCCAGGTCCACACACACATTACTCCTATGGTCCCTAATTGGCCCTACTCTTTTTCATAATTATTCTCTTGCTCTTTATATATTTAAAAAACCCTTTTGGGTTTTCCTTTATTGCGCCCACCAATGCTTCCTCATGCACTCTCTTAGCTTTCCTAATTTGCTTTTTACGCTCCCTCTGCACTCTTTATACTCCTCTAGGGACTCTGTCGTATTGAGCCCTCGGTATCTGCCATAAGCTTCTCTTTTTTTTCTTAATCCTAAACTTTATGTCTCTTGACATCCAGGGTTCACTGGACTCAATCCCCCCACTTTGTCTTTAAGGGAACATATTTGCCCTGTACTCTCACTAGTTCCTCCTTGAATGCCTCCCACTGCTCTGACACAGTTTTATCTGCAAGTAGCTGCTCCCAGTCCACTTGGGCCAAATCGCATCTCAAATCTTAGTAAAATTAGCCTTTCTGCAGTTTAGAATTTTTATTCCCGGCCTAACCTTACTTTTTTTCCATAATTATCCTAAATCTAACTGAGTTATGGTCACTATCTCCAAAATGCTCCCCTACTGATATGCCTTCCACCTGCTTGGGCTGATTTCCGAATATTAGGTCCAGAACTGCCCTTTCCCTTATTGGGCTTTCTATGGACTGGCTAAAAAAGCTCCTCTAGACGCAACTTAAGAATTTTGCTCCCTCCTTACCTTGCACACTAAAATAACCCAGTTAATATCTAGGTAGTTAAAACTCCCTACTATTACTACCCTATTAATCTTACACTTCTCTGAAATTTGATTACATATTTGATCCTCTATCTCTCCCTGATGGTTTGGGGGCCTATAGTACACATCCAACAGCATGTTTTCCCCTTTTGTCTTTTTTACTTCTATCCATATGGCCTCATTTGATGATCCTTCCAAGATTTCACCCCTCCTGACTGCTATAATTGATTCCTTGATCAATATTGCAACCCCCCACTCCTCTTCTACCTCCCTCTCTATTTTGTCTGAATACCCTATAACCAGGAATGTTGAGGTGCCAATCCGGCCCTCCTTTTAGCCAAGCCTCAGTCATAGCTATGATATCATACTCCCATGTGCTTATCTGTGCCCTCAGCTCGCCTGTCTTATTCCTCAGGCTCCCTGCATTGAAATATGTTCCATTTAGCCGTGCTAAACCCACTTATTTCTTATCCAGCCTATGTTTCCTCTGCCTTCCTGACTCATTCACTAACGTTTTAATTTCTAATTCCATCGCAGCTTTTCTCCCCTCTGAACTACATTTCACGATCCAATCCCCCTGCCAATTTAGTTTAAATCTACCCCAACAGCATTGGCAAACCTCACAGCGAGGATATTGGTCCCGTTCCTGTTCAGATGTAACCCGTCCAACTTGTACAGGTCCCACCTCCCCTAGAACCAGTCCCAATGTCCCAGGAATCTAAAGCCCTTCTTCCTGCACCATCTCGCCAACCATGCATTCATCTGCTCTATCCTTCTGTTCCTATACTCACTATTGCATGGCACCAGGGGTAATCCGGAGCTTACTACCTTTGAAGTCCTGCTTTTCAATTTCCTACCTAGCTCCCTAAAGTCTGCTTGCAGGACCACATTTCTCTTTCTTCCGATGTCATTGGTCCCAACATGGACCACAACCTCTAGCTGTTCACTCTCCCCCTTCAGAATGCCCTGCAGCTGTTCCATGACATCATTGACCCTGGCACCCTGGAAGCAACATACCATCCTGGAGTCACATCCACGGCCGCATAAGTTCCTGTCTACTCCCCTCACTAATGAATCCCCTACCACTATTGGCCTTTCACACTTCTTCCTCCCCCCCAACCCCTGAGCAGCTGGACCACCCAGCGTACCATGGCTTTGGCTCTGGTTAGCCTCCATAGAGGAACCATCACTTTCACCATTTTCCAAGGCCGAAAAACGGTTTACGAACGAGATGCACTCAAAGGATTCCCTCACTACCTGCCTGCTGGTCTGCTTCTTCTGTCTGGCGGTCACCCATCCCTCCTCTGCTTGCACTTGCTTAAGCTGCGGGGTGACCACATCCTGAAATGCTCTATCCATGAACCTCTCAGCCACGTGAATGCACTGTAGTACCCCCAACTGCTGCTCAAACTCCAAAACCCAGAGTTTGAGCTTCTCCAGTTGGAGGCATCTCCTGCACACATGGTCATCTAGACCGCCTGGAGCGTCTAGGATTTCCCTCATAGCACAGGATGTGCAAATCATGGGACTTAGCTCCCCAGACTCATAGGTGAGAGCACTACCAGCTGAGCCACGGCTGACACTTTAGGGCTAAGTCATGCTAAAGAGTGAATGGGAGAAGAAAGAGGAGGAATGAAGATGAAGTGAGGGAGGGGTAATAGGAATAACCAGGAGGGGGGATGGAGGGGGAAATCTGGATAAAAGAAAGAAAAGGGATATCAAGATAATGGAAAGAAGGAGAAAATAAAGGTATAAAGGATGTGAGGGAGGGGAAAAACAGGATAAAGGGTCAGAGTCAGTGAGAAAGGGAAAAATGGGAAGGGAGAGGAAAATGAAGAGGAAAAGCAGGAAATCAGGATTAAGGGAGGCAGGGAGAAATCTGACCAAAGAATGAAAAGGAGGGGGAGATCAGGATAAAGAAAAGAGGGATAATAAGGGGAGATTGGGGAGGGAGAATTCAGGACCTAAAGGGAGCAAATAATGCGATAAAGGGAAGGGAGGGAGAAATCGGGAAGAAGGGAGGCTGGAGGAGTAAAAGGATCTGAAAGAGGAGAGATGAAGGATATGGGGAGGGGGAATATCAGCTGATACATGGGAAGTGTGTAGGTAAAGGATGTGAGAGAGGGGTAAATTAGACTATAGGGTAAGACTGAGGAGGATATTGGGATAAAGTGGGTCAGAGAAGGAAATCAGAATGGAGGGAGGGAGGGGGACATCAGGTTTAAAGACGAAGGAAGAGGTTGAAGGGAGAGAAAGTAAAATGAGTAGATAAGGAAGGAGGGAGATGGAATTCAAGGTTTAAAGGGGCATGGTGTGAGGGGGATCAAGGGAGTTATACTGAACCTTTAGAAATCTCTGGTAAGACCTGAACTGGGGTATTGTGTTTAATTCTGGATACCATATTTCAGAACGAATAAGGCCTTGGTGAGAAAGCAGAGGTGAGGGATTTAGGTGAAGCCAAGGGACAAATAAAACAGGGTATGCCTTCCTTAGAGCAGAGAAGGCTGAGGAGAGAGTTGCTACAGGCGTTGTTTATGAGGGTCTTTTGACAAAATGGCTAGGGATATTGTTGCCACTGGCTTGAGGTTTCATAACCAGGAGACACAGATTTAAGCCTTGATTTTCCAGCCCCTCCCTGATGAGACCCACTGTTGGGTATGTGGTGGGCCAGCCAAAAGCCCATTGATTTTCAGTGGGACCAGAAGATCCTGGTGTTGTGCAGGGCCAGAAAATACTGGCCTTAAGTTTGGCGAAAGAAGCAGAGCAGTATTTTCTGAGGATTCTCTTTTACGCCGCAAGTTGTTGTGATTTGGAATGTGCTGCCTGAAAGAACAGTGGAAGCATATTCAAAAATAACTTTGATAAGGAATCAGATAACTAGTTGAAAAGGACAAAATTGCAGGGCTATGGGGTACGAGGCGGGGAGCGGGACTCTTGCATTGATCCTTCAAACAGCCCAGACAAGCACAATGGCCAAATGGCCTCCTCCTGTGCAGTAAGCTTCTATGATACAATGATTGAGATGACTTTTGTTCTTGTTGACTCGTAGATGATTGCTGAGGACCACCAATATGACCTGTACATTAGACATACCAGCTATGTAGTACAATCCAATACTGAGAAGTATAGAAGAACAGAGTACATGTCCATAAATCCCTGAAGGTAGCAGGATGGTAGATAAGGTGGTTAAAGACGTATCCAGGCTACTTTCCTGAGCTGAGGTATGGGGCATAAGAACAGGGAGGTAGTGCTGGAACTGTATAAAACACTGGTTGGACCATAGCTAGAGTACTGTGTATGGTTCTGGTCACAATTCAAGAAGAATGTGCTTAGCATTTGACAGAGAAGATTTATGAGGATGTTGTCTGAATGGAGAATTTTAGTTAGGAGGCAATATTGGAACAGTCTCTCTTTCTCAGTCAGCATAGACACAATGGATTGAATTGCCTCCATCTTTGCTGTAAATGTTCTGTTTCTACGTGACCCATGACCCCTGATTCAGAGGCAAAAGTGCCAGCAACTGAGCCACCAAAGTAACAGTGTGTTAAAAACATACTGAGCCTTTGATACATTGCTATGCAGACATTGCTTTGACAAGTCTCTCCAGAGGTGGCATTGAAGGCTGTGCTGGGAAAGATACTTAATGATCACCTTCACAGCCATAGACTGAGCCATCTGTAGGTTGGCAGATATATCTGAGTAATTAGAACTTAAAGAGGTTGCATAACCCAGCAACTGGATTCTTGATGAAACATAGTTAGCAAAGGTAGGTTTCTGCTGCAGCTCCTGGGTAGGGGGTCATGGGCACCAAATCACCAAAGGCTGCCTCCTTTACCTCTTCCAGAAATTCCTTTTCCTCATTCCAATCCAGGAGTGCTAATCTCAAACTGGTTCCAACACTGACCTCTTTGTACTTATTAACTGTTTCGAAACACAAACGGTTTGCACTCCAAAAACTCAAGTCTGGGTAACTAGGCTATTTTCTTAAGGTTGTTGAACAGCTGTGTGATGAATAAATCTCGGAGGTGGGATAAGATCCATTCCAGGATGCTTGAAGAACTAAGGAAGGAACTTGCAGGAATTCTGGCACAAGTCTTCCAGAAATCACAAGGTGTCTCAGGATCAGAGAAAGATAAATATTATTCCTGTTTTTAAAAGGGGTAGCAAAAGTGACCAAGGAAACCACCAAGCAGTGAGTCTATTGCTGGTAAAATATGGAAACCCTTATTAAAGTTAAGATCATGGAATATCTGGTAGTATAACAATCTCTTATTTATATAAAATTGTATCAACCTACTTTATCCTCCTTGGTCAAGTGGGTTCAGTTCCACATTGATTTAAGACGAATGGCAAAAGAGCCAACGGCAACATAAGGAAAAACTTTCTTTCACTGAGTGAGGATCTGGAATGCACTGCCTGAGAGCGTGCTGGAGGCAGGTTCAATCATGGCTTTCAAAAGAGAATTGGATAAGCACCTGAAGAGAAAACATTTGCAGAACTACAGGGAAAAGGTGGGTACGTGGGATTAGTGGAGTTGCTCTTGTGGAGATCTGGCACAAATGCAAAGACCTAATGGCTGCCTCCTGTGCTGTAACTATTTTATGATTCCAGCGAATTTGAATCCATTGATTTGAGTTCACACCTTGGTGGAACTTGAATTCTAGCCTGTTCCTGCCCCCCTGAACTGATTTCTTCCTATGTCCCAATTTTCTTCTCCCCTTGCCTGGTCCCTTGTGACTCTTCCAATGATCTCTGTCACTTTAATGGTTTCCAGTTTCCTGGCCCTAACCATTGCCTCTTCATCATGGACATCCAATTTCTCTACACTTCCACCCCATCAGGAGAATCCGACAGCTCTCCATTTCTTGAATGGAGGCCCAATTACTCTCCATCTACCATCACCCTCCTCTTGTTTTCACATTTAGTAATTTCTTTTGGCAGTATGGAACTTGAGTATTGCTGAAAAAAGAGACATGTTGAAGCTTTTTGTCTTGCACTCATCAGGACACTTTGCAAGAATACCAATATAAGGAGAAGACAACAATTTTCAGTCATAACAATTTCTTCTTTAACTCCACTCACTTCCTCTAATTAAAAGGCTATGGGTCCTAGCTATACCTGATTTTGTTTGTTGGATGTGTAGATCATTCCTTGTTCTAATCCTACTCAAGGCCCACCCCCTCCCCCCACCCTCAACTCTGTCTCTGTCGATAAATGTATCAGTCCCTCTTCCTGCTCTTGCCCTGCACAGAAAAATTTAATCAATTTTCCTTCTGTTTTTCACCCTTCTCTCACCTTCACATGATTCATCTCTGACGGTTACCATCTGTTCTTTGATTTCTCTGTCTCCGTTTCTGGGAATAGGCTATCAAGTCTTCACTATAATCCCTCTGACCCCACATCTACATTTCTTCAAACACTGCTACCTGTAAGGACTCTATTTCATTCTCCCAATTTCTTTGCCTGCATTGCATTTGTTCAAATGATGAAACCTTCTATATTCATGCTTCCAATAGGACTTCCCTTTTTCCTCAACTGAGGGATTCCCCAATGCAGTGGGCCCTCCACCATGTCCATTCCACATGCTCTCTCCCCTTCCCCTCTCCTCCCCTCTCAGAGCCATAGTAGGGTTCCCTTTGTCCTCACTTTCCATCCTGCATGTTTACATATTCAACGGATCATCTTCCCCGATTCCTGTCACCTCCAGTGTGATGCCACCACAAAACACATCATCCCCTCCCTCTCCGGCATTCCTAAGGGTCTGTTTCTTCCCTGACATCAAAGTCTATTCCTCAATTACGCATAGCACTGTCTCGCTTTTCTACAGCACCTTGTCATGCAAACCCAGGAGGCACAACACATGTTCTCTTACTTCCTCCCTTCACATTGCCCAAGGCCCAAACACTCCTTCCAGGTGAAGCAGTGATTTACTTCTTTCGATTTAGTATACTATATTCTTTGCTCACGCTGTGGTCTCCTCTACACTGGGAAGAACAGATGCAGATTGGATGACTTCTTTGTGGAACACCTCCATTCAGTCTGCAAACATGACCCCGAGCTTCCAGTCACCTGCCATTATAATTCTCCACCTTGCTTCCACTCTGATTTTTCTGTCCTCACACTGATACACTGTTCCAATGAAGCTTAACACAAGCTCAAAGAATAGCATGTCGTCTTTCATCTCAGCACTTTACAGCCTTCTCGACTTAACATTGAGTTCAATAATTTTGGTTCATATCCTCTGCCCCCAAGTTTGTTTCTCTCGCATCTCTTTTACTTTGCATTTGGACGGCAGCTATTCAGGCTACTGTCATCCACATCTCCTCTAGACACATCTTTTGTTTCTTTACTTGTCCTATTACCACTCCCTTTGCCCTTGCACCAAAAAAAATCTTGTCATTTATCTCTCCTGCTCGCCACTCTATCACAGACCTACCCTTTTGTTCTTCTTCCCAGCCTCCCCTCCCCTCCCCACTGAAAACCCAGTGCATTTCAAACGTTTCTCAGTTCTGATGAAAGGTCATCGATCTGAAACATTAACTCTGCTTCTCTCTCCGAAGATGCTGACTGACCTGCTGAGTATTTCCAGCATTTTCTGCTTTTATTTCATATTTCCACTCTATTTTGGTTTAGTATTCCATTGAATGATCAGTTCCCACTCAACATTAAGTAATTTATTCTTTCTCTCTCTGCCTCAGGATCTCACTGGATACATCTTTCCATCTCCTGTTGCAAATATGTGTTCTCGCATCGGACTAAAATGGTTCTCTGTTTCCAATTCTGTCTGGAATAAAACTGAATGCTTTTTTTTTCTCTCGGATTTTGCTGGGTGTTCTCCCTCTCTGGATTATGCTAATTGCTCTCTTTGTACAATATTACAATGCATGCTCAGTTTTTTTTTCTCTCTCTCGCTCTCTCTCTCTCTCACACACATACCGTACAATAATGAATGTTTTTCCTTTCTCAATTACGTTCAATGCTCTGTTCTCTGACATTCTCTGGATTATACTGACTTTTGTTTAGTCCCACACCCTTGCTTTTACTGCATTCCCCTGTAAATTCCTCAACCTCAAGCGCCTGTCCAGCTTCCTTTTAAAATTATTTAAGATCGGCTTCCACCATCTTTTCAGTTCGAGTGTTCCAAATCCTGACAACTGTCTGAGTGAAAACTTTTCTCTTCAACTCCCCTTTAATTTTTTGTCAATGATTTTAAATCTATGATCTCTGGCTGTTGGCTCAGTTAGCAGTGGGATCAGTTCTCCTATCTCCATCCAAACGCCTCATCATCCTGCAAACCTCAGCTCACTCTTTAACCTTTTCTATTCCAATGAGAACAGCCCTAGTATTTCCTTATACTGAAGTCCCTCATTCCCAGTATCATGCTGGTAATCTTCCGCTGTGCCTGTTACATCTTTTCTGAGATGTGGTGCCCAGAATTGTCCACAATACTCCAACTGAGATCTAACCAGTGATGAGCCGAATGGTCTCCTCCTGCACTGTAATGACTATAAAATTCTAGCATGATCTCTGCTTTTATATTCAATGGCTCTATAAATCCAAGTCACCCATGTGCATGTAAAGCCCCCTTGTCAACTTGCCCTGCCCCCTTTAAGGATTTGTGTATATGGACACTGAGGTGTCTCTGCCTACCCACACTTTTCAGAATTGTACCATTCGTAGCATATTGTCTTTCCGTATTAATCCTCTCAAAGAGCATCACTTCACACCTCTCCATGTTAAACTCTATCTGTCTTGTGTCTAACCATTTCACCATCCTGTCCATATCATCTCAAAATCTACAAATGCCTTCATCAGCACCTACTACTTTGGTAAGTTTACAATCATCTGCAAAGTGTATAATGCTGCCCCTTGCCACTCTACCCATCCACATGTGTCTAGGTTATTTATAAAAATTGTAAAGATTGATGGCCCCAAAAGAGAAACTTTGGAACACCACTGCAAACCAGCCCCCTGCCAAGTCAAAAAACATCCACAGAAATACAGAATTTTATCGGCACAGAAGGAGGCCATTCGACCTATCATATCTGCACTGTCTCTCCAAATGAGCATTATAACCTAGTGTCATTGCCCTGCCTTTTCCCTGTACCTATGCATGTTGTTCCTATTTAAATACTCATCTAATGCCCTCTTGAATGCCTCAATAACCTGCCTCCACCGCACTTCCAGGTAGTGCGTTCCAGCCCTGAAAAAGCTTTTTATCACATCACATTTCTTCTTTTGAAAATCACTTTAAATCTGTGCCCTCTTGTTCTCGATCCTTTTATGAACGGGAACAGCTTCTCCTATCTATTCTGTCCAGCCCCCTCATGATTTTGAACACCTCTATCAAATCTCCTCTTAGACTTCTTCTCTCCAAGGAGAAGAGTCCCAAACTCTCAAATCTATTATTGTAACTGAAGTTTCTCACCCCGGAACCATTCTTGTAAACCTCTTTTGCCCTCTCTCCAATATATTCACATCCTTCTGATAATTTGGCACCCAGAAACGTACACAGTATTCCATCTGTTGTCTAATGAGTGTCTTATATGAATTCAACGAGTGGTTCGGGTCTGGAATGCACTGCCTGGAAGTGTGGTGGAGGCAGGTTCAATTGAGGCATTCAAGAAGGCATTGGATAATTATTTGAATAGAAATAATGCACAGGGGTATGGGGAAAAGGCAGGGAAATGGCACTAGGTCATAATGCCCATGTGGAGAGCCGGTGCAGACAGGATGAGCCGAATGGCCTCCATCTGTGCCGTGAAAATTCTGTGATTCTGTAAGTGGTTTGGAGGGGAACTTGCAGGTGGAGGGGTTCCCATTTTTCTGCTGCCCTTGTCCTTCTAGATGGCAGTGGCTGTGGGATTGGAAGGTGCTGCCTAAGGAGCCTTGGTAAGTTCCTGCAGTGCATCTTGTAGATGGTCCACAGTGCTGCTACTGTGGGTTGGTGGTGGGGGGAGTGAATGTTTATGGATGGAGTGCCAACCAAGTGAGCTGCTTTGTCCTGGATGGTGTCAAGCCTCTTGAGTTGGAGCTGCAGTCATCCAGGCAAGTGGAAAGTATTCCATCACACTCCTGACTTATGCCTTTTAGATGGTGGACAGGCTTTGGGGAGTCAGGGGCGAGTTACTCGCCACAAGATTCCCAACCTTAGGCCTGCTCTTGAGCCACAGTATTTATATGGTTAGTTCAGTTCAGTTTCTGGCCAATGCTAACCCCCAAGATGTTGAAAGTCGGGATATCAGTGATGGTCATGTCATTGAATATCAAGGGCTGATGGTTAGATACTGTCTTGTTGGAGATGGTCATTGCCTGGCACTTGTGTGGCGCAAATGTTTCTTGTTGTCCAGGTGTTGCTGCATTTGGATATGGACTGCCTCAGTAACTGAGGAGCCGAGAATGGTGCTGAACATTGTGCAATTATCAGCGATCATTCCCACTTTGACCTTTTGATGGAAGGAAGGTCATTGGTGAAGCAGCTGAAGATGGTTGGACTGAGGACACTACCCTGAGGAACTGCTGCAGTGATGTCCTGGAGCTGAGCTGATCGACCTCCAACAGCCACAGTAATTTTCCTTTGTGCTAGGTATGACTCCAACCAACAAAGAGATTTCTCTCTGTTTCTCATTGAATCCAGTTTTGCTTGGGCTCCTTGATGCCACATTCAATCAAATGCTGCCTTGATGTCAATGGCAATCATTCTCACCTCAGGACTTCAGCTCTTTTGCCCATAGTTGAACCAAGGCTGTAATGAGGTCAGGAGCTGAGTGACCCTGGCAGAACCCAAACTGAGTGTCAGTGAGCAAGTTATTGCTAAGCAAGTGCCACTTGATAATTCTGTTGATGACCCTTCCAATCACTTTACTGATGATGGAAACTAGACTGATGGGGCGGTAATTGAGTGATTGGATTTGTCCTGCTTTTTGTGCACAGGACATAACTGGGCAATCTTCCACATTGCCCGGTAGATGTCAGTGTTGTAGCTGCACTGGAACAGTTTGGCTAGGGGCATGGCAAGTTCTGGAGCACAAGTCTTCAGTACTATTGCAGGAATATTATCAGGGCCCATAGCCTTAGAAAATCCAGGAAAGCATTATGACTAAAATGGAATGAAAGCATGGAGAAAGGAGATCCTGATCGATAATAAATTGAAGTTATTGCGACAATGTTCTGAGGCAGTGAATAAATTAAATTAGATGTTGGGACGTGTTAAAAAGTCAATACTGAGTAGAAATCGTGAGGCAATCCTACAACTTCATAAATGATTGGTATGATCATCTTTTGAATACTTTGTGCAGCTCTGCTCAGTATGGTATAAAAAGGATGTTGCAGCTATAATAGGCCACAGAGGAGAGGAACCAGAATAATGATGGGGATGGAAGGACTGGATTATGTAAAGCAAGCGTGTTGTAATTGGAAAAGAGAAGGTGGAGAGGTGATATGGTGGCATTTTTTAGGATTCCTGAGAACTGGTGCCCAGAACTGATCACATTACCCTGATGGGATACAGTCAAAGATTGAAAACCTGGAAGAAAACTTCAACGCCTAGGGAACAGGTACTTGTGGGGAAATCTACAGAGGAGCAGTGAGGGGCGTTCAAAAAGGAAATGGGGAAGGTACAGGCTCAACATGTTCCCTCTAGGGTGATAGGAAGGAGTAACAAACCCAGAGAACCATGGATAACTAGAGATATTCAGGGTACGATGAGAAGGAAAAGAGACCCTGTTAGCAGGTACAAGGGAAGCAAATCTGGCTGGTAAAACTAGGGAAAATCCCAAGGTATTCTAGAAATATATCAATGGGAAGAGGATAACCAGGAAAAGAGTAGGGCCCATAAGGGACAAAGGGGGCAATCTATGTGTGGAGCCAGAGGACTTTGCTAGAGTGTTGAATGAATACTTCACATCCGTCTTCACCCAAGAGAATGAGGATGAAGGTATCGATCTTGGGGGGAGAGACTGCGAGGCTCTTGAGCAAATTGATATAGGGAGTGACAAAGTATTGGAGGTGTTGTCAGGCTTAAAAGTGGACAAATCTCCAGATCTGGATGATGTGTCCCAGACTGCTGAGGGGGGCAAAGGAGGAGATCGCAGGGGCTCTGACCCAAATTTCTAATTCCTCTCTGGCCACGGGGGATATGCCAGAGGACTGGAGAACAGCTAATGTGGTTCTGCTATTTAAGAAGGAGTGCAGAGATAAGAGAGGTTGGAGAAACTCGGATTGTTCTCACTAGAGCGATGGAGATTAAGGGGCAACTTGATAGAAGTTTACAAAACTATGAGTGGCATGGACAGAGTAGATAGTCAGAAGCTTTTTCCCAGGGTGGAAGAGTCAATTACTAGGGGACATAGATTTAAGGTGAGAGGAGAAAACTATAAAAGTGATGTGTGGGGCAGGTTTTTGCGCAGAGGGTGGTGAGTATCTGGAATTCGCTGCCAGAGGAGGTGGTGGAAGCAGGTATGATAGTGATGGTTAAGAGGCAACTTGACAAATACATGAATAAGATTTGAATAGAGGGAAATGGACTCCGGAAGTGCAAAATGTTTTAGTTGACGGGCAATATGATCGGTGCAGACTTGGAGGGCCGAAGGGCCTGTTCCTGTGCTGTAATTTTCTTTGTTCCTTTGTTCTTTGTAAGCCAGGGAACTACAGGCCAGTGAGTCCCACATCACTGTTAGGGAAACTATTGGAGAAAATTCTGAAGGAGAGAGTTTATCTCCACTTGGAGAGGCAAGGTTTATCAGGGATAGTCAACGTGGCTTTTTCAGAGGGACGTCCTGCCTAACAAATTTGATTGAATTTTTTGAGGAGGTGTGTAGATGAGGGTGGTGGAGTTGATATAGTTTATATGGATTCAGCAAAGCCTTTGACAAGGTCCCACATGGGAGACTTAAAGAGAAGGCAAATGCACATGGGATACAGGGTAATTTGATAAGATGGATTCAAAATTGACTTAGTTGTAGGAGACAGAGGGTGATGACAGAAGGATGCTTCAGTAACTGGAAGCCAGTGTCCAGTGGCATACCACAGGGATCTGTGCTCAGTCCCCTATTATTTGTCATCTATATAAATGACATAGATGACTATGTGGGATGTAAGATTAGTAAGTTTGCAGATGACTCAAAGATTGGCTAGGTGGTTAACCATGAGGTTGAGTGGTCTTGGGCTACAGGAAGATAGAGATGGGATGGTCAAATGGGCAGATAAGTGGCAGATGGAATTTAACCCTGAAAAGTGTGAGGTGATACACTTTGGAAGGAGTAATTTGACAAGGAAGTATTCAATGAATTGTATGAAACTAGGCAGTTCTGAGGAACAAAGGGACCATGGCATGTGTGTCCATAGATCTCTGAAGGTGGAGGGGCATGTTAGTGGGGTGGTGAAAAAGGCATATGGGACACTTTATCAATCGAGGCACAGATTACAAAAGTAGGGAGTTCATGTTGGAGTTGTATAGAACCTTGGTGAGGCCATAGCTGGAGTATTGTGTGCAGTTCTGGTCGCCACATTATAGGAAGGATGTGATTGCACTGGAGGGGGTGCAGAGGAGATTCACCAGGATGTTGCCTGGGATGAAACATTTAAGTTATGAAGAGAGGTTGGATAGACTTGGGTTGTTTTTGTTGGAGCAGAGAAGACTGAGCGGCGACCTGATCGAGGTGTACAAGATTATGAGGGTCATTGACAGGGTGGATAGGGAACAGCTGTACCCCTTAGTTGAATGGTCAGTCACAAGGGGACATAAGTTCAAGGTGAGGGGCAGGAGGTTTAGGGGGGATGTCAGGAAAAACCTTTTTACCCAGAGGGTGATGACGGTCTGGAATGCGCTGCCGGGGAGTGTGGTGTAGGCGGGTTGCCTCACATCCTTTAAAAAGTACCTGGATGAGCTCTTGGCACATCATAACATTCAAGGCAATGAGCCAAGTGCTGGTAAATGGGAATAGGTAGGTAGGTCAGATGTTTCTCACGTATCGGTTCAGACTTGATGGGCCGAAGGGCCTCTCCTGCACTCAGTGATTCTGTGATTCATTTCAGTCCCCCGAGCTAAAGACAACATTCCATTGTCTTTTAAAATTATTTTACCAGTTTTTAGTGATTTATGTGCATGAACTCTCTCAATCTCTTTGCTCATCCACAGTTCCTAGCCTATTACTGTTTATAAAATACTCTTATCTATCTTCCATAAGTCTGAAGAGGTTGACTTCTCGCGTTTCCATGTTAAACTCCACCTGCCACTGTTTTGGCCATTCGCTCTGTAATGTCTCTTTACAACTCTCTGCTCCCGTCTACATAATTTACTGTGGCGCCTAACTTAGTGTCATTAGAAAACTTGGCTCTGTGACTTAATGTTCCTTTGTCTAAGCCATTTGTAACTATATGGAAAGCTGAGGCTCCAGTACTTATCACAGGAGGACACCAGTAGTCACAAGCTGCCAATCTGACCACACACCCAACAATTCCTATTCTCTGTCTTCTATCCCCTGACCAATTCCCTGATCATGTTAATACTCTAGCCACTCTCATTATTGTTAACAGTCTCTTGTCTGGAATCTTGTTCAATACCTCCTGGAAGTTCGTGTAAATAATATTTATAGACACTTCTTTAACATGTTAGCTACCTGCTCAAAATATTCAACTTGTTTGTTAGAGATACACCCTTTACAATTCCATGCTCGCACTCTCAGTGATATTTTTATAAGTGCTCAGCCACTCTACCCCTAATAACACATTCCAGTGTCGTCTCCACACATATAATTGTGTAGTTTATGTCTGCTATTTTTCTTTAATAGTGGAGTGACCTTGGCAATTTTCAATTAAAGGGGCAATTTCTGAATCAAGAGAGTCTTGGGCAATCATGAATAAAGCATCTACAATTTGCTCACCTCCTTCTTTTAACACTTTGGTGTGGAAACCATTGGGTCCTGGAGATGTATCTGACTTTAATCACATTCCCTTCTCCATTACCATCTTGTTTACTTAAATTGCATCAATTTATTCATCCTGTTTATTTTTAGTTTTCTGTGCATCTCTGGTACTTTATCTTTACCCGTTGCTGTGAAGACCAATACAAAGTAAGTATTCAGTAAGTTTGGCATTTTCTGATTTTCAATTACAATATTACATGTGCCTGTCTTTAAAAAGCCCTCAATACCTGTAGACATCCTCGTTCTCTTAATATATTTGTATCGACATTAGTGCTGTCCTTGATATCTCTGGCAAGATTTTTTCTCTCATTTTCCCTTTCTTCCAGCTCTAACTTCTATCTTAGTATACTTTGGCTAGAGGGCAGTATGGCCTACTCCTGCTCCTATTTCTTATCTTCCAATCCCTTTGCTGTCTTTTTATTTCTCCCAATCTGTGGGTTTTGTATTGTTCTTTGCACTGCTATAAAGCCCATATCTTTAGTATTTTACTATCTCACTTCTGGATTACAGTTGTACTGTGATGAAGACTTAAATCGCTTTCACAATGTAAACAATTTGACAAATAATTTCAGTGAATATCTCGCCCCATTCTTCAACTCTTCTCTGAACTTCCTCTGGGTCACAGTGTAAATGCACGTGTTTGTGCAGCAGCTCAGGAGTTGAAGCAAGAAAGCTACTTCTTGGGCAATATACAAAGGGTCATTGGGACCTGAGATAGAAAAATGGTTTGCAATCTGCATGTATAGGAAAACTATAAGATACATCACCCATAACAAGATGAAACTCCCACTTATAGCAAAGAGTAAGATGATGGATTTTCTTCGGTTCTTCCATTCTGGGTCATCGTGAGACTCTTTACTGCCGTGACCTCGGAGTCTCCAGCGAATTCTATTGGCTACTAAAATGTATCTTCCAGTCAAGGCATTGAGGAGCAAAATCATGCCAAATGCAACAAATGAGCTTAGCATTGTATCGATTAAGTCAAAAGCCATCCATATCCTTGAAGTGTAATAGTTTGGTATTAAGTTACAGTACCATGGTACACCATCCACTATGTAGCTGGGTGTATATGCAAAGTACCAGGGGATGTTTTTTAAACAGAACAGCACACAGACAGTTAGTATCACAACAGTAGCACACTTTTCAGTGCAGTATTTTTTTTTCAGCTTCTGACAACAAATGGCTACATAACGATCAAAAGTGAAAACCACTGTTAACCAGACTGAACTGTCTCTGGCAGCAAACAGCAAGATGGATCTGAGTCTACAAAGTGGAGTAATGTACAGGAAACTGAACGGGAAGAAAAGTCCATTGATCCGACTCAGTATCACACCCATGATGGTGACCAGTAGATCTGACACTGCCATGGCCACCAGGTAGCAAGAAATGCATTTGGAGAGACCGCACTTTCCTCGGGACAGGATCACTATCGCTGCCACATTAACTGTAGAGAAAAGGAGAATTCAGCAATCAGATCACTCAATTAGTTTGATAGGAGTTTGTGAGAGAATTACAGTTTTCTCACTGGCTGGAAATTGATCTCTCTATCTCATGTGGAACATAAACACTGTCATTGTCATTGAGCAGTTGGGCCAATAGTCTAATTCTATAATGTAAAACAATGTAATTTTCTAAACCTGTGACAGTGCTTTTTGGGGTACGAAATTGCTAGGTTACTGTATATGTATGTTATTCTATATATGAGGTGGAGTTTCCGGGCTCGGCATGATGCTGAACTCTTCTTCCGCCGTCTTCGTCTCCGGGCTCACTTCTTTGGGCAGGAGTCCTCTCCCAGTTCAACGGATCCTTTTACCCATCTCCAATATTCTCCCTCCACCTGAACCCCTCCCTCTGGATTCTTACCTTCTCTTGATCTTTCCATTGAGAACTGTCGGCGCGACATTAGTCGTCTCAATTTCTTTGCTCCTCTCACTCATTCTAAACTGTCTCTCTCTGAACTTACTGCACTCCATTCTCTCAGGTCCAACCCTGACATTGTCATCAAACCCGCTGACAAGGGTGGTGCTGTTGTTGTCTGGCGCACTGACCTCTACCTCGCGGAGGCTGAGCGTCAACTCGCAGACACTTCCTCCTACCTCTCCCTGGACCATGACCCCACCACTGAACATCAAGCCATTGTTTCCAGGACTGTCACTGACCTCATCACCTCTGGGGATCTTCCTCCCACAGCTTCCAACCTGATAGTCGCCCAACCTCGGACGGCCCGCTTCTATCTCCTACCCAAAATCCACAAACAGAACTGCCCCGGTAGACCGATCGTCTCAGCTTGCTCCTGCCCCACAGAACTCATTTCTCGTTATGTTGACTCCCTTCTCTCTCCCCTTGTCCAGTCCCTTCCCACCTACATCTGTGATTCCTCTGACACCTTATGTCACATCAACAATTTCCAGTTCCCTGGCCCCTACCGCTTCCTCTTCACCATGGACGTCCAATCCCTCTACACCTCCATCCCCCACCAGGATGGTCTGAGGGCCCTTAGCTTCTTCCTCGAACAGAGGCCCGAACAATCCCCATCCACCACTACTCTCTTCCGTCTGTCTGAACTTGTTCTCATGCTGAACAATTTCTCCTTCAACTCCTCTCACTTCCTCCAAATAAAAGGTGTGGCTATGGGTACCCGCATGGGCCCCAGCTATGCCTGTCTCTTTATGGGGTATGTGGAACATTCCTTGTTCCAGTCCTACTCCGGCCCCCTTCCACAACTCTTTCTCCGGTACATCGATGATTACTTCGGTGTCGCTTCATGCTCTCGTCGGGACTTGGAAAAATTTATTAATTTTGCTTCCAATCTCCACCCCTCCATCATTTTCACGTGGTCCATCTCTGACACTTCCCTTCCCTTCCTTGACCTCTCTGTCTCAATCTCTGGTGATAGACTGTCCACCAATATCCATTACAAACCCACCGACTCCCACAGCTATCTCGACTACAGCTCCTCACACCCCGCTTCCTGTCAGGACTCCATCCCATTCTCTCAGTTCCTTCGCCTCCGTCGCATCTGTTCCAATGATGCTACCTTCAAAAACAGTTCCTCTGACATGTCCTCCTTCTTCCTTAACCGAGGTTTTCCACCCACGGTCGTTGACAGGGCCCTCAACCGTGTCCGGCCCATCTCCCGCGCATCCGCCCTCACGCCTTCTCCTCCCTCCCAGAAACATGATAGGGTCCCCCTTGTCCTCACTTATCACCCCACCAGCCTCCGCATTCAAAGGATCATCCTCTGCCATTTCCGCCAACTCCAGCATGATGCCACCACCAAACACATCTTCCCTTCATCCCCCTATTGGCATTCCGTAGGGATCGCTCCCTCCGGGACACCCTGGTTCACTCCTCCATCACCACCTACTCCTCAACAGCCTCCTATGGCACCACCCCATGCCCACGCAAAAGATGCAACACCTGCCCCTTCACTTCCTCTCTCCTCACCTTCCAAGGACCCAAACACTCCTTTCAAGTGAAGCAGCATTTCACTTGCATTTCCCCCAACTTAGTCTACTGCATTCGTTGCTCCCAATGTGGTTTCCTCTACATTGGAGAGACCAAACGTAAACTGGGCGACCGCTTGCAGAACACCTGCGGTCTGTCCGCAAGAATGACCCAAACCTCCCTGTCACTTGCCATTTTAACACTCCACCCTGCTCTCTTTCCCACATGTCTTTCCTTGGCTTGCTGCATTGTTCCAGTGAAGCCCAACGCAAACTGGAGGAACAACACCTCATCTTCCGACTAGGCACTTTACAGCCATCCGGACTGAATATTGAATTCAACAACTTTAGGTCGTGAGCTCCCTCCCCCATCCCCACCCCCTTTCTGTTTCCGCCTTCCTTTTCTTTTTTTCCAATAAATTATATAGATTTTCCTTTTCCCACCTATTTCCATTATAAAAAGAGAAAAAGAAAAAATAAAAATTATTTATTTATTTATTTTTTTTTTTACATCTTTTATGCTCTCCCCACCCCCACTAGAGCTATACCTTGAGTGCCCTACCATCCATTCTTAATTAACACATTCGTTAAGATAATATCACCAACTTTAACTTTAACACCTATGTGTTCTTTTGTACTATTGTCGTTGACATCTTTTGATGATCTGCTTCTATCACTGCTTGTTTGTCCCTACAACCACACCCCCACTCCACCTCTCTCTCTCTCTCTCTCTGCCCCCCACACACACACCTTAAACCAGCTTATATTTCAACTCTTTCTTGGACTCGAACTGAAGTTCTGTCGAAGGGTCATGAGGACTCGAAACGTCGACTCTTTTCTTCTCCGCCGATGCTGCCAGACCTGCTGAGTTTTTCCAGGTAATTCTGTTTTTGTTTTTGTTTTGGAGTTTCCACTTGTTTGTGCTAGCAATATCAGAACAATGCGGATGGAATCAACCTAGCCCACACAAAAAAAACCAGGGAATTTTAATTGCCAGTGAGTTATCTTTAAAATCATTTAGGTTTGAGTTTTTCATGATCTTTTATGTAGGTTCAAGATTCAATTCAAAGAATCAGGCCCTACCCATAAATCTGGCCAAGGGCCCAGTGGAAATTGAGATTTTGCTGATTGCACTGGTTCGGAAGGCTGTTCAAATTTTGTTCATTCTTTTAGGGTCATGGACATGTGTAGGAATGTTTTATCATGCCAAAAAGTATTACATTTATAAATAAACTGATTAGTGTGCAACAGTTAAACTATTAAATGGTTCTTTTTTTAACATCAGATTTGGTTGTCTTAAACCAGGTTATTAAAGGGATACCCTTATTAAAACATATGCTTTTGTTGATAACCTAATTGCAGCTATACTAAAAGAAACTGGCACCAGACTACCATTCTTAAACAGTTTGAAGGATATTTTTGAATGGGAAGAAAGAATGAAATGATTATACTATATGACACAGTTTTATTGTGCTGGCAGATGGAAGACTTTTTCATTTGTAATTATGTTTGTGAATCTTAGCAGTAACTTGAAGTGTAATCTAATTAGCACAATTTCAAATGCTGCAAGATTCCCATTGTGCCCAAAGTGGAAACTCTTCCCCCAACTTCAATGAGTCAAAAATATCGACCAATATCAAACAGCACTGAAGGATTGCATTTTGTAGAATTATCTTCCAAGTTAATTCAAATTTTCAATGCTTAATTGTGGAACGAGCATGCAATCATGTTAGAGACACTTTTCTGATAGGTAATGTTTATTCATGCATATTAAGATGGTCACTATTAATGAATAGAACTCTTCCCATTTTAGGTAATCCAGCATGGATGTAAATTGAGCCAAATATAATACAACCAACAACAACTTGCAATTATATAGCAAGTTTAATGTAGTAAAATGCCTCAATGCTCTTCATGGGATGATATCATACAAAATTTGACGCTGAGGCCAGAAGGAGATATTGGGACAAGTGAAATAAGTTTTAAACAATGCCCTAAGGGAGAAGAAAGAAACAGAGGGAATTCTAGAGCTTAGCACCCAGGTAGTAAAGACACAGGTACTAAAGGTGGCACAATTAATATTAGGCACGCACAAGAAGCCAGAATTGGGGGAGGAGTGCAGAGATCTTAGTAAAGCTGAAGGACATCACAGATTGGTGGGTGGGGGGGGGGTGCGGTGCGGAGTTGGGGCGGAGGGTGGGGGGTGGGTGGTTGGTGAGGCTCTAAAGGCTCAAATGGGTAGAAAAGTTCAAAACTTAACTTAATAGGAGAAGCGTAATGCATTTGTGGGGGGTGGGGGGAAATGAGGCAAGGGAAAATGCAATATATGGTAGCATACTGAGAACTGTTAGTGGAACAGAGAAACCATGGAGAAATGGTCAACAGACCCCTGTAGATGGCAAATAAGGTGGTTAAGAAAGCATACAAGATACTTCTTTGTATTAATCCGGGCTTAGAACAACAGGGGATTTATAATAGAACTGTATACAACACAGCTAGTTATATAGCTCTGGTCACCATATTACAGGAAGGGTATATCAAGCTATAGAAGGGGATAGAGGAGATTTATGAAGATGTTACTTGGAATGGAGAATTTTAGCTATGGGAAAAGATTGGATAGCCTGGGGTTGTTTTCTTTAGAACAGAGGAGGCTGGGAGGAGATTTCTTTGAAGTGTTTAAAATTACAAGGGCCCTAGATGGAGTGGATAGGAAGGACCTATTTCCTTTAGCAGAGAGGTCAATAATCAGGGGGCATAGATTGATGGTAATTGGCAGAAGTGTTAGAGGGAAGTTGAGCAGAAATGCTCTCACCCAGGGATTTACACAGAGGATCTGGTACTCACTATCAGAAAGACTGTCAGATGCAGGAACCCTCATTGCATTTAAAAAATACTTTGATATGCAGTTGAAGTGCATAACCTAAGAGGCTACTGGCCATGTGTTGGAAAGTGGGAATAGTTCTTTTTTCAGCTGACACATAAGAACATAAGGAATAGGAACAGGAGTTAGACCATTCGGCCCCTCAAGCCTGCTCCGCCATTAAATAAGATCAGGCTGATCTTCTTGTGTTCCGATTTCCACATTCCCATCTAACCCCAATAACTTTTGATTCCCTTGCTTAACAAGAATCTATCTACCCCTGCCTTAAAAATTTTACAATGACCCTGCCTCCAGTACCTTCTGAGGTAGAGTTCCAAAGTCACACAACCCTCTGAGAGAAAAAATGTCTCCTCATCTCTGTCCTAAAAGGGCGACCCTTCACTTTAAAACAGTGCCCCTAGTTCTGGATTCACCCCTAGTCCATCGGGACCCAAAGACTTGCCAGCCTGCAGCTCCATCCATTTGCACAATACCATTTCCCTAGTGATTTCAATTTCACCAAGTTCCTTTCTCCCGTTTACCTCCTTATCTGTAGCTGTTGTTGGAATGTTTTTTGTATCCTCTATAGTGAACACAGAAACAAAATATTTATTCATCTCTTCCACCATTTCCTTATTATCTACCATTAACTCCCCACTGACACTCTATAGAGGATTAGCACTCACTTTACTTACTTTTTCTCCTTTTTAAATAATTTTAAATATATATATATATATACTTTATTCATAAAATATATGAAAAAACATTACAAAACATTTCAAAATGGCCATCACAAAAAGTGTAATCATGTTCAAGTTTTCCACATAGATCATGAGATGCTTCAATACGATCAATGAACATTACAGACATTTCAACATGGTCATTACAGACAATCAGACAGTTTAATAGTATTCAAGTTATCTACATAGATCATGTTGCACTCAGAGGTGCTTCAGTACAATTGTGATACATGTCGTATTCACTGTATTAATTCAGTGTGAGTCGAACAACCCAAGGGGTCTATACAATTCCCAGCCTCTCAGTGCACTATGGCTAAAAGGTCTTAGACAGCGACCTTTCCCCATTGCAACTTTGCGGTGGGTCCCCCAAGCTTTAGTGCATCCTTCAGCACATAGTCCTGGACCTTGGAATGTCCCAGTCTGCAATACTCGGTCAGGGACAACTCTTTGCACTGGAAGACCAACAAGTTTCAGGCAGACCAAAGAGCATCTTTCACCGAGTTGATGTTTGCCTCGGTGTGTGTCCCTGGGAACAGCCCGTGGAGCACAGAGTCCTGTGTCACGGAACTGCTCGGGATAAACCTCGACAAAAACCATTGTATCTCTCTCTGCATCATCCTTCTTTGTAGAAACTCTTGCAATCCATTTTTACATTTCTAGCTAGCTTCCCCTCATAGTCTAATTCTTTTCTCCTGATTAACCTTTTAGTCATTCTCTACTGTTCTTTATATTCTGTCCAATCATCAGACACAGCCATCATGGGCTAAAAGACTTCCTTTTGTGCCATAAATTTCCTGTGTTTCTAAAGGGAGCGTCTTCACCTCCATACAAGAAGGCTGTGGTTTCAAGTCCCGCTCCAGAAATCTGAGCATAAAATCCAGACTGATGTTCCAGTGCAGTACAGAGTTATTGTTGTACTGTTGGAGGCACAGAATCTCATGACACCCTTCAAAGAAGAGCAGGGGAGTTTCCCCTGGTGTCCAGTCAATATTTATCTCTCAGCCAACATCCAAAACAAGGGATTTGCTCCTTATCCCTTTGTTGTTTGTGAGATCTTGCTGTGTGCTCAGTAACCACCATATTTCCTACATTACAACAGTGACTACACTTTGTGAGTGCTTCACTGGATGTTAAGTGTTTTGGGATGTGTAGGATGCTATAGAAATGCAAGTCTTTCTTTCTTATTCTCAGCAATATCAATTTCTGCATGACTGTCAGAATTGATAAATGTATCACACATTCTCTTTGTATTCTCCCTTGTCATGCTCTTCCCTGCTGTCCATGTACTTAGAATCTGTCTCTTTCTTTACTCACAATTTTCCCCTTATGTCTTTATTCAGCCTTGGTGTCTGTTTACTTTTTACATTTACACAAGTACTTACTTTTGTCCTTGGTTTTTAGCAGAATATATTCTTGCCAACTCTGTTGAGCACCAGTTTAGATTGCTGATATTGTTCTCAGGTTTATTTTCTCACCCTTTAATATCAGCCCCTTAAAATCAGCTTCTCCAATCCATTACTTGGTTCCTTCTCAAGTATTATTCTAAACTGTATTAATTTATGGTCACTATTGCCTAGATGTTCCACTAATTTTATTTCTCATACCTGCTCTGGTTCATTTCCCATTACCAGGTTTTGTAGCAGATCCTTCCTTGTTGGCCTTCTTTCACACTAGTTTAGACTAGAGTCCTATATACATCATAAAAACTCTATTCCCTTATCCTCTTTATGTGCCATCCTGGCCAATTAATTT
The DNA here is from genome assembly GCF_017639515.1 of Carcharodon carcharias. Lineage (NCBI taxonomy): Eukaryota > Metazoa > Chordata > Chondrichthyes > Lamniformes > Lamnidae > Carcharodon > Carcharodon carcharias. The sequence goes on along the minus strand of NC_054475.1, from coordinate 81,782,968 downwards.
TACAGAATTTGAAATCACCCATGATTATTATTCCACATCTTCACCATTTTTCACTAATTTATTTACATATTTCTTCCTCCGCCACCTCATCCCCCACCACCCACCAGCCACCCCCTCACCCCCCCACACACACTTTTAATTGATCTGTAAACTACCCCAATAAAATTGTAAAGCAGCAAAGTTATATGAAACTTATATCAAACCTTGGTGAGACCACACACCTCTGGTCCCCATAATACAAATGGGATATTGAGGCACTGGAGAAGGTGCATAAAGATTTACAAAGATGATACCAGGACCAAGTGGTTATAACTTTCAGAATGAGTAGGAGGGAGCTCTTTCTCTAGAGAAGAGGCTGTGGGGTGACCTGATAGTGGTCTCTAAAATTATGTAGGGAGTCAATCAGACAAACATAGAAAAGATGATTCCACTCATGAGGGGCCAGAAATACAACAGTCACTACTTAATCCAACAAGGAACTCCAGAGAAATTTATTTGCCCAGAGTGCAGTTAGAATGTGGTGCCCTTTAACGCAAGGAGGAACAACACAGGAACATTTAATGGGCAGTTAGATAAGCACATGAGGTAGAAAAATGGAAAAATATGCTGTTAACATTAGACGAAGAAAGATCAGAGGGGGTTCATGTGAAGCATGATCATCAGCAGAGAGCAGTTGTACTGATTGGTTTGTTTCTGTGCTGCAAATGCCATGCACGAAATAACTGGAACAAATAAAGAAAATCTGGAAGGTTTTGAGCCATGACTCATTGAACAGGTAGGAAATACCAGGCAAGGTGAGATATATAAAAAAAAATACTACGGACACTGGGAATCGCAAATAAAAAACAGAAAACACTCAGTATCTGTGAAGAGAGAAACAGACCTAATATTTCAGGTTGACAACCTTTCAATAGGGCTACATACATATATGTGTGTATATATGAAATGATATTATAATGAACAGACAGCAAGCAGCTGAAACAGTGAACAATTAAACACTAAATTGCTCAAATAACAACCATCTCAGGGACTTACCAGGGACACCAATGGCTGCAAGTATAGGGTAGCAGATTGCAAACGCCAGGCCAGTTATTCGACTGTGCATTTCCTCGGAGAAGTCCTGATGCTTCTTTGGATCAGAGGTGACAACTTTGACTGTGACATTGGAAAAAGTGCTTATTTATATCGGATTCTCAGTGCCATTGTCATTAGTTACAGGCATTTGAACAAACAGAATATTCTCATTAGCAAGTCTTTTGAGAAATATTACGTAATATTCAATGCCTTTAAATGACACTGCTGTAAAACAACTTGCATTTATGTAATACTTTTTTCTTTCATGGAATGTGTGTGTCACTGGCAAGACCAGCATCTGTTGCCCATCCATAATTACCCTTTGTTAGATCTTTCCAGGGGGCACTTAAGAGTCAACCACATTGCTTTGTGTCTGGAGTCACATGTAGGCCAAACCAGACGGATTTTAACAACAATCAATGATAGTTTAATGGTCACCATCACTGAGACTAGCTTTATAATTCCAGATTTACTAACTGAATTCAAATTCCAGCTGTCATGGTTTGAATTGAACCCACATCGCCAGAACATTAATCTCGCTGGGTTACCAGTCCAATGACATTACCACTATGCCACATCCACCATGAACACATCAGAATATACCAAGGAGTTTCACAGGAGCATTATCAAGCAAAATTTGACATTGAGCTGAACGCTGCTGTACAGGGATAGAAACAAAGGCAGGTTCTATTATACATTCCAGAAAAGTGAGTAGATTGTACGGCACAGATTCATCATCTTCCGTCTTTGTATTTCACATTGTTGATGTAAGGTGGGGTGATTTCCCAACAATTCAGTAATGAAATCCAAGCATCAGTGCATAGTTTGCAAAGGCACAAATTGATTCAAGTAATTGCAGATGTTCCCCTTGCGATCAACTAACTTCAAGCACTACTGTTGAAACAAGATCTCAGCTTTACAATTAAATAAATCAGCCAGCCTAGAGTGTGACTTCCCCAGTCTACTGAGATGCTGAGCTGTTGTGTTCAACTCTCGCACAATCCAACCACCTCGCTCTCTCCCCTGCTCAGCCCCCACCATCCCCTGCATGAGCTTTCTGTGATTCTCATTCCTCCGACCACATGATTCGAGCACGAGCCTTCTCCTTGTTTACACCACGTTTGAGTTTGGAAAGGTTACCACACAGTCACATTACTCGGTATACCCACAATGCTACCTTAACATCACAATCAAATCAATATAATACATCTCATATTAATGAACAGATCACTCCAAAGATGCATTCACCAAGCTAATACAGAAACTCCATGGACCCAGGGCATGTTTCACTCACAGTACTCTTGTGACAGTATTTTATGTTAATTATTTTAGATTATTGATTAGATGTCAGGATCAGCAGGGTGTGACTGCAAGTGAGGCAGGTAGAGGGATCCTGTGTTCAGGAACAGAGGAGCCTCAGCTCTTGACATTGTCCAACAGGTACGAGGTACTTGCTCCCTGTGTGGATGAGGAAGAGGGCTGTAGGGAGGATGACCCAGCTGGCCATGGTACCATGGCACAGGGGGCCATTCAAGAGGGGAGAGCAAAAAGACAAGTGGTAGTTGTAGGGAATTCTATAATTAGGGGAATTGATAGCATCCTTTGTAAGCAGGATCGAGAGTTCCGCAGGGTACGTTGCCTGCCTGGTGCCAGGGTGAGGGACATCTCTGACCGGCTTGAGAGGATTTTGGAGAGGGAGGGGGGAGGATCTAGTTGTTGTGGTCCATGTTGGGACAAATAACATAGGTAAGACTAGGAAAGAGGACCTGTTTGGGGATTATCAGGAACTAGGAACTAAATTAAAGAACAGGTCCTCAAGGGTTATAATCTCCGGATTACTATCCGAGCCACGTGCAAATTGGCATAGGGAAGCGAGAATAAGGGAAGTAAACACATGGCTAAAGGAGTGGTGTGGGAAAGAGGGGTTTCATATCGTGGGGCATTGGCATCAGTATTGGAACCGGAGGGATCTGTACTCTTGGGATGGTCTCCACCTGAACCAATCTGGGACGAATGTTCTAGCGAAAAGGGTAAATAGGGTGGTCAACAGGACTTTAAACTAGAAATTAGGGGTGGGGGGGGGGGGGGGGGTGGTGGAGGGTGGAGGGAAGGGTAAAACTCCAAGAAGTATGTCTAATGGAAAACAAAGCAGCCGGTTAGCATGTGGGAGGTGGGGGTGGGAGGGGGGGGTGGGGGGGTTGGGGGGGTGGGTGGGGGGGTGGGGGGGTGGGGGAGGGGTTGGATTCAACTTCATGGAAAATTATGAAAAAATTGAAAAGGAAGGAGAGCCCAGGAGAGGCTATTAAAGTCTCCAGAACACAAAATAGGACAGAGTGTTTGGAAAGGGCTAGGAACCTAGCTTCAAGCACATCAGGTAAAGGGATGACAATGAGAAAGGGGACGGGAAATACAGGACTGAAGGTGTTGTATCTGAATGCACGCAGTATACAAAATAAGCTAAATGAGCTTGTGGTGCAGATTAAAATTGGCAGGTATGATGTGGTGGGCATCAGGGAGACATGGCTGCAAGGGGATCAGGACTGGAAGCTAAATATTCAAGAATATACATCCTATTGAAAAGATAGGCAGGTTGGCAGAGGGGGTGGTGTTGCTTTGTGAGTAAGAAATGAAATTAAATCGATAGCAAGAAATGACGTAGGGTCAGATGATGTAGAACCTGTGTGGGTAGTGTTGAGGAACCGCAAAGGTAAAAAAACCATAATGGGAGTTATGTACAGGCCTCCGAACAGTAGTCAGGATGTGGGGCACAAGATACACCAGGAGATAGAAAAGGTGTGTAAGAAAGGCAAGGTTACAGTGATCATGGGGGATTTCAATATGCAGGTAGACTGGGAAAATCAGGTTGGTAGTGGATCCCAAGAAAAGGAATTTGTGGAATGTCTATGAGACGGCTTTTTGGAGCAGCTTGTGGTGGAGCCCACTAGGGAACAGGCAATTCTAGATTTAGTGATGAGTAATGAGGCAGATTTGATAAGGGAGCTTAAGGTGAAGGAACCCTTAGGAGGAAGTGACCATAATATGATAGAATTTACCCTGCAATTTGAGAGGAAAAAGCTGGAATCAGATGTAACGATATTACAGTTGAATAAAGGCAACTACAGAGGCATGAGGGAGGAGCTGGCCAGAATTGACTGGGAGAAGAGCCTAGCAGGAAAGACAGGGCAACAGCAATGGCAGGAGTTTCTGGGAGTAATTTGGGAGACACAGCAAAAATTCATCCCTGGGAAGAAGAAGCATACTAAAGGGAGGACAAGGCAACCATGGCTGACAAGGGAAGTCAGGGACAGCATAAAAGCTAAAGAGAAAGCATACGATGCGGCGAAGAGCAGTGGGAAACCAGGGGATTGGGAAGCCTACAAAGACCAACAGAGGACAACTAAAAAAGAAATAAGGAGGGAGAAGATTAAATATGAGGGTAAACTAGCCAGTAATATAAAAGAAGATTGCAAGAGGTCTTTTTAGATATATAAAGGGTAAGAGAGAAGCAAAAGTGGATATTGGGCGGCTAGAAAATGACACTGGAGAAGTAGTAGTGGGGAACAAAGAAATGGCGGAGGAACTGAATAGGTACTTTGCGTCAGTCTTCACGGTGGAAGACCTGAGTAACATCCCCAAAGTTCAAGAGAGTCGGGGGGGAGAGGTGAGTATGGTGGCCATTACCAAGAAGAAGGTGCTCGGAAAACTGAAAGGTCTGAAGGTGGATAAATCACCTGGACCAGATGGATTACACCCCAGAGTTCTGAAGGAGATAGCTGAAGAGATAGTGGAGGCCTTAGCAGTGATCTTTCAGGAATCACTGGAGTTAGGGAGGATCCCAGAGGACTGGAAAATCGCTAATGTAACCCCCTGTTTAAGAAGGGAGTGAAGCAAAAGACGGGAAGTTATAGGCCGATTAGCCTGACCTCGGTCGTTGGTAGCATTTTAAATTCCATTATTAAGGATGAGATTTCAGAATACTTGGAAGTGCATAGTAAAATAGGGCAAAGTTAACATGGTTTCATCAAGGGGAGGTCATGCCTGACAAATCTGTTAGAATTCTTTGAAGAGGTAATGAGTAGGTTAGACAAAGAAGAGCCAATGGATGTTATCTACTTGGACTTCCAGAAGGCCTTTGGCAAGGTGCCACACAGGAGGCTGCTCAGTAAGATAAGGGCCCATGGCGTTAGAGGCAAGGAACTAGCGTGGATAGAAGATTGGCTGTATGGCAGGAAGCAGAGAATGGGGATAAGGGGGTCCTTCTCAGGATGGCTGCCAGTGACTAGTAGAGTTCCACAGGGGTCAGTGTTGGGACGACAACTTTTCACTTTATACATCAGTGATCTAGATGAAGGAACTGAGGGCATCCTGGCTAAGTTTGCAGATGATACCAAAGGGACAGGTAGTATTGAGGAGGCGGGGAGTCTGCAGAAGGATTTAGACAAGTTAGGAGAAAGGGCAAAGAAGTGGCAGATGGAATACAACATGGGGAATTGTGAGGTCATGCACTTTGGTAGAAAGAATAGAGGCATAGACTGTTTTCTAAATGGGGAGAGAATTCAGAAATCTGGAGTGCAAAGGGATTTGGGAGTCCTAGTCCAGGATTCCCTTAAGGTTAACTCGCAGGTTGAGTCAGTAGTTAGGAAGGCAAATGCAATGTTGGCATTTATTTTGAGAGGACTAGAATATAAAAGCAGGGATGTGCTGCTGAGGCTTTATAAGGCTCTGGTCAGACATTTAGAATATTGTGAGCAATTTTGGGCCCTGTATCTCAGGAAGGATGTGCTGGCCCTGGAGAGGGTCCAGAGGAGGTTCACGAGAATGATCCCAGGAATGAAAGGTTTAACATATGAGGAACTTCTGAAGACTCTGAGTCTATACCTAATGGAGTTTAGAAGGATGAGGGGGAACCTGATTGAAACTTACAGAATACTGAAAGGCCTGGAGAGAGTGGGCATGGGGAAGATGTTTCCATTAGTAGGAGAGACTAGAACCCGAGATCAGCCTCAGAGTAAAGGGAAGACCTTTTAGAACAGAGATGATGAGAAACTTCTTTAGCCAGAGGGTGGTGAATCTATGGAATTCATTGCACAGAAGGCTGTGGAGACCAGGTCATTGAGTGTATTTAAGACTGAGATAGATAGGTTCTTGATTGGTAAGGGAATCAAAGGTTACGGGGAGAAGGTGGGAGAATGGTGTTGAGAAACTTATCAGCCATGATTGAATGGCGGAGCAGACTCGATGGGCCAAATGGTCTAATTTCTCCTCCTATGTCCTATGGTCTTATGGTCTTATGTCCATATGAAAAGAAAGAACTTCAATTTATAAAGCACTTTTCATGACCTCAGTGAAGCAATTTATAAACAATAAAGTACTTTTGAAGTGCAGTCACTATTATAATGTAGGAACTACTACAGCCAATTTGTGCACAGCAAGTCTCCACTAAAAGCAAAAGGATAATTGATAATCTGTTTCTAGTGACATTACAAACATACGGGTTAGGAGCAGGATTAGGCCACATGGCATTTTGAGCCTGCTCCTCTATTCAATGAGATCATGGCTGATCTGACTGTAACCTCCTGCTTACTCCTGATAACCTTTCACCCCCTTTTTTCTCAAGAATCCATCTGGTCCTGCCTTGAAAATATTCAAATTTCACTGCCTTTTGAGAAAGGGAGTTACAAAGACTCACTACCTTCTGAGAGAAAATATTTCTCCTCATCTCTGTCTTAAGTGGGCAACCTTAATTCTTAAACACTGACCCCTAGTTCCAGATTCTCCCACAAGAGGAAACATCCTTTCCACATCCATCCTGTCAAGACCTCCCAGGATCTTATATGTTTGAATCAAGTCACCTCTTACACCTCTAAACTACAACGGAAACAAGTCTCACCTGTCCAACCTTTCCTCATAAGACAACCCGTTCATTCCTGGTGTTAATTTAATAAACTTTCTCTTCTGTCGAAGGGTCATGAGGACTCGAAACGTCAACTCTTTTCTTCTCCGCCGATGCTGCCAGACCTGCTGAGTTTTTCCAGGTAATTCTGTTTTTGTTTCTGTGTTAAACTTTCTCTTTACTGCTTCTAATACATTTATATCCTTCCTTAAATAAGGAGACCAATATTGTACACAGTACTCCAGAAGTGGTCTCACCAATGCCCCATATAACTGAAGCATAACCTCCCTACTTTTGTATTCAATTCCTCTTTAAATAAACAATAACGTTTTATTACCTTTGCTAATTATTTGCTGTACCTGCATACTAGCCTTTTGTGATTCATGCACTCGGTCATCCAAATCCCTCTGCATCTCAGGGCTCTGCAATCCCTCACAATTTAGATAATATGCTTCTTTTTTTATTACTCCTGCTAAAATGGACAATTTCACATTTTCCCATATTATGCTTCATTTGTCAGATCTTTGCCCATTCTCTTAACCTATCTATGGCCCTTATAGCCTCCTTATGTCCTCTTAACAACTTACTTTCCTATCTATCTTTGTATCATCAGCAACTTTAGCAACCATAACTTCAGTCCCTTCATCCAAGTCATTTATATAAGTTGTAAAAAGTTGAAGCCCAGCACTGATCCCTGTGGCACTCATTGCATCTTGTCAACCAGAAAAGACCCATTTATGGCTACCCTTTTTCCTGTTAGCCAGTGAATCTTCTATCCATGCCAATATCTTACCCCCTAACAATGAATTTTTATTTCATGCAATATCTGCAATAATATTGTTTGGGGGAATAAATGTTAACCAAGACACTGGGGCAGACTCCCTAGCTCTTCTTCAAAATAGAACCATGGGCAGGATTTTCCCCCCGTTGATGGGGATGTGTGGGTGCTGGCGCAGGTGGGCGGGTTGCCAATTTGCGACCTCAGTTGGGATTGCACGCCATTTTACATGGGCGGGCCTTAGTTGAGTGTGACATCCGCTCAGAAGCGCTGAGCGCCCCCTGTGCTGGCGGGGGGAGGGGGGGAGGGGGGATTCCCTGAGCCAGGTGTGCGCTCTTTCACGCATGTGCGCGGAAGAGTGCATAGATCTCCCTGAGGCAAAGTGCTGCCTCAGGGAGATCGCTGGAAGTTAAAAAAAATTTTTAAAGCGTACGAAAAAATTTTCTTGACATGTCCCCTCATGTGACACTGTCACATGAGCTGGGGCATGTTAATTTTTTTAATTTAAACATTTCATACACATTTTAAATCCCTCATGAAGCCTCATCCCGTCCATGGATGAGGTTTCATGTTTTTCTGGGAGGCCACTTGGCCTCCCCGCCTGCCCACCCACCTTAAGGTTGGACGGGCAGGTCCATTCATTGTTTTAATTACTTTTTTAAAGGCCTTAAGTGCCCTTTGGCAGTTCGGCAGGTGTGCAGCTGACTCAGCTGTGTGCCCGCCGAACTGAAAATCTAAATGATGTGGGGTGATGTTGGGAAGCATGCCTGATGTCACCCCACTTCATTTTACGCGTCGGCGAGCGGGCCCTGCCCCCCCACTCACTGATTGGAATTTGCAGCCCCATGGGATCTTTTCTGTCCATCGGAGACAGCCCTGTTTAATATCGCATCTGAAAAATGGCACTGTTGACAGTGTAGCAGTCCCCCAGTACTGTTTCCTAGATTTTAATTGCTCCACCATTGGTGGCTGACCCCAAGCTCTGGAATTCTCCCTCTAAACCTCTCCCTGTCTCTCCATCCTTAACATGCTGCTTAAAACCACCTATTTGACAAAGATTTCAGTTATTTGTCCTCATATTTCCTGATGTGGCGCAGTGCCAAATGTTCACAGAATCATAATTCTTACGGTGTAGAAGGAGGCCATTCGGCCTTTCATGTCTGCACTGGCTCTCTGGTCATTTTAACTTAGTGCCAGTCTCCTACCTTTTCCACAAAACCTTGCACGTTGTTTTTATTTAAATAATAATCCAATGCCCTCTTGAAGATCTCAGTTGAATCTGCCTCCATCACACTTCTAGGCAGTGCATTCCAAACCCTAACTACTCGCTGTGTGAAAAAGTTTTTTCTCACCTTGCATTTGCTTCTTTTACAAAGCACTATAAAACTGTGCCCTCTGATTCTCGAACCATTTACGAGCAGGAACAGTTTCTCCCTATCTACTCTGTCCAGACCCCTCAGGATCTTCAAAACTTCTATCAAGTCTCCTCTTCCCCTTCTCCTCTCCAAGGAAAGCAGTCCCAACTTCCCCAATCTTCCCTCATAGCTGATTTGCCTCATCAAAGGAACTACTTCCCTAAGCCCCTTCTGCACTCTCTCCAATGCGTTCACATCCTTCCTATAGAGTGGCACCCAGAACTGTACACAATACTCCAGCTGAGGTCTAACCAGTGATCAATGCAAGTTCATTATTACCTTCCTGCTCTTGCACTCTATGCTCCTATTAATGAAGTCTAGAATACTGTATGCTTTAGAAACAGCTCTACCTGTCCTTCCACCTTTAATGATTTATGTACATATACACCCAGGTCTCTCTGCTCCTGCACACATATTGCAATAGTACCCATTATTTTCTATTTTCTCTCCATTTTCTTTGTGGCAAAGTGTATCACCTCACACTTACCTGCAGTGAACTTCATCTGCCGCCTATCTGCCCACTCCACCAATGTGTCAATGTCCTTTTGAAGTTTTACACTGTCCTCTGCACAGTTTACAATTCTCTCAAGTTTTGTGTCATCCACAAGCTTTGAAATTGTCCCTTGCACACCAAGATCTAAATCATTTATATATATCAGGAAAAGCAAAGGACCCAATACTGACCCCTGGGGAACTCTACTACAAGCCTTCTTCCAGCCCGAAAAATATCCATTAACCATTGCTCTTTATTTCCTATCCTTCTGCCAGTTTTGTATCCACATTGCTACAGTCCCTTTTATGCCTTGACCTATAACTTTCCTCACAAGTCTGTTGTGTGGCACTGTATCGAACATGTTTTAGAAATAGATATACGCTACATCAAAGGCCTTGCCCGCATCAACCATCTCTGTTACCACTTCAAAAAACTCCAGAAAGCTAGTTAGACATGATTTTCCTTTAACAAATCCATGCTGACTCTTCCGAATCAGTCTACATTTTTCCATGTTACTATTAATTCTATCCTGAATAATGGTTTCTAGAAGTTTCCCCACCACGGAAGTTAACTGACTGGTCTGTAATTGCAGGGCAGATCTTTACAACCTTTTCTGAACAAAGGTGTATGTTTGCAATTGCCCAGTCCTCCAGCACCTCCCCAGAATCCAGGGAACATTAATAAATTAATGTTAATTGCCTCTGCAATTTCCACTCTCACTTCCTTCAATATTCTTGGATGCATCTCATCCAGTCCCAGTGCCTTATCCACTTTAAGTACTTAAAGTACAACTTATCTAATACCTCCTCCTTATCAATTTTAAACCCTCCTCTGTCATCATGACCTAGGCAGCATCTGCCTCGCAGGTAAGGACAGCCTCTTGCCTCTCTGTGTAAATCCCCTTTTAGGTCCCTAATCAGCCCTACTCCTCTTTTAACCACCCTTTTACTATTTTAGAGAATACTTCAGGATTTCCTTTCATGTTAGCTGCCAGTCTTTTTTCATAATCCCTCTTTGCTTCTCTTATTTGCTTTTTCAGATCCCTCTGAACATTCTGTATTCAGCTTGGTTCTCAAGCTGGATGTTGTTTTATATTGCTCTTATGAAGCATCGAGGGATGTTTTACTATGTTAAGGGTGCTTATATAAATGCAAGTTGTTGCACTGGGCTTTTAGCCTGGATCATGAGCTCAAGCCTGTGGAGCTGGTGTTGTACTGTGAAGGATGAACAATGCAGAGAGTGGGCCATCCAATTTGATAGACATTTAGCATTAAACTCAAAGAGGCAGCCTGCATTGGCTATTGTTGCCTTGTGTTGGAACAAGAGGTGGTTGTTATCTGCTCATTACATTGGTTGTGAAGACATTGAATTACACCTGTTTTCAAACATCTTTTAATCATTAAATGGGCAAAGCATCATGTTATAATTATCAGTAATAAATGGCACCTGCTAGGTAAACAAAGGATACAGGCTCAGTCAGAAGGAATCCAAGATTTTTCTTCGTATTTTGTTCTGACTTTTCTATTCAGGATCATGAGAACTGGTCAAGGTTCCTGATATGGATCAAAACATCCATCTAACCAAGATGACAGTTTTGATTGACAGGTGAGGTCATGACCTGTTCAAAAATGGGAGAGGCTACTGATTGGCTGTGGTCCTAAAAGACAGACAGCTCTGTTGCCAGGGCTTTCAAATTATGGGATGTTATCAGGTTTGGTTGCACTTGTCTCAGCAGTCAGTCTTCAGATAACTAATCGCTCTTGTCAGAAGAAATGAACTACTTTCACCACTTAAAAACGAACATTGATATTCAGTATCAATGTATACTTATAGAGAACCCAGGCTGTGTCATTGCTTTGGAAAGGAATAAATCCAAGAAAATAGCAACCTGCAGGAACTATTCCAAATGCACAGCTTTTTCACCGAATACAGTCCACTTCACTGTTTTATATAAATTATCCATTAGTGTCAGTCTGATTTTTAAAATCTGATTTATGGGATGTGGGCATCACTGGCTAGGACTGCATTTATTGCCCATCCCTAATTACCCTTGAGAAGGTGGTGGTGAGCTATCTTCTTGAAGTGCTGCGGTCTCTATGTTGTAGGTACATCCACACTGCTGTTAGGGAGCGAGTTCCAGGATTTTGACCCAGTGACAGTGAGGGAACAGTGATATATTTAGAGGGAGCCGGTGGCATAGTGATATTGTCTTTGGTAATCCGGAGATCCAGCATATGCTTTGGGAGCCTTGGTTTGAATCCCACTACACCAAATGGTGGAATTTGAATTCAATAAAAATCTGGAATTAAAAGTTTAATGATGGCCAGGAAATGATTGTTATAAAAACCCATCTAGTTCACTAGCGCCCTTTAGGGAAGGAAATCTGCTGTCCTCACCTAGTCTCCATGTTAACTCTTAAATGCCCAGTAAGCCATTCAATTGTATCAAAACACAAAAAAAACAAAAAAGAGGAATGAAGCCAGGTGACTGCCCAGCATCAACCAAGGTACCTGAAATGACAAAGGCAAATCCAGCCCTGACCTCTTCACTATCATCTGGAGGCTTATGCCAAAATTGGGAGAGCCGCCTCACAGGCTAGCCAAGCCTGACGGAGTCATACTCACGGAATCATATCTTACAGATCTTGTCCCAGACCACCACCCCTGGGTATGTCCTGTTCCATTGGCAGGGCAGGCCCAGTAGAGTTGGGAGGGAGTTACCCTGGGAGTCCTCAACATTGACTCTGGTTCCCATTAAGTGTCATGGTATTTAGCCAAATATGGGCAAGGAAAACTCCTGCTGATTACCACATACAACCACCCCATTGCTGATGAATCAGTGCTCCTCCATGTTGAGCACACTTGGAGGAAGTACTGAGGGTGGCAAGAGCGCAGAATGTACACTGGGTGGGGGACTTAAATGTCTATCACCAAGGGTGGCTCGGTAGCACCACCAAAGGATGAGCTGACCAAGTCCTAAATGACATAGCTGGTAGACTGGGTCTGCAGCAGGTGGTGAGGGAATTAACAAGAGGGAAAACATACTTGACCTCATCCTCACCAACCTGCCTGTCGCAGCTGCATCTGTCCATAACAGTATCGGTAGGAGTAACAATTGCAAAGTCCTCATGGAGACAAAGTTCTGTGTTCAAATTGAGGATACCCTCCATCGTGTTGTGTGGCTCTACCACCATGCTAAATGGGATAGGTTTCAAACAGGTCTAGCAACTCAAGAGTGGGCATTCATGAGGTGCTGTGGGCCATCAGCAGCATTAGAATTGTACTCAACCGCAACCTGTAACCTCATGGCCTGGCATATCCCCCACTCCACCATTACCATCAAACCAGGGGATCAACCCTTGTTCAATGAAGATGCCAGGAGCAGCACCAGGTATACATAAAAATGAGGCATCAGACTGCTGAAGCTATAACCACAGTAATAATTGCATGCCAAGCAGCAAATGATAGACAGAGCTAAGTGATTCCACAACCGACGGATCAGATATGAGCTCTGCAGTCCTGCCACAAACAGTTGCGAATGGTGGTGGACAATTAAACAACTCACTGAAGGAGGAGGCTCCACAAAAATCTCCATCCTCAGTGATGGAGCAGCCCAGCACATCAGTGCAAAAGACAAAGCTGTAGCAATTGCTGCAATCTTCAGCCAGAAGTTCTGAGTGTATGATCCATCCCAGCCTCCTCCCAAGGTCCCCGGCATCACAGATGCCAGTCTTCAGCCAATTCAATTCACTCCACATGATATCGAGAGATGGCTGAAGGCACTGGATAGTGCAAAGGCTATGGGCCCTGACACTATACTGGCATAGTACTGAAGACCTGTGCTCCAGAACTTGCAGCACCCCAAGCCAAGCTGTATGGAAAACTGCCCAGGTATGTCCTGTACACAAAAAGCTGGATGAAACCAACCCAGCCAATTACCGCCCCATCAGTCTACTCTCAATCATCAGTAAAGTAATGGAAGGGGTCATCAACAGTTCAATCAAGCGGCACTTGCTTAGCAATAACCTGCTCACTGACGCTCAGTTTGGGTTCCGCCAGAGCCACTCATCTCCTGACCTCATTACAGCCCTGGTTCAAACATAGACAAAAGAGCTGAACTCCTGATGTGAGGCGAGGTGAGAGTGACTGCCCTTGACATCAAGGCAGCATTTGACCGAATGTGGCATCAAGGAGCCTAGCAAAACTGGAGTCAATGGGAATCAGGTGGAAAACTCCCCGCTGGTTGGAGTCATACTGAGCACAAAGGAAGATGGTTGTGGTTGTTGGAGGTCAATCATCTCAGTTACAGGACATCACTGCAGGAGTTCCTCAAGATAGTGTCCTAGGCCCAACCATCTTCACCTGCTTCATCAATGATCTTCCTTTCAGAAAGTCAGAAGTGAGGATGTTTACTGACGATTGCACAATGTTTTGCACCATTCATGACTCCTTAGATACTGAAGTAGTCAATGTCCAAATGCAGCAAGACCTGGACAATATCCAGGCTTGGGCTGACAAGTGGTAAGTAACATTTGTGTCGCACAAGTGCCAAGCAATGACCATCTCCAACAAGAGAGAATCTAACCATCATCTCTTGACATTTGATGGTATTACCATCACTGAATCCCCCACTATAAACATTGTGAGGGGTGCCAGGCACCAATGAACAGTGGCAGCTTCCAAACCCATGACTGCTACCACCTAGAAGGGCAAAGGCAGCAGGTACCAGGGAACACAGCCACCTGGAAGTTCCCCTCCAAGCCACTCATCATCCTGACTTGGAATTATATTGCCATTCTTTCACTGTTGCTGGGTCAAAGTCCTGGAACTATCTCCCCAATAGCACTGTGAGTGTACCCACACCACAAGGACTGCAGTGGTTCAAGAAGGCAGCTCACCACCATCTTCTCAAGGGCAGTCAGGGTTGGGCAATAAACGCTGGCCTAACCAATGACACCCAGATCCTGTAAATGAATGTTGAGTGGCTTGGAGGGGAAATTACAGATGATGGTGTCCCGATTCGTTCCCATCTGACAAGCATCTTGTCCTTCTAGATTGTAGCAGTCGTGGGTTTGGAAGGTGCTGTCTAAGGACCCTTGGTGAGTTTCTGCAGTGCATCTTGTAGATAGTACACACTGCTACCGCTGTGCGTTGGCGGTGGAAGGAGTGAATGTTTGTGGATGGGGTGTCAATCAAGCGGGCTGCTTTGTCCTGGATGATATCAAGTTTCTTGAGTGTTGTGGGAGCTATACTCATCCAGGCAAGTGGAGAGTATTCCATCACACTCCTGACTTGTGCCTTGTAGATGGTGGACAGGCTCTGGGGAGTCAGGAGGTGAGTTATTCACCACAGGATTCCTAGCCTCTGACCTGCTCTTGTAGCCACAGTATTTATATGGCTAGTCCAGTTCAGTTAATGATCAATGGTAACCCCCAGGGTGTTGATAGTGGGGTTCTCAGTGATGGTGATGCCATTGAATGTCAAGGGGCAATAGTTAAATTCTCTCTTGTTGGTGATAGTCATTACCTGTCACCTATGTGGCATCAATATTACTTGCCACTTCTCAGGCCAAGCTGGGATATTGTTCAGTGTTATGTACTGTATGTCTTATTTAGCTTGCTGTACTTTGCAAGCCAGTGTATTATGGAATTGCCTTTGCTGTAATGCCACTCGACAAGTGAAACTAAACTGAAAGAGCTAGTAGAAGGAAATTACTATTAAAAAAAAACCTGGAAACAACAGTAAGCAAAAAGTAACTGACAAGGAAGAGAAAATAAAAAGGCAGAAAATGAATATACTTACGAGAATTATGTGACATTTCGATGGGACTGTAGAATAGTGGAGTTCCTACAGTTTTTTTCTTTTTTCTTCACAAAGGTGTTATGAGACAGCCTTTCAGTGAAGCTGAGTTATTTAAAAATCCCAGAGGGAAACCTTAAACAACTGTCATAACTTATATTTTTAAGTGGTATGTTTGAGATGCAACTCTAAATTCAGGAATCAGACCACCAGTTCTTGAGAGGTTTTATATTAAACTAAATGAATCATTTTATTAATTTATACAAGTTAAATATATTCACATGACTACAAATTACTACTATCAGAACTTTTAACAAATTCCCAAACTAATCTCTATTAAGCCAATAGCAACTGTAGGAACTCCACTATTCCACAGTCCCATCGAAATGTCACATAAGTCTCGTAAGTATAGTCATTTTCTGCCTTTTTATTTTCTCTTCCTTGTCAGTTACTTTTTGCTTACTGTTGTTTCCAGGTTTTTTTTTATAGTAATTTCCTTCTACTAGCTCTTTCAGTTTAGTTTCACTTGTCGAGTGGCATTACAGCAAAGGCAATTCCATAATCTTTTGGTTGGTGAGCGGGGGCGAGGCCCATTCGCCGACACATAAAATGATGCATGGTTATGTCAGGCGTGCATCCCAATGTCACCGCACGTCATTCAGATCTTCAGTTCTGCAGCACGCCCGCCGAACTGTTAAAAGCCTATTAAGACCTTTAAATAACAATTAACCTAGTTAACTGAGCTGCCTACTCAACTTTGAGGTTGGAGGGCAGGCAAAGAGCCCAGGCGGCCTTCGCATTTATCATGAAACCTCTTCCATGGGCGGGATGAGGTTTCATGAAGGTTTTTAAAGTTTAATAAAAATTTTTAATAAAATTCATTGACATGTCCCAGATCATGTGACACTGTTACATGAGGGGACCTATCTCAAAATATTTTTTTTTTCTTAATTAAAATTTTCAAAAATTAAACTAATCTCCCTGAGGCAGTTCTGTGCCTCAGGGACATTTCTTCACTCTTTCACATGCATGCGCGAAAGACCATTGGCCCCGACTCAGCCTATTCCCCCCACCCACGCAGGGAGTGCTCAGCGCTTCCAGGTGCACATCACGGGATTGGCCCACCCATGTAAAATGGCGGCACACAGCCGATTGCGGTCAGTGATCAGCTGCATGCCCACCATCCACCCCCTGCACCTCCAGACAGGGAAAAATTCTCCCCATAGATTTAACCAGACACCATGCAAAGCATTTACATCTTACAAATTCAAAATGAGGTTCTTTTCACTTTGGTTCCTTGCAGACATAGGCTTTTTTGTTATATTGCCTCTGCCCAAAACACACAAAATTGCTGATGTTTTACCTAGCACAGCTCATTGAATGTAAATTCTCATTTTATCACCAGCCTTTTTTAGCTCCACCTCTTCCAACAGTAAAACCCCTTTCATAGTACCAATTTTATTAGGAACATAAACATATTGCTTGGTCTCTGCTAGCTAGGTACCAGATTTCACTCTACTTCTTGAATGCTTGATTCAAAACATGTAAATACAGTCTACCTTTCTTATATCTCAAAACTAGTAGACATCAAATAACCCAAGCTAGCTGGCATTAATCCAGTTAAGACACACTCACAGACTAAACCTCTATTTTGAAAGAAAAATATTTTCCAATAATATTATATACATTAATAACTTCATGAAACTCCCATCCCTATCAAAAAATGAACCCTCATAATACTAAAAGACGGCTTCATGTAATGAGTAAATAATTCTTCCAGATGCTCCTCCCATGTTTGACTGAAAATGATTAGATCATCAGTATAAACCATCCAATGCTTAGACCTGCAATTACTTTAGCAGCCTTTGAAATGTCACAGATGCATTCTTCATATCAAATGGCATGACTTTAAACTGATATAGTCCACTTGACGTCACAAAAGCTGATATCTCCGTTGCCCTCTCTGACAGCGGTACTTGCCAATATCCCCTTAGCAAGTCAATTTTTGTGATAAATTTTGATTGTCCCCCTTTCTCAATGCAATCTTCCAGCCTTGGTGTAGGATATAAATCCACTTTTGTCACTGTATTCACCTTTCAACAGTCCACACACAGTCTTTGTGTTCTATTCGGTTTGGTACCAGCACAGTAAGTGAACCCCAGTTACTGCAGCTAGACTTAATGATATCATTTTGATATATGAATTCAATTCCTTTCTGTATTTGTGGTAATTTTGTCATATTTAATCTATAAGGATGTTGCCTTATTGGAGATGAAACTTCTACACATGTATAGCTAAATTTTTCCTCCCAGACCTATTGCCACAAATAGTTTTATGTGACTGCAATAGCTTCCCCAAGTCACTTTGACACTTGTCTGGAAGGTAACTCAATATTGCATTTAAATGTTCAAGCACCCCCTCATTATCCATTTTGATTAGAGGAAAATCAATTTCAGAATCCTGCATTTCTACTTCTTTCTCTTTATTTACCCCCACTAAAACCTCCTTTTGGTCCAATTCCCTGTCAAAGTATTTTTAAAGTATATTTATATGACACACCCTCTGCTTCTTTCTTCTACCTGGAGCAATTTTTAAACAATTCACTTCACTTAGTTTCTTTTCAACCCTGTAAGGCCCATCATACCTTGCCTTTAATAAGTCACCTAGTACTATTAACGGAACTAGCACTTTCTCCTCACCAACAAAACTAGGAACTGTAGCTTTCCTGTCTGCCTTCACTTTCATCCCTTGCTGTAATATCTTCAAATGTTCCCTAACTAATTCACATGCTCTGTCCAATCGCTCTCTGAAGTTTGATACATAATCCAGGAGAGCGGTTTCCGAATTTTGACCCACCAATTCTCATGAATCAATTTCAGTGGTCCCCTTACCTCATAACCATAAACTAGTTCAAAAAGACTAAAACCAGTTGATGCACCGGCAGCATCCCTAATAGCAACTATCAAGAATGGAATTTCCCCAGCCCAATCCTGTGGATAATCCTGAATATATGCCCTCATCATAGTTTTTAAAGTTCAATGCCATCTTTCCAAAGCCCCTTGTGATTCAGGATGGTAAGCTGTTGACTTAAACTGTTTTATCCCCAAACCATTCATTACTTCCTTGAACAGCGGTTATATGGAATTTTGAACACTGATCTGATCGTATTTCTTTAGGTAAACCATATCTTGTAAAAACTTTAGTCAGCTCTTTCACAATTCTTTTTGTTGTAATATTTCTCAAAGGTAACGCTTCAGAAAGCCTGGTAGTAACATCCATTATTGTCAATAAACACTGATTTCCACTTTTAGTCTTAGGGAGGGGTCTTGCACAATCAATCATGACTCTGGTTAGAGGTTCTTCAAATGATGGAATTGCAATTAAAGGCACCAGCTTAATCACTGCTTGTGGTTCCCCTATCAACTGACATGTGTGACACGTTCTATGAATTTGGCTACATCTCTATGCAACCCAGGCCAATAAAAATATTTTTGTATTTTGCTTATGGTTTTCTAATTCCTAAATGTCCCCCAATTGGAGTTTCATGAGCTATTCTCAGAATCTCATTTCTATATCCAAATGGTATAACAATCTGATACACTTCCCTCCAGCTTTCATTTGCTGAAACATGATAAGGTCACTCTTTTCTCATTAAAATGTTACCTTTAAGGCAATAATATTCTGGAATACATTCTGCCTCTGTTTCTGAGTAAGCTGTTTGATATAACTGTCTTATTTGCATATCCCTTTTCTGTAACTCCACCAACTGCCTTGAGCTAAACACTTCAGTTGCATTCTCTTCCATTTATTCTTCTTGAGCCATGTGGTCAAAAACAGTGTCAGCTAATTGGATTTCCACACCATCTCCCTACCTTTTAACTTCCTGTTCTCCCTGTTTCAACCTGTGAGCCCACTATTTTGTTACCACACAATATGGAAACAATGCAGGATTCTCACTCTGCAACACTTCTGTTGAAGAGACTTCTACAGGCTACTCAACTACCACAGACATCACCTACATCTGGAACCCAGATATACCGTGACTTAAAATAAATTGAGCCCCCTGAAATGGGAATTTTTTTCACTGTTTCAACAATCACCTCACCTGTTATCCACTTACTCTTTAAATTTACCTTCCACGCTGAAATAGGTTCAGCATCTCCATGAACACTTATTATCATCTGTTCCTGCAACACTCCCTCTGAACAATGAATATCACCACCCCACAACATTAAGGATTGACTAGCCCCTGTGTCTCTTCAAATTTTAACATCTTTACCTGCTCCACCCTATACATATGGAAAGACTTTCCCTTCACATACAATATCTTTAAACATTCCTGCAGCCTGCTCCTCAGAAAACCCCTGGGTAAACTGTGAATACATTCCCACTTCTTTACCTATCACTGATTCTTCCTGTTTTACCCTGTAAACAAACCTTTGGGCTTTTCCTGTACCTGAACCTCAGAATCCACAGTACTTTTACTTCCAGAACTTTTCTGCATCCCTATAATTGCAACAAATTTTCCCTGTAATTTTCAACATACTGGCTTCCACCTACTCATTCCCTTCCCTGACTACTCATCTTCCTTTCACCTTTCCACTTGCTAACCTTCACTGATTTAAAAGGGTGACCAAAAAAGGTTTAGCTCTATGAACCTAACTCATAATCATCAGCTATCTCTGCTGCTTGTCTTACCGTTTTAACCCTCTGTTCCTCCACATGGGTTCTCACTACCTAAGGAATTGAACCTTTAAATTCTTCCAAAAGGATTACTGCATAAGTCATTTCTATCTTTAATGTCCATAACCACCAGTCAAAATTATTTTATTTTATCGTCTCAAATGCAATATAAGTTTGCCCAGGTTGTTTCCACATATTCCTAAATTCCTGCCTGAATGCTTCAGGAACCAACTCATATGCGCTCAAAATAACTTTTTTTTATACCACATCATAGTTCACCGACATTTTTTCTGACCTCATGTTCCCTACCCACCAACCCAGATTGTAACAACAATGTCCAGATTTCCTATGGCCATTTCATCCGTTTAGCTATCTTCACAAATGTAATAAGAAATGCTTCAACATCTCTTTCCACAAAATTTGCAAGAGCTTGTACAAATGTAAACATCTCCTCACTGGGTTTTAGGTTAAGGGTTTTCTCATCATCAGAACTTTTCTCAGCATCTGTTGTCTCCTTTTTAAAATCCAGCTTTTTAAGCCAGTACTCTCTCTCTTTCCATTATTCTCTCTTCCATTGCTAACTTTTCCCTCTGGAGATGAAGTTATCACATTTCGATTTATTTTTGATATAATGTCTCTTTTTCCTTTTCTTTTTCTGCTGCTTTTAGTTCCAGTTTTTTTTTCATTTCCAACTCGTTTTTCTTCTCATTTGCCTCCAATCTGAGTTTTCTTATTCCCTTTGCTTGCTCAAATTCAAGCCTCTTCATTTTTAACTGACATCTCACTACCTCCAGCTGTGACTCACTAGTGTCAGGTATCACTGCCAACTTTAAATGCTGCACTATCACTTCAACTATGTCTGCTTTCTTTGCCCCTACAGGTAACCTCAACTATAACTTTTCTGGCAACCCTGTTAACTTACCCTTAGATAGTTTTTGTAACCCAATCAGATTTATATCTTTTGCTTCCAAAGAAGTTTTAGCCATGGATACAGCCATTTTTGCAGTTTCATCACTTTAAAAATCCCTCACACCACCTCCTGAATTCAAAGTGCTTCTTGTGCTTGTAACCTTAAGATTCACCAACTCCCAACCAATCAAGTAATTTCAAATATACCCTGCAAAGAAGCCCAGTTTTGTTATGGTACAGCAGATGGTAAATGCTGAACTGCTCAAATCCCAGAGAAAAGCTTGAAACAACTGCAACAACTATTTTGCAATTTGTATTTTTATTTTGATATGCGTGCCTTGAATTCTGTAGGAATAAGTCCACCGAGTCTTAAAGGTTTTTTGTTACAAAAAATAATTAAACCTTTATTAATAAAATAAATTATTTAAGCAAATACACAGGTCTACAAATTACTACGCTGATAATTCCTAGCTCCCCTCATTAATCTGACTCCCGGTTACACCTCCGTTAAGGCAACAGTAAAAGCAAATAAATTTCAACAGGCCCAGGCAAAGCACACAATAGCCTGGACAGGGGTATTCACAGTGAGTTTTCTTAGCTTTGGTTCCTGTAGACAGCAGCTTGATACACTTGTTAGATCTTAGAATGCCTTCTCCTTACACATAACCTCATCTCCTTCATACATGTTTCTCCCTTTTTAATGTAAAGCCCATTATTCCAATATGTCTTTGCAACTTTACTTTTTCCATAATAAAATCTTTCATAGCACTTATATTATCAGTAATCTTTGGGAAAAATAAACACACTGTTTGGCTTAGCCGTTTATGGCTAGGTGCAACACCTTGCCAGCTTTTTTAAATTTACTGCTTTGGTTTATCTAAAAATGCAAATGTTTCTCACACCTCACATTCTAAAACTTCAGTCATGTTTACGTGTTTAGCATTTCAAACCTAGTTTCTCTTTTGATAACTCAAAACCTCCAGACTAGCTATCTGCAATTCAATTAAATCCCACACGCACACACCTACACACGGAGAAACTAATCCAAACCTCACTATTAACCTACACTTAGAATAAGTCACAATAATATTATGAAAATTATTATATTTTCATGACAGTATTGATTAATCTTTGAAAATTATCAGCAGTACCAGTATTAAAACGTAACATTCAGGTCTTGCTACATTTGGACCTGGGCTACTTCAGCATCTGAGGAGTTGCGAATGGTGCCAAATATTGCACAATCCTCAGCGAGCATCCCCACTTCTGACCTAATGACGGAAGGAAAGTCATTGATGAAGCACTGATGCATATCGAATGCACACACTGAGATTGAGGAAGATAATGTATTCCGGTAAAGTGAAATTGTTCTTGGTCCAATTCCTGGATCCTGCTATTGCTCAACTAGCTACTAGATGGAGAACAAGATGCACCAGATCATATGATCAGAGACATGAGGACCAGACACAGGAGTGGTGGGTGATGTTGAGCCCGACAGACTAGTATAATGTCCAGAAATGTGGCAACATCCTTTTCCTTGATGTACTAGTGAGGAGGTCCTGTGGCGCAGTAAGTAGTGTCCCTGCCTCTGAGCCAAAAGCTCTGTGTTCAAATCCCACTCCAGGACTTGATGGTCAAACATATCCCAAAAAAACAGGTCAAGTATCAACTTGCAAATCTAATCGGCAACAATGACAGGTGGTAAGCATGGGAGAGATCTCTGGTCAGCCATGTGGTGAAAAGAAAATTGGAGCCTCTACCAGCACTATCCATTGTTCCAGACTATGACATGCAGGTAAAAGTTCCTGTTGTCTCAGCAACTTGGATTCCAGGGGAGGCCAGTTGGCTCAGTTGCCTGGATGGCTGGTGTGGATCAGGCTTATACCAATAGCATGGGGTTTGATCCCCATTCTGGCCAGGGTGCCTCCTAGCCCTACCTGTGGTGGAGGTCAGGTGCTGTGGGTTAGACCTGCTTTTGGGCAAAGAACCCAAGAAGAAGCTACTGTGTTGCAGATGTTTCCTCCCTCTTGTCACTGATGCTTTTGTACCAGCTATGGGCACGTAAATGTAAATGCCTTAAGAAGACAGTACTTGGCAGCCTTGATTTAATGGTTGCACTCTTGCCTCAGAGTCAGCGGGTCATGAGCTCAAGGCCTGAATTTTTCCCACATCGGGTGGGCTCAGCGAGAGCGGGCAGGGGCAGTTGCGGAGTGGCCCGCGATCGGCTCCACACCGCCATTTTATGCAGTCAGGCCAGTTAAAGTCCGCCCAGCATAATATGCGAGCGGTAGCGCTACCTGTGCGGGCAGGGTGAGGAGGGAGAGTCGGGGCCGACGCTCTTTTGCACTTCAGTCTCCCTGGATTGAACGAGCTGCCTCAGGGAGATTGAAGTGCTTTTGAAAATAACAACTAAAATCAGTAAAAGTTTAATGAAACATGTCTCCTCATGTGATTTTGTCACATGAGATGGGACATGTTTTTATTTTTCAGGAAAACTTTTTATTTAATTCTTAAAAGCTTTAGCAAACCTCATATCGCTCATGGATGAGATTTCCTAAGAAACGTAAAGGCTGCTTGGCCTTTTCACCTGCCTGCCTGCCAACCATAAGGTTGGGCGGGCAGTGTTAACTTGACATTAATTAATACGTTAATGGCCTTAATAGGCCTATCAATGATCAGTGAGCTCGCAGCCGACTCCGGCATGTACCCATCAAACGAAACATTGTGAGACAGAGCGATAATGCCAGGGCGCATGCCTGACATCACCGCGTGTCATTTTATGCGCCGGCATATCGGGCCCGGCCCCGCACGCAGACTGAATAATCCTGGCCCAAGTCCCACTCCAGGCATTTGAGCACAAAATCCAAGCTGACACTCCAGTGAATTACTGAAGGGGTGCTGCATTGTTGAATGTGCCATCTTTGATTAGATGTTGAACCGAGGCCTTGTCTGACCTCCTATAGGTGGACATAAATGATCCCAGAGCACTACATAAAAGAGCAAATGAGTTCTCCATGCTGTCCTGGCCAATATTCATCCCTAGGTAACAGATTTTCTGGTCATTATCAAATTGCTGTTTGTGGGAGTTTGCTGCGTGTAAACTGGCTGCTGCATTTCCTACATTACAACAGCGACTAAACTTCAGAGTACCTGATTGGCTGTAAAGCACTTTGAAACATCCTGAGGTTGTGAAAGGCACTCTTGAAATGTAAGTCTTTCCTTATATATAAACAGGATGTGGTGACTAGATGTGGTAAATGCTTCATGTTCTGCAGCATTGGGATCACACTGACTGATCATCTTTGGTTGATTGCTAGTTGCTCAGAAGTTGCTAATTCATAGCTTGGAATATGTTTTACACATAGAGGCAAGCGGCATGGCTGAGGTGCTAAATGAATATATTACATCTGTCTTTACCTACGAGGTGGATGCTGCCCAGGCCATGGTGACAGAGGAGGAAACATAGCCACTAGAAGGGTTTAAAAGTGATGAGGAGGTATTGGATAAGCTGTCGGTACTTAATGCTGATAAGGTACCAGGACTGGTTAAGATGAATCCGAGCATATTGAAGGAAGTGAAAGTGGAAATTGTAGAGGCATTGGCTATAAACTTTCAATTTCCCTGAATTCTGGGGGAGGTGCTGGAGGACTGGGGAATTGCAAACATTACACACTTGTTCAAAAAATGTTGTAAACATCTCCCCTGCAATTACAGACCAGTCAATTTAATTTCGGTGGTGGGGAAACTTCTAGAAACAATTATTCGGGAAAGAATTAATAGTCACATGGAAAATTGCTGTTGATTTGGTATACATGGACTTTCAGAAGGCATTTGAAACAGTGCCACACAACAGGCTTGTGAGGAAAGTTATTGCTCATGGAATAAAAGGGACAGTAGCAACGTGGATACAAAATTGGCTGAGAATTAAAATGCAGAGATTTATGGTCAACAGGTATTTTTCAGGCTGGAGGAAGGTTTGTAGTGGAGTTCCCCAGGGGTCGGTATTGGGACCCTTGCTTTTCCTGGTATATATTAATGATCTAGATCTCTGTGTGCAGGTGACAATTTCAAAGTTTGCAGATAATGTGAAGTTTGGAAGTGTTGTAAACTGCGAGGAGTACTGTAGAACTTCAAAAGGACAGAGACAAGTTGGTGGAGTGGGCAGATAGGTGGCAAATGAAGATCAATGTGGAGAACTGTGAGGTGATGCATTTTGGCAGGAAGAACATGGAGAGATACTATAAAATAATGGGTGAAATTTTGAAGGGGGTGCAGGAGCAGAAAGACTTGTGCATAGATCATTGAAGGTGGCAGGGCAGGTGGAGAGAGCAGTTAATAAAGAATATAGCATCCTGGGCTTTATTAATAGAGGCATAGAGCAGGAGGAGTTAAGCTGAAATTATATAAGACCCTCATTAGACCTCAGCTGGAATATTGTGTACAGTTCTGGGCACCACATTATATGAAGGATGTGAAAACATTGGAGAAAGTGCAGAAGAGGTTTACAAGAATGGTTCCAGGGATGAGAAACTTCAGCTATGAGGATAGGTTGGAGAGGTTGGGACTGTTCTCCTTGGAGAGGAGAAGGCTAAGAGGAGATTTGATAGAGCTGCTCAAAATCATGAGGAGGCTGGACAGAGTAGATAGAGAGAAGCTGTTCCCACTTATAACAGGGTCAAGAACAAGAGGGCACAGATTTAAAATGATTTGCAAATGAAGCAAATGTGAGGTGAGAAAAACTTTTTTACACAATGAGTGGTTCGGGTCTGGAATGCACTGCCTGGAAGTGTGGTGGAGGCAGGTTCAATTGAGGCATTCAAGAGGGCATTAGATGATTATTTGAATTGAAAAAATGTGCAAGGGTAGAGGGAAAAGGCAGGGCAATGGAATTTGATCATAATGCTGATTTGCAGACAAGATGGGCTGAATGGTCTCCTTCTGTGCAGGTAAAGTTCTAAGATTCTGTGAATTATAGATCCCAATAAGTTATCACAGCAGACGTTGGACTAGTAGATGTATTGGGGAGACGATGGAGTACTGGTATTGTTGCTGGACTAATGACCCAGAGACCCAGGGTAATCCTCTGGGGATCCAGGTTTGAATCCTGCCACAGCAGAAGGTGAAATTTGAATTCAATAAAAATCTGGAATTAAAAGTTTAACAAAGACCATGAAACCATTGCTGATTGTCCTTTAGGGAAGGAAATCTGTCATCCTCACCTGGTCTGGCCTACATGTGGCTCCAGACCCATAGCAATGTGGTTGACTCTTAAGTGCCCTCTGGACAAGGGAAATTAGGGATGGGAAATAAATGATGGCCTAGCCAACAATGCCCACATCCCATGACTGACTAAAAAAAAAACATCATGCCCTTCTTTCTCTCTCTCTCATCTTTCTTGCATAATGGAGCTAAAGTTGCAATTTTTCAACCTAAATGCACAAATACTGAATTGAGAATTCTTAAAACAATTAGTGCTAAACTGTCTTCCTCATACACTTTCTTTAAATCTCTGGGTTAGAAACCATTAGTTGCTGGGAATTTTACTTAATTCATAAAATATTTAAAAGCACCTTACGGAACATTTCAAAATGGCCATCACAGAAATTGCAATGATATTCAAATTATCCACACAGATCATGTTGCACGCTGAGGTGCTTGAATATAATAAAAAAAAATAATGTTATAGACATTTCAAAACGGTCATTACACACAAAGGCATTATTCAACAAGTCTGCCAATTCTTTATTTTCGCTTACAATATTACACCCATTGGTATTTTAAGATCCCTCATTACCCTAGACTACCTATTTTTTCTAACTGTAAAAGCATTTTGTTTTAATCTCAAGTTTCTTTTTTTATTCCTGAATGTTAAAGGTGTGATTAGATTTTTTGAATGATATGAAAGACACCAGCAAAGGAAGTTGGATAAAGTTGTGAGTGAGAACTCTACAGGGAATGACACAGAGAGACACCTCGGCCTTTTGGTTAAGATCAAGCGTAGCATCTGTTTTATCAGTTTCTTCTGCATTTGCAGACTACAGTGCCTAACATCGGGAACTTGAAGAGGTGATGGCTGCAACCAGTTGAGCCCCAAACCAGTGGGTGCGTAACACCATTAGGGTGGTGGTGAAAAACAACAAATGAGGTGCATCCATTGACCGTGCAGTTTTCATAAGAGAATCCTTTTGGAGTCGTGTGGATTTAGAGCTGTGGAGATCTACTGTCTGCAAGACTTACCCCGTGCTGGATACTTTGATGTGACCTTCAAGAATGTTGCTGCCTATGTTAAGTTCCTGAAGGTGTTTAAGGAGAAGAGAGACCAGCCATAGATGAGGATCCTGACGGTCGAGTCACTCTTTGCTCTCCCATCGCAACGGGACCGTGTGGTGACTGTGCATCTCTACAACCCCCACGTCCCTGTCGCTGATGTGTTTAGTTTCCTCACCAGATACGTCTATAAGGTTGGGAGCTGCACCAAGGTTAGAGACACCTTTGGGATTTGGACAAGCAAATGCCAGGTCAAGGTCACTCTCGAGACCGATGGTAAGGGAGCCATCTTCCACACTCCTTCCAGCTTCGCTATCGGAGGAAGCCTTGGCTACCTTGTCTACGTTGGGCAGCCCAAACTTTGTCGTTCATGCAGCAAGTCTGGCCATGTGGCGGCCAATTGCAGCGCCGCCCTCTGCAAGAACTACAAGCAGGAAGGGCACCAGACAAAGGACTGCAAACAGACTAAGTGCTGCAGCCTGTGTGATGAAGCAGGCCACCTCTACAGGACCTGCCCCAAACACTGCCTCACTTATGCACAGGCAGCCAAAGCCAATGAGGGGGAAGCAGATGAAGTGGTCAATATCACTACTATCAAGGACACTTGCAACCCTCCAACTACCAAGGCCTCCAGTGAGCACAATGGGACAAAGGAGGACACAGAGAGAGGCAAGAGGAAGGGAAACATTGAGGTAGCAGACGACCAAACAACTGCACTGCCCCCAGAACCTCCCACTCCTCAGCAGAGCAAATCAATGGAGGAGGAACGAGTAGAAAGTCAACCGGGGGAGTGGCAGGTGGTGAAGAGGTCCAAAAAGGAGAAGGGGCTAAGAAGGGACCAAGCCACTTCCCAAATGAGTGACAAGAGGCATCTCCCTTCTGACATGGATGACAAGGGCAGCTGCTCTTCAGGCGAAGAAGGGCAAGGGCAGCACCTACAGAAGAAATGGCAAAGCTCTAGGGATGTGGAGGACAAGACACCCGAGCTCCAGAACATTGGAGGCAATGAAAAGAGCAGCACACCCCAACTTCGACCTGAGCTCTAAGTGGCCAGTGCACCCCAGCCCCAGGAATCTGGGAGCAGTGAAGCGCTCAACGCACCCCAGCTCCAGGAAGCCAGGAGAAGCAATGCCCCAGAGAGGGAGAGGATCGGAGAGACTTCTCCAGCAGAGAACAATTCAACCTTGTTCCTTGCACGAGCCCTCAGATGCCACCTGAGCGGAACATCTCCAATGGAATGGTTCAGGACAGTTTCCTCAGCCCATCCAAAGTGAGACAATTTGTGAACACTATGGGTATGCAGGAGCAGACCAAAGGCCTGGAACTCTCAAAGACAACAGGTTTGGTAAGCGACAAAATGTTTTAAAAATGGGGATAAAGATTATATCCATAAATGTGCGGAGCATTAAATCTACTACGCGATGTGTTGCGACCTTGGATTACGTTGCCAAGGTCAAAGCTGACCTGCTGTTTCTGCAGGAGTGTGCAATACCGCACCTCAGCTCCTACAGGCAGTGGTCACGATGGTGGTCCCATGGGCCATCGATCTGCTCGGGAGGAAACGAGTCAATTCCTCCGGCCTGAGTATTTTGCTCCAGGGAGGCAACTTCACCGTCTCCGAGGTTAAGGAGGTGGTGGGCGGGCGCCTCCTCGTAACAGACGTAATGTACAAGAATGTTCCATTCCGGTTAATTAATGTGTACACCCCGGCACAAAAGGCCAAGCGGCTGGCGGTCTTTCAGCAGCTCCCACTCCCGCTGGCAACCTCCAGGCCGGTCGTTCTGGGCGGTGACTTCAACTGCATCATCGATGCGGCTGGACAATCCGACAGGGCTGACAGCAGATTGGACGCTATGTACAGACCCCTAGGGGAAACAGTTAAGGATGCCAAGCTGCACGAAGTCTTCAGCAACCCTGCAGACAGAGCACAGCTAGATACACCTGGTCACGGTCAGACGGATCGTTCCGTTCCAGGATAGACTTCCTGTTTGTGTTCCGTGCTTTCACAGTCAGATCCACCGACATCAAGCAGGTGTTCTTCTCTGACCACTGCCTCCTACTGGCTGACTGTCACTTACAGGAAGACCAGAGGGTGGGCAGGGGGGCATGGAGGCTGAATATGCAACCGCTGACCCCAGAGAACATTGAGGAGCTCAAGAGGGATTACAAAGGTTGGAGAACCATGAAACCCCTCTTTAAATCCCTGACACACTGGTGGGAAGTGATCAAGGGAAACACCAAGAGGTTTTTCATTCTCAAAGGCACCCAGAAAGCTAGAAAGGAACAGCGAGAAATGTCCCGACTCCAGAAAAACATGCAGAACCTGCTCCGGCTCCGGTCGATGGGGGTCGATGTCAAGGAAGAACTCCAAGAGGTGAAGAGCCAGCAAGCCTCGGTCTTTGCCTCGGAGGCTTCCAAGATCATCTTCCGTTCCAGAGTCCGCTCTGTGGAGTAGGATGAGATGTGCTCACATTTCTTCTTCCAAAAGGTGCACAGAGAGATCTCTGTGATCAGCAGCCTGAAGGAAGAAGACGGTTCAGTAAAGTCATCGCAGTCCGACATTTTGAGGATCAGCAAATCCTTTTATGCCGGATTGTATGACGTGAAGCCCACAGACAGCACGGCCTCCCAGTCCTTCCTGTCCTCTATCATGGAAGTCTTAGACGAAAGTACACAGGAGAGTCTGGACAAAGCGTTAACTCTTGATGAACTGACTAGCCCTTGACTCCTTCGAGAAGAGTAAAACCCCTGGAAGCGACGGCTTGCCGGCGGAGTTGTACTCGGCTCTGTGGGACTGGATCGGCCCAGACCTGCTAGAAGTGTACGAGAGTATGCTTCTGGCCAGCAGCATGTTAGAATCCATGAGGAAAGTCATCATCAGCCTCATCTACAAGCACAAGGAGGAAAGGAGGAAATTAGGAATTGGCGACCCATTTCAATGTTGAATGTGGACTATAAGCTTCTGTCCAAGGTCATCGCCAATCGGGTCAAGTCCGCTCTGGAATTGGTGATCCACCCTGACCAGACCTGCGCTGTGCCCGGCAGGAAGATCTCTGACAGCCTAGCGCTGCTCAGGGATACAATTGCCTATGTACAGGACAAGGGGGTGGATACCTGCCTCATCAGCCTGGATCAGGAGAAGGCCTTTGACAGAATATCGCACACCTACATGGTGGATGTGGTCTCCAAAATGGGGTTTGGGGAGGGAATTCGCAATTGGATCCAACTGCTCTACACTAACATCAGTAGTGCAGTCTCAATCAATGGGTGGGAATCAGATAGCTTTCTGATTAAATCTGGAATCAGGCAGGGCTGCCTTCTCTCCCCTGTCCTGTTTGTGTGTTGCACAGAACTCTTTTCTGAGTCCATCAGGAAGGATCTGGGCATAAGAGGAGTGACGATCCCAGGCAGTGGAGACACTCAGGTCAAAGCCTCCCTGTACATGGACGATGTCGCTGTCTGCTGCTTGGATCCACTGTTGGTGTGCAGACTGATCCACATCTAAGACCAGTTTGAACTGGCCTCAGGAGCCAAGGTAAATCGTGGGAAGAGTGAGGCCATGTTCTTTGGGAACTGTGCTGACCGATCCTTTGTCCCCTTCACTGTCAGGGCTGACGGCCTGAAGGTGCTGCGGATATGGGGCATGTGTTAGAAACTGGAAGGAGCGAGTGACTATGGTGATAAGAAAACTGGGCATGTGGGACCGACGCTCCCTCTCCATTGCAGGTAAGAATCTGGTCATCAGGTGTGAGGCACTCTTGATGTTGCTGTACATGGCGCAGTCCTGGCCCATTCCAGTCTCCTGTGTGAGGGCGATCACCCGAGCCATCTTTCGCTTTATCTGGAGGTTGAAAATGGATCATGTCCGCAGGGACAGGATACACAAGCCCCTAGATAAAGGGGGACAAAATGTGCCCAACATTGCCCTCACCCTGATGGCCACCTTTGTGTGTGGCTGCATCAAGCTGTGCGTAGACCCTCTGTACGCAAACACCAAGTGTCACTACGTGCTGAGGTTCTACCTGTCTCTGGTGTTGTGAAGGATGGGTCTGGCCACGCTGCCGCGGAACGCTCCAAGTAGTTGGACTGTGCCGTACCACCTGTACCTCGTGGAAAAATTTATGCAGAGAAACACCTTTGACCACAAGTCCATCAGGCAGCGGTCAGCATGTAACGTCCTAGAGGCCCTGCGGGAAAAGGAGAGGGTGGATCCTGTGGGATGGTTCCCTGAGCAGACAGTCAAAGTCATTTGGCAGAATGCCTCATTGCCAGAACTTTCCAACAAGCACCAAGACATAGCTTGGCTGGTGATGAGAAAGGCCCTTCCCGTCAGATCCTTCCTACACGCCAGGAGTCTCACCCCCTCTGCACGTTGCCCTCAACGTGGCTGTGGTGGGGAAGAGACTGTTGTTCACCTCCTTGTAGATTGTGCCTTTGTAAAGAAGGTCTGGAGCGAGATGCAGTGGTTTCTGTCGAGCTTCATCCCGAGCAGTTCTGTGACACAGGACTCTACGGGCTGTGCTCTACGGGCTGTTCCCAGGGACACACATCGAGACAAACATCAACTGCAGCTGGAGGATCATCAACTCGGTGAAAGACTCTCTTTGGTCTGCCCGAAACTTGTTGGTCTTCCAGTGCAAAGAGTTGTCCCCGACCGAGTGTTGCAGACTGGCACATTCCAAGGTCCAGGACCACGTGCTGAGGGATGCACTAAAGCTTGGGGCAGCCACCATAAAGCCGCAATGGGGAAAGGTCACTGTCTAAGACCTTTCAGCCACAGTGCACCGAGGGGCTGGGAATTGTATAGACCCCTGGAGCTGTACGACTCACAATGATTGTATTTTGTGAATACTAAATGTATCATAAATGTATTGAAGCACCTCAGGGTGCAACATGATCTATGTCGATAACTTGAATACCTTTGCACTGTCTGACTGTCTATAATGAACAAGTTGAAATGTCTGTAATGTTCATTCAACGTATTGAAGCACCTCATGGTCTGTGTGGAAAGTTTGAATCTGATTGCACTTTTTGTGATGGCCATTTTGAAATGTTTTGTAATGTTCTATCAGATGTTTTATGAATAAAGTATATTTTTCCAAAAGAAAATGATACAGAGAGACACCAGCAGGGGGAGTTGGACAAAGCTGTGACTGCAGACTCTACAGGGAATGATATAGAGAGACACTTGCAGAGGGAGCTGCATAAAGCTGTGACTGCAGACTCGACAGGGAATGATATAGAGAGACACCAGCAGAGGGAGCTGGATGAAGCTGTGACTGCAGACTCTACAGGGAATGATACCGAGAGACACCAGCAGAGGGAGCTTGAAGAAGCTGTGACTGGGAACTCCACAGGGAATGATAAAGAGAGACACTTGCAGAGGGAGCTGGATGAAGCTGTGACTGGGAACTCTACAGGGAATGATAAAGAGAGACACTTGCAGAGGGAGCTGGATAAAGCTGTGACTGGGGACTCTACAGGGAATGATAGAGAGAGACCAGCAGAGGGAGTTGGATAAAGCTGTGACTGGGAACTCTACAGGGAATGATACAGAGAGAGTCCAGCACAGGTAGTTGGATAAAGTGACTGGGGAGGGGGAGTTGGATATATCTGTGAGTACTGCACAGTGAATGATGCGACATAGCTGTGGTTGAGTACTGTACAGTGACTGATACAGAGAGGCACCAGCAACGGAGGAACATATAAAGAGAAATAGCTGAATTAGCCACTGGTGTATGCTCAGATATTTAATGAGATTATGAAAAAAAAAACAAAAAAACTGCGGATGCTGGAAATCCAAAACAAAAACAGAATTACCTGGAAAAACTCAGCAGGTCTGGCAGCATCGGCGGAGAAGAAAAGAGTTGACGTTTCGAGTCCTCATGACCCTTCGACAGAACTTGAGTTCGAGTCCAGGAAAGAGCTGAAATATAAGCTGGTTTAAGGTGTGTGTGTGGGGGGCGGAGAGATAGAGAGACAGAGAGGTGGAGGGGGTTGGTGTAGTTGTAGGGACAAACAAGCAGTTATAGAAGCAGATCATCAAAAGATGTCAACGACAATAGTACAATAGAACACATAGGTGTTAAAGTTAAAGTTGGTGATATTATCTAAACGAATGTGCTAATTAAGAATGGATGGTAGGGCACTCAAGGTATAGCTCTAGTGGGGGTTTTTTTTATAATGGAAATAGGTGGGAAAAGGAAAATCTTTATAAATTATTGGAAAAAAAAAGGAAGGGGGAAACAGAAAGGGGGTGGGGATGGGGGAGGGAGCTCATGACCTAAAGTTGTTGAATTCAATATTCAGTCTGGAAGGCTGTAAAGTCCCTAGTCGGAAGATGAGGTGTTGTTCCTCCAGTTTGCGTTGGGCTTCACTGGAACAATGCAGCAAGCCAAGGACAGACATGTGGGCAAGAGAGCAGGTTGGAGTGTTAAAATGGCAAGCGACAGGGAGGTTTGGGTCATTCTTGCGGACAGACCGCAGGTGTTCTGCAAAGCGGTCGCCCAGTTTACGTTTGGTCTCTCCAATGTAGAGGAGACCACATTGGGAGCAACGAATGCAGTAGACTAAGTTGGGGGAAATGCAAGTGAAATGCTGCTTCACTTGAAAGGAGTGTTTGGGTCCTTGGACGGTGAGGAGAAAGGAAGTGAAGGGGCAGGTGTTGCATCTTTTGCGTGGGCATGGGGTTGTGCCATAGGAGGGGGTTGAGGAGTAGGGGGTGATGGAGGAGTGGACCAGGGTGTCCCGGAGGGAGCGATCCCTACGGAATGCCGATAAGGGGGGTGAAGGGAAGATGTGTTTGGTGGTGGCATCATGCTGGAGTTGGCGGAAATGGCGGAGGATGATCCTTTGAATGCGGAGGCTGGTGGGGTGATAAGTGAGGACAAGGGGGACCCTATCATGTTTCTGGGAGGGAGGAGAAGGCATGAGGGCGGATGCGCGGCAGATGGGCGGGACACGGTTGAGGGCCCTGTCAACGACCGTGGGTGGAAAACCTCGGTTAAGGAAGAAGGAGGACATGTCAGAGGAACTGTTTTTGAATGTAGCATCATCGGACCAGATGCGACGGAGGCGAAGGAACTGAGAGAATGGGATGGAGTCCTTACAGGAAGCGGGGTGTGAGGAGCTGTAGTCGAGATAGCTGTGGGAGTTGGTGGGTTTGTAATGGATATTGGTGGACAGTCTATCACCAGAGATTGAGACAGAGAGGTCAAGGAAGGGAAGGGAAGTGTCAGAGATGGACCACGTGAAAATGATGGAGGGGTGGAGATTGGAAGCAAAATTAATAAATTTTTCCAAGTCCTGACGAGAGCATGAAGCGGCACCGAAGTAATCATCGATGTACCGGAGAAAGAGTTGTGGAAGGGGGCCGGAGTAGGACTGGAACAAGGAATGTTCCACATACCCCATAAAGAGACAGGCATAGCTGGGGCCCATGCGGGTACCCATAGCCACACCTTTTATTTGGAGGAAGTGAGAGGAGTTGAAGGAGAAATTGTTCAGCGTGAGAACAAGTTCAGCCAGTCAGAGGAGAGTAGTGGTGGATGGGGATTGTTCGGGCCTCTGTTCGAGGAAGAAGCTAAGGGCCCTCAGACCATCCTGGTGGGGGATGGAGGTGTAGAGGGATTGGACGTCCATGGTGAAGAGGAAGCGGTAGGGGCCAGGGAACTGGAAATTGTTGACGTGACGTAAGGTGTCAGAGGAATCACGGATGTAGGTGGGAAGGGACTGGACAAGGGGAGAGAGAAGGGAGTCAAGATAACGAGAAATGAGTTCTGTGGGGCAGGAGCAAGCTGAGACGATCGGTCTACCGGGGCAGTTCTGTTTGTGGATTTTGGGTAGGAGATAGAAGTGGGCCGTCCGAGGTTGGGCGACTGTCAGGTTGGAAGCTGTGGGAGGGAGATCCCCAGAGGAGATGAGGTCAGTGACAGTCCTGGAAACAGTGGCTTGATGTTCAGTGGTGGGGTCATGGTCCAGGGAGAGGTAGGAGGAAGTGTCTGCGAGTTGACGCTCAGCCTCCGCGAGGTAGAGGTCAGTGCGCCAGACAATAACAGCACCACCCTTGTCAGCAGGTTTGATGACAATGTCAGGGTTGGACCTGAGAGAATGGAGTGCAGTAAGTTCAGAGAGAGACAGGTGAGAATGGGTGAGAGGAGCAGAGAAATTGAGACGACATTAGTCGCGACATTAGTCGTCTCAATTTCTCTGCTCCTCTCACCCATTCTAACCTGTCTCTCTCTGAACTTACTGCACTCCATTCTCTCAGGTCCAACCCTGACATTGTCATCAAACCCGCTGACAAGGGTGGTGCTGTTGTTGTCTGGCACACTGACCTCTACCTCGCGGAGGCTGAGCGTCAACTCGCAGACACTTCCTCCTACCTCTCCCTGGACCATGACCCCACCACTGAACATCAAGCCATTGTTTCCAGGACTGTCACTGACCTCATCTCCTCTGGGGATCTCCCTCCCACAGCTTCCAACCTGAGTCGCCCAACCTCGGACGGCCCGCTTCTATCTCCTACCCAAAATCCACAAACAGAACTGCCCGGTAGACCGATCGTCTCAGCTTGCTCCTGCCCCACAGAACTCATTTCTCGTTATCTTGACTCCCTTCTCTCTCCCCTTGTCCAGTCCCTTCCCACCTACATCCATGATTCCTCTGACACCTTACGTCACGTCAACAATTTCCAGTTCCCTGGCCCCTACCGCTTCCTCTTCACCATGGACGTCCAATCCCTCTACACCTCCATCCCCCACCAGGATGGTCTGAGGGCCCTTAGCTTCTTCCTCGAACAGAGGTCCGAACAATCCCCATCCACCACTACTCTCCTCCGTCTGGCTGAACTTGTTCTCACGCTGAACAATTTCTCCTTCAACTCCTCTCACTTCCTCCAAATAAAAGGTGTGGCTATGGGTACCCGCAT
The DNA here is from genome assembly GCF_017639515.1 of Carcharodon carcharias. Classification (NCBI taxonomy): domain Eukaryota; kingdom Metazoa; phylum Chordata; class Chondrichthyes; order Lamniformes; family Lamnidae; genus Carcharodon; species Carcharodon carcharias. Next base: position 81,746,729 of record NC_054475.1, on the reverse strand, counting down.
GGGCCCCAGCTATGCCTGTCTCTTTATGGGGTATGTGGAACATTCCTTGTTCCAGTCCTACTCCGGCCCCCTTCCACAACTCTTTCTCCGGTACATCGATGATTACTTCGGTGCCGCTTCATGCTCTCGTCAGGACTTGGAAAAATTTATTAATTTTGCTTCCAATCTCCACCCCTCCATCATTTTCACGTGGTCCATCTCTGACACTTCCCTTCCCTTCCTTGACCTCTCTGTCTCAATCTCTGGTGATAGACTGTCCACCAATATCCATTACAAACCCACCAACTCCCACAGCTATCTCGACTACAGCTCCTCACACCCCGCTTCCTGTAAGGACTCCATCCCATTCTCTCAGTTCCTTCGCCTCCGTCGCATCTGGTCCGATGATGCTACATTCAAAAACAGTTCCTCTGACATGTCCTCCTTCTTCCTTAACCGAGGTTTTCCACCCACGGTCGTTGACAGGGCCCTCAACCGTGTCCCGCCCATCTGCCGCGCATCCGCCCTCACGCCTTCTCCTCCCTCCCAGAAACATGATAGGGTCCCCCTTGTCCTCACTTATCACCCCACCAGCCTCCGCATTCAAAGGATCATCCTCCGCCATTTCCGCCAACTCCAGCATGATGCCACCACCAAACACATCTTCCCTTCACCCCCCTTATCGGCATTCCGTAGGGATCGCTCCCTCCGGGACACCCTGGTCCACTCCTCCATCACCCCCTACTCCTCAACCCCCTCCTATGGCACAACCCCATGCCCACGCAAAAGATGCAACACCTGCCCCTTCACTTCCTTTCTCCTCACCGTCCAAGGACCCAAACACTCCTTTCAAGTGAAGCAGCATTTCACTTGCATTTCCCCCAACTTAGTCTATTGCATTCGTTGCTCCCAATGTGGTCTCCTCTACATTGGAGAGACCAAACGTAAACTGGGCGACCGCTTTGCAGAACACCTGCGGTCTGTCCGCAAGAATGACCCAAACCTCCCTGTCGCTTGCCATTTTAACACTCCACCCTGCTCTCTTGCCCACATGTCTGTCTTTGGCTTGCTGCATTGTTCCAGTGAAGCCCAACGCAAACTGGAGGAACAACACCTCATCTTCCGACTAGGGACTTTACAGTCTTCCGGACTGAATATTGAATTCAACAACTTTAGGTCGTGAGCTCCCTCCCCCATCCCCACCCCCTTTCTGTTTCCCCCTTCCTTTTTTTTTTCCAATAAATTATAAAGATTTTCCTTTTCCCACCTATTTCCATTATAAAAAAAAACCCCACTAGAGCTATACCTTGAGTGCCCTACCATCCATTCTTAATTAGCACATTCATTTAGATAATATCACCAACTTTAACTTTAACACCTATGTGTTCTATTGTACTATTGTCGTTGACATCTTTTGATGATCTGCTTCTATCACTGCTTGTTTGTCCCTACAACCACACCCCCCCCCTCCACCTCTCTGTCTCTCTATCTCTCCGCCCCCCACACACACACCTTAAACCAGCTTATATTTCAGCTCTTTCCTGGACTCGAACTCAAGTTCTGTCGAAGGGTCATGAGGACTCGAAACGTCAACTCTTTTCTTCTCCGCCGATGCTGCCAGACCTGCTGAGTTTTTCCAGGTAATTCTGTTTTTGTAATGAGATTATGGCTGATTTGCAACCTAACTCCACAGAGCTGCCTATGCCCCAAATCCCTTAATAACATCATGTGACAAAAATGTAAAATCTCAGATATAAATGTAGCAATTGGTCTAACATCAATTGTTGGTTGTGGCCTACTGGTAATGTCACTAGACTAATCTAGAGACCCGCACTGTTCTGATGAAGTCATTCAGACTCGAAACATTAACTGTACTCCTCTCTGCAGATGCTGTCAGACCTGCTGAGTTTTTCCAGGTATTTTTCTTTTTGTTTTAGAGACCCAGACTGATGCTCTGGGGATATGAGTTCAAATCCCACCAGCTTTTAAGTTTAATTATTAAGTCTGGAATTGGTACTTGATAAGGTTTCTCTCCATAATCTTCCATGAGGGAATTCTCACAGGAAGTGCACAATGAGTGCAGTTGATGATCACTTTAATTAAAAATGTTCAAGAGACTTTCCTTAAATTAATCCTTAGAGGGCATGGAGATTAAGGCTTGTGGAAGATTGTTTCAGTCCTTAATTGTTCTTGGGAAAAAAGGAGTTAGCATAGGAAGCACATTGGGCTGCATACAGTTGAAACTATTGGTTATGAACTCTTTGGGCTCAGTCACTTTTGGACTTAATGTGCTGCTTAGAACTATTTAACATTTTATGAGGCATACCAACCTGTGAACTTTTCTTTGGTTCTGGGGACTGTGCCAGCATAGCAACATGACCAACTGGAACCTGGCATGTGATTATCTATAATGAATCAAGCTGCCCAGCGTTGAACTTTCTCAAGGAGGATAATGTTTTTAGCAGTATATGGGTCCCAAGTGCCTCTGCTGCACTCTAAGTGTGGTCTAACCAATTGCAAGTAGTCTCAATAATGGTGACCATGAAATTATCATCGATTGTCATGAAAACCCATCTCATTCGCTAATGCCCTTTAGGGAAGGGAATCTGCCTTTCTTACCCAGTCTGGCCTACATGTGACTCCAGATCCACAGCAATGTGCTTGACTCTTAACTGCCCTCTGAAATGGCCCCGCAAGCCACTCAGTTGTACCAAAGTGCTACCGATAGACTGTATGGGTTCAAGAAGATGGCTTACCATCACCAATGGAAATTTGGGATGGGCAGCAAATGCTGCCCTTGCTGGCAATGCCCACATCCCATGAAAGAATGAGACAAAGAGTTCCAAATTTTTACCACCCTTTGTGTGTACAAGTGTGTTCTAATTTCACTTGTGAAAGGTCTGGCTTAAATTTTTAGGCTGTACCCCCTAGTCCTAGACTCCCAAACCAGTAGAAATAGTTTCTCTCTATTTAAAAAATCTATTCCCCTAAATATCTTTGATCAAATCCCCCTTCATCCAATTCAGAGCCAGGGTAAGTCAGAACCTATCCCAACAGGCACTGTACACCCAGGGTGGGATGCCAACCCAACACAGGGTACATAACTCACTATAGCCAAACCACATGCAGGTCTTTGGACAGTGGGAGGAAACCAGGGCACCCACAGGAAATCTACACAGACAGAGGGAGAACATGCATACTCCACACAGACAGACACCCAAGGTCAGGATTGAACCTGGGTCCCTGGAGCTGTGAGGTAACAGCACTGACCACTGTGCCACTGTGCCACCCCAGAATGATATCTGCCGTCCAGATATCATTCTTGTAAATCTAACACTGTACTCCCTCCAAGGTCAATATGTCCTTCTTCTGATGTGGTGTTTGGAACTGGTCACAGCACTCAAGGGTTTTTTATAGCCATAAAATGACATTTATCCCCTTATATTCTCATATCCTCTAACTTAGAAGCCAGCATTTTATTTGCCTTTTTGATTACTTTCCATATCTGTGTTATTTTATAGAGCTATGTGAAGATTGAGAGTGGTCGGCACAGAGTGATCACAGGACAAATTGCATCATAAACAGATTGCAAAAGCTGGAAACTTGATACAAGGTCCATCATCTGGTAAGTAGTCTTGGGGGAATTGTGTCTAACTTTTTTTATGCGTTCATGGGATGTGGGTGTCATTGGCTAGGCCAGCATTTATTGCCCATCCCTAATTGCCCTTGTTCAGAGGGCATTTTTTAAAGAGGCAACCATGTTGTTGTGAGTCTGGTTCGCATGTAGGCCAGATCAGGTAAGGAAGGCAGATTTCCTTCCCTAAAAAGCATAAGCGAACCAGATGGTTTTATACAACAATGGCTTCACAGTCATCATCAGACTTTTATTGAATTCAAATTTCACCATCTACTGCAGCAGGATTTAAACCCAGGTCCCCAGAGCATTACCCTAGGTTTCTAGAATACCCAACCCAGTGTCAGTACCCCAATGTCACCACCTCCCTCCTGGAGTTCAGTTTAGCAATTTGGTTTAATGTTTTGAATTTAACTTAGAAGTTTATAAGCTGTAAATAAGTGCTAATTACTGTGTACAGGGAGCTGCATCACCTTATGCATGAATCAGAAATATCTGCAGATGCACTGAATGGTCAGCATGGAGTAATTGCAGACCATGTTCTTGGCTGATTTTTTTGGTTTAAACTCCACTTTCCTGCCTTTTCTCCATATCCCTTGATCTCTGAGAGACCAAAATCTGTCTACCCCAGCCTTAAATATATTCAATGGTGGAGCATCTACAACCCTCGGGGTAGAGAATTCCAAAGATTCACAACCCTCTAGGGAAGAAATTTTTCCTCATCTCAGTCTTAGATGATTTGACCCTTATCTTGAGACTGAACCCATGTGTTCTAGAGCCCCAGTCAGCAGAGCCCCTTCAGAATCTTGAATGTTTCAATGGTTTTGCCTTTCATTCTTCTAAATTCCAGAGAATATAGGCCTAATTTACTCAGCCTCTCATCATGGGACAACCCTCCCATACCAGGGACCAATCTAGTGATCATTCTCTGTACCACTTCCAGTGCAAGTATATCCTTTCTTAAATATAGAGACCAAAATTGCACACAATACTCCAGATGTGGTCTTACCAAAGTACTCTACAAGTGTAGCAAGACTTCTTTGTTCTTGTACTCCAATCACCTTGCAACAAAGGCCAACATGCCATTTGCTTTCCTAATTGCTTGCTGTACCTACATACTAACTTTCTTTGTTCTGTAAACAGAAATTGGTGCAGAGGACTTCAACTTTGCTAACAATCTCTCAGCTCTGGAAATTCACATAAATAACATTCATAGATATTCAGATCTAACAGCATCAGTGGAGAGAAAGACAAAGTTAACGTTTCAAGTCTGTATGACACTTCTTTATGTGTTAGAAACTGGAAGGAGCGAGTGTCTATAGTGGAAAAAAAAACTGGGCATGTGGGAGTAATGCTCCCTCTCCAATGTGGGTAAGAACCTGGCCATCAGGTGTGAGGCACTCTCGGTGTTGCTGTACACTATGGTCTAGCCCATTCCTCACTCCTGTGTGGTGGCAATCATCTGAGCCACCTTTCACTTTATCTGGAGGTTGAAAATGGATCGTGTCCGCAGGGAGGCGATGTACAAGCCTCTAGATAAAGTAGAAAAAACATGCCCAACATCACCCTCATCCTGATGGCCATCTTTGTGTGCAGCTGCATCAAGCTGTGCGTAGACCCTCGGTACGCAAACACCAAGTGTCACTACGTGCTGAGGTTCTACCTGTCTCTGGTGTTGTGAAGGATGGGTCTGGCCACACTGCCGCGGAACGCTCCAAATAGTTAGACCGTGTCGTACCACCTGTCCCTCATAGAAAAATTTATGCAGAGAAACACCTTTGACCACAAGTCCATCAGGCAGTGGCTGGCACGTAACCTCTTAGGGGGAAAAGGAGAGGGTGGATCCTGTGGGATGGTTCCTCAAGCAGACTGTCAAAGTCATTTGGCAGAATGCCTCATTACCAGAACTTTCCAACAAGTGCCAAGATGTAGCTTGGCTGGTGGTGAGAAAGGCCCTCCCTCTACGATCCTTCCTACACGCCAGGAGTCTCACCCCCTCTGCACGTTGCCTTCAAGGTGGCTGTGGTGGGGACATGACTGTTGTTCACCTCCTTGTGGAATGTGCCTTTGCAAAGAAGGCCTGGAGAGAGATGCAGTGGTTTCTGTCGAGGTTCATCCCGAGCAGTGCTGTGACACAGGACTCTGTGCTCTACGGGTTTTTCCCAGGGACACACACTGAGACAAACATCAACTGCAGCTGGAGGATCATCAACTCGGTGAAAGACGCTCTTTGGTCTGCCCGAAACTTGTTGGTCTTCCAGTGCAAAGAGTTGTCCCCAACCGAGTGTTGCAGACTGGCACATTCCAAGGTCCAGGACTGTGTGCTGAGGGATGCACTAAAGCTTGGGGCAGCTGCCGCAAAGGCGCAATGGGGAAAGGTCACTGTCTAAGACCTTTCAACCACAGTGCACCGAGGGGATGGGAATTGTATAGACCCCTGGAGCTGTACGACTCACAATGAATGTATACAGTGAATACTAATTGTATTATAATTGTATTGAAGCACCTCAGAGTACAACATGATGTATGTCGATAACTCCAATACCATTGCACTGTCTGACTGTCTGTAATGACCATGTTGAAATGTCTGTAATGTTCATTGATTGTATTGAAGCACCTCTTGATCCATATGGAAAAGTTGAAGATGATTGCACTTCTTGTGAAGGCCATTTAGAAATGTTTTGTAATGTTCTTTCCGATATTTTAAAAATGAAGTATATTTTTCCATAAAACATTCTATACCACATTACATGCCTTCCCCATGTCTCCCACTGATCTTCTTGCATTTTACCCATGAACAGATTTGCCCAGTTTCCTGTGGCAGTCTCTGTCTCAGCCCATTGCAGTCAGCTTTAAATAAGTCTAGGATCTTGATAGTTGTTTCATGTTTCTCCCTTTCCAACACACACATTCAAATGAATTCAATCATGTTACAGTAAACTTTGTTTTATCCGGTGCTCGACGAACCAGAATTCTCCAGTAACTGGAATTTGTGACAGGCTCGATTTCCTTTTAAAAGTTGGTCACTTTCAGTGTTTCGATAATTCATTCTTTAAAAAAATATTACTAATAGATTGTAAATCCGCAGGAGTTGTCCTTAGGTTTCACATTGAAATTATTGAGTTATAGGGTTCAATTTTGGTGATTGTGACTGAACAAAGAGATACTACATGGAGCAAGTGTCAGTGAAAATGATAGTGTGACTTATTTTTTAATAAAAGCCAGTCTGCGGTGTCAGCTTGATCTTCAGTTATGGTTGTTTTACTGTGATCCTGCTGTGCTGGGACTGTTGACTGCCCAGCTGCTTCCCCTTGCCCCTCAACCCCTCAAAGACAGAGCAGCACCTTGTCTTGTGTCCAGAGTAATGTAATTCCCTGTAAACCAGCATTTTTGATCAAGCGAGCATCACGGATAACAAAGATTTACTGTATGTGTCACTATTAGATAAATGGTCACACAGCATTTAACTAAATCAGGCTCATTATGCATCTACTGTGCTGTTTTCCCTTGGCTCTAAGACAGGTCTTGCCAAACTGTGGATCGTGACCCTCACTGGAGGTGGTGAAATGGGATTTTGGGGTGGTGCTGCTGCAGTGAATAAATAGGTGTAACACTGTTTTTGGACAAACCCTACCTTTTCATCAACTCTCCCCTCGATGGAGATGCAGTGGGTGTGGGGAGTGGGGGGAAGGAAAGAGGAAGAAGGGGCGATGGGGGTAAAGAAGAGGATGTGGCAGTGAGGAGGGGTAGATGGGGGTGTGAAGGAAGGGAAGATAGAGTGAAAAGAGGAGGAGAAGTGGGTGAAGGAGGGGAGATGAGGTGAAGGAGGTATAGCTGGGGGTGAGCGAGCTGAGGTGGGGTGAGGGAGGGGAGATGGGTGTGAAGGAGGGGGAGATGGGGTGAAGGAGGTGCAGATGGGAGTGAAGGGGGAAGATGGGGAGATGGTGTGAAGGGGGAGATGGAGATGAAGGAGGGGTAGATGGGGAGAAGGTGGGGGAGATGGGGATGAAGACGGAGGGTGTTGGAGATGATGGAGGGGGGAGATAGGGGGAAGGAGGGGGAGATGGGATAAACAGAGGGGGAGATGGGGGTGATGGAGGGGGGAGATGGAGGGGGGAGATGGGGGTGAGGGAGGGGGAGATGGGAGAAACAGAGGGGGAGATGGGGGTGATGGAGAGGGGAGATGGGGGTGAGGGAGGGGGAGATGGGAGAGAAACAGAGGGGGAGATGGGGGTGATGGAGAGGGGAGATGGGGGTGAGGGAGGGGGAGATGGGGTGAAGGAGAGGGAGATGGGGGTGAAGGATGGGGAGATGGAGGTGATGGGGGAGATGGGGTTGAAGGAGGCGGATATGGGGGTGAAGGAGGGGTAGATGGGGGTGACTGAGGGGGAGATGGGGGTGAAGGAGGGGTAGATGGGGGTGACTGAGGGGGAGATGGGGGTGATGGGGAGATGGGGGTGACAGAGGGTGTTAGGAAATAGAGATAGTTTAAGTAAGTTATATTGGCATTTGTAGCTGTTTGGAATGAGTTTTAGCTTTAATGCTTAAGTTTGATTTGTATTTCCAGATCAGCGTGTTTAGGAAGGTCAAATTGAGTTTTAGTTTCACTTTACAAAGGTTCCTGAATTTCTAATGAGGAGTTTTACAACTCCTAAAGAGAAGTTAAGCAAACACAAGAGTAGAAGAATTGGACTGTTGCCCGGCAACAGGGGCCCTAGGAGGCAAGTCCCTCTCACAGACACATGCAGAAAAACTAAAGAAACAGCAGTTTTAAGTTCAGTTTGAAGCCTAGACTGAAGACTGGAAATGGGGAGAGGGAGCTGCAGATTTCCCAAAAGAACCAAAAGGTCCCAAGTCCAAAGGAGTGAGACAGAAACAGGGGAAAGTCTCAAGCAGATATTCTAGTCAAAGGGAAGGACAGGAGCCTGGAAAAGGACCTGCTAAGTGAAGTTAAGAGTGAGGGGGCAGAGAGAAAGGCTACAAGCTTCAGATTTAAAGAGTTAAAAGCTGCAGAAAGCAGATTTAAAGTGAGAACAGCTTGCAAGGGGCAAGAAAGTCCAAAGAGACAACTGAAGGTCTGTAACTCTTTGCTATCGGCATGTGAAGCAGTGGTGTACTGTTGACAGCTGTGTCGGTGAGAGGGAGTGAGTGGAAGACAGCTTGAATGCATGTGATAACCTGGGGAGAGGAACATCAGAAGGAGAGTTTGAAACCCTGGACATGAACCCTTGAGGAAGGCATCTGAGAGAAAGCATCAGTTTGGGAGAAGATTCCAAGGCAATGTCTTGGAAAGTGGAGATTGGAAACCCTCGTGTGAAAAACGGAGTGCAGTGAGACCGGTTAGCTCACGGTGTGACTAGTGTCTGGGGGGAGAGATTCATAGCATCCGGTTGAGGTGGCACCTGTCACTTGGTTTCAGAGTGTGGTGTGTTTGACCACAGGTTGCCATAGGTTAATATAGACTGTGCACTTACTGTGAGCATTAAATTATAAGATAGCATTTGTAACTTGTGTTATCCTTATAAATCTGTATATATCTGTAAAGGTGTAGTTGTGGGTGAAGGAGTGTTGCAATATAGTTCATCTTCTCTTGCTGAATAAATGTTTTATTGTTTTGTTAAAAGTTTATCAGCAGACTCCTGTGACTCTGTTCAGTAGCTACTCTCCACGTATCTAAACAAACAAATAAAAGTTAAGGTCTATCAAGCTGGGTTCCACTCTGGGATCAGCCTTCTCCAGGGGTAACATCAGCTGGGATTATAATAGAGGGGGAGATGGATACTGAAGGAAAGGGAGATGGGGGCTGAAGGAGGGGGAGATGTGGCATGCTCAGTTCCTTCCCCTTCACATCTCAACCCTCCCACAGCCCCCGCCACTGCTCAACAACTGATGCTCCCCCCCTTCCCTTGCCCACTCAACAACTCCCCCCATTAATTTTTACCCTGGGGTCACATGAAGCCTGAGACACTAAGATGGGGTCACACTGGAAAAAGGTTTGGAAAGCACTATCTTCCTTTGTGCATTATCGATCACACAGGCTGTGTCCTGAACCTACCCCTCTCTATGAGTGAGACAAAACTAGGCAGCAAATTGCCCAGATACTGCTTCCTTATGATTCAGATTGTTGCACTCCAGTTCAATGAGCTGGAGAGATTCGAGATGGGGACATTGACTACAGATGGTGTTTGCTTCGAAGTATCCTGCTTTCTACAAACCTCCACATTGTGTAATCCAAGCATGCACCCTGCTCCGCCATATCATAGTCTAAATCAGGATTGTGGGCCAGGATATGACCCGCGAAACCCCCCCAATGTGGCCCCAGATGCAATTTTCAAAATGCCAGTGAGTGGAGTGGAAAATTCTGAAAGAAACTGCTCCTCCAATCACAGGCCATTACTCTCCCGCGTTTGCTGCTCATGAGCCGATCTGCAGTAAATGTGGAAGTGAAGCAGTTTGTGATTGCAGGAACAACAACACCGGTGGCAGCAAGTCTGCTCTGGAAAAAGGGATATTGGCAGGGGGAGAGAGAGAGAGAGCCTGGCTGCTGGGCTGGATGGGGGAGAAAGAGGCTGCTGGGCCTGGTCTGGCCGGACTGGGTTGGGGAAGAAAAAACTGCTGGGCCTGGTCTGGCTGGGCTGGGTTGGGGAGGAAGAGGCTACTGGGCCAGAAAATGATGAATACAGTGGTGTGGGTGGGAATGGTGAGTGTGAAGACACTTGCTGCCTGGTGGTGTGGGAGAGAGAGAGAGAGTGGGTGTGGGAGAGAGTGACTGTGGGAGAGAGAGCGGTAGGGAGAGTATGGGGGAGAGAGTGAGAGTGAGTGAGCATGGAAGAGAGAGAATAAGTGTGGGAGAGAGAGCGTGGGAGAGAAAGAGAGAGTGAGCATGGCAGGGAGTGAGTGACTGAGTGTTGGAGAGAGAGTGAGAATGAGTAAGTGTGTGGGAGAGCGAGTGAGTGGGTGAGTGTGGAAGAGAGAGAGAGTGAGTGAGTGTATAGAAAGAATGAGTGAGTGTGGGAGAGAGAGTCTGAATGTGGCAGACAGAGTGAGTGAGTGTAGGAAAGAGAATGAGAGTGAGTGAGTGTGTGGAAGAGAGAGTGAGGGAGAGAGAGAGAGTGAGTAATTGCGAGAGAGAGAGAGAGAGTATGAGTGTGGGAGAGAGAGAGGGTGAGCGAATGAGGAAGGGAGAGAGAGTGAGTGATTGTGGGAGAGAAAGAGTGAGTGAGTGTGGGAGAGAAAGCAAGTGAGTGAGTGTGGGAGAGAGAGATTGTGAGTGTGGGGGAGAGAGAGTGAGTGAGTGTGTGAGAGAGAGAGTGAGTGAGTGTGAGATAGAGATGAGTGAGTGTTGGAGAGAGAGTGTGAGTGAATTTGGGAGATGGAGAGAAAGAAAGAGAGTGTGGGAGAGGGAGAGTGAGTGGGAGAGAGAGAGAGAGTGAGTGTGTGTGTGTGTATCTGGCTCACTCACAGTCTCAAGATTCCCACTCACTCACCCCCACACACCAATACACAATCACACCTGTCAGTGGATGCGGGTGAGTGAGTGAGCACCAAGAGATTGGGATTGAGCCAGACAAACAGGCTCTATGAAATTTATTAATTACTCTTTTATTTAACTTATCAATGTATTGCTTTGACATTGCTTTATTTTTGCTCAGTAAGCTGTTTCTTTTCATCAGACCTCAACCTTCTCTTGAAATTTATGATTGATGTTGTGCCAAGCCTTATCTTTCTGACTCATTGGCCCCTTGAGTGAGAACAAAATGGAAATGCGCCCCCCACACCCCCCCCCCCCGCACCCCCCCCCCCCCCACCCCCCCGCCCCCCCCCCCCCCCACCTCCCGACCCCACACTGCACCATACAAAAAGGTTGGATGAGAGCCTGGTCTAAATTATTTGGATTATTTACATCCACTATTTAGTTTGCAAGTCTTTTTTTCTACACACTAACCTTGACTAAACACCAAAAGACTGGACCAAAATTTTAAATACTTACTGTCTCAAGCATACTCAACACACTACAAACAATGGAGGCAAAAGCAACATTTTTTTCCCACACTCACCAGATTACAATGCACTCTCTTCATGTGTTTGTGCTTCAGCAGATACTGTTTAATTTCTACACCTTTTTGAGCTGCATCCAAGTTACCAGTGCTGCTTCAGCTTCCTGCTCACAGCGATTAGCGCCTATTTAGGCAATCACTTACAGTTAACTGGCACTGACAGGCACTTTCTGTTAACTAGCATGCAGTTTCTTTTACAATTTCTAAAGTACTAATTTAAATTCAAAACTTTAAATTTATTTTCAATTTGAGATATGTACACCAGGGACTTCCCATTTGCACTAATTTCCCAACTTCTGCACTCTATGCTGCACTCTTTTTATGCATCGGGGGGTAGACAGAGATGTGACTAAGTATCGGCATTCCGTAGGGATCGCTCCCTCCGGGACACCCTGGTCCACTCCTCCATCACCCCCTACTCCTCAACTCCCTCCTATGGCACAACCCCATGCCCACGCAAAAGATGCAACACCTGCCCCTTCACTTCGTCTCTCCTCACCGTCCAAGGACCCAAACACTCCTTTCAAGTGAAGCAGCATTTCACTTGCATTTCCCCCAACTTAGTCTACTGCATTCGTTGCTCCCAATGTGGTCTCCTCTACATTGGAGAGACCAAACGTAAACTGGGCAACCGCTTTGCAGAACACCTGCGGTCTGTCCACAAGAATGACCCAAACCTCCCTGTCGCTTGCCATTTTAACACTCCACCCTGCTCTCTTGCCCACATGTCTGTCCTTGGTTTGCTGCATTGTTCCAGTGAAGCCCAACGCAAACTGGAGGAACAACATCTCATCTTCCGACTAGGGACCTTACAGTCTTCCGGACTGAATATTGAATTCAACAACTTTAGGTCGTGAGCTCCCTCCCCCATCCCCACCCCCTTTCTGTTTCCCCCTTCTTTTTTTTTCCAATAAATTATAAAGATTTTCCTTTTCCCACCTATTTCCATTATTAAAAAAAAAACCCGCTAGAGCTATACCTTGAGTGCCCTACCATCCATTCTTAATTAGCACATTCGTTTAGATAATATCACCAACTTTAACCTTAACACCTATGTGTTCTATTGTACTATTGTCGTTGACATCTTTTGATGTTCTGCTTCTATCACTGCTTGTTTGTCCCTACAACCGCACCCCCCCCTCCACCTCTCTGTCTCTCTATCTCTCCGCCCCCCCACACACACACCTTAAACCAGCTTATATTTCAGCTCTTTCCTGGACTCAAACTCAAGTTCTGTCGAAGGGTCATGAGGACTCGAAACGTCAACTCTTTTCTTCTCCGCCGATGCTGCCAGACCTGCTGAGTTTTTCCAGGTAATTCTGTTTTTGTTTTGGATTTCCAGCATCCGCAGTTTTTTTGTTTTTATCTAAGTATAGTGACTGATAAAGAAAGATGCCAGCAGAGAGAGATAAATGTGTGACTTGAATACCATGAGTGGCACAGAGACGAGAGCAGAGGAAGAAAGATAAATGTGTGACTGAGTGCAGTGAGTTAGAGAGAAACTTTAACAGAGGGGGAATTAAGGTATAACTGAATACAGTGTGACTGAAAGACATCAGCAGAGGGAGGGCTGACCAGCTTGATTGAGTTATTTGTATGAAGTAACAGAAAGGATTGATGATGGCCATATACCAGCTGTTGTATCTTCAGACTTATAATACATTTGATAAAAGTTGATTTGATTTGGCAAAATACCTCGCAATAGGTTTATTTAGAAATTAGCAGCACATAAATTAAAGTGATAGTGGTAACTTGGATATGTAATTGGCTAAGGGATAGGGGACAGAATGGTGGTGAACAGATATCTCTCTGGGTAGCAAGAAGTGTGTAGTGGGGCCCCAGGGGTCAGTGTTAATATCAAATATTTTTTTGTTTTTTATATACATAATATATACGTGTATATGACTTGACTTTGATATGGGGAGTACAATTGTTTGTGAACAATATGACAAAGTAGGAGACAGTGAACATGATAGTAGCAAACTTCAGGAGGACATAGACAGACTGGTGTAATGGCCAGACACATGACAGATGTCATTTAATGTGGATAAGTGTGAGGTTGGGGCACTTTGAAAGAAACACTATAGGGAGGCAGCACAATTTAAATGGTGCTATTTGCAGTGGGGGCAAGAACAGAGGGACCAGTGTAAAATATTCACAAATCCTTGAGGATGGCAGGGCAGCAGCAAGGGACAAAATCAAAGGCAAATGTTCTAGACATGTTGGCACTCATCAAGCAGAGGCTACTTCTTTGGTTCAGGTGCATACGCAGGATGGAAGACGGTTGCACACCCAAGGATTTTCTGTATGGCGTGATAGCTGGAGCTAGAAGACCAGTAGAATGCCCTGTTTAAAGGATGCTTGCAAATATGGCTTGAAAGCCCTAAACAGCAATTTTTGCACCTGGGAGACACTAGCCGACGACAGAGGAAAATAGCAACATGACCTGTGGGTCGACACACATCACCATGACAATCAGTAGTGAGAGCGTCTTGGCAGCAGGCACCAACACTGAAAACAACAACCCACAGTAATGCCTGATAACAACCTTATATGCAGCACTTGTGACAGAACCTACTTTTCGTGGATTGGCCTCTTCAGCTATCAGCAAAAGTGCACCATATGAAATTATCCCATTGCCAAGGAATTTGATTTGCTGCATGTTCATCATCTTCCATAAATGGGAGGATGCCACTGCTGACGATGAGTAGGGCAAGTTAATAAATAGGTTACGAAAGTGTGTTGGATGCATGGCTTCTTAAATAAAAGCAAAGTACGGATGCTAGAAATCTGAAATATAAACAGAAAGTGCTGGAAAAAGTCAACAGGTCTGGCAGTATCTGTGGCGAGAGAAATGGTTAATGTTCCAAGTTTAATACGACTTCTTCAGAACTGAAGTCACGCTAAACCTATATAAATCTCTAGTTTAGGCTGCAGCTGCGGTTTTGTGTACAATTCTGAGAACCACACATTAAAAAAGGATTTCAAAGCCTTGAAGAGGGTACAGAGGAAGTTTACCAGGGTGATACTAGGCTTAAAAGGTTACAGGGCAAGATAAGAGCTCAGTTATGTGGAGAGATTGAAGCAGTTAGGATTGTTTGCCTTAGAGCAGAGAAGATCAAGGAGAGATATATTCAAAATTATGATGTGTTTTTGTAGAGCAAATACAGAGAACACAACTGCAGCTGCAACCTAAACTAGAGACTTGTATAGGTTTAGCGTGACTTCAGTTCTGAAGAAGAGTCGTATTAAACTTGGAACATTAACCGGCTCCTTCCAAGGCTCAGTGGGTGATCTTTGCAGTGTCTCCCAATCAGCTGTACACACTTGTGTCAAGCAGGTTACAGACGCTCTGATCAGACAGGCATTGACTTTCATCTACTTCCGCTGTGACCAGGCAAGTCAGGCACAGCGAGCCAGAGGCTTCGCGGCCATTGCTGGCTTCCCCTACATCCAGGGTGCTATAGACTGCACACATGTGGCCATCAAGACGCCAGCAGGTGAACCCGGTGCCTTCATCAACATGAAGGGCTTCCACTCCATGAACGTGCAGATAGCGTGTGACCACAGGATGCAGATTCTGCAAGTCTGTGCACGGTACCCAGGCAGCTCCCACGATGCCTACATCCTCAGACACTCCCAGGTGCCAGGGCCCTTTAGTGCTCCAGCCCAGCTGGATGGTTGGCTGCTGGGTAACAAGGGCTATCCCCTCAAAAGGTGGCTCATGACGCCTCTCCGCCATCCAAGAACAGAAGCTGAGCAGCGGTACAATAGGTGCTACACCTCCACAAGGGCTATGGTGGAGAGAACCATCAGTCTTCTCAAAATGCGATCCCAATGCCTGGCCTGCTCAGGGGGTGCACTCCAGTACCCTCCAGATCGAGTGTCACTGATAGTGGTTGCATGCTGCGCTCTCCACAATCTGGCGCTGGAAAAGGGGGGATG
This sequence comes from Carcharodon carcharias, assembly GCF_017639515.1. Lineage (NCBI taxonomy): Eukaryota > Metazoa > Chordata > Chondrichthyes > Lamniformes > Lamnidae > Carcharodon > Carcharodon carcharias. Next base: position 81,731,114 of record NC_054475.1, on the reverse strand, counting down.
CAGTGGGTGATGAAGATGTAGACTCAGTGGCTGTGGCTGCACACAATGAGTCCAGCAGTGAGTCCGAGGATGAGCACACACAGGGAAATGCTGAGGGGGTAGATGCTGACCGGGCATACTCCAGGGAGGCAGGGACACCAGGAGTCTTTAATCCAATGAACCTTCAGCTAGCTCACCACTGATGGACCTCCAGGACAAGCCTGGGCTGTAGGCTCCATATTCATTGCCTAAGTGCAAAATCTGCCTGGTTAGGAATATTAACTAAGGTTCTTGTTAATAAAGCTGAATGTCCCACAAAGCACTCATTACATTATTGGAAATTGTCCACCTGCGGAACAGAAGAGTTATCCTCAGCCATGGTGACATGTCTAAATTTAATATTGCAACCAAAGAAACTTAATGAAACAAAATACCAAAGATGTTAAAAATCACACGAACTCATTGTGGGCTAACACAAAAGTACCAGTGATAAACCCATGATGTGCCTAAAATGCCTTATGGTTACATTTTCGGGTGCTGCCTCTTGGTGCTGCCCCATCACTCGGAGTGGCATCTTTGCCAGCCTGCTGACTCTGCTGTTCTTTTGGCCTCGATGACCTTGGCAGTTGTCCTCTGGCCCGTGGAGCCTGTGCTGGCCCTGCCTGGGAGGGAGCTGCCAGTTCCACATCTGGCATCCCCCCAGTCGTCACAGCCTCACCGGATGCAATGGTCAATGGGACAGGGGCAGAGGAGCTGCTGCCCTCATCTGAAGCGCCCTGAAAGGATCCCACAGAGACACTAGACAGCTGCTGCGCTGACGTGATGTTGCTTCGGACCTCCCTGCTCACTGTAGATGGATGGGCACTGAGCTGGGAAACTTGGTGCCCAGACCTTCTCCCACACTGACAATGACCAGCTGAGGTCAATGCCGATGTGAGGGCTTGCTGGTCCCAGCGCATCTCCAGGAAGCCCTGATGGGTATCCTGGAGGAGCCTTTCCATGAAAGTCACCACTGTCTCCATGCAGGATGCATGGCGCTTAGACATGAGGCTCATTGTTTTGGCAATAGCCCATGTAGACTCCTTTACCACGGACACCAAGCCAAGCATAGCCTCATGTGTCTCTCCAGATGCCGCCACACACCCTGTCTCATTTCCTGCGTGTACTGTGTCACAGACAACTCCAGAGACACATCATCAGGCACCGACTGAGCATGTGCCTGGTCCCCTGTAGTCCTCTGACTGCTGGCGCTATGGGCACTCAATGTTCCTGCCAGCTCCTCCAGTGACTGTGAAGTGCCCTCATCACTGTGCCCCGGACACTAGCTGATTTCTAATTCCCACTGAGGTGCTAGTATCTGCGCTGGTGCCTGCCTGATAGAGATGATATGACGCTGGTGAGACCTCAGGGCCCTCAGATGTGAGAGGGGGCCTCTGCTGCTGCTCCTTCTGGCCCTGCTCCGCTGATATTGAAAAGAAGAACAAGAACATTGGATCAGTTAACGCGGAGACAGTGTCAATGTGTATCCCTGTCCCTCGGATCATTATGTGTTCATCCTTCCATAAGCAATGGTCAAGCCATGTTGCAAACTTCAATCACTGAACTTTCAGTATTGCCATGGCTGCTGGGAGAACAATGGTGACCTCACTGCTGGGCATGCATACCTGCCCATGGCACTCCAGCCTCACCAACACTGGTGGACATGGGTGCATGGTGCCTCTCCAAATCTAGGGCCTCCTACTCGAAGCGGCTGAGAATCACTAACTGTGCTGGGCCGCTGCCAGTCCTCACCCGCTCGGCGGCATTATGTGCATTCTTCTCCTGAAAACGAGAGAAGAGCATTGATTAGTGCTACTTGTACTTGGATTCTCTTCGCGGACGGCCCACCCCAACCAGAGAGGTACATTGCAGGGCTCCAGTACCTCCTCACCCCGCTGCTGCCGAACACTCACACAAAGATGCTAGGCCTGACCCCACACCCCCACTCCCTTAGCCAAATACTGCCTGCATCACATTAGTCACCACACGGTCTAACCTTCCATAGCAAGGAGGTGCAAGCACATGGAGCACAGAGAACAGCAGATCGATCAGTGCCAATGCCACCTTGAAGCTCCCCTCCCAGCGTGTCATCACCCTGACTTTCACATGTTTTGCAGTTCCAGCACTGGGCCTAGGTGCAGCTCCTCCAGGTTGTCCCCAAAACAGTGATTTGGGTCTCAGTGCAATCTTCCTCATACTTACCCATGCCACCTCAATGGATATTGTCAACCAATTTTCACATCATCACTCTGTCCAAATTATTCGTATCAATGGGAAACAAGGGAGGCCCAGTTAAGATTCCTGGGAAACACCCCTAACAATATGCTGTCAGTCTGATTTACCCTTAATCACCTTTTTATACCTATCTACCTCTCTATTTACATGGTTACAGTTCCATCAGTATGAAGTTCTTTTTATAAGATATCTTTTATCTGTTACTTTACCATTGTATGACAGTATGGTGCATTGTACCACATGCTGCTGGCGCAGAACCCATCTCTTCACCACCCTCTCAGGGTGACTTCGGCATGGGAAATATCTGCTGGCCCACCCAGCGAAGGACACATGTCGTCAATGATTTGATGCAGTCACTACACTCAGACTTGTGGGGGGTGGGGCAGCAGGAGGGAAAACCAACCTGCTGGGTTAAGTGACCAATGCCAAGATGGTACTCACCCTTAACTGGGCCTCCCTTGTTTCTCATTGATACGAATAATTTGGACAAAGAGTGATGATGTGAAAATTGGTTGACAATATCCATTGAGGTGGCGTGGGTAAGTATGAGGAAGGTTGCAACAGTGTGAAGGAGACATGTGGCCAGATTAGCAGCTTGAACAGATAGGGGCCATGCAGAGCTCAAGGAAGAGAAACGAAGTATTATGCCCAAGGAAAAGGCCAGAGAAAAGAAAAATAGCCCAGGCAGTAAGATTCTTAACAGAATGGAGGGTCAGCAGGTTTTTGGTCATAGATAAACAAGCTTTAAATACAGAAGAGAAGAGAAGTTGATGTTGAATTTAAATTTTCATTAGGCTTCTGTTGGAATACCGTATGCTGTGTTGAGCATCCCATTATGGAATGGTATTAGAGCCAGGACAGAGGTCAATAAAAAAATCAGTAAAATTAGACCAGGAATTACACATTATAATTATGAAGAATGGCTTTTAAATAATTTGGCCTTTTTTCACTGGAACAGGGAAGGTTAAGCAGGGATAAAAGAAGAAATGCCTACTTTGAAGAAGTTTTGTACTACTCTCCATCAGGATTTTCGTATCACTGCTTGCTTGTCCCAACAACTGCATAAACAAACACCCATAAGGATGAGTTTATTAGCGATCCTGGAGCTCAGCCAAACATTTAAAATGAGGCTAGCTGGCAACTGTACCAACAGACTCTGGCTGAACTGCTGGGCAAACAACTTTTTTTGTCAGATGGCCTAATTTTGAATACATGGCTGAGTAACAGCATGGATAAGAGATAAAAACGGCATTGGTTAAGAGATAGAAAACAAAACTGTGATTGTTGTTTATCACGCGGGAGGGAAATATACAGTGAAAACAAAAACAGAAATACCAGGAAAAACTCAGCAGGTCTGGCAGCATCGGCGGAAAAGAACAAAGTTGACGTTTCGAATCCTCAGGACCCTTCAACAGAACTAAGTAAAAATAGGAGAGGGGTGAAATATAAGCTAGTTTAGAAGTGGGTGGGGTGGTTATAGGGACAAGCAAGCAGTGATAGGAGCAGATAATCAAAAGATGTCACAGACAAAAGAACAAAGAGGTGTTGAAGGTGGTGATATTATCTAAAAGGATGTGCTAATTAAGAATGGTTTGCAGGGACACACAAGGTACAGATAGCTCTAGTGGGAGTGGGGTGAAATAAGACTAATAGGGCATAAAAGGTATAGATTTAAAAATAATGGAAATAGATGGGAAAAGAAAAATCTTTATAAATTATTGGAAAAAACAAAAGGGAGGGGGAAGAAACGGAAAGAGGGTGAGGATGGAGGAGGGAGTTCAAGATCTAAAGTTGTTGAACTCAATATTCAATCTGGAAGGCTGTAAAGTGCCTAGTTGGAAGATGAGGTGCTGTTCCTCCAGTTTGCGTTGAGCTTCACTGGAACAATGCAGCAAGCCAAGGACAGACATGTGGGCAAGAGAGCAGGGTGGAGTGTTAAAATGGCAAGCGACAGGGAGGTCTGGGTCATTCTTGCGGACAGACCGAAGGTGTTCTGCAAAGCAGTCGCCCAGTCTGCGTTTGGTCTCACCAATGTAGAGGAGACCACATTGGGAGCAACGAATGCAGTAGACTAAGTTGAGGGAAATGCAAGTGAAATGCTGCTTCACTTGAAAGGAGTGTTTTGGCCCTTGGACAGTGAGGAGAGAGGAAGTGAAGGGGCAGGTGTTGCATATTTTGCATATGTATGGGGAGGTGCCGTAAGTGGGGGTTGAGGAGTAAGGGGTGATGGAGGAGTGGACCAGGGTGTCACGGAGGGAACGATCCCTACAGAATGCCACCGGGGTGGGGAGGGGGGGTGGTGGGGGGGGGGGGGTGAATGGAAGATGTGTTTGGTGGTTGCATCATGCTGGAGTTGGCGGAAATGGCGGAGGATGATCCTTTGAATGCGGATGCTGGTGGGGTGATAAGCGAGGACAAGGGGGACCCTTTTATGTTTCTGGGAGGGAGGAGAAGGCGTAAGGGCGGATGCGTGGCAGATGGGCCGGACACGGTTGAGGGCCCTGTCAACAACTGTAGGTGGAAAACCTCGGTTAAGGAAGAAGGAGGACATGTCAGAGGAACTGTTTTTGAAGTTAGCATCATCAGAACAGATGTGACGGAGGCGAAGGAACTGAGAGAATGGGATGGAGTCCTTACAGGAAGCGGGGTGTGAGGAGCTGTAGTTGAGGTAGCTGTGGGAGTCGGTAGGCTTGTAATGGATATGGTGGACAGTCTATCACCAGAAATTGAGACACAGAGGTCAAGGAAGGGAAGGGAAGTGTCAGAAATGGACCCTGTGAAAATGATGGAGGGTTGGAGATTGGAAGCAAAATTAATACATTTTTCCAGGTCCCAACAAGAGCATGAAGCAGCACTGAAGTAATCATCGATGTACCGGAGAAAGAGTTGTGGGAGGGGGCCGGAGTAGAACAAGGAATGTTTCATATACCCCATAAAGAGACAGGCATAGCTGGGGCCCATGCGGGTACCCATAGCCACACCTCTTATTTGGAGGAAGTGAGAGGAGTTAAAGGAGAAATTGTTCAGTGTGAGAACAGGTTCAGCCAGTCGGAGGAGAGTAGTGGTGGATGGGGATTGTTCGTGTCTGTGTTCGAGGAAGAAGCTGAGAGCCCTCAGACCATCCTGGTGGGGGATGGAGGTGTAGAGGGATTGGACGTCCATAGTGAAGAGGAGGCGTTTGGGGCCAGGGAACTGGAAATTGTTGATGTGATGTAAGGTGTCAGAGGGATCACAGATGTAGGTCGGAAGGGACTGGACAAGGGGAGAGAGAAGGGAGTCAACATAACGAGAAATGAGTTCCGTGGGGCAGGAACAGGCTGACACGATCGGTCTGCCGGGACAGTCCTGTTTGTGGATTTTGGATAGGAGGGAGAAGCGGGCCGTCCAAGGTTGGGCGACTATCAGGTTGGAAGCTGTGGGAAGATCTCCAGAGGAGATGAGGTCATTGACAGTCCTGGAAACAATGGCTTGATGTTCAGTGGTGGGATCATGGTCCAGGGAGAGGTAGGAGGAAGTGTTTGCAAGTTGACGCTCAGCCTCCGCGAGGTAGAGGTCAGTGCGCCAGACAACAACAGCACCACCCTTGTCAGTGGGTTTAATGACAATGTTAGGGTTGGATCTGAGAGAACGGAGTGCAGTAAGTTCAGAGAGAGACAGGTTAGAATGGGTGAGAGGAGCAGAGAAATTGAGACGACTAATGTCACGCCGACAGTTCTCAATGAAAAGATCAAGAGAAGGTAAGAATCCAGAGAGAGGGGTCCAGGTGGAGGGAGAATATTGGAGGTGAGTAAAAGGATCCGTTGAACGGGGAGAGAACTCCTGCCCAATAAATGAGCACGGAGACGAAGACGGCGGAAGTAGAGTTCAGCATCATGCCGAGCCCGAAATTCATTGAGTTGAGGGCGTAAGAGTATGAAACTAAGTCCTTTTCTGAGCACTGAATGTTTAGCATCGGAGAGGGGAAGGTCAGGGGCTATAGTGAATACACGGCCGGGGCTGGGATTGGAAGATGGGGTGGGGACGGAGGGACAGGCAGGGGTGGAGGGTCCTTGATGGGTGTTGGTGTCGATGAGTTCCACTGCCTTCGTCTCCAGGCTCACTTCTTTGGGCAGGAGTCCTCTCCCCGTTCAATGGATCCTTTTACTCACCTCCAATATTCTCCCTCCACCTGGACCCCTCCCTCTGGATTCTTACCTTCTCTTGATCTTTTCATTGAGAACTGTCGGCGTGACATTATTCGTCTCAATTTCTCTGCTCCTCTCACCCATTCTAACCTGTCTCTCTCTGAACTCACTGCACTCCGTTCTCTCAGATCCAACCCTAATATTGTCATCAAACCCGCTGACAAGGGTGGTGCTGTTGTTGTCTGGTGCACTGACCTCTACCTCGCGGAGGCTGAGCATCAACTCGCAGACACTTCCTCCTACCTCTCCCTGGACCATGACCCCACCACTGAACATCAAGCCATTGTTTCCAGGACTGTCACTGACCTCATCTCCTCTGGAGATCTTCCTCTCACAGCTTCCAACCTGATAGTCGCCCAACCTCAGATGGCCCGCTTCTACCTCCTATCCAAAATCCACAAACAGGACTGTCCTGGCAGACCAGTCGTGTCAGCCTGTTCCTGCCCCACGGAACTCATTTCTTGTTATGTTGACTCCCTTCTCTCTCCCCTTGTCCAGTCCCTTCCCACCTACATTCGTGATTCCTCTGACACCTTATGTCACATCAACAATTTCCAGTTCCCTGGCCCCAAACGCCTCCTCTTCACCATGGACATCCAATCCGTCTACACCTCCATCCCCCACCAGGATGGTCTGAGGGCTCTCAGCTTCTTCCTCGAACACAGGCCTGAACAATCCCCATCCACCACTACTCTCCTCTGACTGGCTGAACTTGTTCTCACACTGAACAATTTCTCCTTTAACTCCTCTCACTTCCTCCAAATAAAAGGTGTGGCTATGGGTACCCGCATGGGCCCCAGCTATGCCTGTCTCTTTATGGGTATGTGAAACATTCCTTGTTCCAGTCCTACTCCGGCCCCCTCCCACAACTCTTTCTCCAGTACATCAATGATTACTTCAGTGCTGCTTCATGCTCTCATCGGGACCTGGAAAAATGTATTAGTTTTGCTTCCAATCTCCACCCCTCCATCATTTTCACATGGTCCGTTTCTGACACTTCCCTTCCCTTCCTTGACCTCTCTGTCTCAATTTCTGGTGATAGACTGTCCACCATATCGATTACAAGCCTACCGACTCCCACAGCTACCTCGACTACAGCTCCTCACACCCCGCTTCCTGTAAGGACTCCATCCCATTCTCTCAGTTCCTTCGCCTCTGACGCATCTGTTCTGATGATGCTACCTTCAGAAACAGTTCCTCTGACATGTCCTCCTTCTTCCTTAACTGAGGTTTTCCACCCACGGTTGTTGACAGGGCCCTCAACCGTGTCCGGCCCATCTCCCGCGCATCCGCCCTCACGCCTTCTCCTCCCTCCCAGAAACATGATAGGGTCCCCTTGTCCTCACTTATCACCCCACCAGCCTCTGCATTCAAAGGATCATCCTCCACCATTTCCGCCAACTCCAGCGCCACCACCAAACACATCTTCCCTTTACCCCCACCCCCTCTGGTGGCATTCCGTAGCGATCGTTCCCTCCGTGACACCCGGTCCACTCCTCCATCACCCCCTACACTTCAAACCCACCTACGCCACCTCCTCATGCATACGCAAAATATGCAACACCTGCCCCTTCACTTCCTCTCTCCTCACCGTCCAAGGGCCCAAACACTCCTTTCAAGTGAAGCAGCATTTCACTTGCATTTCCCCCAACTTATTCTACTGCATTCGTTGCTCCCAATGAGGTCTCCTCTACATTGAAGAGACCAAACGCAGACTGGACGACCGCTTTACAGAACACCTGCGGTCTGTCTGCAAGAATGACCCAGACCTCCCTGTCGCATGCCATTTTAACACTCCACCCTGCTCTCTTGCCCACATGTCTGTCCTTGGCTTGCTGCATTGTTCCAGTGAAGCTCAACGCAAACTGGAGGAACAGCACCTCATCTTCCAACTAGGCACTTTACAGCCTTCCAGATTGAATATTGAGTTCAACAACTTAGATCTTGAACTCTCCCATCTTTCCCCACGCCCTTTCCATTTCTTCCCCCTCCCTTTTGTTTTTTCCAATAATTTATATAGATTTTTCTTTTCCCATCTATTTCCATTATTTTTAAATCTATACCTTTTATGCCCTTTTAGTCTTATTTCATCCCATTCCCACTGGAGCTATCTGTACCTTGTGTGTCCCTGCTATCCATTCTGAATTAGCACATCCTTTTAGATAATATCACCACCTCCAACACCTCTTTGTTCTTTTGTCTGTGACATTGTTTGATTATCTGCTCCTATTACTGCTTGCTTGTCCCTATAACCACCCCCCCCACCACTTCTCTCCCCCCACCACTCCTCCCCCCGCCCCCCTCCCCCAACCCCCACCGCCACCTTAAACCAGCTTATGTTTCACTCCTCTCCTATTTTTACTTAGTTCTGTTGAAGGGTCATGAGGACTCGAAACGTCAACTTTTTTTGTTTTGGATTTCTAGCATCCGCAGTTTTTTGGTTTTATAAATATACAGTGAAGTTTTCCAATTTTCAGTACTAGGTCAGTGGCAGTATGGATGCAAAATTATCTGAGAAGCAGAAAGCAGAGCATAGTGATGAATCATTGTTTTTCATGCTGGAGGGAAGCTTTCAATGGTGTCCATAGGTATTAGGATCATTGCTCTCTTTATTATATATAGTCATGACCTGGACTTGGGCTGACAAAGAATAATTTTAAAGTTTATAGATGACAGAAAGCTTGGAAATTGAGGAAACCATGAAGAGGATAGTAACAGTCTTCAGGAGGAATAGGCAGACTGGTGAAATGGGCAGATGGTGAAATAGGTAGATCAGGTTTAATGCAGAGAAATGTGAAGTAATCCATAATGGAATTGGAAATGAGGAGAGGAAATTTAAATTAAATGGCACAATTGTAAAGGAGGTGTAGGATCAGAGAGACCTGAGTGTGAATATACATTCATCTATGAAGGTGCTGGTAAGGCTGGCTAACAAAACATAGGGGACCCATGGCTTTATAAATAGAAATAGTTCAAACGCAACCTTTATAAATCACTGGCTAGGTATCAGCTGAAGCATTGTGTGAAGTTAGGTTACAAGTCCTTGGATAGGGTACTGACACATTTACCAGAACGGTACTAGGGATAAGGGACTGTATTTACATGGAGAAAAGAGTGAAACGGGGATTATTCTCCTGAGAGAAGAGAAGGTTAAGGGGAGATTCAGAAGAGGCGTTAAAAAATCCAATGGGGCTTTGATAGAGTAAGTGGGTACTGGCAGGCGGGTCAGTAACCAGAGGACAAAGATTTTAACAGTGCCAAAATATCCTGGACAAATTAGAAGCAATTGTTTTTATGCAGCGAGCTGTTATATTTGGGAATGAATTATCTAAAATGGTGGTTGAAACAGATGCAATGCTAGGTTTTAAAAGGGAATTCACTATGAAAATGAGTAACTTACAGGTCTATGGGGAAAGAGCAGGAGAGTGGACTAATTGGATAGCTCTTTCAAAGACCCAGCATAGTTATAATGGGCTGAATGACCTAATTTCCATGCCGTAATATTCCATGATTCTCAACCCATTGGCACTCTCTTATTGATCACATTACTATATTCCTCAAAAATTGCAACTATAATAGTCAAACATGACTTATCCTTAAGAAAGCCATGTTAACAATCTCTGATCATCTCATATTTATTCAAATGCTCAGTCACTCTAACCCAAATGATTTTTAAACATTATGCTAGGAGTCTGGCATATAAGATATTTATGTAACAAACAGATTCAAATTTGACTTTGATAAAATGAGACTTTACTGCAGAATGTGTTAGTGGTCAGGTTGTTTTCTCACCTAGAATGTAAGTTCAGTTAATTACTATAGTAAAACTGCTGGTTAATGGTACTCAAGGGGACGTAGCATTAATGCTGGCTCACATACCATTGCACTAACCTTGCACAATTAGAAGACTGTTAGATGTTTATCTCCTGGTAGAACAGTGCAGAATAAAGTGCATGAGAGCAACACAATGGACAGCTTGGTTACAGATAGTTAGGAACCATTGTAAAACATGTACACTGGAGACAGCTACCTGAAGAACGTTGTTCAATAGCTTTCCTTTGGGAGCCCTCTTCTTGTTTGCCTCAACATTAGGCTAAGTACTTCAGAGTTTTCCTGTGGTCAGGGACAGGAGGGGGTGACTGAGTGAGGCAGTACTGGAGTCCAAAAGATAGCAATGGAGGAGCCTCAGCCCTCGCACTTGTCCAACAGGTTCAAGGTTCTAGCAGGTTGGATGTACAAGAACAGGGACTGCAAGGACAATGAGCAAACTGAACACAGCAGAACTGTGGTGCAGGGGGCCATTTATGTTGGGGAAGTCAAAAGGACTGTAATAGTGGTAGGGGACAGTATAGTTAGGGAGATAGATACTGGTCTCTACAGGTCCTGAAGGCTGTATTGCCTGCTCAGTGGCAGGGTAAGGACATTTCCCCAGGGATAGAAAGGAGCTTGGAATGGGAAGGGAAAGATCCTGTTGTCATAGTCCATAGGTACACAGGTAGGACTAAGGAGAGAGGTTCTGCAGATGGAGTATGAATAGCTCGGGACTAAATTTTTAAAAAAATCACAACTGTTCTGGATTACTGCCATGGGCAAATTGGCAGGGGGTAAATAAGATCAGAGGATTGTATGTGTGGTTCAAAGATTGGTGTGGAAGGAATGGGGCACAGGGACTAATATATGGAAAGTCCTGTTCTTTTGAGAAAGCCTTCACTTGGACCATGCTGGGGCCAGTGTCTGGTGAATAACAAGGGTTGTAACAAGGCCCTTCAACTAAATAGTTAGAGGGAGGGTTCAGGTAAGGGGAAACATAGAAAGTTAAAGATTAAGTAGGTGACAATAGTACAGGGTAGAAATATGGGTAATGATAACCACAATGTGGCAGGAAGTGACAGAATGTACAAATTTAAGAGTGTCCCAACAAATAGTGTCACAGTAGTTAAAAATGGTAAAAAAAAACAAAGTTAAAGGCTTTTTATCTGAATGCACATAGCATTTGTATCAAGGTAAGTGAATTGATGGCACAAATAGAAATAAATGTAAATGCTGTGATGATCATTACAGGCAAGATAGCAAGACGTCCAAGGCTAGGAACTGAATATTCAGAGGTACTTGACAATTTTGAAGGACAGGAAGAAAGGAAAAGGAGATGGGGTAGCTCTGCTAACAAAGGATGAGATCAGTACAGTAGACAGAAATAATCTTGGTTTGGAGGATCAAAATGTAGAATCAGTTGGGTGGAGATAAGAAATAGCCAGGGAATTAAGTCACTGGTGGGAATAGGAAACTAAAAGTAACTACATGGTTGGACAGAGTATAAATCAAGATATAATGGGAACTTGTAACAAAGAAACTGAAATAATCTATGGGCAACTGTAACTTTCACATAGATTGGACAAATCAGACTGACAAAAATAGCCTTGAGGACTAGTTCAAAGAGTGTATTCGGCACAGTTTCTTAAAACAATACCTCATGGAACCCACAAACAGATATGCTAATATTTAACAAGACAAGATTAATTAGTGACATCATAGTAAAGGATCCTCTAAGGAATAATTGATCATAACATGGCAGAGTTTCATATTCAATTTGAGGGTGAGAAACTTGATCTGAAGCTAGTGTCTTAAACTTAAATAAAGGCAATTACAAAGATATGAAGACAGAGTTGGCTATAGTGGAATGTGGAAATAGATTGAAAGGTAAGATGGTAAATAAGCCGCAGCAGACACTTAAGGAGATATTTCTTAATTCCCAACAGGGATATATTACGTTGAGAAATGAGAAGGATGAACCTTTGGTAGCTAACTAGGGAGGTTAAGAATGGTACCATGTTGAAAGAAAAGACAAGAAATGTTGTAGAGATTAATGGTAGGCCAGAAGATTGGGAAACATTTAGAAACCACCAAAGGATGTCTATAAAAAGGGAGGGTAAACCATCAAAAAATATAAAAGCAGACAGTGAGAACCTCAAACAGTATATAAAAAGGAAGAGAGCAACTAAAGTAAATGTTGTTCCCTTAGTGGGTGAGATTGAGAAATTAATAATAGGAAATAAGGAAATAGCAGAGGCTTTGAATTAATATTTTGTCTATGTTTCACAGTAAATGTTACTAAAATCAGCCCAGTAATAGTAGAAAATCACAAGGTAAAGGGAAGAAGGGACTTAAAACAATCATTATCACAAGAGACAAAATATTGGCAACTTAATGGGACTTAAGATTGAGAGGTTCCCTTGACCTGATGGCCTGCAGGGATAGTGGGTACATTCCTTGTAAACTTTCGGAATTCCTTAGGCCCTGTAAAGGCTCAAGCAGATTAGAAAACTGCAAATATAACACTGCCATTCAAGAAAGAACAGAGACAGAAAGCAGAAAGCTATAGGTCAGTTAGCCTAGCATCTGCCACTGGAAAGATGCTGAAATCCATTATTAAAGAAGTAATAACAGTACACTGAGAAAATCATAATGCAATCAAGCAGAGTCAGCTTGGTTTTATGAAAGGGAAATTGTGTTTGACAAATGTATTCAAATTCCTTGAGATTTAACAAGCAGGGTGGATAAATGTGAACCAATAGATGTAGTATATTTGGATTTCAAAACGGCTTTAGATAAGGTGCCCTATAAAAAGTAACTACACAAGATAAGGGCTCATGGTGCCGGGCATAATTTATTAGCATAGATAGTGGATCGCTTAACAAACAGGAAACAGGGAATTGGAATAAATGAATAATTTTCAAGTATTAAAACTGTAAATAGTCGGGTGTCATGGGGTGAGGAGTGGTGACTTGGTTGGAGGGATCCAGTGCATTGTAACCAAATTTGCTGATAATACAAATTTAGGTGGGAATACAAGTTGTGAGTTGGAACTGTACCACGATATAGACAGGTTAGCTGAGTTGGCAAGGATCTGGCAGAAAAGTATAATGTGGGAAATGTGATGCTATTCAATTTGGTAGGAAAATAGAAAAGCCAATATTTAAATAGAGAGAGACCACAGAACGCTGTGGTACAGGCGGATTTGGGTGTCCTCATACGAAAAACACAAAAAGTTAGCATGCAGGTAAAGCAAGTAATTAGGTAGGCAAATGGATGTTGGCCTTTATCACAAAGGGGAAGGAGTATGAAACTCATAATTAGGGGACAGTGGTAGTATCACAAGGTTTAGGTGAGGTATGGAAAAGGACAAGGCATAATCCAGAATAAAAATAATTAATTGACTGCGGACCAGCTTCAATGAGGGTGAGGCCAGTATTTGTTTCGCATCCTTAATAAACCTTGAGAAGGAGGAAGTGAAAGACAAGTGAAAAAAGAGGTAAGAAAAACAGAGGGAGAGTATGAGAAGAGACCGGCAGACTGGACCAGGGTATCTTAGTGCATGAATCACAAAAGGTTAGTGTGCAGGTACAGCAAGTAATTAGGAAAACTAATAGAATGTTATCATTTATTGTTAGGGGAATTTAATACAAAAGTAGAGAGGTTATGCTTCAGTTATACAAGGCATTGGTGAGACCATATCTGGAGAACTGTGTACAGTATTGGTCTCCTTATTTTAGGAAGGATGTAAGTGCATTGGAAGCAGTTCAGAGAAGGTTTACTAGCCCTAATATCTGGAATGGGAGGCTTGCCTTATGAGGAAAGGTTGGATAAGCTAGGCTTGTATTCACTGGAACTTAGGATAGTAAAAGGCGATTTAATTGAAACATAAGATCCTGAGGGGTCTTGACAGACCGGATGTAGAGAGGACGTTTCCTTTTGTGGCAGAATGTAGAACTAGGGATCACTATTTAAAAATAAGTGGGTTGCCCATTTAGGACAGAAACAATGAGAATTTTTTTCCCTCAGAGTTCATGAGTCTTTGGAACTCCTTTTCGCAAAGTGTAATGGAAGCAGAGTCTATGGATATTTTTAAGCCAGAGCTAGATAGATTCTTGATAAGCAAGGGGATGAAAGGTTATTGAGTGTAGGTGGGAATGTCAAGTTAAGGTTACATTCAGATCAGCCGTGATCTGATTGTATGGCGGAGCAGGTTTGCAAGGCCGAGTGGCCCACTCCTCCTCCTAATTCGTTTTTTCAAATGTTCGAACATAGAGAATCCATAAATCTTCTGTGGGTTTATAAATGGTGAAAGGGTGGTAAATGGAGGAGTGGGACTGATCAGGACAAAAAGGAGATTTATACATGGAGGCAGCGGACATAGCTGAGGTACTAGATGAGTACATTGCATCTGTCTTTACCAAGGAAGAAAATGCTTCAAAAATCATAGTAAACGCTAACTCCTGCTCCTTATTCATATGTTGCTATGTATGTTTGGAGAAAGTAGGTGAGACACTGGATTGGGGAAAAAATGATAAAGAGGAGTTATTAGAAAGGCTGGCTGCACTTAATGTTGATAAGTTGCCAGGAATGGATCAGGTGAATCCAAAGATATTGAAGGAAGTAAGAGTGGAAATTGCAGAGGTACTGGCCATAGTCTTCCAATTCTCTTTAGATACAGGAGTGGTGCCAGCGGACTGGAGAATTGCAAATGTTATACCCTTGTTCAAAAAAGGAGGGAAGATAAACCCACTACAAAAGGCCAGTCAGTTTAACCTTGATGGTGGGAAATCTGTTAGGAATGATAACCTGGAATAAACTTAACAGTCACATGGACAAAAGTGAATTAATTAAGGAAACTCAGCATGGATCTGTTAAGGGCAAATCATGTTTAACGAACTTGATTAAGTTTCTGATGAGGTAACAGAGAGTATTGATAAAGGTAGCCAGTTGATGTGGTGTACACGGATTACCAAAGGCATTTGATAAAGTGCCACATATAAGGCTTGTCAGCAAAGTCGAAGGTCATGGAATAAAAAGGACAGTGGCAGCATGGATATGAAATTAGCTAAGTGACAGGAAACAGAGTAGTGGTGAATGTCTGTTTTTCGAGGAATGTATATCGTGGGCTTCCCCAAGCGACAGTATTAGGACCACTGCTATGCTTGATAGTCATTAGCATCTTAGACTTGAGTGTGCAGGCCACAATTTCAAAATTTGCAGGTGACACAGAACTTGGAAGTATTGAGACTGGGAGGAGGGTGGAAATAGACTTCAAGAGGTTATTGACCAGCTGATAGAATGGTTGCAGTGTGGGGGATGACATTTCATGCAGAGAAGTGTGAAGTGATTCATTTTGTGAGGAAGAGTGAGGAGAAGAAATATAAAATAAAGCATATAATTCTAAAGGGGTGTAGGAGCATAGAGACCTGGAGGTCTATGTGCACAAATCATTAATGACAGCAGGGCAAGTTGAGAAATAAGATAATAAAGCATGCAGGATCCTGGGCTTTATAAACAGAGGCATAAAATATAAAAGCATAATGATTACGATGTGCCTTTATAAAACACTGGTTGAGCCTCACCTGGAGTATTGTGTTTAATTCTGGGCAACACACTTTAGGAAGGATGTGAAGGCTTTAGAGAGCGTGAAGAAAAGATTCACAGGGATGGTTCTGGGGATGAGTTGTGTGGACAGTCTGGAAAAGCTGGGGCTGTTTTCCTTCAAGAATAGAAAGTTGAGAGGAGATTTGATAGAGGCATTCAAAACCATGAGGGGTCTGGACAGAGTAGATAGGGAAAAGCTGTTCCCATTGACGGAAGGGTTGAGGATCAGAGGGCACAGATTTTAGGTGACTGGCTGTGACATGGGGAGAACGTTTTCACAGTTCTGGATCGGGAATGCACTGCCTGAGAAAGATGCAGATTCAGTCATGGCTTTCAAAAGGAAATTGGGAAAAAAAAAAGATGCAGTACCACAGGGGAAGGTTGGGGGAGAAGCGCTAGGTGAGTTACTCTTAAAGAGAGCCAGCACAGGCTGGAAAGGCCGAATGGCCTCTTTCTGTGTTGTTAGTAACCTATGATTTTACGGTATTTTAAGTGGGACATCGAAAAATAACTAAGGGGCCTTCAGCCCCTACAAGCTTCAGGACATTAAGACTGACTGGTGGAGCTTCAGAATGACTAGTGGAGATTCCGTGACATGTAGGGGATTCCTTCGCATTTAAAATTTCTATGACATCAGGTAGATCCCCCCCCCCCCCCCCCCCCCCTTTCCACTTCTGATTCTTCCTGATTGGCTGAGGCGCCCATCATTCAATACATCCCGGGATTATGATTCGTCCGTCAGTGCTTTGAGGGCGGGAAGATGAGACAGATAAAAGGACAAGTCCCATGAAGAAAGTGAGAGATAATTGGAACTGAGCCATCACCATGAGTTCATCTGATGCAGTCAAATCCGGTAAGAGACTGAGCTGGACTAAGATTGAGACTGGGACTGGGACTAGGACAGGCACTAAACCTGGCATTGAGACTAAGACAGGGACTGGGACAGGCACCGGGACTAAGTCTCGGACAGGCACTGGGACTGGGACAGGCACTAAACCTGGCATTGAGACTGAGTCAGGGACTGGGGCAGGCACCGGGACTAAGTCTCGGACAGGCACTGGGACTGGGACAGGCACTAAACCTGGCATTGAGACTGAGTCAGGGACTGGGGCAGGCACCGGGACTAAGTCTCGGACAAGCACAGGCATAGGGACTGGGACAGGCACTAAGCCTGGCATTGAGACTGAGTCTGGGACTGGGTCACTGACCTTGGTTTTGAGACTGACGGTGAAGCTGATACCGGTTCTGACACTGAAAATTGCTCAGTGTCACGCCTCGTTTTGTCTGCTCTTTAAGCCATTTGTTGCGGGTGTTATTCGTTGCACTGCTGAGAGGGATGAAGTTATTTAAAGTTACTGAGCCAGTGGTGAGACTGCGGCTGCTGAAGTGAGCATCGCACTGCGATCGGCTAGCGCGTACAAGCATGTTCCTCTACTGCAAAGAACACATGCTGCAAACTCTCCGCAGGTCTGGCGGCGACTGTGGAAGAGAAACAAAATTGATGTTTGGAGACTCACTTTCCTCAACAGTGTTTCCCAATGCCGATGAAGGCTTGAAACGTCAACTTTTTGTTTCTCTCTCTACAGATACTGCCTGAGCTAGTGAGTATTTCCAGCATTTACTGTTTATATTTCAGATTTCCAGCATCCGCAATCCTTTGTATTTTCGTATTAAGAGTTCCCCGAGCCTTGAGCCAGTCATAGTCTGTGGGGTCTGAAACTTTAAGATAAACTAATTGTTTTTGAGCACTCTCCCTGATAACATAGTGATCATTGCCGCTTAGAGTGTCTCGTAAAATTGGCAATAGTGAGGCAGCAACACAAAGCCCAGCCCTTGCTACCACGAAGGCATTGGGGTAAAACCTATAGTGTAGGACTGGAGTCACATTTAGAGCAGACTGGGTAAGGGCTGCCAGGGCATCTCCCTGAAACCAGGTGGGTTTATTTTTGGACAATCTTGCAGTTGTTAATATTATTTTTCTGGTGTCAGCACACAGATGACCAGATTTATAAACCTCACTTGTAACTGGTGCTATCCGAAGGTATGATCATAACCAGCATGCCCTAGCACAGAAATGTGCCTGCACTGTGAAACCTCTACAAGTGTACTAGGCAGTCAGAGGCCTCCAGTGGATCCAGTGATAGAAAGAGGTGATATTTTAGGGGCACATATTTTTAGACGTGGACCCCAGTTAAAAATTGTTGCTTCTGATTGCAAGGGGTCCCAAGATAAGTAGGGGTACCGATTGGATGTAGTGACAGAACAGTCACTTAAGGGTATTGAACATTTGCATGGGATCTGTATTGAGATTGATACTGTCTAGGAGAAAGTAGCCCACTTGATCGGCACCCTATCCACTAATTTAGACATTCACCCCTCCACTACTGATGAACAGTGGCAGCAATGTGTTCCATCTGCAAGATGCACTACAGCAATTTGCCAAGCCTCCTTCAATCTCCCAAGCCTCTGACTGCTAACATCTAGAAGAAAAAGTGAAGCACGGGAACACCACCACCTGGAAGTTCCCCTCCAAGTCACTTACCATCCTGACTTGGAAATATACCACTGTTTCTTCACTCACTGGGTCAAAATCCTGGAACTCCCTCTCTAACTGCACTGTGGATGTACCCACACCACATGGACTGCAGTGGTTCAAAGAAGGCAGCTCACCACCACCTTCTCAAGGGCTGTTAGGGTTGGGCAATATGTGCTGGCCTAGCCAGTGACTTTCATTACTTGAAAATGAAATATTAACAATCTATAATAAAACCAGCTGCCTATACCTGCCAGCTCCAAGCATTCAGTTCCAGAGCTGACTGCTGCAAGTTGCCTGGACATTCTGAGATTAAGGTTTAGATTAAGGACTGTGTATTAAGTGTTGCAGAGTATTCACAAGTCTTGTGCTGAGAACTTATTCATGATGTGAGGATATAAACCTCTTACACTCCTTTTAAAATCTCCATGGATCTCATCAACAAAACCTGATTGAATGATGTTGGCATGGGCAGATGTAGCAAGGTTGGAAGAGCTTATAATTCTTAGCTAAATGAGCTGCAGTGATCCAGTTTTAATCTGGGCTATATCCTGGAATGGAATCATTTTAATGATTTTATTCAAGGCTTTGTGCTATGTACCATATTTGGAAAAAAGGATATCTGTCAATCAGTTGCAATGGTATGTTTTATATTGAGGTTGTGGTGCAGTGGTATTATTACTGGACTGGTAATCCAGATTTAGGTAATGCTTTGGGAGCCAGGATTCAAATCCCACCACAGTAGATGGTGGAATTTGAATTGAATAAAAATCTGGACTTAAAAGTCTAATGATGACCATTAAAATAAAAAACATTGTCAGAAAAACCTAGTATCCTTTAGGGAAGGAAATCTACCATCCTTACCTGATCTGGCCCACATGTGACTCCAGACCCACAGCAATGTGATTGACCCTTGAATGCCCTCTGAAATTACCTAGCAATCTACTCAGTTCAAGGGCAGTTGGGGATGAGCAATAAGTGCTGACCTAGCCAGTGATGCCCACATCCCATGAATGAATTGAGAAAAAAATTAACTTTGGGAGGTTGGGATATATCTTATCCTTCAGTCACCTTCAGGCACCAGGGTTGTAACAGAGGTCAGAATTCAAGTCTTGTTCTGGCTACATCATCATGTTTCGTGACCTCAGGACATCCAAAGCAGCTTTAGAGTGAATTAAATTCAACAATCAATTTACATGTAACAAAATCCCACAGAGAGCAATGAGGTAATGAATGACCAAATAATCTTTTTTAGTGATGATCTTGATGGAGGGTTAAATATTGAATGGGACAGTTGGGAGAACTTCCCTGTTCTTCTTTGAAGTCATGCTTTGGGATCTTGTATGCTCGCCTGAGAGGACAGACAGGGCATCTGAAAGACCACGCCTCTGAGAAAGCAGCACTTGCTCAGTACCGCATTGAGTGTCAGCTTGGATGGTGTACTTATGTGTCTGGAGTAGAACTTGAACCCATGTTTTTCTGACTCAGAGATGGGACTGACACTGAACCACAACTGCTAACCTTTTTATTCTTTTTTATTCTTTCATGGGATGTGGGCATCACTGGCAAGGCCAGCATTTGTTGCCCATCCCTAATGAAATGTGTTATAGAAACATAGAAACTAGGAGCAGGAGTAAGCCATTCAGCCCTTTGAGCCTGCTCTGCCATTCCATTTGATCATGGCTGATCCTCTATCTCAATGCCATATTCCCACTTTCTCTCCATACCCCTTGATGGCCCTAATGTCCAAAAATGTATCAATTTCTTTCTTGAATATACTCAGTGACCTGGCCTCCACAGCCCTCTATGGTGAATAATTCCACAGGTTGACCACCCTCTGAGTGAAGAAATATTTTCTTATCTCAGTCGTAAATGGCCTGCCTCGTATGCTGAGACTGTGGCCCCTGGTTCTAGACTCCCCAACCAGGGAAACATTCACCTTGCATCCAGTCTGTCTAGCCCTGTTAGAATTGTATATGTTTCAATTAGATCCCCTCTCATTCTCCTAAACTCTAGTGAATACTGGCCCAGTTGAACCAATTTCTCCTTATACGACAGTCCTACTATCCTTGGGATCAGCCTAATGAATCTTTGCTGCACTCCCTCTGTGGTGTTATGAAATGGCTGTATAAATTGAAGCACAAAACCTACAAAGTACATTTGAATTTTTTGATATTGGATGGCAAAGGTTATTATTTTCAATGTCAGTGTGAAAATGTTAGGACTATTGCATTTTAAAAAGCAACTTAGCTAAATGTGAATTTTTAAAACTTTCAGTGTGTAACGAGGATGAATTTGATGCTGTGCTGAGTGAATTCAATATAGTCATGGAAGATCTCTCCTGCTCTGCAAAGAATGGTGTTCAGTACGAGGAATACTTAAATCAAATGAGAAAGATAAGTGCTCCCAGTGCTGCTGACAGTGGAATTGATGACTCGGAGAGTGAGTATGCAGAGTTTTATTAGCCATTTGATAGCCCCTTCGGAATGGGAGGGCTGGGGTAACAATTATATTCTACTGCTACAGTTCAGATGTTTTTTTTAAAATTCAAAGTGGTCCAAATGGCAAAAGTTTGATATTTTGATGCCTCCAGGTCTTGGGATTTGCTCACAGTGTGCTGTGGACTCACTGCTGACTAAACATGAATACAGGGGCAGTCTTTAGTTTGCAAAGAAGTGAAGCAGAGGTTCATAGTTGGCAGGAGATGTTTGTTTTGGGGATTGCAAGAGGACACTGGTGAGGCCACAGAACTGTTACTGTGTTGGTTTGGGAATACATTCTTCAAAGATCATATTTATAAAAAGGTGACTGAACTCATGGGGGAGAAAGGATCAGAAGGATTTGCTGATGGGGATAGATGAAGAAGGTTGGGAGGAGACCCATGTGGAGCATAAACTGGCATTGAGCTGTTGGGCCATATGGCCTGTTTCTTGTGGTGTATATAACATGTAATTCTATGTTAATGGTTTTGGAGGCAGATGGCATTTTTTAAAAAAAACATTCTTGAGATGTAGATGTGGCTGACAAAGCCAATATTCATTTACCATACAAAAATAAAAATATCTGGAAAAGCTCAGCTGGTCTGACAGTATCTGTGGAGAGGAACACGGTTAATGTTTCGAGTCCGTATGACTCTTCAAAGAAGATTCATTTCCCATCCCTAGATGCACGACGAAGGTGGTGGTTGCCTTCTTGAATGGTTAACTGTGGGGCTTGCTAGATTATTATGGAAGGTTGTTAAGAGTCAACCACACTGCTGCGGGACAAGGGTCACATATAAGCCAGACTGGATAAAGACAGCAGGTTTTCGTCCCTAAAAGAAAATAGTGAACTAGTTGACTTTTTACAACAATCCAACAGCTTCCTGGTGAGATACCAGATCTGGTTTCTCCAGACTGAATTCCATTTCTGAAATTGCCATGGTGGGGCTTAAACTAGCATCTGAAATGTTAATCCAGGCCTCTTAGTCACTAAACTGAAAGCAGAAAACTGTGAATGCCTGTAAATCTGAAATAAAAACAGACAATGCTGGAAAAACTCAGCAGGCCTGGCAGCACTTGTGAAGAGAGAAACAGAGTTAATGTTTCGAGTCTGTTATACTCTTCTTCAGTGCTGTCCAGCGTTTTCTGTTTTTACCTCTGGATCACTAGTCCAATAACATAACACTTATATACCCATAGTGCAAATTGAGTTGTCTGCCAAGGCTCCACTGGAACCAGTACTAGCTGCTGATGTTGCTCAATGCATGGCCGCACTATGGTTTGCTCAGTCCCCAAGGAAAAGCTTTATACTGTTATACCTCAAAATCAGTCTCTTAGTGTTTCCATTTTTATAAAGTTATTTTGGATGCTGTTTCCCAATTTATTAACTGCCCAAAGCAAAAGTTTCACTGTTCTATGTAAACGTCTTTTCCCCTGGTCTAAAGCAAAGTGTCAATGCAATATTTCTGCAGTAACTAAAATTTGCTTAAGTTTGTTTTGTGGTATTTAATGTGGCAAATATTGCCATTTATTGATAGCAGTGGGAAAAGAAAATGCAATTAAGCATTTCCTGGATATCAATAAAACAATTGAGGGTTCGAGAACAATAAGTTCTAACATTAACAAATACCAATTACTATTCACTGTAACTCTAAAATGTAAATGTTGCCATTTATTCTTTCAGATAGAATTGGGTTTCTATTGGTGTTAAAATCTATACCATGCCATCGGGACGAGATTCAATAAACACTTACATTTATCCTGTTATTAGTTCCAATCTGCCTCCATTTTTTCACTCCATTGAAACATTAATCTCCTTTTACAGATAAAAATCTTTTTATTAGAATGGGTTTTACCGACTAGAGTGAATAATTTTCAAGTTGAAAGTGTGGTTGCTATGCTGCACTGTTGGAAGTTCCACCTATCGACATTAAAATGGACATTAAAATCATGCTTCATCTGCCCTCTCAGATGAATGTGAAAGATCCCATAATACTTTCTGAAGGAGAATAAGGGAGTTCTCCCTACTGTCCTGGCCATTATTTATTCCTCAATCAACATCTCGAAAGTAGATTAACTGCTTATTATCGTCTTGCTAATTATGGGACTGGGTGTGCAAAATGTCTGCTGCATTTTCTAATTTACAGCAGTGACTAAACTTCAACATGCACTTCATTGGTTGCTGAGTTTTGGAATGTCCTGAGGTTGTGCAAGAATTTTTTTTTCTTCTTGGAATTAATTTTGTTAGTGATAACATGAATTAGGGTGGAGTAGCAACACACCCCATGTCACTGCCTATCATAGTCGAGCCTAGTTACTTGCCTTCAATAAGTGGGAGTGTCTTTGGCTGATAAGCCTCTGATCAAACTTGCTGGAAGAATTAATGTACTCGTTGATCCTACTGCATTGATACAATGGGCTGGCAATTTTAACCTAACTCTCCCATGAGGGAGCTGACAGGTTTGGGTGCGACATTGGTTTTATAGCCAGCCTAATTTTATCCTCATTGGAGTCATTGGGTTAAGTGTAAAAACAGGAACCCAACCAATCCCATGGGTTTCCCCTCGGTGAATTAGATTAAAATTACCCCATGCATGTGGAAGCTTCTGTGTACACCCCAACCAATTCTATCAGTCCTTATTAAGTATTGCTTTTTAGATCTTCTTTTGACCCTGGTTATGGTGTGCAACCTGTTTAATAATACGTATCATAATCTGCTTAATGTGCAGAATTCTCATGCGAATTTGCCAACTTGGTCTGAAATTGGATTGTAAAATGCACACAGGGGTTAATGCCAGATCATCAGTTTCATATGCCTGAGCTAAAATATCCTGACAATTAAAATGATTCTTAAGCATGCTAATTGTTTCTCTTCCTCCTCAGGGAAAGGGGGGGAAAACATGTGTATTTTTGACCTGCTTTAAGTGTACTGCTTTGCAGTATCACTTCATGCATGTGGACACTATGCATTAGACAAGAATGAGTCATATTCACTTTCAATCCAGACATGAGAGATACTATTCATATAGACCAAAGCACCTCATAGGCAATTAAGTACTCTTGAAGTTTAGTCACTGTTGTAATGCAGGGACACACAATAGTTAATGTATGCACAGTAAAATCCCACAAATAGCAATGAGATGCATCAGTGGTTAAGCTGAGCTAAACATCCTGTTTGTGTTGTAGGATTGGGGGAAAAAAAAACATCTTGATGAGGACTGGAAATGTTAAAATACATAATCTAAAAAGTGTTCTCATTCTGGAACTTTGACAGAATAGACTCCACTGCTGCAGCAGGCTGATCTGTGAAATCAGAGCTGACCTAGATGTTGAGTTCATTTAAAAAGTGTATGATTCTGGGTAAACAGCAGAACAAAAGCGACACTCTCAGATCTCTGACTTTTTTTACTGACAGGTATGGCCTCATCTGCTGGCAGCAGCTTAAGCTGTAGTATTGAGAAACTGAACTCTGTGGGCACAACAACATCCAAAGGTAGGAAATAAATAACTTATATTATTAAAGCCTCCTAACTTTGCTTTTGGTACTCCTGCAGTGGTGATACCTGTGTTGATAAGTAACTACAAGTGCAGGTTAGTGACTCATGCTGTCTTTCATTGCCCCTTGTTGGAGTGACACCTATCTTTATTGGAATTCTACATTGTGGGCATGAAGGTATGTTTAAGTCACTGTGATGTCACTTATTGTTCTAACCCTCAATCATTTCAGTGCTACAATGATGTGTAGTTGGTTACTTCTAATGAATTCCCCAGTTGCAGGAGTTGGTAGTTGGGTCATACATTAATGTGGGACCACTAAGCTCAAATTGCAACTGTCCCTTCCTGTGCCTTCGAACTTAAGATCTACACCCCAAAAACAAGGTTTCCCTCCCTGCCTTTCACATTCAGCAGGGGATGTAGGTGCCTTTCTTTTATTTATTTCCCTATCTCAGCTGGCTTTTTGATCTTCTCCCCCTTCTTCCCAACAGAGTCTCTCTCTCCTCCAAAAGGTTCACTCCCTTTCCGCATGTCCACATTTTATCACCACAGCTCTCTCCATTTCCTCGAGGCCATCTTTTGCTTTCTCTACCATGGGGCTGGATCTCACTCAATCTTTCTGTCTCTCTAAGATTCCTTTCTCATTTCAGTTCCTTCCACCTTCACTCTGTAGTAATGTTGAGGCACCAACAGCCAGAAATTTATTCCATGGTGATAAGCCTCTGTGTATCTGCACATCAGGCTCATTACCTATTATGGGGTAAGCATGTTCATGCCCAGATGCCATGGATCATGGTTGCATGATATCTCTTATTAGTAGTGGTCATTTATATAAGAGGCATGTACATATTGTACCTTTATGGTGGGTCTCCCAATAAAGGTCTGGTGTTGAGGGTTGATGGCTGGGTTGAGATTGCCAAGCATTGAAGAGAGATATAACTGAGTCCAAAGCATTTGGAAGTCTTTATGGGTGTTTTGTGCTGTTTGGGGAGATGGTGGGGTGGTGGTGGTGGTGTGATGTGAGGGGTCAAATTGGAGGCATATTAATAGTTAAATTTATAATTACATTTCTGGTTTGTCAAATTGATATGTCTAATATCTTACAAATATAATTCTTACACAGCTTAGTAAAGAAGGAGCGATTTATTACCCAGAATATTTTTTTTGGCACAATGATTAAGATCAAATTGGTTCTGATTGTCTTATGGGATAGCAATCTCTGGGAGCTGATTCTAGGCTGTGATTGGTTAAGGGGATTGGTTAAGTTCTGCAATCAGACCCTTAGAGGTGGTGCCAGGAAATTGCAGCATTATTTTCACATACTTACACAGATGCAAGTTTTAATAGTTACTGACTCAATGAACCCCAACATAATTCTGCTCCAATTTCTTATTCATCTCCCTGGAGGGGACCAATTCCTGCTAACACATGGATGTAAATAGTTTCCGATATCTCATTCAAGCCTGAG
Organism: Carcharodon carcharias; assembly: GCF_017639515.1. NCBI lineage: Eukaryota > Metazoa > Chordata > Chondrichthyes > Lamniformes > Lamnidae > Carcharodon > Carcharodon carcharias. The sequence continues at coordinate 81,705,284 of NC_054475.1, read as the reverse complement.
ATTGGATAGAGAGCTAGGCTTTTGGCTGTGGAGATATCATGGCTGAACCTGATCTTGTCTGTGAGTTTTTCCAATAGGGGTATTTCTAATCAGAGCTGAAATCTTGTCTTTCTACACTCACCCGCTATGGGCTTTGTGCCAATGGTATCACTCTGAGAACAGCCCTGGGTGAGATCAGCACTAATCCAGATCCTCCTGCTTTATATGGCTCAGTAATTGCTCAGACACGCTTTCTAGTTAACACTATTAAATTATGACCAAGAATTTGTATACAGAAATGACTTGGATACTAAAATGAACAGCAATCTCCCATGGGAGAGGAGTAGAGGCTGAAAGAGCAGCTAAGGGATTTAGATTAATTATACAGTTGGGCACAGAAATGCCAAATTAAAAACCGTGAAACATGAAATACTGCAATGAGCAAAATAAAAGGTATGTTATTAGCATATAAACAATTGAACTGGCATGAGGAGACTAAAGAATTTGGAATAATTGCTTCAAATGCCTGGACAATTTGGCAAAGCAATTAGTAAGTGATAGAATATACAGGGTGAACAGCAGTATACAGAGTTGATGGTAAGCCATTAACATTCATGAAACACACCATACTTGAATAATTACATTCATTTTACTCGCTAACACCCCTTAAAGAGTATAAAGAAGAACAATAAGACTGTTTTTCTAGAATAGGAATTATGGGGATGATTTGATAGAGGGGTTTGAAAAATTTATGAAGGGATCAGAGAGAGTAGGTAGAAACGGGCTATTTCCAATGGTTAAAGGGTGAAGAACAAGGGACAGGGATGCTTGATTAGATGTAAGAGATGAAGATATTCTCTGGTTCAACCTTTGGTATCTTAATTACAATTAGATGCTGATTGCAGATAATTGCTGGGATATAATGGAGCCCAGGGAACTCAGAAGGAGTAGAAATTCTTCTCAGGGACTGGCACAAAACTGAGAGCATTGGATGGGCTGCCCATTATACACAGCCCCTGATATTCATTTCTGTATTTTTATTTCTTTTTCCATTCCAAAATGAAGCATTTTAGACATAATGAATTATGATAAAAACAAAAAACTGCAGATGCTGGAAATCCAAAACAAAAACAGAATTACCTGGAAAAACTCAGCAGGTCTGGCAGCATCGGTGGAGAAGAAAAGAGTTGACATTTCGAGTCCTCATGACCCTTCAACAGAACTGGGTGAATCCAAGGAGAGGGGTGAAATATAAGCTAGTTTAAGGTGGGGGGGGGGGGGTGGTTGGGTGGGGGGAGAGAAGTGGAGGGGGGTGGTGTGGTTGTAGGGACAAGCAAGCAGTAATAGGAGCAGATAATCAAAAGATGTCACAGAGAAAAGAACAAAAGAACACAGAGGTGTTGAAGTTGGTGATATTATCTAAACGAATGTGCTAATTAAGAATGGATGGTACAGTACTCAAGGTACAGCTCTAGTGGGGGTGGGGGGGGGGCATAAAAGATTTAAAAATAATGGAAATAGGTGGGAAAAGAAAAATCTATATAAATTATTGGAAAAAACAAAAGGGAGGGGGAAGAAACAGGAAGGAGGTGGGGATAGAGGAGGGAGTTCAAGATCTAAATTTGTTAAATTCAATATTCAGTCCAGAAGGCTGTAAAGTGCCTAGTTGGAAGATGAGGTGTTGTTCCTCCAGTTTGCATTGGGCTTCACTGGAACAATGCAGCAAGCCAAGGACAGACATGTGGGCAAGAGAGCAGGATGGAGTGTTAAAATGGCAAGCGACAGGGAGGTTTGGGTCATTCTTGCGGACAGACTGCAGGTGTTCTGCAAAGCGGTCGCCCAGTTTCCTTTTGGCCTCTCCAATGTAGAGGAGACCGCATTGGGAGCAACGAGTGCAGTAGACTAAGTTGGGGGAAATGCAAGTGAAATGCTGCTTCACTTGAAAGGAGTGTTTGGGTCCTTGGACGGTGAGGAGAAAGGAAGTGAAGGGGCAGGTGTTGCATCTTTTGCGTGGGCATGGGGAGGTGCCATAGGTGGGGGTTGAGGAGTAGGGGGTGATGGAGGAGTGGATCCGGGTGTCACGGAGGGAACGATCCCTACGGAATGCCCCCGGGGGGGTGAAGGGAAGATGTGTTTGGTGGTGGCATCATGCTGGAGTTGGCAGAAATGGCGGAGGATGATCCTTTGAATGTGGAGGCTGGTGGGGTGATAAGTGAGGACAAAGGGGACCCTATCATGTTTCTGGGAGGGAGGAGAAGGCGTGAGGGCAGATGCGTGGGAGATGGGCCGGACACGGTTGAGGGCCCTATCAACATCCGTGGGTGGAAAACCTTGGTTAAGAAAGAAGGAGGACATGTCAGAGGAACTGTTTTTGAAGGTAGCATTATCGGAACAGATGTGACGGAGGCGAAGGAACTGAGAGAATGGGATGGAGTCCTTACAGGAAGCGGGGTGTGGGGAGCTGTAGTAGAGGTAGCTGTGGGAGTCGGTAGGCTTGTAATGGATATGGTGGACAGTCTATCACCAGAGATTGAGACAGAGAGGTCAAGGAAGGGAAGGGAAGTGTCAATGATGGACCACGTGAAAATCTTGGAGGGGTGGAGATTCGAATCAAAATTAATAAATTTTTCCAATGAATTATGACCTTGTTTTACTTCAAATGAAGTGTGGAAAATTCTACAGGCCTATTTCTTCATGCTTCTTGCTAAAACTTGGTCTTTTAATTGATTGAAGATGGCGATCAAATATTCTTGGTATCCCGGGTCTTAAGAGCTTTTAATCAGCTTCTAGGTGGAGCAAGGACAGAGCTGAGGAAATTCCTGAGCCTGATATTAGAAATACATCTTTGCTCAGAGTGTTTGGAACAATCTGCCATAACAATCTGTGCAGCTTTAACACAATAGAATTATTGAACCTACATTACATAAAAAATTTCGAACCCCTCCATGGTCTCACTCTCCTATCTCTGTGATACCCTCCAGCTCTACAACCCTCCAGGAACCCTGTACTCCTTTAACTCTAACCTCTTGTGTATCCCTTGCTTCCATTGATGGCCGTACCATCTGCCATCTCGGCATTAAGTTCAGGAATTCTCTCTCTAACAATCTCCATCCCTCTACCACGCTTTCCTTCTTTAGGATGTTCCTTAAAACCTACCCTTTTGGCTGAGTTTTGGGTTACTGTTCTAATATTTCCTTATGTGACCCATTCGCATAATGTAGGTATAACTGACAAGGCCAGTATTTACTGTCCACCCCTTATTGCCCTTGAGAAGTTGAAGGTGATCCACTGTAGTTTTTGTGGTAAAGATTCTTCCAGGATTTTGACCAATGGTGGTGAAGAGACAGTGATATGTTTCCAAGTCAGGTTGGTGTGTGATCTGGAGCAAAACCTGGAGGCTGTGATGCTGTCCCCAAGCACGTGCTGCCCTTGTTCTTCTAGCTGGCAGAGGTTGAGGATTTGGGAGGTGCTGTCAAAGGACCCTTGGAGTTGCTGCAATGCATCTTTTTCCAGACTGCTCTTGTGAAGCACCTTAAGATGTTTTGGTACGTTAAAGGCGCCATACTTGTTGTCGCTATGGGTTAGTCGGGTCCTGAAAGAGGGGCTGAATTATCTTTTTTTGAGTTATTCTCAACCCATAGATTAATATGTGTTTTTTCTCCTTAAGCCAAACTTGGTGACACAAGAGAATTGGAGGATTTTATTGCAGACCTGGACCAGACGTTAGCAGGTACATAATTTTTTGAATAAGTTTTTTGAAAACTCTAAAAGGGTTTTACAACCCTTTTGCAATCTGCATTTCCACTTGTTTAATCCTCTCCCTGGAAGAATAGAATAGCAATAGGTGACCAGGACTGGACTGAGTTGCTGTCACCTCCCATTGCTTTTTTTGGCTGCCACAAAGATTCTTCACCTACACTCAACTATGGACCTTCTGCCTTGTTGCCCAGCTATGACAGGTTTAAAGCTATTCCGCATCAGTAAACCTGCTCTATATCAAGGATGATGTTACATTTCCTGCTTGGTAATGGTTCAGTTTAACTTCTGCTAGAATCAGTTGGCTCCAGATCCATTGTAACCTTTACTCAGATATGGTTACAAGAGTTGAATGTCAAAGGGGAGGAGAGTAGCTGGCTTCTACATTGGGATCCTTTCAGTTGAGCCTGGAACCATCTTGATTATAGTTGTCAAAGGCTAATCTTCACACCCATAGAACCATAGAAAAGTTACAGCACAGAAGGAGGCCATTCAGCCCGAGGACACCTAGGTGCCCTTTCTAATCCTAATTTCTAATAGCTGGTGGAATTTAAATTCAGCAGGCAGCCTTCGATACTCAGCTTAGAGAAAGACTTGGACAGTTTCTCAGGTTGGCTATGCTGCAATTGTCATGTAGTTACCATCTTGAAAAAGGAAAAATCCAATTACCTCTTGCTAACAACAAACTTTGCTAAGCTTCCCACTATCAAAATGTTGCTGTTGACCTCAACATCAACTGGACTAGCCTTTTCAAAACCACTGCTACATGAGCAGGATAGATAACCTTACATCCCAAGTACAAATACTTAAAATTACAGGAGAGATGTTGTTGTAACGGTAATGTGACTAGCCTAGTAATCTAGAAGTCCAGGCTAATGTTCTGAGGCTAAGGGTTCAAATATCACCATGGCAGCTGGTGGAATTTAAATTCAATTAATAAATCTGGAATTGAAAAGCTCCCGTGAAACCATCATTGTTTGTCATTTTAAAAAAAAGGTTCACTAATGCCCTTTACGGAAGCAAATTTGCCATCCTTACCCTGTCTGGCCTACGTGTGACTCCAAATCCACAGCAATGTGGTTGACTCTTAACTGCCCACTAAACTGGCAGAGCAAGCCACTCAGTTCCAGGACAGTTAGGGATGGGCAACAAATGCTGGCTTTGCCAGTGACTCCCACCTCACATGAAAGAATAAAGAAAAAAAACTTGATGCTTATAATTAAGCTCCCCATTGATCTTTACAAAAGACAAATTATCCTTTTAATTTTATTGGACAAAAGAGAGGTGAACATTTATATATATATCCACAGGGCATTCTGAAGCATTTTATAGCCAATGAAGTATTTTTTGAAGTGAAGTATTTTAATGTGGGAAACATGGCAGCCAATTTGCAAATAGCAATCTGCTACAAACAGCAATGAGATACTGAGCGGACAATCTGTCTTAGTGATGTTGGTTGAGGGATAAGTATTGACCAAGACACTGAGGAGAACTCTCCACCTTTTTTTTACCATGGGATCTTTTGCATCCACCTGAGAGACTAGAAGGGGGCTTGGCTTAAGTCTTATCCAAAATACGGCACCTCCAACAGTGTGGCACATCCTCAGTTAGATATCAATTTGTATGGCACCCATTAGAGTGGCGCAGGGGAGTTCTCCCTGGCGTCCAGGCTAATATTTGCACCTCAACCACATCCCTAAAGCAGATTATGTGGTCATAATCTTATCACTGTTTATGGTAACTTGTCCTGCCAAAATTGGCAGCCCTCTTTCCTGCATTACAACACTGATCACACTTCAAAAATGCTTCAATGGCTCTAAAATACTTCTGGATACCCTAAGGTTGTGAAAGGTGCTACTTAAATGGAAGTCTTTGTTTCTGACATCTACAGTTTGCAGGTGCAATAATAAACAGTTTGGATTGTAGTTTCACTATATCTCCCTCCTTCCACTGGCTCATATCCTCCCAATCTAAAGTGTTAAACTTCAAGGGTTAAGCTAAGCTAACAAACACCTAAAGAATTTCCCTGTAGGCTAGAATGCTTTCACTAATTTGCTATGAAAAATAAAAATAATGATTTTGGGGGATTACCATAATTGCCTTTTGCTCATATATCTATGAGGATTACAGAGTACTGAACAACTACTCATTATCTCCCACAGCCTTACCACACAGATGAACCAAATTATTGGGTGGGGCTGCGACAGTTTGCCTTCTGATTTAACGCGATATGATGAAACCCTGCCCTGGAAGAATGCTTCATTCCTCTAGGCAGAGGCAACTGTTAGACAGGAATTGTAATGTAGCTTTGAAGAGTCTTTTTCAAACCTTGTTATTCTTTGTGATAGTTTACACTGCATTTAACAAACACAGCCTGTAATGAACTGCCTTCCTTGTCCACTTCTAATTTGCCTGGTACAATGCACCATAAACAATCTTTTTCCTGTTTCAGAGATGATGTAACTGGAGATGAGGCACGTTCACAAGGAACCATAGCGCTTGAAGAGGTTTTGCTGACCGGATGCAACCTTGGACAAGGTTGGCCTCTCATGCTCCAATACTCGCTTGCAAAGCTGACACAAAGCATGCTAGCGGAACTGTATAGGGGATGTTGCTGCCTTGTGTAGATGACAGACTTGCACAGGAAGGAAATTGCATTGCAAACTGATTCAGTTTTACTTTTTCACAGTAAACTTCCTATGTGAAAGCAGCATTGAGTTCTGTAGCACACAGGAGGTAGCCAACAATCTTAACACCATCTGGTTCCTGCTTCAAAACTGGAGACCTACTTACTTGTACATTTTGTAAAGTAGCTATTTATCTATTTGAAACCAATTAAATATTTGAGCTCTGCATATTTTGCCTTCTGAGTTAATTCTTCTCTAAACACTGTGGGATATATAGCTATCTTGTGTGGCAGCACAAAGAGGTGATGGTGAAATGAACTGCCGGTCCCCTATCACATGTTTCTCTGCCCCAAGTGCATAATCTAGGCTGACATGTCAGTACAGCACTGAGAGACTGCAGCACTGTCAGAAATAGTCTTTCACACAAAATATTAAAATGAGACCCCATTTGCCCTTAAGTGGACATAAAAGATCCCACAGAACTGCTGGAAGAGGGATTCTCCCACTTTGTTATCCAATATATAACCCTCAACCAACATTGTCTGATCATTTAATTCATTCATGATTGTGTGATCTTGGCGTGTACACATTTGATGTTGCATTTTTCCAAGAAGTAACCACTAGAGTTAGCTGTGCAATGTTTTGAGTCATCCTGAGGTTGTGAAATGTGCTATGCAAACTTTTTAATTGGTCTGTGATTTTACTCTATTTTGAAGAGCAGACCTCACACAGTTTGTTTAATTTTTTCATGTTTACATTGCCAGCAGGGTACCTTGTCCACGATCTGCAGATTTCAGGGCACTTGGGTCCACCATTAACCATCTTTAAAATGGATGGAAAGTCAAGAGCGGACACCCACAGTGGTCCATGTCGATGGATGCTGAGGTTCACATTGAATAGCAAAAGCTCAGAAAACTGTTTCTCTCCACTCCCCATCAGTGCCCGCAGTATTAGATTGTTCATTGCCTGTGGGAAGGTCAACCTCTGACAAAGGGCCTTTTTTTTTGGCCCAATGATTTGCAGCTGTCGCTTTAAAAAAAACTTTTCCCCAATCAAGTTCCTTTGTAATATGAATAGGCAACCAGGCATTGATGCCATTGAGCTGCAAGGGTAAATAATTTTTCAAGTGTAGATTAGCACAGCATTTCTGTTGCTTTCCAGAAGATTGCACCACAACATTCTTGGCTGGACTACAAAGTAAGATTCCTTTTCTTAATTTGGTTTCAGTTTGCCAAGTCTGTGTAAAGTGACAATGATGAACACATCACAATACCATGCATGTCTCTCATTTTGAGCATTAGTTTCATACCTAATGAGAGCTGGCACTAAAGGCAGGAAGAGTGGGTAGCTTGTGGAATGGCAAGAGGCAAGGCACAAAGATTAGGTGGAGGCAGTTTGTCTAGATAGACAGACAACCTGGCTACGTAGGGCTGTTAATACTCCTCTATTGTCCTTTTCACAAAAAGTTAGTGGGTGGGGTTTTCCACACCCGTCCTCTGCTGGGATCTTCCGGTCCCGCTGCAAGTCAATGGGCTTCTGGATGGGGTGCCACCTCACCCATGGCGGGTTCCACCCACAATGGGGCCGGAAAATCTTGGCCAGTACATAGGTACATCAAGAAGGCTAATGGAGTGCTATCCTTTATTACAAGAAGAATTGAACATAAAAATAAGAATGTTATGCTTCAGTTATGCAGGGCATTGGTGAGACTGCACCTCAAATGCTGTGTGTAGTTTTGGTCTCCTTGGGCAGAATTTTTCCAGCACAGTGTGGGGAGTGGGATCCGCACGCTGACACATAAAATGACGCAAGGTGACGTAGGGTGAAACTCCTGATGTCATCCCGTGTCATTTACATTTTCAGGTCGGTGGGTGCGCAGCCAAGTCAGCTGCGCACCCGCTGACCTGTCAACGGCCTATTAAGGCCATTAAGAAACCAATTCAGCTCATTAATGGACCTGCCCATCCAACCTTAAGGTTGGCAGGTAGGCCGGGAGCCCTGGTGGGCTTGTGAAAAATCATGAAACCCCATCCACTGGCGGGATAAGGCTTCATGAGGGTTTTTAAATTTTAATGAAAGCTTGCAATAAAAGTTATGGACATGTCCCAACTCATGTGACAGTATCACATGAGGGGACATGGCAGGGAAAATTTTTAAACTCCTTTATTAAAAGTTTCAAAACGGACCCAATCTCCCTGAGGCAGCACTTAGACTACATGTGTGAAAGAGTGCACACCCGGTTGAGGGAATCCCCCCCCTGCCCACACAAGGAGCACTCAGCGTTTCCTGGCGGACGTCACACTTGGTGGGCCTTAATTGGCCCGCTCACGTAAAATGGCGGCTCACCCCCGACTGGGGGCACTGATCGGGAACAGGCCTGCTCACGCCCGCTTCTGCCGTTCCCCCCCAACGGGGGGAAGATTTTTCCTCTTACGTAAGGAAGGATGTAAATGCATCTGAGGTAGTTCAAAGGAAGTTTACTAGATTGATACTTGGAATGAGTGAGTTATTTTATGAGGAAAGGTTGGACAAGTTGAGCTTGTTTCCACTGGAGTTTAGAAGAGTGAGGGGTGACTTGATTGAAGATCCTGAATGGTCTTGACAAGGTCGATGTGAAAATAATATTTCCCCTTGTGGGAGTGTCCAGTACTAAGGGGCACTGTTTTAAAATTAGGGGTCACCCTTTAAGGACAGAGATGAGAATTTTTTTCTCTCAGTGGGCTGTGCGACTTTGGAACTCTCTGCCTCCGAAGATGGTGGAGGTGGTAAATATTTTTAAGATAGAGGTAGATAGATTCTTGTTAGGCAAGGGAATCAAAGGTTATTGGGGATAGATGGGAATATGGAATTCAAAACACAAGCAGGTCAGCCATGATCTCATTGAATGGCAGAGCAGACTCGAGGGGCCGAATGGCCTACTTCTGCTCCTATTTTGTATGTTTGTATGTTCATATGTGTCTTTTGGAATTGAAGATTAATCCCCTGGGCATTCCTGTGAGAAAAAATACCTGGAGAAAAAAAGTCACAAGGACATTATTGATTGAATACTGTGAAGGTTGATGTGTTGGATGACTAATGGCGGGAGAATATGGGTGGAAAGTTTGGAGATGAGAGACCATGTGTTAGATTTCTCAGAGTACAGTGCAGCCAGACTTGACATTCAAGGCCATTTTAATTGGAGGAAAAGGAGGGGAAGGAGTGGTTGCCCAGGGAAATTCTGGTGCTGCAATGACTAGGGACTTATTGCTGGGAAAGAGGTGGAAGAGCTGTAGGACTGACCAACAGAAAAGCCATTTTTGCAGGATGACAAGCATGTTGGGTATTATCTAATATGTTTTTAAACAGTGATGAATAAAGTATTGGCTTAAATAAGTTTAGAAGTTGTGAGTTATTAAACTGCTCAAATAAATATTGTTTGAAATGTCATTGACTGATGTCTGAAGTCATTTGAAATTTCATTTGGGCTTGAGAAGAATGGTGTGTTCTATGAAGACAGGACTGTTTTGGGATCTGAGAGCCAGTGGCCAATGGGGGTGGGTCTGATGGTGGGTGGCGGAGCTGATGGTAATCAGTGGTGGCGATGCTGGTGGTTGGAGGCAAGATGATGATTGGGAGAAGCAGATGCTGGCAGGCAGCAGAGCAGGCAGATTACGAGGATGGGGAGGGAGAGCGTTTATGAGGAGATTGTTAGGCCTGGAGGAAATATTCCTGCTCCCCCTGGCCCAAAAGGAATGCTATAAAGGCACTTGCCTCAGTGTTTTTTTTGGGAAAATATACTTTATTCATAAAATATCTGAAAGAACATTACAAAACATTTCTAAATGGCCATCACAAAAAGTACAATCATATTCAACTTTTCCACATAGATCATGAGGTGATTCAATACAATCAATGAACATTACAGACATTTCAATATGGTCATTACAGGCAGTCAGACAGTGCAATGGTATTCGACATACATCATGTTGTACTCTGAGATGCTTCAATACAATTGTGATACATTTATTCAATGCATACATTCATTATGAGTCGTACAGCCCGAGGGGTCTATACAATTCCCAGTCCCTCGGTGCACTGTGGCAGAAAGGTTTTAGACCGTAACCTTTCCCCATTGCACCTTTGCGGCAGCTGCCCCAAGCTTTAGTGCATCCCTCAGCACGTAGTCCTGGACCTTGGAATGTGCCAGTCTGCAACACACAGTCAGGGACAACTCTTTGCACTGGAAGACCAACAAGTTTCGGGCAGACCAAAGAGCGTTTTTCACTGAGTTCATGATCCTCCAGCTGCAGTTGATGTTTGTCTCAGTGTGTGTCCCTGGGAACAGCCCATAGAGCAGAGTCCTGTGTCACAGAACTGCTCAGGATGAACCTCGACAGAAACAACTGCATTGCTCTCCAGACCTTCTTTACAAAGGCACAATCCACAAGGAGGTGAACAATGGTCTCTTCCCCACCGCAGCAACATCGAAGCCCATGTGCAGAAGGGGAGAGATTCCTGGCATGTAGGAAAGATCTGACGGAGAGGGCATTTCTCACCACCATCCAAGCTACATCTTGGTGCTTGTTGGAAAGTTCTGGTGATGAGGCATTCTGCCAAATGACTTTGACAGTCTATTCGAGGAACCATCCCACAGGATCCATCATCTCCTTTTCCCGTAGGGCCTCTAGGATGTTACGTGCTGCTCACTGCCTGATGGACTTGTGGTCAAAAGTGTTTTTCTGCATAAATTTTTCCACGAGGGACAGGTGGTCCAACTACTTGGAGGTTCCACGGCAGCGTGGCCAGAACCATCCTTCACAACACCAGAGACAGGTAGAACCTCAGCATGTAGTGACATTTGGTGTTTGCATACCGAGGGTCTATGCACAGCTTGATGCAGCCACACACAAAGGTGGGCAATTCATCCACTCTTGCCTTCTTTCACTGTCAGGTTCACTGAAGCCTGTGGATCACAGCCAATAGGAATTATAATGAGAATGAACAGTGAAGTGAGCGCAAGAAGCCTCATTATAATAGTCAAACGGCCAGCTTTGTATTTGTGAACGGACTGGTTGCCCACCTCTTGTCCCACCTCCATTCAAAATGAAGTGGGCAGGTTCAAGGTGGATTGAGTTTCCAGGCAGAATCTTCCAGGCCCGCCAGCAAAGGGAAGCTTGGCGGGCAGGGGAGCTTAATTTGGTGAGAGGCCAGAAGTCAGTTTTCCAACAGCAGGATGAACTTTAGGAATTGTGTTCTTGCAATTTTAAAGACGGGTTAAAGGCTGGTCAAGCTTTCCAATGAACAATGTCAGGAAGCCCTTTTGCATGTCATGCATGCTTGTTAAAAGGCACCTTGCCAGAATTAATTTCCCTCTCGAAAGTGAGTTCCTCGCCAGCGAGAAATTAGAACATTCACATTCACGACTGCACATAAGTGGCATGCAAATAGCGAGGTAGTCTTCTTCCACAGTTAATGGTGAGTTGCTGCTGCATTATCCTCTTTGGGGAGTATTTGTAAATGCCAGCCTACGCTTGACCAAGTTGCATGGATGATGACCAAAGAAGGGAGGAAGGGTTAGCTGGGAAAGGTGGAGCAGTGGCCGGATAAAGATCGGGGGGGACAGTGCAAGCTGTCTGGGTGCTCTTTAAATATGGTGCCCAGATCTTCAATGCCATGAAGTGCGGCTTCCTGCCTGGCCCCACTGCGACATGCATGGTGTGCCATCCTGACTCCCTGTTGGAATCACTCTCACTGCTGCTCCCTCAACTGAACCTAGACTCCAGACCAGAAAATTCCAGCCTCTGTTTCTGAGTTTTTTTATCTTAAACTCTGTTGTGACCCCTATCCATCTGACCTTGGAAAATATGATTCATCCCATTATCTCTGAAGAGGTAGAGAAGGCAATATATAAAATATATCAAGAAGACAGAAGAATTTCAGAGTTTCTGCTTAAACTGCTTGTTAACCTCCATTCTTCCCATCACAAGCTTGTTGTGGAACAGTTCAGAAGCTGATGTGAAGTCTTGTGCGAAACTCATAACAATGACAGCTGCTACTTAGAGTTCTCTCTATACAGACTGGAGTGGAAAGATTCACAGGAAGACGTTGTGCTTAGCTTTGCCTTTCTCCCAAAGATCAAACATCTTCTTTGCAAGTGCAGCAGGTGTGTGATGTTACGTTAATACTCGTTTCCCCTCTCCTTTAGGTCCACACCCTGTCTGCTGTTTTCATATCATGGGTAACACACTGCTCACTCACTCCTTCTGTACACATCTGGGAGACTATCTGTGTGGCAATGACATATCTCAGAACCCAGTTGGACAGGCACAAAATCCATTCCTTAAATCATTTACAAACTTATTCACACTATTGACAAACTGCACATTTTAACTACTAATCTTCTCTTGGGTGTGGACTCTACTTTCACATTAACACTTCCTCCTACTACAGTTAACAAAGTGGTTTAACCTCAAATTCTAACAGCTATAATAGATACAGCTTAAACAGGAAAGATTAAAAAAATTAACACCTTATTAAGAGAAACAGGTTTTCTTGTTTGGGTAAAGGTTATTGACCATTAAAGGTCTGTCATTGGGAAATTGTCGGAATCCATTATTAAGGAAGTGGTAATGGGGCATTTGGAAAGTCAAAATGCAATCCATCAGAGTCAGCATGGTTTTATAAAGAGTAAATTGTGTTTGACTAATTTGCTAGAGTTCTTTGAAGATGTGACAAGCAAAGAGGATATGGGGATCCTATAGATGTAGTATATCTGGACTTCCAGAAGGCCTTTGATAAGGTGCCGCGCAAAAGATTGATACACAAGATAAGATCACATGGAGTTTGGGGTAATATATTAGTTTGGATAGGGGATTGGCTAACCAACAGAAAGCAGAGAGTCGGGATAAATGGGTCTTTTTCTGGATGGCAAGCTGTAACTAGTGGGGTGCCACAAGGTTCGGTCCTTGAGCCCTAACTATTTACAATATATATTAATGACTTGGATTCAGGGATAGAAGGTACTATAACTAAATTTGCAGATGACACCAAAGTAGGTGGGAAAGTAAGTTGCAATGAAGAAATAAGAAATTTACAAATGGATATGGACAGGTTAGGTGAGTGGACCAAAATTTGGCAGATGGAGTTTAACGTGGATAAATATGAGGTTATCCATTTTGGTCGGAATAATAAAAAGGCAACTTATAATTTAAATGGAGAGAAACTTCAGAATGCTTCAGTGCAGAGGGATCTGGGTGTCCTCGTGCATGAATCGCTGAAAGCTAGTATGCAGGTACAGCAGGTAATAAGGAAGGCAAATGGAATTTTGGCATTTATTGCTAAAGGAATAGAGTATAAAAATAGGGAAGTGTTGTTGCAACTTTACAAGGCATTGGCAAGACAACACCTGGAGTACTGTGCACAGTTTTGGTCCCCCTACTTGAGGAAGGATGTAGTTGCACTGGAGATGGTTCAGAGGAGGTTCACTAGATTGAATCCAGAGATGCGGGGCTTGTCTCATGAGGAGAGATTGAACAGTTTAGGCCTATATGCGCTAGAGTTTAGAAGGATGAGAGGAGATCTAATTGAGGTATACAAGATGCGAAAGGGGATAGACAAAGTAGACAGGGAACGGATGTTTCCCCTTCTGGGGCATTCTAGAATGAGAGGCCATAGTTTTAGGCTAAGGGTGGTAGATTTAAATCAGAGGTGAGAAGGAATTACTTTTCTCAAAGGGTCATGAATCTGTGGAATTCACTCCCTCAGGGTACAGTGGATGCCAGGACATTGAATAAATTTAAGGAGGAGATAGACAGATTTTTAATTAGCAATGGGTTGAAAGGTTATGGGGAGAGAGCGGAAAATTGGAGTTGAGGCCAAAATGAGATCAACCATGATTGTAATGAATGGCGGGGCAGACTCGAGGGGCTGAATTGCCTACTCCTGCTCCTAGTTCTTATGTTCTTATGTTCTTCCAGACTGTTCTGTAAAGATCTTTCTTATACCCATTTCCCCGGGGGTGCTGATCATCCAGGATTTCAGGTTTAAGGCATCAAGATGGACAGTAACTGGTGAACTGTTAGGGACTGTCTATGTAGAGCTGGAATTTAGAAAAACGTAAACTTTTAAACAACCCTAAAGTATCTACATTATAGTTAACTTAGGGACACGAGCAGAATGGTAATAAGAAACTGGTGAGACCATTATTTCTTTTATTCTTAACTGATAGCATTTATTGGATTATTAAGATTTAAATTTGTACTGAAAGTGAGATGAGAGAAGCCATTAATTAATGAAGAAAATAATCAATTAGTTACTTAATAAAGATACAGTAAGGATGGCAGGGCAGGTGATGTGCTGCAACTGCAGGATGTGGGAGCATCTGTGGGAGCAGTGTGATTCAGAACAAATACATCTGCAGTAAGTGCCTGTGGCTTGAGGAGCTTCAACTCAGAGTTATTGAGCTGGAGACTGAGCTGCGGGCTCTGTGACACTTTAGGGTGGGGGAATGTTACCTGGATACTTTGTTCCAGGAGGCAGTCACACCCTTTAGGATAGGGTCTTCTGTTTTAGTCAGCAGTCAAGGGCAGGTGGATGTGACAGCCAGTGAGGCAGGTAAGGGAATCAAGAAGGTAGGAGTGGAGAAGCCTCAATCCTTGCAATTGTCCAAAAGGCTCAATGTGCTTGTAACCTGTGTGGACGAGAGTGGGGACTGCAGGGTTGATGACCAAACTGACCATGGCACCCTTGTATAGGAGTCATTCAATTGTGGGGAGATAACAGGAATGTAGTGGCAGTAGGGATAAGTAAGGGATAGACACAGTTCTCTGCAGCTGAGAGCAGGAGTCCACAAGGCCATGTTGCCTGCCCAGTGCCAGGGTTCAGGATATCTGCTCTGGGCTTGAGAGGAAATTGCAGTGGGAGGGGAGGTCCATGTAGGTACCAACAACATAGGTAGGACTAGGAAAGAGGCTCTGCTGTGCAACTACGAGCAGCTCATGGCTAAATTAAAAAGCTAAATTAAAATAATCTCTGAATTATTACCTGAGCCACAAGTAAACTGGCATAAGCTAAATAAGATTGGAAAGTTAAATGCGTGGCTCGAAGATTGGTGTGGGAGAAATGGTCTTGATTCCTGGGGCACTGGCGTTAGTTTTGGGGAGAATGGAAACTGTACCATTGGGACGGTGTGTATGGGGTGGTGGTGTGAGTCAGTTTCACCTCAAACTTCTGAGCGGTTCGAATCGCTCCCACTCCCTTGGTTCTAGACCTTGGATTTATTTGGGGGTTGCGACAAAGTGTAGCAGACAACTGGTTTTGGTGCAAGAAAAACTGAGTTTATTGAAGTCACAAATTAACTTATAGCATTAGGATTACACTGAGATTATACAGACTTACAAAGTACACTTATTTAAGAATGGGGAACACACGGCATAACGAGGGAAAATCACACTACTAATCCCCTTACCCTTGTCCCACCCCCAAAACCTAACTAAATTGAACTAGGAGAGGTCAGGGATCATGCTCACTAACCCAGGGTTCCTTGACAGTTCGAAATTCAGCCAGGTAAGCTGGTTGCAGCTTTGGGATACGCTCTCTGTGTCCTCTGCGACCTACTGTCTCCATGTGCTCCTGGTCTGTGGAATCTGTGAAGGTTCTTCAGTTGAGTGGAGCACGCGGTTGTGGGTGGTCGATCATCATGGAGGGCTGCGGTTGCAGCCTTGTTGTCTTTGGTTGAGCCTGTCACCCCGTGCCCCTCGCCATAATGTTGCCTGAGGGACTGCAAAGTCTCCAGATCTTCTTGGTTAAACTCTGTTTCAACCACTCCCAACTGTTCACTGCCTGCTAGCTGGTTTCCCTCTCTCTCCCTTCTGCTAGCTGGTTTCTCTTTGTTAGCTTTCAAAACTGTAACCCTTCTGCTAGTAGGTTTCTCCTGTCTCTCATAACTGACTGGCCAGTTATACTGTCTTTCAAATTTCTTATCAGAATCCAAATCAAGGTTAGTTCTTTGTTTGACTTTGGTGGGCTTCCTTAGGTGATTGTAGTCTCATTGTTTTTAATGGGCTCGCAAGATGCTTATTGTTGTCTTCCTGTCTAGTAACTAGTTTTGAACTGAAAGCCATTGTATGTGTGGAGTATTGATGGGTTCGCATAACTGAATGATTGTGCATTCCAGACTTAGTAGTTAGTAGCGATTATTTATGCAAGATTTTGATGGGCTTCAGTTTCGTGTGAGGTGATGTCTTTCTCTGGGTTGGTTGTATTAAAGGGAAGAATGCGTATTCTGTCTCCTCTTGTTGTCTGGATTCAGGCAAAACAATCCACACTCAATAAGCCCGGGCATGTGCAGCCCCAGGCCTTCATGGGCCCAGCCTCACGTCTGCAGGGTTTTACACTGAACACAACAGTTTAAAAGTCCAAAAGTCATATCCTTGTTGGTGATATGAAAAATGTGGGAATTTTGAGAACCCTTCAGGTCTTAATCTCAACTGTGCGTGACCTGTGGTTTGGTGAGTCATATAACAATGGAAGTAGAGAGCACTTTAAACTGAATATGGGGGTAAGGGAAGATGTGATAAATTAAAGAGAGAGGAGAAGGTAAAAGAGCAGGATAGCAATAAGGGAAATGGTTATGAGTGTGGCAGGAAGGGCCAGAACAGACAAACATAAGAGTATGCCAGCAGTTAAGGTTGGAGATTGCAAAAATAAGAAGACAGAATTAAAGACACTCTATCTGAATGCACGCAATATTTGCAATGAGGTAGATGAATTGCCGGCACAAATAGAAGTAAACAGGTATGATCTAATTGCCCTTATAGGGATGTGGCTGCGGGGTGACCAATGTTGGGAAAATTCAAAAGTATTCAGGAAGGATTGGAAAAAGGAAAAGGAGGTGAGGTTGCACTGTTAATAAAGGATGGGATCAGTACATTAGTGAGAGGATCTCAGATCGGAAGATCAAGATGTAGAATCATGTTGTGTGGAGCTAAGAAACAGCAATGGGCAGCACACTTTGGTAGGAGTTGTTTATAGGCCACCAAACAGTAGTGGTAATATAGGGCATGGTATAAGTTATGAAATTAGAGGTGCATGTAATCATGGATGACTTCAGCTTACAGACTGGGCAAATCAAATTAGCACTAACGCTGAGGACAGCTAATTTCTGGAACATATATGTGTGGGTTTTCTAGAAAAGTGTATTGAGGAACCAATTAGGGGATGAGCTGGTTAAAATTTAGTATGCTGCAATGAGAAAGGGCTAATTAATAATCTCATTGTAAAGGAGCCTTTAGATGAGAGTGGCTATAATATGATAGAATGTTACATGGGCGAGGATTTCCTGATCGTCGGGCGGGCATGAAGGGGGTGAGTGAGAGTGGTGGCGAAATGGACAGCTGCCCACGATCAGGCCGCGACTATGTTTTCACACTGGCTGGCCAAGTTAGCCTGCCGAGCATGAATGGCGGCTGCTGAATGTTCAAGCAAGAGGCAGGTGGGGGGTCTGGCAGCTGCCAGGTCCAATGGTGACTCGCGGCAGTTCAAAAATGGTGCAGGCAACCCCAGGGAGGCTGCCTGCTTTGGACACAGAGTTGCTTCAAACGCAGATGCAGATGCCAGGCGGGAGATGGGGTCGGTTGGGCACTCAGCCCCCTGTTTTTTGGATGAGTGCCTTGCCATCTTCCTGGAGAAGGCGGCTACCAGGAGGGACACCATTGTCCCCAGAGATGGAAGGAGGAGGCCACTGCACCTCACAAAAAGCGTGTGGGAGGAGGAAAGGCAGCACTGGTTAGCAGCCACTGCATTGTGCAGCACACCTGGGTGCAGTGCCACAAGACGTTTAATGACCTGCTGCGCTCAGGGAGGATGAGTACCATTTGGCATGGATCAGTGTGTTTAAGTGTTAAGTGTTAAGTGAACATCCCCCTCATGGAACTCTGAGGTATTAGAGTCTGTGTGCCAACTGTCAATGACGCCGGGGCTGGCCAAGGGGCTGAGCCCAGGCTGCTTGGACTGAGTGCCTTGTGGCCCAAGGGCCATGTCTCAGATGTGCCTTGCAAGGTATTCCTCAGGTGGGGTTGGCCAGGCTACAATGGTGCTGCAGGCAGAGAGTTGACTAATTAACGCTCCTCTGCCCTTTCAAGAGAAGACATCCCAAAACAACATTGAGAGGTCGCTGACTGGCAGAGGACCCTTAGACTTCCTCATCCTCTCCCGATGTGAATAGGTGACCTTGACCCTTAGCTAGAATGTCGGTACACAGAGGTGAGGGCATTTCACACTCACTTAAGGTGCATGCAGAGGCAGAAAGTGCCCAGGGCACTGGCAATTGGAGGAATGCTACGGACCAGGACGATGCTCAGTCAAAGGCTGATGATGAGCCTCTGGAGTTGTCCACTAGGCAGTACATGCTGGATGTCCAGCGTGGTGTGTGGGAGGATCTGGTGGAGATCCACGAGGGTATGTGTGCTTTGTCTCTATTGTGGAGGAGTCCCTGCGAAGCGTGAGCACTGTGTTGACCCTCATGGTCGAGCACATTGTTTCCTCCATAGAGAGAGTGGTAACTCTCCAGGAACAGAATCAGCGGTTCCTGGGGTTATGTTTGGATCTGCAAGTCCTCACACTGGCACTGACCTTAGGTGATCAGTGTCAGTGAGTGAGACGGATGAGGCACCCTATATCCCATCTAGGTGCCCATCCATCAATGGCAAGCAGGGGGGTCCACAGTGACCTCACACTTGCGCACAAGCTGCTTGTCATCTCTATGGACTCCCTTCAGGGCCCTTCAGATGACAGCAATGGCACTTCCACCCCTCTGCCAGTGACTGTGTGTTCTGATGAGGCTGCGGCGACTGGGGAGATGCCAGCCGTGCCACTTGCCGCACCCTCCAAGTCAGGGCTAGGACAGGCTCCACTGGCCAGAGAGCAGTGGCCAAGGTCATCAAGGCCAACAGGACAGCAGAGTGAGCAGTTTGTCTCCAATGCCGGTGCCAGTGAGGGGGGAGAACCTAGATGTAGCACCTGTAAACATAAGTTTAAAGCACCTTAAGCACAAGGGGGCTTGGTCATGGGTGATCTTTTGTTCTCCCATTTTTTTTCCCCTTTCAATAATATTGTGGCCATCAACACCTGATATTATGTTAATAATCTGTGAGTGCCAACATTATATTACATTTGCTTTTGTGTTATTGACCTAAGTATGCTTCATTTGTTTTGTAGGTGCAGGGTACACCAGTATGGAATGCAGGATGTGGGTGGCTTAAAACTTTATTGCACAGGCACTGAGTGTATCTTGGGGCAAAGGAAAGGGTCATTTCAGACATCCGGGATGGTGGCAGTAGCCCTGGCATGAGGTGGTAGCACTTATTTGGCACCCTGGACGCGGGGGAACCCAGCAATCGTTGCAAAGCCTCTGGCTCGCTCTGCCTGTCTGATACCTGGAAAGGTCCACATGTTCCGAATCCTCAGGGGTCCTTGGAGACACCAATGCGTCCTGAAATGAAGCCTGGAAATGCTAAGAATGAAGCCCCAAACAAAGATGAAGCTGTCAAATACCAATAAGCCACCAGAAGCAAGCTATCCACCAAACTCCTCTCTACTCACACTGGCAGTGTTGCTGACCCTTTTATCCTGCCCTTCGATGAGGTTTTGCAAATTGTCGGCTGGCTGCGTGCCCGTTTTGCATGTGGTACGAGCATGAAATTGCACGGGCAATGTTAAATTGGTGTCATTTATGTTCTTAAGGGCCTTAACCGGCCTCTTAACTAATGGCGGGTGCAGGTCACACTCCTGCGTGCGCCGGCCAACTGAAAAATCACGCAACTGCGCGATGACATCAGAATGTTCCCCTGATGTCATTGTGCGTCATTTTATACTCGAGCATGTCGGGTACCTGCCTGCACGCCGACCGATAAATTCTGCCCATGAAGTTTGAATGTTATGTAGCTCAGTATGAAACCTGGGTCTTTAATATAATCAAAGGAAACTGTGAATGTATGCGGAGCAAGTTGGCTGAGGTAGATTGGGGCTCTACTTTAAAAGGAATGATGGTAGACAGGCAATGGCTTGCATTTAAAGAATTAATACATGGTTTGCAAAATATTTACATTCCTTCAAGGCACAAAAAGCAGCAAGAAAAGTGATCCAACCAAGGCTAAAAAGAGATGTTAAAAATTTCATTAGATCAAAGAATTGGGTGTAATGTATTGGCTTGGAGTGAGGACTGGTTAATGGGCAGAAAACAAAGAGTAGAGCTGTACAGATCATTCTCAGATTGGCAGGCAGTGGAGACTGGGGCACTGCAAGGATCAGTGCTTGGGCTCCAACTATTCACAATCTATATCAGTAATTTGGACATTGGGACGAAATATAGCATTTTCAAGTTTGCTGATGACACAAAAGTTGGTAGGAATGCGAGTTGTGAGGATGATGCAAAGATGCTTCAAAGGGATTTAGATAGGCTAATTGAGTGGGCAAGAACATAGCAGGTGGAATATAATGTGCTAAATTTGAAATTATCCACTTTGGTAGTAAAAACTGAAAGCAGCTTGTAATGATTGTAAGTTAAGCCATTTCTTACTGTTATGGGGATCAAGTGACTGTATAGACCAATCAGCCCTAAGCATGTGGAATCTTAGGGGCAGAGCTTTTTAGCCTTGGTCTTGGAACAAGCATGTAGTCTCCTCTGGAGGCAGTTAATAAAGTTTACTGCTTCTTACAAGAAACCCGCCCTGCACTACCCAAGTTTATTACAACAACGACGAGGATAAAAAGCACCGACACAGCACCTCACCTCGTTACTGAGAGCATTCTGATATTTTAAGGGAATAAAAGAATTATACTTACCAGGAATGTTTCTCTTTGGTAGAATTGACCCATACAACTCATCCATATAACTCATCTAGCAAGAATAGATCAAGGCAGCCATTCAGGCAGCAAGTCAAGTTAAATGAAGTGCACAATATAGATGAGCCAGGCGTTACTGAGGCTGATGTTTGTTCTGTTCGCAATCTGAAGGCCAGGAAAACTGAACCAATCACTGGTACACGTCAAGTAAATAGAAAGCCTCTGCTCGTGGAGGTTGACACAGGAGCATCGAACACAGTGTTGGGAGAACACGTCTTTAAATACATCAGAGAAGGTACTCAGCCATTGAGTTTCGAGAAAACTGCTGCTCAGTTAAAAACATACACAGGAGAAGTAATACAGGTGAAAGGCATCACCGCTGTACCTGTATCCTGCAGCTGTCAATAATTGTTGCAAAAGGATAAGGACTGAGCCTTCTGGGCCATGATTGGTTGAAAGAAATCAAGCTAAACTTGTTAGAAATTTTTCAGGTCAGGACTGGAGAAATTCCAGGGTTGCTGAAAAGATATGACAAATTATTCTGAGATGAGTTGGGGAAAATCAAAGGTCTGCGAGCTAAAATATACGTGGACCCTGAAGCAAATCCTATTTTTTTAATGCAAGATCTGTGCCTTGCTCTCTGAGAGAAAAGGTTGATGTAGAATTATGTTGTTTGGAGAAATTAGGAATAATACGGCTAGTCCAGTTTGCAGAGTGGGCAGCACCCATAATCCCTGTGCTAAAACTGAACCAAACCATTCGCATCTATGGGGATTATAAATTAATGGTAAATAAGTCTGTGAAATTAGAGAAATAGCCAATCCCAAAGATTGAAGATCTGAATGCTAAACTCACAGGAGGAAGATCCCACACTAAACTGGACATGAGCCATGCATATCAGCAACTCGAGTTGGACAACACATCAAGGATTTATGTCACCATAAACATGCACAAGGGCCTGTACCAATATACACGCCTACCCTTCAGGGTGTACTCTGCCTGTGCAATTTTCCAGAGAACTATGGAAAGCTTATTACAAGGACAGTTCCGAGTTACCTGGACAACGTATTAATCACAGGATCCATGGAAACAGAACATGCGGCAAACCTGGAAGAGGTTCTGAAGAGAGTTTTGGAGGCTGCCGTTTGTTAAAAAAAGGAAAAGTGCACTTTCCAAGCAAAGGGAATTACGTACCTGGATCATTGAGTAGATGCCCAAGGGTTGTATCCATTAGAGGAGAAAGTCAGGGCAATCAAGAAAGCACCCTCTCCTACCAGCGTCACGGAGCTCAAGTCTTTTTTGGGCATGGTAAACCTTTACGGTTGATTCTAGCCTAACCTATCTACAGTGTTAGCCCCTTTACACATATTATTGAAGAAGAACCACAGATGGTCCTGGAAGGCACAGCAAGAGGAAACATTCACCAGAGTTGAGAAACTTTTACACTCATTGTGTCTGCTAGTGCACTATGACTCATCTAAGGAATTCATACTCACTTGTGATGCAAATCCCTATGGAATAGGAGCAGTGTTGTCACACAAGATGGAGGATGGATCTGAAAGACCAGTAGGATATGTATCCACAACTCTTTCTGCAGCAGAGAAAGGATACACACAAATTGAAAAAGAGGACTTTTCCATAGTATTTGGAGTAAAGAAGTTCCATCAATATTTACACAATCAATACTTCACCATAGTGTCAGATCACAAACCACATTAGGATTGTTTAGTGAAGATAAGGCATTCCTACTAGTAGCTTCTGCTAAAGCTCAAAGATTGGCTTTAATTTTGTCAGCATACGAGTACACTTTTATGCACTGTCCAGGTGTGCATATAGCAAATGCAAATGCCCTCAGTCAGCTTCCTTTACCTGACAGTATTGCTAAGGTACCAGTATCTCAAGGGGTAGTACTTGCATAAAATTTCCTGGATCCCTCACCAGTCTGCGTGAGACAGATAAAAAGCTGGACAGATCAGGATCCAATTTTAGCAAGAATCCGTGAACAAGCATCGTAAGGATGGTCAAATGCACAAGTCCCTGCAGAATTAAAACCATCCTTTAATCTGAACTGAGTTGTCAAGATGGTATGTTGTTATGGGGAGCAAGAGTCATTATCCCTATGCAAGGAAGAAAACCATTATTGGAAGAACTTCATAGTGCGCACCCAGGTATTTCGAAAATGAAGCTGCATGCATGAAGTTATGTCTGGTGGCCAGGTTTAGACAGTGAGATAGAAGAAATGTTTAAACACTGTCTCCAGAAGTTGCCCATTTCAGTTCCACTGCATCCATGGGAGTCGACCCAGGGTTAAATCAGATATAGACTGTGTAGGTCCATTTCTAGGTACCATGTTTCTTGTGATTGATGCACATTTTAGATTGATTGACGTGTTTGAAGTGGGATTACCCACTTCATCTGTAACCATTGAAAAACTGCGCCAGGGTTTCAGCGTTCATGGTTTAACTGAAGTTATTGTGTCAGACAATGGTACTGCTTTCACTAGCACTGAATTCCAAAGATTCGTGAACCTAAATGGGATTAAACACGTCAGATCAGCGCCGTATCACCCCTTGCCCAATGGGTTAGCAGAAAGAGCAGTACAAACCTTTAAAACAGGCATGAAAAACTATCAGAGGGAACATCAGAAACACAAATTTCAAGATTCCTGTTCAGCTATCATACAACTCCTCATGTGACCACTGGTTTAACACCTTCAGAATTGTTAATGAAGTGCCAACTTCATACAAGATTGAGTATAGTATTCCCTAATATAGAGGGGAAGGTGAGAGAAACCAGGGGAGTCAGAATGTGAATCATGACGTTCACAGTGAAGGTCGAGAGTTTACTGTGGGAGAGACAGTTTTTGTATGAAATTTTGCAACTGGACTGAGATGTGCCCCTGGTACAATTGTCTCTGAAATAGAACTGTTATCATATCAAGTGGAGGTGGAAAATAGGATTATTAGGAAACATGTGGATCATCTCAGAAGTCGAGAAACTCTCCAACAAACAGTTAATCCACCTGATATCAAAGTCGAAACTTCAACACCTGAGGTGCCAGATTGGTAAAGAATAGACACACCTAATGTCTCTGCTGAAGTAAATCTGAACTGCCATTGTCTAGGGATGTCCCTGAAGCTGCAGTTCCTGTGCAGGTTGATCCAATGGAAGAACATCCTGCTGTGTTACCCTACCTGAATCCAAAAACCTCTTCAAAGACTAAACTTATAATGGTATGAACTGTATATAATTGTATATAATATGGGTTACGACGGTAAACAAGGGGGTAAAACAAAAGTAAAGGGGAGGAATGTAATGATTATAAGTTAAAACCTTTTTTACTATTATGGGGATCATATATAGACCAATCAGCTCTAAGTGTGGGGAATCTTAGTGTTGGAGATTTTTAGCCTTGGTTTTGGGACAAGCAAGTAGTTTCCTCTGAAGCCTGTTAATAAATTTCACTGTTTCTTACAAGAAACCTGTCCTGCACTATCCAAGTTTGTTACACAGAGTATTTCTTAAATGGGGAGAGATAAGGAAGTGCTGATGTCCAGAGGAAACTGGGTGCTCTTGTTCATAAGTCACTGAAAGCTAACGTGCAGGTGCAACAAATAATTAGGAAGACAAATGGCATGTTGGCCTTTACTGCAAGGGGGTTCAACTAGAGGAGTAAGCTGCTTGGCCTAAATAGCCAAGTGGTTATGGTACTGGGTTTGTAACCCCAAGATCAAGAGTTCAAATCTCACAATGGCAAACTATGAAACAATGTAACTTCATCTGAAAAAGATGGAAACAGGTTTACTCAAAAGAGTATCAAGAGTTCAAATCTCACAATAGCAAACAATGTAACTTCATCTGAATAGGAACAGATGGAAACATGTTTGTTAACTAAAAAGAGTTACAAGCTAATAATGCTCACAGCCCCTTATATGACCACCGGATGTCCCAAAGCACCTTCTGGCCAAAAAAGTACTTTTGCTTGGCCTAAATAGCCAAGTGGTTATGGTACTGGGTTTGTAACCCCAAGATCAGGAGTTCAAATCTCACAATGGCAAACTATGAAACAATGTAACTTCATCTGAAACAGATGGAAACATGTTTACTCAAAAGAGTATCAAGAGTTCAAATTTAAAAGATTTAAAAGAT
Organism: Carcharodon carcharias; assembly: GCF_017639515.1. Lineage (NCBI taxonomy): Eukaryota > Metazoa > Chordata > Chondrichthyes > Lamniformes > Lamnidae > Carcharodon > Carcharodon carcharias. The sequence goes on along the minus strand of NC_054475.1, from coordinate 81,679,953 downwards.
TATCAAGAGTTCAATTCTCACAATGGCAAACTATGAAACAATGTAACTTCATCTGAAACAGATGGAAATGGGCTTATACTCGAAAGAGTTACATCTTCTTTAGCTTGGCTTAAATAGCCAAGTGGTTATGGTGTGGGGTTTGTAATCCCAAGATCAAGAGATCAAATCTCACAATGGCAAACTATGAAACAATGTAATTTCATCTGAAACAGATGGAAATGGGTTTGTACTCAAAAGAGTTACAGGAGTAAGCTGCTTGGCCTAAATAGCCAAGTGGTTATGGTACTGGGTTTGTAACCCCAAAAGCAAGAGTTCAAATCTCACAATGGCTAACTATGAAACAATGTAACTTCATCTGAAACAGATGGAAATGGGCTTATACTCGAAAGAGTTACATCTTCTTTAAGGACCAGCCTCCTCTACCTGGGGGTCCATCTCTGCCCCGCTGAGGAATCCTGGCCGGCAAACTGGCAGGAACTGGAGACGAAAGTCACCGCTCGCCTGCGGCGCTGGACAGGACTGCTCCGAGTGCTATCTTACCGAGGTCGAGTTCTGGTCATAAACCAGCTGATCGCCGCCATGTTGTGGTATCGGCTGGTCACTTTGACCCCTCCCCCGGACTTTGTCACAAGAATCCAGAGATTGTTAGTCGACTTCTTCTGGGACAAAAGATTGCACTGGGTCGCTGCCGAGGTTCTGAGTCTCCCGCTTAGGGAGGGTGGTCAGGCGCTAGTGTGCCTACGCACACAGGTGGCGACTTTCCGCCTTCAGACCCTGCAGCGATACCTCTACGTCGAGCCTCCTCCTAGATGGTGTGCCCTGATGACGTATTTCCTCCGTCAGGTGCACGGCCTGAATTATGACGTGCAGCTCCTGTTTATAGAACAGCTGGCCCTCGGTGGCTCCTTGCAGGCGTTGCCCGTCTTTTACCAGGACCTGATCAAAGTCTGGAAAGTGGTCGCCTCGCGACGCAGCTCTCCCCCGTCAGGAGTAGCGGCTATCGTCAGAAAGCCGCTGCTCAGGAATCCGCCCCTCCGTCCTTTTCAGTGGTTGGCGGAGAGGAGGGCTGTGGCCGCCGGGGTGACCAGAATCGGGGACGTGCTGGGTGGCGGAGGACTGGGCTGGATGCTCCCGCAGGAGTTGGCGCGACGCGCGTCTGTGAGTGTCCAGGTCGCAGCCGATGCCATCCAAGACCTGAGAACGGTCGTGCTCGGACCCGACATTATTTTGGGTCTTGAGGCGGCCCAGGTGCGCGGTGGTCTTCCGTCTGAGCGTTCCCCTGTTCGGACGGAATTCCACATTGGCCCCAAGCCCCGAACCCTCCCTCGGGTGCTGGTGCCCCGCAATATGAGCCGCCTCGGGGACATGCCCTCTGTGCCTTTTGGCACGGCAAAGAGGAGCTTTTTGTACAGACTGCTGCTGCACACCTTCCATTTTCTCGCCCTTGTCCGTCGACCGGACACACCCTGGCGTGCCTTGTTGCCGTCCGGCGGCGGAGGCCCCCGATGGGAGGCCCTCTACGGAGGTGTCCTCCCCCTTTCTATCGGAGACCTGGGTTGGAGGGTGTTGCATGCAGCAGTCCCTTATAATAAGAGGATGCATTGGTTCGCGGACTCTCAGGACACGTGCCCTTTTTGCGGTCTTGTGGAGTCCGTGGACCATGTATACATAGGGTGTTGTAGGCTGCACTCCCTTTTTAGTTATTTGAAAAACCTTTTATTGATGTTTTGTTTGCACTTCAGCCCCACGCTCCTGATCTATGGGCACCCGGTGCGGAAGGGGGTCGGGAAGGAGGAGGACCTCCTCGTGAACCTGCTTCTGGGCCTGGCCAAGTTGGCCATTAACAGGTCCAGGCAGCGGGCGATCGACGGGGGAGTCCCGCCCGATTGTTTGTCCCTCTTCCGCGGCTACGTTCGCTGCCGGATGTCCCTGGAGAAGGAGCACGCGGTGTCTGCTGGCACTCTCGAGGCCTTCCGTGCTCGGTGGGCACCGCGGGGACTGGGGTGTTTTGTTGACCCCTTTAATCACATTTTGATTTAAAGTTTGTAAGTTTCCTTTAAAACTTTGTTCTTGGTTTTACAGCTGACCTGAATTAGGGGCTGTGCCTGATTTTTCCCAATTTTGTTGATTTGGTTTTCATTTAAAAGATTATCAAGAGTTCAAATCTCACAAACTATGAAACAATGTAACTTCATAGGAATAAAAACAGATGGAAACATGTTTGTACTCGAAAGAGTTACAGGAGTAACCAAGTCTTGCTGCAATTGTGTAGAGCCTTGGTGAGATCACACCTGGAGAATTGTGTATAGTTTGGTCTCCTAACCTAAGGAAGGCCATACTTGCCATAGAGGGAGTGCAATAAAGGTTTATCAGACTAATTCCTGGAATGGTGGGATTGTTCTATGAGGAGATATTGAGGAGTCTGTATCCTCTAGAGTTTAGTAGTATGAGAGGTGATCTCACTGAAGTGTGCAAAATTCTTACAGGGCTTGGCAGGATAGCTGGAGGAAGGATGTTTCCCCTGGTTGGGGGGATCTAGAACCAGGGTCGCAGTCTCAGAACAAGAGGTAAGCTATTTAGGACTGAGATGAGGAGGAATTTCTTCAGACAGAGGATGGTAAATCTTTGGAATTCTCTACTCCAGAGGGCTATGGAGACTCAGTCATTAGTATGTTCAAAGCAGAGGTCAATAGGTTTCTAAATACCAATGACATTAAGGAATGTGTGGATATTGCCTGAAGATGGCATTGAGGTAGAGGATCAGCCACAATCTAGTTAAATGGTGGAGGAGGCTCGAGGACCTGAATGGCCTATTCCTGCTCCTACTTTCCTATGTTCCTTCCTATGTTCCAATGAGAAATAGGAGCGGGAGTAGGCTATTCAGTACCTTGCCTCTGTTCCCATCACCATTCAATAAGATCATGCTGATCTTTCACATCAACACCGCCCCCCCCCCCCCCCCCCCCCCCCCACCAACATCCCATATCCCTTTAATTTCCTTGGTGCCCAAAAATCTATTGATTTCAGTATTGAGGATGCTCAGCTGAGCATCCACCACTCTCTGGGGTAGAGAATCATTGTACTGTTAGGTGTATTTTCAGTGCCCTGCATTAAAATTCGGCCAACTTTATTTCTTCTCCACTATGTTCGTCTTGTAGAATCAGAGATTTGAATCATGGATACAGTACAGAAGGAAGCTAATCAGTTCCATGCCAGCTCTCTGTAAGAGCAACTCAGCTAGACCCACTCACTTTCTCTCTCCCCTTGGACCTGCATTTTTTTTCTCTTTAGGTGCTTATCCAATTCTCTTCTGAAAGCCATGATTGAATCTGCCTCCACCACACTCTCAGGCAGCGCATTCCATATTCTAACCATTTGCTGTATGAAAAAAAAATTTCCCCATGTCACTATTGGTTCTTTGGCCAATCACTTTAAATCAGTGTCCAGTGGTTCTCAGTGGTAACAGCTTCTCCATACCTACATCGTCCAGACCCCTCAACAACAACAGCTTATAGAGCACCTTTAAAATACTGAAATGTCTCAACATACTTCACAGGAGCATTATAAAACAAAGCATGATGCTAAGCCACATAAGGAAATATTAAATCAAATGATCAAAAGCTTGGTCAAAGAGGTAGGTTTTAAGGAGAAGAAAAACAAAAACACCTGGAAAAACTCAGCAGGTCTGACAGCATCTGTGGAGAGGGATACAGTTGACATTTTGAGTCCATATGACCCTTCATCAGAATTAAAAAATATAGAAATGAGATGAAATATAAGCTGGTAAAGGGGGGTGGGTGGGACAGGAGGAGCTCAATAGGAGGCCTGTGATAGTTGGAGGGCAAGAAGAGACTGCCAAAGATGTCATAGACAAAAGGACAAAGGGGTGTTGACGGTGGTGATATTATCTAAAGGATGTGCTAATGGGGACATTAAGGGTAGCAAGCAGGACAAGCTAGTGGCAGATGGCCCTAGTGGGGGAGGGGTGGAGGGAAGGGATCGAAATGGGCTAAAAGGTGGAGATGAAACAATAGATGAAAATACATTTAAAAATAGGTGGGAAAAGAAAAATATATTTGTCCTTTTGTCTATGACATCTTTGGCAGTCTCTTCTTGGACTCCACCTATCACCGGCCCCCTATCGAGTTCCTCCTGTCCCACCCCCCTCTACCAGATTATATTTCATCTCATTTCTATATTTTTTAGTTCTGGTAAAGAGTCATATGGATTCGAAACGTTAACTGTATCCCTCTCCGCAGATGCTGTCAGACCGGCTGAGTTTTTCCAAGTATTTTTGTTTTTGTTCTAGATTTCCAGCCTCCGCAGTATTTTGCTTTTATCTTAGGTTTTAAGGAATGTCTTTAAGGAGGAAAGTGAGGTAGCAAGATGGTGAGGTAGGGAGGGAGTTCTCGAGCTTGGGGCCGAGGCAACTGAAGGCACAACCATCAATGGTGGAACAATTAAAATGGGGGACGATCAACAGGCCAGAATTAAAGGAGCACCTCTGAGTGTTGTGGGACCAGAGGAAATATAAGGAGGGGTGAGGCCTTCGAAGGATTTGAAAACAAGGATGAAAATTTTAAAATCAAAATGTAACTTGATTGGGAGCCAGTGTAGGTCTCTGAGCACAGGGGTGTTAGAGGAATGGGACATGCTACAAGCACAGACACAGGCAACAGTGTTTTGGATGATCTTGAGCTCTTGGAGGGTAAAATATGGGAGATCAGCCAGGATTGCACTGGAATAGTCAGGTCTAGAGGTACAAAAAGCATGACTGAGAGTTTCAAGCAGCAGATGAGCTGAGATGAGGTGAAATTGAACAGTATTACCACTGTGGGAATAGGCAGTCATAAAGATGAGGTCAGAAGCTCATCCTGGGGTCAAATGTGATGCCAATGTTCTGAACAGGCTGGTTTAATTTCATACTGTTGTCAGGGAGAAGGATGGAGTTTGTAGCTAGGGAATGGAGTTTGGAAAAGGGACCAAAAATAATGGCTTCAGTCTTCCTAATATTTAATTGGGTGAAATTTATGCTCATTCAGTACTGGATGTCAGCTAAGCAGTTTGATAATTCAGCAACAGCGGAGGAATTAAGAGAGCTAGTGGTGAGGTAGAGTTGGGTATTGAGAGTAACACTTTAGATTTGGATCATGTCACTGAGGGGCAGCATATAGATTTGAAATATGAATGGGCCAAGGATGGCTCCTTGTGCAACACAGAGGTAATGGTGCAAGATGGTGAGGAGAAGCCATTGCAAGGATTTTCTGGCTGTGATTAGATAGATAATAATGGAACCAGGCAAGAGCAGTCACTACCAGCTGGAGGACAATGGGGAAGTGTTGGAGGAGAATGGTGTGATCAACTGTTGCAAAGCTGTAGACAGGTCAAAAAGGACAAGGATAGTAAGTTTGCCTTTGCACAGTTACTTAGGATGTTATTTGTGACTTTGATAAGAACATTTTCAGTACTATGGCAGGGCAGCAAATCTGGTTCAAATATGGAGATCTAGGAAAGATGGGAACATGTTTGGGAAGCAACAGCATGTTCAAGGGCCTTGGAGAGGGAAGGGAGGTTGGACATGTAAGGATGGTGGGACCAAAGGTTGGCTTTTTGAGAGGGATGATGACAGCAGATTTAAAGGTGAGAGGCTGAGGAGAGAACTGCTTACAAAACCGGGCCTAACATGGGGGCCAGGAGGGTAAGATGGGCGATCAGCAATTTAGTGGGAATTGGGCTGAGGGAACTGGAGGTGATTTGCATGGACAAGCTGAGCTCAGAGAGGGTGTGAGGAGAGACAGGAGATAAATCAGAGAAAGATGAAAGTTTAGGACTAAAGCAGGGTGGGGGAGTGTTAAAAGAAGTTTGAAAACAAAGTCTATGAGCTGCTCATACTTGTTTTTGGAGGTGAAGGTGGAGCGGTCAGGGGTTTCAGAAGATGGTTTTTATAATTTTATATATTATATCATGATTTTTAAAATTTTCAATATTGGCTGTGTAAGGTATTATGGTGTCCAATACTGCATGCAGGATTGCAGTGAGAAGGTACCCATGTTGTTCCTATCCTGTTGTCCAGGAAGGGCAGAGGAGCTCCTGATCCTCTGCTGCACCATTTGCAGGGAGACAAAGGCGGCTTTCATCAAACAGGAAATCCACTTCACTTGGCTCTTGTGAAAGCACTTTCCTCATTTGTTCCAGGGCCTGGCTGATCAGTTCCACTTCCTGCTTCCACACAGTTGGTAACAATGCCTTCACTAGAGACCGGCTTTCACCCCACGCCCTACTCACACCCTCCCCCATGATACCCATTGTCATTATTGAGTTTACCTCAGGAAACCCTCACGCAGAGGGGTAGTTACCCCCATATTGACTCTTTTCAGCCATGACTCACCAACTGAAATTAAGTTTTCCAAGCAGAACTTTAAGGACCAGCACATTTGCCTTTAAATACAGTCGGCTGCCCAGATTTGAGACTGCCAATCAGCACTTTGTCAATTTGTTTCCCTGTGTATGTATTGCAGGAAGTCTAGAAAAAGGAGTGATTCTGCCTATAATGCAGAATTAGCCGCAACCCATCTGATTAAGCAAAGCCACAATTTTTTCAATATCTTACAATCAGGACTTAGGTGGTGACTATGATATCTGGACTGAAAACTAGAGAAAGAGTTTCATTTGTATAGCACTTTACACCCAATAAGTACTTTTGAAGTTTATTCATCATTGCAATATAGGAAAGACAACAGTCAAAATGTGGATACAGTGGCATGGTAACTATGTTAATGGTCTAGTATTGCAGAGGCATGAGAAATAGGGGCACAAGTAGGCCATTCAGCCCCTAGAGCCTGTTCCCACTATTCAATAAGATTATCACTAACCTGATAGTGAACTCAACTCCGCTTTCCAGCTGCAAGCACCCCTGCCCCCCCCATACCCACCCCCATTAACCTTGACCCCATTGTTGACCAAAAATCTGCCCAGCTCAGCCTTGAATATAGCCAATGACTTGAAGCCTCCACTGTTCTCTGGGCTGATGATTCTAGAGACTAACAACCCTTTGAGAGAAGAGGCCTGGATTACCGGTCCAGAAACATGAGAACAAATCCCACCAAGGAAGCTGGGGAATTCAAATTCAGTTAATTCAATAAATCTTAAAGCTGGCGTCATTAATGATTGTTATCAGTGATGGTGACCATAAAACTAATGAATTATTATTTTTAAAAACCCATCTGGTTCATTAATGCCCTTTAGGGAAGGAAATCTGCTGTCCTTAGCCAGTCTTGGCCAAAATGTAACTTGAGACCCACTTGCACCTCCAACAGTGCAGCACTCCCTCAGTTCAGCACTCCCTCAGTGCAGCACTAAAGTGTTAGCCTGAGTTATAGACTCATGTGTCTGGAGTAGGACTTGATCCCATAACCTTCTGACTCCCAAGTGTCACTGACTGGGCCACAGCTGGCACCTACAGTTACTCAATTAATATTTTTGGGGTATTCACTGAACAGAAAAGCCCAAAGGTGTAGTGCTGTTATGGCAGTGCACTGACCATCCAAGGGTTTTATAGGCAGTGTGACAGAAGCCTTAGACACATGCAAAATGGCTCTGCCTGGAAAGAGATTCCACAATCATCAACTATTCGGAGTCAGGAGGATTTCCTCGCCAGTCTCTTCTGATCAATCACAAATTTAATTCTAGAAGGGAAAACTAGGCCCAGACAAAGAGACTGGAGATCAAAAATGATCTTTTATTTTGGGTGGAGACCAGGAATGTTTGTGGTTAGTCTGAGAATGGAAAAAAGGCAAAACATATTGCTGGTTATTGACAGCACCAATGTACATTCAGCAAAAGCATTCTGATCGCAATAAACGTTTTTACTAATTGGCAAAATGCCCAGGATAAAGAATTTCATAATATCTCTTGTTCACTATCAGAACTAATTATTCAAGGCAGTACTTCTGTTAAAGACTGATTTACGATAAATATGGGCAGAACTTTCTAGTTAATCAGAGGATTCATCCCCAGCTCTCAGTTTCATGGAAAGATTGACTGAAGTGCTGTGGATTGGATTACTTCTGTATGTCTGGAAATCTGTAAACTGGCATGGCCAGCATCTGAATTGGCAATCTTGGTATAACAGCAACAGCAGCATTTAATAAAAAATATTTTTTCTTACTCAGCACAGAGCAATTTCTTCAGAATGATAACCTGAGTAGCAAAAGATTTAATGGTATTGAGAGTTTCAGAAGGCAGTGGCAGTATTGTATATCCCTTTAAGCAGGTTGATAAAATGTTTTGTGGGATACACTGGTTGACAAGCTGCAGGTTTGGAGCCTCTCCCCTGGGCACAATAGGTTTACCAGGGTTTTTCAGAGAAATTATCAGGAGAGCGCTGGGCTTCACTGAGCTGCTCATTAACATCAACAACAACTTGCACATATAGCACCTTTAATGTAGTGAAGTATTCCAATGTCCTTCATAAGAAAGGAATCAGACAACATTTAACACTGAGCCACATAAGGAGATATTAGGAGAAGTGACCAGTAGTTTGGTCAAAGAGTGAGTTTTAGGTATCAGTTGGCAGCATTCTTACCTCTAAATCACAAGGTTCTGGGTTCAAGTCCTACTCCAAGACTTGCATAGATAAATGTCACTGCAGTACTGACAGAATGCTGCACTGTCAGTGGTGCCATCTTTAGGATGAGACATTAAACGGAGGCTCTGTCTGTTGAGGTGAATGTAGAAGATCCCACAGCACAATTTTGAAGCAGAATTATCCCCAGTGTGCTGGCCAATAATTATCCCTCAACAATTTCACAAAAACTGATTATCTGGACATGCAATGGAGTGTTGCTTTGGGCTGCATTAGAGTGCTTATGTTGGAGTTTGGTGAGAAAGGGAGTTCAGTGAAAAGGGAAGGAGGTGATCATTTCATTTCCTACCTTTCCTCAGAAAGAAGAGCTGCAGCCTTGGTAAGTAGGACCAGGTGAGTATTCCTTCTGAAATTAACATTCTCTAAAGTAGAGGAAGTAAAACTAAAGGGAGTAATTAAAGGGTAAGTCACGGCAGGCAGGTTGGCCAAATGGAATGTCCCTCCTGTGCGATGTGGGAAGTCAGGGACACTTCCAGTGTCCAGGGAGACTACATGTGCAGGAAGTGTCTCCAGCTGCAGTTACTCAAAATTCACGTTTCAGAGCTGCAGCTGTGTTTGGAATCACTGTGGAGCATCCGCAAGGATGATATCTTCGTGGATAGCACATACAGGGAGAAGGTCACATTGCAGGTAAAGAGTACACAGGCAGAAAGGGAATGGGTGACTGCCAGACAGAATGAAAGCACTAGGCAGGTAATGCAGGAATCCCCTGGGTCCATCTCCCTCTCTAACAGATTTTCTGCTTTGGATACTGCTGGGGGAGATGGTTTCTCAGGGGAATGCAGCAAGAGCCAAGTCCGTGGCACCACGAATGGCTCAACTGCACAGTAGGGGAGAAAAAATAGTTGGAGAGGAATGGTGACAGGGGGCTCCATTATAAAGGGAACAGATAGACGTTTCTGGGGCTGCAGATGTGACACCAGGATGGTATGTTGCCTCCCCAGTACCAGGGCCAAGGATGTCACTGAATGGCTGCAGGACATTCTGAAAGGGGAGGGTGAACAGCCAGAGGTCATTGTCCTTATCGGTACCAATGACATAGCTTAAAAAGAGGGATAAGGAAAGCAGGATATAGGGAGCTTTGGAATAAATGAAAAAGCAGGACTTCAAATGAAGTGATCTCAAGATTGCTCCCAATGCCACATGCTAGCAAGATTAGGATTAGGAGACTAGGCCAGATGAATGATTTAGTGGGGAGGGATTTAGATTCCTGAGGCATTGGGTCTGATTCTAGGGAAAATGGGATTTGTACAAGCTCGATGGGTTGCACCCCAGCAGTACCAGGATCAATATCCTCGCAGGGGCATTTGCTAGTATCATGGAGGAGGGGTTAAACTAGAGGGGTAGGAGGATGGAAACCTGAGCAGGGAGACACAAGAGAGGGAAACAAAGATAGGAATGAAAGACAGAAAAGTAGAAAGCAAATGTGGAAGGCAGAGGAAACAAAGGCTAGCAGCAAATAGGGCCATAGTACAAAAAAAATGTGTAAAATGTTAAAAGGACAAGTCTAAAGCTACTGTATCTAAATGCACAGAGCATTCACAATAAGGTAGATGAATTAATAACACAAATAGATGTAAATCGCAATATGATTGAGATTATAGAGACATAGCTGCAGGGTGACCAAGGCTGGGAACTGAATATCCAAGGGTATTCAATATTTGAAGGACAGGCAAAAAGGAAAAGGAGGTGGGGTGGTGTTGCTAGTTAAGGATGAAATCAGTACAGTAGCGAGAGGATATTGGCTCAAAAAATCTAGATGTAGAATCAGTCTGGATGGAGCTAGGAAGTAACAAGGGGCAGAAAACATTAGTGGGAGTTGTCTATAGGCCTCCAAACAGTAGTGATAAGGTAGCGGACAGCATTAAACAGGAAATTAGAGAGGCATGTAACAAGGGTGTGACAGTAATCATGGGTGATTTTAATCTACATATAGTCTGGGCAAACCAAACTAGCAATAATACTGTGCCGGATGAATTCCTGGAGTGTGTATGAGAGGGTATTTTAGACTGGTATGTCGAGGAACTAATTAGGGAAAAGGCTATCCTAGATTTGATATTGTGCAAAGTGAAGAGGTTAATTAATAAACGTGTTGTGTGGAGTCCTTTAGGGAACAGTGACCATAACATGATTGAATTCTTCTTTAGGATGTAAAGTGAAGTAGTTCAATCCAACACTAGGGTCCTAAATCTAAACTTAGGACAATACAAAGGTATGATGTGTGAGTGTGCTCAGATAGATTGGGGGACTTCATTAAAAGGTGGATAGACAATGGTCAATATTTAAGGAATGAATGCATGCATTACAACCATTACACATTCCTTTCTGGTGCAAAAACACAATAGGAAAAGTGGTCCAATCATGGCTAACAAAATAAATTAAGAATATATTAGATCCAAAGAGGAGTCACATAAAGTTGCTAAAAAAGTAGCAAGCCTGAGAATTGGGAGCAGCTTGGGATTCAGCAAATGAGGGCCAAGAGATTGATTAAGGGGGAAAACAGAGTATGAGAGTAAATTTGCAAGGAACATAAAAGTGGACTGTAAAAGCTTCTATAAGTATGTAAAAAGAAAAAGATTAGTGAAGACAAATGTCCTTACAGTCCAAAACAGGAGAATTTATAATAGAGAACAAGGAAATGTCAGAGCAAACAACAACTTTAGTTCTGTTTTCACAGAGGAAGACACAAATAACTTCCCAGAAATGTTAGGGAACTAAGGGTTTAATGAGAAGGAGGAACTAAAGGCAATTAGTATTATTTAAAAAATGATGCTGGAGAAATTAATGGGACTGAAAGCCAACAAAGCCCCAGAGTCTGATCATTTATATCACAGTGTGCTAAAGGAGGTGACCATGGAAATAGTGGATGCATTGGTTGTCATCTTCCAACATTCTGTAGATTCTGGAACAGTCCCAGCAGATTGGAGGGTGGCAAATATAGCCCCACTATTTAAAAAAAAAAGGAAGGGAGAAAACAGCAAATTACAGACCAGTTAGTCTAACATCAGTAATAGGGAAAATACTCGAGTCTATTATAAAGGAAGTGATAATAAGACACTTAGAAAATATCAATGGGATTAGACAAAGTCAAAATGGATCTATGAAAGGGAAATTATGTTTGAGAAACCTACTGGAATTTTTTGAGGATGTAAATAGCAACATAGATAAGGGAGAACCAGTGGATGTGGTGTATTTGGATTTGCTTTTGATAAAGTCCCACATGGGAGGTTAGTGTGCAAAATTAAAGCACATGGGATTGGGTGTAATACAATGGCATGGATTGAGAATTGATTAGCAGACAGGAAACAGAGAGTAGGAATAAATGGGTCTTCTTTGGTGTGGCAGGCAGTGACAAGTGGGGTATGCAGGGATCAGTGCTTGGGCCCCAGCTATTCACAATATATATCAATGATTTGGATGAGGGATCCAATTGTATAATATTTTTAAGTTTGCTGACGACACAATACTAGGTGGGAATGGAAGTGGTGAGGAGGATGTTAAGAAGCTTCAAGGCAATTTAAACAAGTTGAGGGAGTGGGCTAATACATGGGCAGATGCAGTATAAAGTGGATAAGTGTGAAGTTATCCACTTCGGTAGGAAAAACAAAATGGCAGGGTATTATTTAAATAGTGATAGATTGGGAAATGTTGATGTACAAAGGGACCTGGGTGTCCTTGTACAGAAATCACTGAAAGCAAGGATGCAGGTGCAGCAAGCAGTTAAGAAGGCAAATGTTGGCCTTCATTGTGAGAAGACTTGAGTACAGGAGCAAAGATGTCTTACTGCAGCTGTACAGGGCCTTGGTGAGACCACACCTGGAGTGCTGTGTGCAGTTTTGGTCTCCTTACCTAAGAAAGGATGTACTTGCCAAAGAGGGAGTGCAGTGAATATTCACCAGACTGATTCCTGGGATGGCAGGATTGTTGTATGAGGAGAGATTGGGCTGACTAGGCCTGTGTGCACCGGAGTTTAGAAAAATGAAAGAGGATCTCATTGAAACGTATAAAATTCTGACAGGGGTGGACAGACTGGATGCAGGGATGATGTTTCCTCTGGCTGAGGGACCTAGAACAAGGGGTCACAGTCTCAGAATACTGAGTAGACTATTTAGGACTGAGATGAGGAGAAACGCCTTCACTCAGAGGATGGTGAACCTGTGGAATTCTCTACCACAGGAGGCTGTGGAGGCCAAGTCACTGAATATATCTAAGAAGGAAATAGATAAATTTTTAAACTCTAAAGGGTTAAAAGGAAATGGGGAGGAAGCAGGATAGAGGATCAGCTATGGTCATATTGAATGGTGGAGCAGTGTCGAAGGGCCATATTACCTATATGAGTGAGCTTCTATTTTCTATGTTTCCATATTTGTCACAATGCTGCATGTGGGAGCTTGGTCTGTGCATATTGGCTGCCACATTTCCTACATTACAACAGCGACTACACTTTAAAAGTGTCCCATTGGCTGTAAAATGCTTTGAGACATTCTGATGTTATGAAAGGCACAATAAAAATGCATGCCTTTATTTAAGGAGCACCTTAAAGTATAGAAAAAGCTAGAGAGGTTCAGGGAGGGAGGGAATTCCAGAGTTTAGGGCCTCTTCAGCTGAAGGCATGGACACCAGTGATAGGACAAAGGAAGCTGGAGACACACAAGAGGCCAAAGTTGGAGGAATGATGAGTTCTTGTAAGGTTGCAGGCCTGGAGAAAGTTACAGTGATGAGATAGGGTGAGGACATAGTGAGATTTGAATGCATTTTAAGAATTTTAAATTTGAGATGTTGGTGAACTGGGAGCTGATGCAACTTAGCAAACAGAGGGTAGATAGGGGAATGGGACTTGGTGCACTGTTGTATATGGGCAGCACTGTTGTATATTGAGCTGAGGTTTATTGAGGATGGGAGACCAGTCTGGAGAGCATTGGAATAGTCAAGTCCAGAAATAAACAAGCAAGAATACAGACTTCAGCAGCAAGAGGGACTGAGGTAGGAGTTGGGATAGGTGTTGTAACTGAGGTGGAGTCTTTGTGATTCACATTAGGATAAAAGACATGGGCTGCATTCTATTTTCTTATGTACGACCCTGACAGGTGAAGCTCTGAAATATGGGATCAGGTCTTCTGATCAGCAGTGATGCTGCGTGTATCTCTGCAGCCCTCAAAGATCTCTGCATTCTTAACTTTTTGCACTCTGCACCGTTGGATCAGCTCTGCCATCGACACAGAAAAATGGTGAAGATGAGTAGTGCAGGAGAAGACGGGCAGAGAGGAGCAGTGCGGATGATATAACCCTTTTTATGCTGCTAGCCGCTGTATCCAGGTAAGTTTTTATAGATCTCAATGGTTTTCAATGGGTGAGTGAGTGATTGGGTGGGTAAGTGAGTGAGAGAATGGGAGGCGGATGAATGAGTAGGTGGATGGGTGAATGGGTGAGCAGATGGTGAGCATGAAAGAGAGTGAGGGCGCCAGAGTGAGTGGGTGATTGAGTGGTTGACAGGTGTAGTCGGGTGGGTCTGCTCGAGGTGGGGGTTGCTCAGGTCAGGTCTGTGAATTTTGGGTCAGAGGTGAAGTCAGGTCAGGGATTTGAAGTTGGGTCGGGGGTTTAGCTGGGTCGGTGGATAGTCAGATCAAGTTGGGGACGGTTGAGTTGGAGTGGTAGGAGGATCATTGGGGTTAGTCAGATCGAGGGGCTCGGACTGTGGAGGGTCGGGTTGGGCGATTTTAGTAAAGGGTATAGTTAGGTCGAGTCAGGAGGGTATCAGATTGGAGAGGGAATTGGTTCAGGTTTGGTCAGGTTGGATCAGGAGGTTGGGGGGTTGGATCAGATGGGAGTTGTGTTGTATGGGCTCTTGTAGAGTTGGAGGCATTAGTCAGGCTGGATGAGGGTGTTGTTGGGGTATTGGGGGACTATGTGTGAGGTGTGTGGGTTGAATTATGCTGTTAATCACTGAGCTACATCAGAAATGAAAAAGTTTAACATTTCTAGTGTCAGTAGTGGATATCCAAGCTCAATGTAAGAGATACAGGTGCAGTGTCCTGGGCAGTGTAAATCAGCCCATCAGAAATTTTAATGTTCTGGGCACTTACAGCACATGTGCACAGGTCAGGGCATCCAACTGGTCCTGATGCGCAACAGCAACTTAAGTTCAGTCCATCATCAGTCCTGATAGCAGAAGATATCGTTCCTCATTATTACAAACAATTCCCTATAGACTGCTCACTACAGATAGAAAGGACCTATTTCCCTTAACAGAGAGATCAATAACCAAGTGCCACAGAATTTTTTAAAAATTGTATAAGGATTAAGGAGAAGTTGAGGAGAATTTTTTCACCCAGAAAATGGTGGTAGTCGTTTGGAGATCGCTGCCAGGAAGGATAGTAGAGACAGAAAACGTCATCACATTTAAGGTGTGTCTAGATATGAATATAGACATGGATATAAATAGGTCAAGTGAGTGGGCAAAAATTTGGCAGATGGAGTATAATGTAGGGAAATGTGAAGCTGACTGAATAGAAAAGCAGAATGTTATTTAAATGGAGGAAGACAGCACAATGCTGTGGTAACATGAGATTTAAGCACACAGACTTCGCAAATGTTATAAAACAAGGTTTGTTTATTCCTCTGGCATCAAAGTGGTATCAACCCTCAATGGAAAATGTAACTCCAAGAAACAAACTATTTACAGAGAATATTCACTGCTGATGCTCCAGATCTTTGTCCTATTCGGGGCCTTGGCTCCTAAATGCAGTCACTCACCAGGCTTGTTCTGTGGCCCAGTTCCTGGCTGCAGCTCTATGCTCTCACTCATACTCTCATGAGGTTTCTCATGATGTGCTGCCAGTCAGTTTGGCTAAGTTTTCAATTCCCTTCCTGGGTCCTTAGCCACACTCAGGCACTTCAACTGACCTACTCCTCCAACACTGCAACTCACAAGTCCTTGCTGAATCTTGACTTTGGTCTTGGCTGCTTTCTCCCTCACCTCACGGCATCTGGCTCTGCCCCTCAGCTTATTAAAGACGCTGCTCCCTACAGGGAGGGGCCCATAGGAGCTGGGCAGTTCCCCAGCTCAGCGCTCTCCCTCAACATCACCACCTGCTGCCAGACACATTGCAATAACTGCAGCACAAAGGCATCTGGGCGTCCTTGTACATGAATCAGTAAAAGAACTGCATGCAGACACAGCAAATAATTAGGAAGGCAAATGGAATGTTGGCCTCTATTGCAAGTGGGATGGAGTATAAAAGTAGAGAAGTCTTGCTGCAACTGTACAGGGCATTGGTGAGACTGCACCTAGATTACTGTGTCTAATTTTGGTCTCCTTAATTAAGGAGGGATATACTTGCATTGGAAGCAGTTCAGAAAAGGTTCACTGGGCGGATTCCTGGGATGAAGGGATTGTTTTATGAGGAAAGATTGAGCAGGTTGGACTTATACTCATTGAGGTTTAAAATAATAAGAGGTGTTCTTATTGAAACATATAAGGTTTTGAGGGGGCATGACAGAGTAGATGCTAAGAGGATATTTCCCTTCATGGGGAATCTAGAACTAGGGGCACAGTTTAAAAACAAGGGGTGTCCCATTTAAAATGGAGATGAGGAAGAATTTCTTTTCTCAGAGGGTCATTAATCTTTGGAATTCTGTACCACAGAGAGCAGTAGAGGTTGGCCTATTGAATATATTCAAGGCTGAGTTAGACAGATTTTTGATCAACAAGGGATTCAATGGTTATGGTGGACAGGTAGGAAAGTGGAATTAAGGCCACCATTAGATCAATGATTATTGAATGGTGGAGTACACACAATGGGCTGAATGGCCTACTCTTGCTCCTATTTTTAATGATCTTAAAGTATTGTAACCTTTAAGGCTACTGATCAAGTGTTGGAATGTGGGTTTATGCTGGGTAGATATTTCACTGCCAGCACAGACAAGATGGACTGAAAGTTTCCCTCCGTGCAATGAACTTCTATGACTCTCTGGGTGGAATATTACTGGTCCTGTGGGGGTGGACTTGCAGGCAGAATCTGAAGATATTTTGAAGTTGAAGTTTCAGGTCAGTGACTTATGCATTCCTGCCTCCTGGCAATTTTCCTCTAGATGAGTTACATTAGCAGAGGCCAGCAGCCTGGCAGCGGCATAATTAAATGTCCAATTGTGGGCTGATTGAGGGTGCAGCTGGGATCTTCCCAATGATGAACAGGTTAGTCACTGAGAGCCACAGCCAATAAAGGACCTTGCGGAGTGGTTCCCCCTCCAGAGAGGTAGTCTTGCATCTGTAGCCAGAGATTTTTCTACTAAAGATTTAAATATTATATATCTAACCTCTTCAGTGAGTGCCTCAAGATGAAGGTGCCCTTGCATTCTCCTCTGACAGTGGCAGCACCCACCCTCCTAAGGCAGCAGGCTCTCTGACTCAGGGACCTGTCCGCATCCTGGATTGGAAGCTCCCCCAAGCGGGTGCCCTGTGATTCTTTGACTGCTCATCACAGTTGAGGAGAACTGCAGCTACCAAATGCGACAGTGGGTGGCGGAGAGTCAGAGCAACCTCCCAGTATGGAGGCTAGCTGCAAACTAAGCAGCACCTCTCCTGATGAATAAGCAATGGTGGACCACAGTGACAGGGTGTTAGGGTGGGGAGAAATAACTGTTGGAGCCGCTACATCATTCAAAATCCCCACATACCTACTTTACAGCAAGCAAGAGCTGCCATTCAATAAGCCTCACCGCAACAGAATCCTTCAGCATGGAACAGCTGACACTGTGAAGGTGGATAAAGGTTTGCAATAAGGCCTTGTCCTCAATTACACCAGCTCGTCCATTCACTGAAATCAGCCAATACCCTGGTAAGGCAATGTGGAGCATGCTGTGCAACAGATTCCCACTCTATAAGACAACATGTGCAGCCCCTTCTACGGACGGCAAATTACTGTAAGCTGCTTGGTGATTGGCTAGTCGCGGAGAGGACAGGATTATGATATTTGGGAGCTTATAGTCACAACCTGACAGAAAGGCGACAGTTACCAACTAACCACGACACTTCTATTCAAGGCAGACAACTGATTTAGTGCTGCTCGCTGTGTCCGAGCAGTCCTCCTCAAGATTAACTCCACTCAACCCACAAGGGGAAGGAGCTAGAAAAGTGCCCTAACAATAACCTGCCTCACTTCAAACCTGTCTGGAAAACCGTATCCAGCACGATTGTCCATTAACAATAAAAAATCAGAAAACCAAACAATCAAGATAGGATCATGAAATATCGAGTCTTTTCTCAAGGCCAACTAGGGATGGGCAATGAATGCTGGCCCAGCCAGCAAAACCCACATCCCATGAATGAATTAAAAAAATGGAGAACCCAGAAAGGCCTGAGAGGTGGACAGTGACAGGAGTCCCCATGTTCCCTGCCTAGCCATTGATAAATCCCTTAGAAAGGCCCTAGGAGCAGACAAGAGACAAATCAATGAACATGGTGGTGGCTAAACTTTCATCTGGAAAGGAAAATTGCAAGAACATGAAGAATTCATGGTGTTGGCTTTGCATCAAAAACAAACTCATAAAGAGAATCCCCGAACCCCCTATAGGATTGATGAGTGTCTCATGACACTCAATCTGAAGCTCAAAACAAATCAATCTGTCACCCTTATCAGCATTTACACACCTGCCTTGGACACTGAGGATAATATGAAATAAGCCTTCAGCTCCATCTGAGACACAACTCTGGCAGCTGTATCATCACAGTCAAAGATCATACTTCTTGGTGATTTCAATGGCAGTGTGTAGGACAACCAGTCCATTGGCCAAACACCATTGGAAAACTTGGAGTTGGAAAATCCAATCTCAATGGTGTATGTCTCCTTACCCTGGGCACTGAACATGATCTTGTAGTCACTAACAGATTGTTCTGCCAAAATACCATTTCAAGACATCCTGGCAACATACAGGATTGAAGCACTGGAAAGTAATAGGCTATGTGATAGAAGCAGGGACTGAAAAGATGTGCATGTTGCGACCGATGGATATTAGCATGTGAAACATCATTAAAAATGACTAGTTCCGTATTCTCTGGGTCACCCAAGGAGGGAACTTAAGTAGATATTTCTTCAGATCTAATTTTTCAGTGCTTTATTTGCCCTTAAACCATTCTGGAATTTAGGGTGCTTCATTGTAGTACTTACCTCCAACGCACCAAACCTAACATCTGGTCTAGACTGAGTGCCCAACCAGTTCAGCTGACCAATCAAACGTCACAACTTCTCTGTCTTTTCTTTTGATATGACATCATCTCTCTGTGATGACCAAGCATGATTAACAAGGATGGGAGTAACATTCTCCAAATAGCGCTGTTGATTTAAAGTTACTTCAGACCTACTCTGCTTAACACTTAAACCAATAGATGTAAAAGCCCCACAGACCTGACTCCTAATTTTAACTTCTACTCTAATCTTATGAATCATTTCTCAAATTCTACAGTACCTTCCACCCCATAAGAAATCATCAACATGCATCATGAAAATGCCTGGAGGTTTTCCTTTATGATACCAACAAAACAGTGCAGGATCTAATCTTAGTTGAACACAACCTTTTTTAGCAAAACAGATCTATCTGAGAAATACCACACCCTGAATGCAGCATTCAGGCTACACATGCATTTATTTAGTTTCCATAGTTTCCCTTTTGCATCTGTTGCCTCGTTGGGCAGTTTCACCAACTCTCCAAACTTTCAACTATCTAATTACTTTTTGCTTTGCCTATTGTTAGTTTATCTTCAGATTTATTGGCTGCAACCAAAACTTCAAGGTCATGAGGATTTCTGCTCCTAGTTCTGTTGTGAACTATTCTGTAGCTCCCATTTCATTGTCTAATCTATTCAAGCTACAGCATCTATTCAAGGTATGGCCTCTACTTGTACTTGGATATCTGCAGGGACTACCACTATGAAAGCTCGCTCTCACACTATTGGAGGCTCCTTCTCTGGTATGTGCTTGTTTTCTATACAGGAGTAATTTACAGACCCACTATCCATACTTGCATTGCAATTTTTTACTCTATACTCTTTCATCCCATTCTGCCAGTCCATGGGCACCACTCTTAATATCCAAGCAATAATTAAACTTGACAGTAGCTTTTCTTGCATATCCCACAGTTGTCACGTTCCTTAGTCCCTGACCCACTCCGCAATTTTCTCATAATGATATGACTGCAATCATCTTGAATGGGATCTGAAATAGATGCCTTCAAATTCCAGGCTGGGGGCAAGCTGTGATCAGCCCTGTATTATTTACAATCTACCAGAGAGTGACTATTCACATCAAAGGTCAATTTCCCTTTGGTGTCAGCCTTGAATAAACCCATCCCCCTGCATGTAAATCATTTAAATGCACAGAAAAAATTAACCAATTGCAATATCTTCTAGAGCAGGAGGACTATCACACAGCACAAAAGGCAATTTGGGATGTCGCCCATAAACCAAGTGGTAGAGACTATCCCCTCCAACTATCTGAAATGAATTATTTGCATAAACTGCCCTTGCAGAGGGCAGCTATAACTTATAGTCTGTTGATTGTCTAAGGTTTTATATAGTATTTGATCTATTGCCATGTGATTCTATCCACAGAGTCCATTACTGAAAGACTTCCAGATGTATTATTCATGGCCATAATATTCAACTTTCCACGCATCTCGAAATGTGTTGTTGCCAAATTCCCTTCTATTATCAGTCAGAAACTTAGCTGTTGCCTCAAGCCCAGTCACTATCAATTGCTCCATGATTTTGTCTATAATCATCACTCTTTTGTCTTGCTATGTATTATTGCAAAAAGGAAAACTAAATCCGGCTGTCAGGTCTATGAAAAGTAGAATGAAAATATTCCTCTCTTAGTTCCATATCATTAGACCCATAGCAATTACGTTGTTAAAATCCTGTGCCAATGGAAGGTCCATAATAGGCGATGGTGCCATCCTCCAATACTATTGCAGTTCACGGTTCTCATTAATCTCTTCCATTAACCTCATATGCACTTCGTCAACCACATCTGCATTGCTCAGCACGTGCTTTAACCTACAGATAGAAGGTGAACCAATATTTTAATGTAACTTAAATGCAGTTTACTTTATTTCCCTACCTGATTCTTATCACCTGACAACATTAATACTGGTCTAACAGTCTGATGCAAAACATCAGGCTTTATTGAGGGAAACAATAATATTCTGACTGGGTAAACTGCAAATTCACTGACTTTCCCCAAGCTACTGCCTTATCATATTCCATTATAAGTTACAGTAGCGTCTTTTTCATAGAAGAATTACTAAAACGCACAGACTGGCTTACTGCAGCTAGTTTATATGGAGTTACAACTCTTAGTGACCCTAATGTGTTTTCATCATCATTATATTCCTTAATCTTGCATTGATACTTAGTGAATCAAGACAGCATTTTAACCAATCTGTCCCTCATACTGTCTAACACTGCACAGTTAAACGAGCCAGTGACCAACACATTCATCACAAAACTAAAACTCCTTGTGACTGGCACAAATCATTGCATTCATCAAAGCTTGGTCTTCTGCCTCAGAATTCTCCGTGTCATGTGTCGTTATGAGCAGGTAAGCGCTTAATGACATTTTGAGTCACCTTCTTTGGGCATTCCTGGGATTCATTCGCTTATTATTGCTGTTTCAATTCTGTTTTCTGCTGTAATATCCAAATCTATTAAACATGCTTCTTTCCTTATTCCACCTGTCTATAACTCTTCCATTACACTAATGCCTTTGTCCAGTAACATGACAATTCCGAAATCCAGCAATCATTGCATCCTCTATTCTTTGTGTCATAGTGGAATGGCCCATATGTTCCAAGAAGTCTGCAGGAAGTGACTGTTTCCCCAGGGTATTTTTTTTCAAGGCAGCAGACATTTGATCCACTGGGTCTCCCTGTTTGAGAACTGAACTCCAGTCAGAACCCGAAGTCTGTCCATATGCCACACCTTAGCACAGTCCAACAATTTAAATATGACCCCTGAACCCAGGATTCCCAAAGTGAATTTCCTCTAGCTTTTATGCAGTCCATGAAAGTGCATGGTATATTCCTCCACTTCATTGAATAACCCACCTATTTTCCAAAAAAGCGATCGAAATCTGA
The DNA here is from genome assembly GCF_017639515.1 of Carcharodon carcharias. Taxonomy (NCBI): domain Eukaryota; kingdom Metazoa; phylum Chordata; class Chondrichthyes; order Lamniformes; family Lamnidae; genus Carcharodon; species Carcharodon carcharias. Next base: position 81,658,181 of record NC_054475.1, on the reverse strand, counting down.
TCATGCCTTGGAGGAATCTAAATTTTCTAGTAAATTTCACCCAAAAACTCCAATAAAAGGTTCTAGATTTCATCAGTTTTTTTTATTTGTTCATGGGATGCAGGCACCACTGGCTATATCAGCATATATTGCCCATCCCTAATTGCCCTTGTTCAAAGGGCATTTAAGAGTCAACCACATTGTTGTGGGCCTGGAGTCACATGTAGGCCAGACCAGGATAACAGATTTCCTTCTCTAAAGGACATTGGTGAACCAGATGGGTTTTTATGACAATAGTTTCATGGTCATCATCAGACTTTTAATTCCAGTGCATTACCTTAAGTCTCTGGAATACTAGTCCAGTGACAATACCACTTTGCCACTGCCTCCCCAGTATCCAATTGCTGGAGAGCGATCTCACAAAATACTTCTGATTTCACTTACTGATGAAAGTGACAATGCCAAGGCCATTTCTTGTTTCCTCTTTGGTAGGCATGTAACCCATGCTCACATATTCACTTCCACTGGTCATATGGATCAGGGTCCGAGAACATCTGAGAGTAATTATACCGTCATAATACTTTTCTGCCATTTCTTACAATAGCTGCTAGGATTGTAGACTTCTGTCTAATTTATTTCTTAGTTTCCAGCCTTCACCTTTAGGCAACCATTCACTACTACGATGTTATACACCAGAAAACCAGCTGGTGAAGGCTGATACTGGAGTCTTACATGTATGTACAGAGTGAAATATTTTATGCTCAAGTTAAATCCCAAATAATGTCATCCACTTACATCTAATTAAAAGTATTTGACAAACAATTAATAGCTATTTAAAGACAAGTTTTCTTTTATTCTTCCTTGTGCCTGAAACACTTTCTAATGTTCTGTTGGAATCAAAGCTGTTATATAAATGCTGGCATTTTCCCTTTCATTTATGCAATTGAGGCTGAGAAATAGCTGACTCCACAAAGAAACGTTTTATTTTAAAAGGGAAGCTGGCCACACATTTGTTATCATTCTGATTGTTTCTTGCTGAGAATATGAAAGCTTTCCTGCTGAATCATTTAAGAACTGCGCCTGGTGCAGCATCCCTAATTTGATGCATTAGAAGCAGTTCGGAGAAGGTTTACCAGACTAATACTTGAAATGGGTTGGTTGTCTTATGAGGAACAAGGTTGGACAGGCTAGGCTTGAATCCGCTGGAGTTTAGAAGAGTAAAAAGGCAACTTGATTGAAACAAATAAAATCCTGAGGGGTCTTGACATGGGGATATGGAGAGGACGTTTCCTCTTGTGGGAGAACCTAGAACTAGGGATCATAGTTTAAAAATAAGGGGTCACCCATTTAAAACAGAGATGAGGTGAAGTTGTTTTAGAGAGTCATGGGTCTGTGGAACTCTCTTCCTGAAAAGGTGGTGGTAGCAGAGTCTTTGAATATTTTTAAGGCAGAGGTGGATAGATTCTTGCTAAGCAAGGGGGTGAAAGATTATCGGCGGTAGGTGGGATGCAAATTTCAGGTTACTATCAGATCAGTCATTATTAACTGGCGGAGCAGGCTCGAGGGGCTGAATGGCCTACTCCTTGCTCCTTGTTCATATGGTTGTATATCCTATTCGGAACTGAAATTACTTAATTTCCTGAGATATGATAAAACAAATCAATGACATCAGTGGAGGATGTGGTGACATGACCAAATGGCTGCACAGCCTGTCATACATCACAGCACCTTGCAGCAAGAACTCACCCAATGCAGCATGGGTACCAGAGAGAGTAGTTAGACAGCTGGAGAAGGGGTGGGGGCACATGGTGAATTGCTGTTGGTAATTGAGAGACAGATTAGGGGTAGTAGAATAAAAATCTATGAGATGTCCATGTATGTAATTGACTGGGAAATGATTGTGCATACAGTGGAATGTTTGTATATGTTACATATGATCTGATCTTCATATATGTTGCATATTGTAATATACTTGCTGCGTAGGTGTATGAATCTGTGGACGGAATTGTCCCAGATTTGCACTAAGTATGCTAGTGAGAGTGAAAAACAATGTTTTTCCCATCAGCCGCAATGGCTGGTTTTTGCACCGTATCATATGCTTCCTACCTCATTAATTATGCAGCTGCAGGAAACACGCCGTCTTGCTGGCAGGAGGCCTCTGAATCGCCCACCATGCCGTTACATCACCTTTCCTCACTTCGGGTGCCATATCTAAACTGCAGTCGTGCACACAGCCTCAATGCTTGCGGCCCAGAATTGCTCCAATGAAGGCATGGCTCTAAAAGTCAGTGATCTGTCACTGGAATGCCTTTAGGAGACACTCCATAATGTCCTCCACAGGAGGTCCAGCAATCTCATCACTTGGGAGGCGGTGGCAGTGCTGGTCAGTGCCAACGCTGCACAGAAGAGTTTGGCCATCCAATGCAAAAAGAGGATGAATGATCTCATCTGTGCTGTTATGGTAGTGGCAACTGTATCATCACTCTAAACTCTTACACTCACAAGGCCATTCACACAATTACCGGCATCTCACTCACTCAAGGGACATCACCATTCACTCTCTCATGAGCACTCTCGCACCTTCATCTGGCCTCATGTCCTCTGGAAACCGCCTCTTCAGCCCTCATCTTCTTAAGACCATTTGCACAGCTCCTCACACACACCCTGGGTTAACCCCCTTCCCCAGCACAGCCCTTGTCCTGCAGCCACTTCCCTTGCCTGAGGCCACTTTTCCCCCTTCCCCATGCAGGCCCTAGCCCTGCAGCTGTTGAAAAGCCACCCCCACCTTATGGCTGGTCGGGTAGCTGGAGACCTGCCCCTGAGGCCCCCTAAAAGTGATGTGGTGCTGCCTGTGAAGCCTGGCGCTGATGACTGGGAGTGCTGCCCGAAACAAGGTAGGCAAACAAACCTCGAAGTCCCAAGTGAAGTGCAGTTCACCAGGTTTGAAACACATTGGTGTGAGGTGCCCAGATGATCCAGTGTGGTGGGGGGGATGATTCTGGCGAGCAGGGCTCATAATGAGATGCTGAAATATTGAAATTAGGTTCCTGAAGTGCGACGGCGGGAAATGCAGCCTGTCGTTGATGGGTGGAGTGGAGTGGGCAATTGCAAATTGATTTTATGACGACGTAAAACTGATTTTTGGCCTTCTCGCCATATTTTCCGTTCATGCTGCCAAACATGCCTGCTGTCAAAGGGAGCGGAAAATTCCATCCTGTGTCTTTGCAGAGAAGCACAAGTCAGTTTTCCATAAGTGATAGCTCACTCTCATTCTGACTCAGAGTCAGTATGATCAATCCTCACAGGGTGTGAGCACAGTTCCTCTTTCATTTAATCAGGTGACATGCCAACAGCTTTTCTTTCAGTAATCCGGCAGTACTGACCACGGCATATTCAGCTGGGAGTAAGTCAATAAAATAGGAATAAAGGACACCATAACCTGATAATTCCATGGCATTGTATATCACTCTTAGTGTTAGTCAGTGGCAGAATATGTTAGAAACAGGAGGCATTGCGGATATTTTAACATGGGTGAAGTTAGGAGTGGGGGATGAAATTCAGGCAAAATATGAGCATGTCAGGGAGGAAGAATAAGATGGGATTACATGGTTCAGATGTAAAACAGAAAGTTACCAATCTAACATTGTGTAAGACACCCACGTACATAACCTTGTGCAGCTACAAATTTTACTCTTCCTCCTCCTAGCTTCTATGTTATGCAATGATTAAAGCTTCAAAAAGGCCGGAAAAAGCTGCTCAGATTCTTGTTTTGACTGCTGAGATTCTCTAGGCTGACACCACCTGGTTATAGATTCTGTGAGGGGCCCTGCCAAAGACTACCGAACCTTTTGTTTAATTCATTCACAGGATGTGAGCATCACTGGCTAGGCCAGCATTTACCGTCCATCCCCATTTGCCCTTGAGAAGGTGGTGGTGAGTTGCCTTCTTGAACTGCTGCAGTCCATGTGGTGTAGGTACACCCACTGTGATGTTAGGGTGGGGAGTTACAGGATTTTGACCCAGCGACAGTAGAGGAACAGCGATACAGTTCCAAGTCAGGATGGTGAGTGGCTTCGAGGGGAATTTGCAGGCGGTGGTGTTGCCATGCATCTGCTGCTCTTGTCCCTCTAGCTCTTAAAGTTCACGGGTTTGGAAGGTGCTTTGGTGAACTGCTGCAGTGCATCTTGTACACACTGCTGCTACTCTGCCCTGGTGGTAGAGAGAGAGAATGTTCAAGGAGCAGGATTGGGTGCTGAACAAGTGGGATGCTTTGTCTTGGATGGTGTCATGTTCTTCTTCTCTTTGACGTAAACATACCAATGATACACAAAGAGTTGTGAAATGATAATGTGGACTCTTTATTTTAAGAAAAGACTATATACAGATAATGCTTATTGAGAGACTAAGTATGGCGCATCTGACCTCTGCTCCTACTGCCTGGAGACTGACTATAAGTAATGGGATTTGTATATCACATCCTGTCAGGATGGAAATGATTGATGGCAGTTTAAGATAGGCTCCCTTAAAGATATATGCACATGATATCACAACATCTCCCTTTTTTAAAACTAAAGTTTCACCCTTAAAGAATCAAACTATTTACATGACAATAAAGAAAAATGACATTGTGTCTGAATGTACTTTAACACAGGAGTAAATTTACAAGGTTCTGAAAGGTATCAGGGGTTTGTTTATCCATCCATCCTTAGATCTGATAATCGTTGCTGGAGACTGGTCAATGGTTTCAGATTGTCGGTGATAGTTGCTTTGTTTGTGTTGTGTCGTCTAGTCACAATATGGTTACTTGGTGTTTCTGATTGTGGTATTGTTCTGATTTGCATCTGTTTCACTGCACCGTCATGCCATTTTGTGTTCGTACTTTATATGATCTTGGTTCTGGGTATATGCTGATGCTTTCTGCTAGGCCCCATTTACCATCAAGGGTGTTGTACTCAAACTTTCAGCCTGATGTTCAGGTTGGGTAGTTCATTACCTGTCTGCTGGTCATGGGCATCTTTCACCTTCCCCTGTTTTTTGATCAATGCACCACGTACTCTGGTTTGATGACTCAATGTGACAGACTGGTTTCATCAAGAAACAGTTAAACTTTATTACAGAGACATTTGCAATGCTTGCACACTTGACCAGATCTCTCATCAGAAAGACTCTACCCACCCACCCCCCCGCCCCCTTCCCACTGTGGACTGCCTGTGCTAAGAGCTTACTGATTGGAACCCCCGCAGTACATCACATGACCCACGATTGACAGGATGAAGTGACTACAAAGATAAAAACAAAAAAAGTGCGGATGCTGGAAATCCAAAACAAAAACAGAATTACCTGAAAAAACTCAGCAGGTCTGGCAGCATCGGCGGAGAAGAAAAGAGTTGACGTTTCGAGTCCTCATGGGTCTTCTCCGCCGATGCTGCCAGACCTGCTGAGTTTTTCCAGGTAATTCTGTTTTTGTTTTGGAGTGACTACAAATCCAGTTACCATATTTCCTCCACCTTTATTTTTTTTATAATTACCCTTTACAGAAAAACATTTAAACAATCCAACCAATATAAATACAATATCAGGTGATTATAAATCAAGTCTCTGAGGTGCTCTTTCTGAACAGGATTGATAGGATCTGGAGCTGCACTATGAGATGCATCATCGGAACAAGGCAGTTCAGGATTTGGCAACTCTCTGAAACATCCGGAATGCCTGTTCCAGGTAGATCACATGCTTCAGAAGTCGACAGTTCAATGTTAATCACAGGCTGATCAGTTAATTGTTGGAATGTCTCTCTGGTACGGATGTGATCTACGTGCTTACAGACGATTTTATCTCCCACTTGCACTTGGAAGGGTAATGGACCAGTCTCTGAAACAATGGCTGCTGGAGCCCAGCAGGGTCCACTGCTGAAATTTCACACGTATACCTTGTTCCCTACACTGAATGTGCAAGCTTTATTGTGTATGTCATGGCTAAATTTCTGATTACTCTGGTTCTACGCTACTTTCCCCTCTAAATGTGGAAACACCAAGTGTAAATGTGTATGCAGACAGCGTTTCATTAATAACTCCGACAGTTATATGCCCCATAGTCGAATGGGGCATTGTATGATAACTGAAGAGAAATTGGGAAAGTTGAGATTCCAGAGTACCTTCTGATAACTTTTTCATACCAGACTTAAATGTTCGTACTGCCCTCTTGGCTAGACCATTTAATGAAGGATGCCAAGGGGCTGTATAAATATGTCGGATTCTATTCAGATCCATAAATTTTTGAAATTCGGCGCTGGTAAAAGCTGTACCATTATCAGAAATGACAATTCCAGGCAGGCCATGTATGCTGAAACAGTAGGTTCTCCATAGTTTCGTTTGATGTTGGCGATTTGACTTTATACACATCCATCCATTTAGAATGTGCATCTCTGATCAACAAGAACATGGTACCTAAGAATGGTCCCGCATAATCGATATGTGAACCCAGGGTTGACCAGGCCACTCCCACGGATGCAGGGGAGCTGAAACAGAAACTTCTGTTGTTGACAAAGGAGACAGTGCTTAGCCATGCCTTCAATGTCCCCATCAATGCCCCTGGCAATGCCTGGCCACCATACATAGCTTTATGCAAACATTTTCATTTCTGATATGCCTGGATGTGCACTGTGAAGCTCTGTCAAGAATGGTTCTCTACCTTGTGATAGGTTGACAACTCCTGAACACCATAGCACAATTCCATCTTGACAGCTTAATTCTGTGTTTCTGACATGTAATGGTCTCAATTCTTCAGATACAGGCGAGTTTTGCCATTCTTGCGAAACAAAGTTTCTGACTTTTGACAATATTTGATCTCTGTTCGCCCAATTTCTAATTTGTTTCACACACACAGGTGAAGAATCTGAGAAATTCAATAATCGCGCTAAATCTTGTGGAACGGGAGTATTTACAAAACTATCTGGTAATGGGGGACGACTGAGTGCAGCTGCATTTGCAATGTATAGACCAGGGAAGTAAATAAAACTATACTCGCACACAGATGTCAGAACCCAGCGTTGTATTCTTGCTGATGTCATTGGCTGAACGGTTTTATCCTCATTGAATAATCCTGCTAATAGTCTATGGTCCAACACAATGGTAAAATGTTGTCCATTTAGGTACTGGTGAAACTTTTTTACACCGAATACTACTGATAACCCCTCGTTTTCTGACTGAGAATAGCCCTTCTCAACAAAGCTAATGGGCCTTTCTGATCCATTTTCCATTCTGCAAAGGGCCTCCTGCTGTTCCAACTAGTTCCTCCAGGTGTCACTGTACACAAGTGGGTCATTAAGATATATTACACAGTTAGGGATCAGAGCCACTAGCTGGATCATTAGCACCTGGAAGGTGACCGGAGCATCTCTTCATCCGAATGGCATAACCTGGCATTGGGAAAGGCTAAAAACAAAAAAACTGCGGATGCTGGAAATCCAAAACAAAAACAGAATTACCTGGAAAAGCTCAGCAGGTCTGGCAGCATCGGCGGAGAAGAAAAGAGTTGACGTTTCGAGTCCTCATGACCCTTCGACAGAACTTGAGTTCGAGTCCAAGAAAGAGTTGAAATATAAGCTGGTTTAAGGTGTGTGGGGGGGGGCGGAGAGAGAGAGAGAGAGAGAAGTGGAGGGGAGGGGTGTGGTTGTAGGGACAAACAAGCAGTGATAGAAGCAGATCATCAAAAGATGTCAACAACAATAGAACAAAAGAACACATAGGTGTTAAAGTTGGTGATATTATCTAAACGAATGTGCTAGTTAAGAATGGATGGTAGGGCGTTCAAGGTATAGCTCTAGTGGGGGTGGGGAGAGCATAGAAGATTTTAAAATATTTAAAAATAATGGAAATAGGTGGGAAAAGAAAAATCTATATAATTTATTGGAAAAAAAAGGAAGGGGGAAACAGAAAGGGGGTGGGGATGGGGGAGGGAGCTCATGACCTAAAGTTGTTGAATTCAATATTCAGTCCGGAAGGCTGTAAAGTGCATAGTCGGAAGATGAGGTGTTGTTCCTCCAGTTTGCGTTGGGCTTCACTGGAACAATGCAGCAAACCAAGGACAGACATGTGGGCAAGAGAGCAGGGTGGAGGGTTAAAATGGCAAGCGACAGGGAGGTTTGGGTCATTCTTGCAGACAGACCGCAGGTGTTCTGCAAAGCGGTCGCCCAGTTTACGTTTGGTCTCTCCAATGTAGAGGAGACCACATTGGGAGCAACGAATGTAGTAGACTAAGTTGGGGGAAATGCAAGTGAAATGCTGCTTCACTTGAAAGGAGTGTTTGGGTCCTTGGACGGTGAGGAGAGACGAAGTGAAGGGGCAGGTGTTGCATCTTTTGCGTGGGCATGGGGTGGTGCCATAGGAGGGGGTTGAGGAGTAGGGGGTGATGGAGGAGTGGACCAGGGTGTCCCGGAGGGAGCGATCCCTACGGAATGCCCCGGGGGGGGTTGAAGGGAAGATGTGTTTGGTGGTGGCATCATGCTGGAGTTGGCGGAAATGGCGGAGGATGATCCTTTGAATGCGGAGGCTGGTGGGGTGATAAGTGAGGACAAGGGGGACCCTTTCATGTTTCTGGGAGGGAGGAGAAGGCATGAGGGCGGATGCGCGGGAGATGGGCCGGACATGGTTGAGGGCCCTGTCAATGACCGTGGGTGGAAAACCTCGGTTAAGGAAGAAGGAGGACATGTCAGAGGAACTGTTTTTGAATGTAGCATCATCGGAACAGATGCGACGGAGGCGAAGGAACTGAGAGAATGGGATGGAGTCCTTACAGGAAGCGGGGTGTGAGGAGCTGTAGTCGAGGTAGCTGTGGGAGTCGGTGGGTTTGTAATGGATATTGGTGGACAGTCTATCACCAGAGATTGAGACAGAGAGGTCAAGGAAGGGAAGGGAAGTGTCAGAGATGGACCATGTGAAAATGATGGAGGGGTGGAGATTGGAAGCAAAATTAATAAATTTTTCCAAGTCCCGACGAGAGCATGAAGCAGCACCAAAGTAATCATCGATGTACCGGAGAAAGAGTTGTGGAAGGGGGCCGGAGTAGGACTGGAACAAGAAATGTTTCACATACCCCATAAAGAGACAGGCATAGCTGGGGCCCATGCAGGTACCCATAGCCACACCTTTTATTTGGAGGAAGTGAGAGGAGTTGAAGGAGAAATTGTTCAGCGTGAGAACAAGTCCAGCCAGACGGAGGAGAGTAGTCGTGGATGGGGATTGTTCGGGCCTCTGTTCGAGGAAGAAGCTAAGGGCCCTCAGACCATCCTGGTGGGGGATGGAGGTGTAGAGGGATTGGAAGTCCATGGTGAAGAGGAAGCCGTTGGGGCCAGGGAACTGGAAATTGTTGATGTAACGTAAGGTGTCAGAGGAATCGCGGATGTAGGTGGGAAGGGACTGGACAAGGGGAGAGAGAAGGGAGTCAAGATAACGAGAAATGAGTTCTGTGGGGCAGGAGCAAGCTGAGACGATCGGTCTACTGGGGCAGTTCTGTTTGTGGATTTTGGGTGGGAGATAGAAGCGGGCTGTCCGAGGTTGGGCAACTATCAGGTTGAAAGCTGTGGGAGGAAGATCCCCAGAGGAGATGAGGTCAGTGACAGTCCTGGAAACAATGGCTTGATGTTCAGTGGTGGGGTCATGGTCCAGGGAGAGGTAGGAGGAAGTGTCTACGAGTTGACGCTCAGCCTCCGTGAGGTAGAGGTCAGTGCGCCAGACAACAACAGCACCACCCTTGTCAGCGGGTTTGATGACAATGTCAGGGTTGGACCTGAGAGAACGAAGTGCAGTAAGTTCAGAGAGAGACAGGTTAGAATGGGTGAGAGGAGCAAAGAAATTGAAACGACCAATGTCGCGCCGACAGTTCTCAATGAAAAGATCAAGAGAAGGTAAGAATCCAGAGGGAGGGGTCCAGCTGGAGGGAGAATATTGGAGATGGGTAAAAGGATCCGTTGAACTGGGAGAGGACTCCTGCCCAAAGAAGTGAGCCCGCAGACGAAGACGGCGGAAGAAGAGTTCAGCATCATGCCGAGCCCGAAATTCATTGAGGTGAGGGCGTAAGGGTATGAAACTAAGTCCTTTGCTGTGCACTGAACGTTCAGCATCGGAGAGGGGAAGGTCAGGGGGTATAGTGAATACACGGCTGGGGTTGGGATTGGAAGATGGGGTGGGGACGGAGGGACAAGCAGGGGTGGAGGGTCCTAGATGGGTGTTGGTGTCGATGAGTTGTTGGAGCTTGCGTTCCTTAGCACTTGAGAGAAAGAGAAAAAGTTCCTTGTTGAGGCGTCGGATGAGTCGAAGAATAAAATGAAACTGGGGGCACACGCAGCTTTGAAAAAGGGTACGGCGGTGCTGCTGGAGGGAGAGGTCGAGTGTGTTCATATGGCGGTGCATGGCACTGAGTGTGGATCTCAGAATGTGACAGGAACAGCAGTCCGAGAAATGTTTTATGTCCCGGAGATACTTGTAATCCTGGGTGGGTTCGAAACATGAGGGGTGGAATTTCAGTTGAAATCCATGTGGGGTCAGTTGGAGACGGACACAGTCACTGAGAAAGGAGATATGGCTGTGAAAGCGGGTTTTCGTAAACACCTTGTCAAACACCAGGAGGGAAATGGAAAGCAATGAAGGTGAGCAAGGCAAAAGAGAGGAACGGAAATCTTGTTGCAGAAAAGAACAGAACTTCTTCAAGGAGGTAGGCATTTCTGAAGAGCAGTGGCAGTCAATTAAACACAGAGATAAAAACAAAAAAACTGCGGATGCTGCAAATCCAAAACAAAAACAGAATTACCTGGAAAAACTCAGCAGGTCTGGCAGCATCGGCGGAGAAGAAAAGAGTTGACGTTTCGAGTCCTCATGACCCTTCGACAGAACTTGAGTTCGAGTCCAAGAAAGAGTTGAAATATAAGCTGGTTTAAGGTGTGTGGGGGGGGGCGGAGAGAGAGAGAGAGAGAGAAGTGGAGGGGGGCTGTGGTTGTAGGGACAAACAAGCAGTGATAGAAGCAGATCATCAAAAGATGTCAACAACAATAGAACAAAAGAACACATAGGTGTTAAAGTTGGTGATATTATCTAAACGAATGTGCTAGTTAAGAATGGATGGTAGGGCACTCAAGGTATAGCTCTAGTGGGGGTGGGGAGAGCATAGAAGATTTTAAAATATTTAAAAATAATGGAAATAGGTGGGAAAAGAAAAATCTATATAATTTATTGGGAAAAAAAGGAAGGGGGAAACAGAAAGGGGGTGGGGATGGGGGAGGGAGCTCACGACCTAAAGTTGTTGAATTCAATATTCAGTCCGGAAGGCTGTAAAGTGCATAGTCGGAAGATGAGGTGTTGTTCCTCCAGTTTGCGTTGGGCTTCACTGGAACAATGCAGCAAGCCAAGGACAGACACATGGGCAAGAGAGCAGGGTGGAGTGTTAAAATGGCAAGCGACAGGGAGGTTTGGGTCATTCTTGCAGACAGACCGCAGGTGTTCTGCAAAGCGGTCGCCCAGTTTACGTTTGGTCTCTCCAGTGTAGAGGAGACCACATTGGGAGCAACGAATGCAGTAGATTAAGTTGGGGGAAATGCAAGTGAAATGCTGCTTCACTTGAAAGGAGTGTTTGGGCCCTTGGGAAAGGCTGCCTGGGGTGAGGGGGCCGGGATTTCATTCACCTGGCGTGTTAAGGGAACCTGCCAATATTCATAAGCAGATCTATTTTTGTTATAAGCATAGCACTTTTTATCTTGTTAATACAGTCCTTCTTGGTGAGCAATTGTGTAGGAATCCACGCTGTCACGACATTAACATTTTTGTACTCAATGCAGAGACTGATTGAGCCATTGGGCTTAGGCACTAGCATGGCTGGGGAGTTGCAGCTATTTTGAATGGCTTCATTCAGGTTGTTTACCAACATGTACAGGATTTCTGCTTTCATCTGGGCCACTTTCTCAGGACCTAGGTGCTAAAGACGCTGTTTTATGGAAGGAGTCCCTTCTGCCTCCACGTCATGTATAGTGAGAGCTGTGCACCCTGGTTTGTCCCTACAGACTCCTTTAAATGCTGTGAGCAGCCTGGTCATGCCTCCGCTCTGTTCTGGATTTTGATGGGGGAGCACAATGTTTAATCTCCCTAATAGTTCAGTGTGAGCTAACCAGACAGAGGGGAATTCAAATTGGGTGTTGTCCCGGCCTCCCTCTACCTCATCCTCCCTCTCGCTTTTGTCCTCCAATGCCCTCACTGCCTGACAGACCCTGCTTGTTCATCTTTCTCCTGGCTGAGACACTGTTCCTGCATGTTGATGTGACATAGCCTGCTCTTTTTTTCTGCAACCTGGGGTATCATTTCAATAATTCACTTCACCAATCCTCTTCCCTACTCTAGATGGACCACTGAACCGGGCTTCCAGTGGTTCACCCTATAAGGGTAGTGACACTAACACATGGCTGGCTGAAAGGTTCGGGTGTTGGCATTATCTGCTCGTCTTTTCGTGTCTGTCTGTGAAGTTTTAAGGTGCTCCTGGGCCACTTTACAGGTCCTTGTGAGACACTCCCGGAACCCAGCTATGTAATCTAACATTGAAGGTTCACCCCTTTGTTCTAAGAATCTTTCCTTGATTAGTTTCAGAGGGCTTTTCACCTCATTCCCATAAACTAACTTTGAATGAGGTGAAAAGCCCTCTGAAACTAATCAAGGAAAGATTCTTAGAACAAAGGGGCCAAAGCCAGGTCACTCATTGGATGAATCCTGTGTGACAAACAGGAGAAATCCCAGCCCTTTGCCCCAGTCACGGGGGCACTCAGGGCAGTATGCCCCCATCATCATCCTGGGGGGTCTGATGGCACCGTTCTAAAGCCCCTTGTGACTGTGGCTGATGGGCTGAGGACTTTAACTGGGTTATACCCAGATTACTCATGACTTTCTGGATAATTGTGGACATAAAATTTCTGCTCTGCCAGACTGAGTCTCAGCCGGTGACCCATATTGGCTGACCAACTGAGTTAACTTTTCCACCACTATCTTGGCACAAATGATTCTCAGGGTGATGGCCTTTGTGAAACGGGTAGCCGCATGCATAATATGGAGGATATACTGGCAGCAGGGGTAGGAAAACTTTGGTTTTTGGCAGGGGTCAAACACAATCCAGCAACACCATGCTGAATGGTTCCCCAAAAACTGGCATGGAAATCAGGGGAGCTGGTTTTATTGCAGATAGGGGCTTCCTCACAATCTGGCACATGTGGCACATTTTACAGAACTGCACCTGTCCTTGTGGAGGCGTGGCCAGCACCAATGCCAATTTATGCCGGCTTGGGTATCCCAGATAACCAGCCATGTGAATTTTGTGGGCTATCCTCAATATCTCCCTAGAGTGCCTGGGTACCACCGCTATTTGGTGGGGTGACTGTCCATGCTTTGTCTACAGGCCTGTGAGGGGTTCTCCACTTTCTCAGCAGCAGCCCATTTTTAAAAAAGTAGCTCTATGGAACTCCTTCTGTTTTAGCTTCAGTTTGGGCACTTTATGCTAATGTTTAAAACTCTGGGTGAGCTTGCTGGGCCTTGACCAGGGAAGACTTGCTTATCACTTCCTGCTTATCACTTCCCACTCACCTCTGGTTTGAATTATGGCAGGACAAGAGATGGACAACCAATCCACTCACAGCTGGTGAGTGGTGAGTTAAACACTGTAACTCACTTTCACTTTAACGTTCATTCTATTTGTTACTCAGGACTCAGAAAACCCAATATCTGAAGCAGGGTGAGAATGACTGAATCCATGAGAAATCTTTCCTGTTAAATCTGAAGTCAGGCAGGGCTGTCCTCTCTCCCCTGTCCTGTTTGTGTGTTGCATAGAACCCTTTGCTGAGTTCATCAGGAAAGATCCAGGCATAAGAGGAGTGACGATCCCAGGCACTGGAGGCACTCAGGTCAAAGCTTCCCTGTACATGGACAATGTCGCCGTCTTCTGCTCGGATCCGCTGTCGGTGCGCAGACTGATCCACATCTGTGACCAATTTGATCTGGCCTCAGGAGCCAAGAAAAATCGTGGCAAGAGCAAGGCCATGTTCTTTGGGAACTGGGCTGCCCGATTCTTTGTCCCTTTCAGCGTCAGGCCAGACGACCTGAAGGTGCTGGGGATATGGTTCGGAGGGACCGGGGCACGCGTTAGAAACTGGAAGGAGCGAGTGGCTATAGTGGAATGAGAACCCCCTCTCCATTGCAGGTAAGAACCTGGTCATCAGGTGTGAAGCACTTTTGGTGTTGCTGTACGTAGCGCAGGTCTGACCCATTCCTCACTCCTGTGCGATGGCGATCACCCGAGCCATCTTTCGCTTTATCCGAAGGTTGAAAATGGATCGTGTCCTCAGGGACATGATGTACAAACCTCTAGATAAAGGAGGAAAAATGTGTCCAACATCACCCTCATCCTGATGGCCACCTTTGTGTGCGGCTGCATCAAGCTGTGCGTAGACCCTCGGTACGCAAACACCAAGTGTCACTACGTGCTGAGGTTCTACCTGTCCCTGGTGTTGTGAAGGATGGGTTTGGCCACGCTGCCGCGGAATGCTCCAAGTAGTTGGACCGTGCCGTACCACCTGTCCCTCGTGGAAAAATTTATGCAGAGAAACACCTTTGACCACAAGTCCATCAGGCAGTGGTCAGCACATAACGTCCTAGAGGCCCTGAGGGAAAATGAGATGGTGGATCCTGTTGGATGGTTCCTCAAGCAGACTGTCAAAGTCATTTGGCAGAACGCTTCATCGCCAGAACTTTCCAACAAGCACCGAAATGTAGCTTGGCTGGTGGTGAGAAAGGCCCTCCCCGTCAGATCCATCTAACACACCAGGAGTCTTACCTTCTCTGCAAGTTGCCCTCGAGGTAGCTGTGGTGGGGAAGAGACCGTTGTTCACCTCTCTGCCATAGTGCACCGAGGGACTGGGAATTGTACAGACCCCTTGGGCTGTACGGCTCACAATAAATGAATACACTGAATACTAAATGTATCATAATTGTATTGAAGCACCTCAGAGTGCAACATGATGTACGTCAATAACTTGAATATCATTGCACTGTCTGACTGTCTGTAATGACTATATTGAAATGCTGGTAATATTCATTGATTGTATTGAAGCACCTGATGATCTATGTGTAAAAGTTGAATCTGATTGCACTTTTTGTGCTGGCCATTTTAGAAATGTTTTGTAATGTTCTTTCAGATATTTTATGAATAAAGTACATTTTTCCAAAAAAGCCTTTAGAGTACTGATTGTGGCTGAGGAAGAGCAAGAATGATTCCTCCAGACACAACAAGCTACCCAGTATTGGGACAGGTTATAAACAGTATTGTGATCTCACAGTGTTGGTATTCCTCTGTACAATCTGTCTACACCCTTCCTTCACCACCAGATATCCTTCAACCTCCATCTGCTCACTCACCACCTTTACAGCCACCTTTATTGTAAGATTTTAATGTAACAATTTCTATTGCTCTTTTAATTGTGATCTACCTGTAAATCAGCTTTGAATTAACTCACTTTAATTTACTTTTGTCCGTATGAGATTTAACCAATTAAGATAAGGCAGGATCCTTTGGATAGCAGGTTTCAGAAAGTCTACTAAAGAAAAAGTCTGTTAATCAAACTTTTGGATAATGACTTTTACAACTTCACCCAATTGCCCAATCCATTGATGCGTTGCTAATTTCCACCCTCTCTCAGGTTTTTAGTCTTTGATCTTGAATTTGCTTATGGAGACTGACACATGAGTCTTCAAATTCTGGCCAAAACGAACCCTTTTCATGACCCTGTTTTTATCCCTTTTTTGGTCAGGCTATTGTTAGCTTATTGGTTGGTTCTAGCAGTTGTTAGGTTAATTCAATTGGTCTTTAATTACATAACACCTCATTTCAAAAGGACAGTTTATGGCAGACAATAGCTACTTTACTTACTAATCTTGACCAGATTGTGAAAAACGAGACTTATTCTTGAGCCAGATCTTGGCAGACAATGATGACCTATAGCTTCTTAAAAGTTAGGAAAATACCTTTGTCTGAACAATTTCTGCTAGCTCTGCTTTTTCTGAAGACATTTAAGCTTATACAGTATTAATTTAAAATTAAATTCCAGTCACTCAGCAATCACCTTGATTCACTAATTATAGCTTAATCAAGGTTCATTATTTTGCAATCATTTGTTTCATGACTTTTAATACAAAATCAATATATGTAGTCAATAAAAAGGTACAGATGTGAAATGCCTGCAGGAAGCCTCATTTTAGTGTTATAATGGCTTCCTTGACCTTATTACTTATAACAGTGCATACAGTATAAAAGTGATTGATTGTTAAGATTAAATTTGACTACCCAGGCCTTTACTAGAATTTTACTACATGACCTTTACTAGAATTTACTAGAATTACCTGCTGTCAGGTCAGATTTGCTGCAGACTGGTATTGTAGGACTTCTTGTTGACAGGCCTCTAGCCTGACACTCAGATTGGTTGTAGGCAGGAAAGCTGCTGAAAAAGCTTAAAGGTATCTGGTAGTTACAAACCACAGGGCATTACTTTTCTGATTTTAAAACAGCAACCATCCCAAGCACTCATCTGCATGGATTAAAATACAGGCTATTGTAGCTCTTTTTCACTCTCAACCTCAGCGAAGGGATGGATTTGAAACATCAAAACCATCTCTCACTCAGGGCTGGATTCTCGCTACTGTTGCGGGTAGCTTGAGTCTCGAAATTTTCCGATTTGGCAGACACAACTTGGTTTAAAGTCCCCAGTTAGAACCAGCCTCCACTGTCGCCCTTTATCTTCCCTTGTCCATCTTCCATCTGGAGAAGGCGGCTGTCTGATGACTCTCCCCTGCCTCTGAGCACTTGTTAATGTACTTTATTTCTAGGGGTTGGTTTATAAAGAATGAATACAGGTCAGGTACCCAAGATGTCAGGATGGTCACTTACCCCACGTCCATCACTCAGCTTGAGGTCGCTTTTTATTTTACTTCATGCTGAGGATCATTTGCAAGCCTTTACCAGACACTCCTATAGATTAAAGAATACATAAGGCTCCAGAAGACTCTCTGCTATCAATTCCGAAATGTAAACACTTTTGTTTTGCCTCAGTTCCTGGCTGCTAAGAATGTGTTTTTCCTGAAGAGAGATAGAAACAGAAAGCATACAACCATCTGTTAAGGTTTTATAGTACAATGCCGCTAATTCTATAATATTCTTAAAGACACCATTTCTTATACCTCCATCAACTCCATGTTCCCCCTGCCACCTTCATGGCCTCCTTGTTCCCTCCATGTCCTCCATGCCCTCCAAAGCATCCATGATCCTCTTTCCGCCTCCACGCCCCCTTTGTCCTGTTATGTACAGGACCAATTAACCATATAGCAACAATGGCAAGAGCAGAAATGCTGAGGGAAAAGAAAAACACCCATTCAGAAATCTGTTTTAAAAAAATCTGCTATTCCTACAACCTTATAAAAATGTCAAGCAAACAGGGTGGTTATGGTATCACTATAGCTACTTCACATCTTTTAACCTTGACCAAATAAACATACAGACATTGATTAAAGAAATCGTAGAAAGAATAACATAATATGACCACATAAAGATGCCAATCAAGTGAAATGCACACTCCACTGCAGTTGCCCAAGCAGAACTCTTGCTGAGATAATGTACTTAGAGATTTGGAATCTCAGCCAAATATATATAATGGGCCTAGGTGGAAAATCAGATGTCTGGCCATAAGTCTTTGTTGATACAGTTGCCACATTGGCCACAATCGGATCAGCCATGATCTTGTGGAAAGGCAGTGTAGGCTGGAGGGTCAGCAGAGAGGAAGCAATGAGTCCTCTGTGAGTTCCAGGGAAGAATGTGAGATGGTACAGGTTAGGAAGACTCAGCAATCTGAATGATTCATCCTTGCACATCTGGTGGAAGAATTGAATTGTGCAAATAGGTCTTACTGTTTGTGGATGGTTCACGATTCCCTGTAAATCGAGAAAAGTGATTTTCGATGGTCACTTGACATCACGACTTAGTAAAATGGGGTGGTGTGAACCCTTTAGAAGCTGAGTGTGATGCTGAATTGGTTTCCTATAAATACTGTAATTCTGCAGATAGTGGGAAATAAGGTACAACTATGGCCTGGAGTTTCCAGATAGCGATTAGTCAATCTTCCTTTTAGTTTGTTTGTTACAAAGCCTTAAAACTTGGAGTCTTGCCGTGAAAAATAAAAGTGGTCATTGGGAACTCAAATATCCTTTAAAAGTTATTAATCTCTCTGGAGGTTGTGACATGGCCTAGATGGTGGAAAGATTCCAGGATACAATCTCGAAAAGAATAGAGAACACTTTATACATAACAGCCAACACACCATCATTGACCAACACCATTATAAAAACAATGACTTGTTCTTTTTGAAGCATCATAAGTCTATCAGTATGCCCTCAGGAAACATCAGCTTCAATGTTTGTTTATAAAGAAGATTTTATTTGTGCCACCCATACTCTTATCTGACCTGCCACCATTCCTGCCGCCCGTAGAGAAACAGCCCACCTGACACATTAGCATTCCCCTCAAAGCAACAGATAAAAACCCTGGGAGGTGCATAAAATGATAATGGGGTTCAAGGAGAATGTATTCCGCCAAATGTCAGAAACAAGCAAGTTAGTTATGGGGAAATGTGGACTAATAAAGAACTAAAGAGAAAAGTGAATCTGAAGAAACAAACTTGGAAGAAAGACCTAGGTACCAAAGGAGAGGATTTAAAAACCTTCAGAAAAATTACAAAAGCAAATTATCAAGGGCTATAAAAAAAAGTAAAAGAAAAGGGAATAGTAAAATATGCTGAAAGGCTGAGGTGAGGTATGTGAAATGGGAGGATGTGGATTATAAACACCAGCACAGAGTAGGTGGGTAAAATATCCTATGTCTGTGATGCATCTTCTATGTCATTCTAACTAGCAGCAGTGTGTAATGGTATTGCAATACATAGAGAAAGTGCAGGAAACTGAGTCTTTTATCAAGCATCTTTCATTAATTTACCACCTACCTCCTCCTCTCACACAGATTCTCCTCTCTGCCTTTTCAGGTTTTCAGCACTGCTGTTCCTCCCCGGTTATATTTCACTGTCACTAGTTGTAGGGCAGCTTTCACTTTGGAGGAAGGCAGAACATTAAGGGTATGTGATTGACATGGATATTTTCCTCTGTATTAATGTATGTAGAAAGTGGTGTTGAAATATGTCTGTGCAATGGCTAAGGATTAGCCTTTGTTCTTTGACAAAGAGAGTTGTTAGTGTGGATTTGAGTGAAGATGGGGTGTGTGTGTTTGCAGAGGGTATTATTTAAAAAGGTGAATTCCCTGGGAACCCAGCTGCTGAGAAAGAAGGAAAATGAGAGATAAGGAGCTGAGTTAAGGATGCCTGAGTGGTAGAGGCTGCACAGACACACTGGGCTGAATGGCCTCTTTCTGTGCTGTATCATTCTAGGATTCCAATCGAAATAAAATACACCACACAATATTGAGGTGTGTTTCTCAGGTGAATACGCTTGGGATGCAGTTTCTTAGTCTAGTCCTTTATACAGCTATACAGAATGTTTGAGGTTCATTGATTCTATATCTGGTGAAAATAAACCCTAAACACACACTGCTGAGAATCAGAAACTATAAAAACCTAATCTCCCTGGCAAGGTGCTTGATTCTCATTGGACAGCGTACAGGAATTTCTCCACTGAGTATGAAAGGTTCTGTTTTTGGAACAGTTCATCACTGTCGCTGGTGTGAGTGAGAGAGTGAAGCAGCAGGACCAGTCACTCTGCATTAAGATGGTGACAGTGTGAGAACTTCATTGGTAAACTCTCCTTTTTCAAGGAAGCAGTGCAGGTAAGGAGCATGGAATCAACAAACTGAGTGGAGTTATTAAAATTATGAGGGAGAATTATATTCAACAATTTAAACAAAATTACAGCTCAACTCTAAAGGTTGTTATGAGTGAGTTCCCTCGTTATCTCAATTCCTTTCTCCTCTTCAAGTTCTGGATGTGTTCAAAACACTCATTTCAAAAAGTGAAGAGTTTTATTCTGGGGTTTAATAGGCGCATGGGTGAAAATGAAGCTTTTTCCAAAGAAACAAAGCGTAGGAAATGTCTCCTAATAAAATGTTGATGGCTGTGTATTTATCGAAACCAGGCTGTAGTACCTTATAAGAAACAGGATGTTAGGTTGCTCTCAGGAGAGGTGGCATTACCATCGATAGAGAAAGAGGAAACTGATTGGAAGCCAAAATAAAAAATCAGCAACAAAACGTGCAAATCTCATCTTGCTTTTTTTTGTCTTTCCCATCTGTCTAAGAATTGCAAACAATTAATCCCTTTAAATGAGTTTTTTTTAATATTCTGTCATGTGATGTGAACATCACTGGCAAGGCTAGTATTTGCTGTCCATTTCTAATTGCCCTTGAGGTGGTGCTGTTGAAGAGGCCATTATAATATTGCTTGATATATCACTGCATGAATACTTAGCACCTTCATAATATTGCTGTGTCCATTATTTTCTCATAGGCATTTATCTTCAATGGATTTACAAATATTCATTAACTTTCTTTCATGTCTAAACATAGTCACAGGACTGGATTTAATGCTCTTTCCTGTGCTGAGTTTGGTGGTGAGGAGGGCATTTAATTGGGGGAGATTATGGCAGGTGTGGACCCCACCACCTTCCCACCTAAACCTCGATTATGCCCATGGCTTGAAGGCCCATGGACAGCTTTCTTTCCTCACTGCCAGTTGGGGCCCTAAAGTAGTAATCACTGCCCAATAAAGGGTCTTTTCTTTTTCCTTTTATTCATTCATGGGATGTGGGTGTCGCTGGCAAGCTCGACATTTATTGCCCAACATTAATTGTACTTGAACCGAGTAGCTTGCTAGGCTATTCAGAGGGCAGTTAAGTGTCAATCACATTGCTGTGGGTCTGGAGTCACATGTAGGCCAGACCAGGTAAGGATGGCAGATTTCCTTCCCTAAAGGGCTGTGGTGAACCAAGTGGGTTTTTACAACACTCAATGATAGTTTCATGGTCACCATTACTGTGACTAGCTTTATATACCAGTTTTATTAATTGAATTGAATATATACACATGTAAGGAGCTTGAGATAGTTTTAAGTAAGTTTTGTGTGTGTGCATTTGTGTGTGTTAGGAATAAGCTATAGCCTTCAGTTTAGGTTTAATTAGTTTATCTTCAGTTAGGGGAAAGTGGCAGTGGTGTAGTGGAATTGTTACTAGCCTGGTCTTCCAGCAATCCAGTGCAATATCCTGGGGACCTAGGTTCAAGTCCCACCATGGCAGAGACATTTGAACTCACTAAAAATCTGGAATTTGAAGTCTGATGATGACCACAGAGCCATTGCTGACTGTTGTAAAAATCCATCTGGTTCAAGAAGGAAAATCTACTGGCCTACTTGTAACTCCAGAGTCACAGTAATGTGGTTGATTTATAAATGCCCTCTGAACAAGGGTAATTAGGGATGAGCAATAAACACTGCCCTCTCTAGTGATGCTCAGCATGTCTGGAGCTTTGTTTGCATGCCTGCCTTTTAATGAGGTATTATGACCCTTGGGCCTGAATTTTTCCCTCGTCGGGTGGGTTCGGCAGGAGTGAGCGGGGGCGGTCACAGAGCTGACCGCCGCCCACAATCGGCTCCACACCGCCATTTTACATGGGCGGGTCAGTTAATGCCCAACCAGCATAATACGTGAGTGGCAGTACTCAGCGCTACTTCTCGTGGGCAGGGGGAGGAGGGAGAGTCAGGGCCAGCACTCTTGCGCGCATGCTGTGAAAGAACACTTCGATCTCCTTGAGGCACGGAGCTGCCTCAGGGAGATTGAAGCACTTTTGAAAACAATAAATAAAATCAATAAAAATTTAATGAAACATGTCCCCTCATGTGACTGTGTCACATGAGATGGGACGTGTTTTTATTTTTCAGGAAAATCTTTTATTTAATTCATAAAAGCTTTAGGAAACTTCATCCCGCTCGTGGGTCCGGTTTCCTAAAAAACATATAGTTTGGACAGACAGTGCAAACTTGACATTAATTACTTTGTTAATGGCCTTAATAGGCCTTTTAATTATTGGCGGGCACGCGCCAGAGTGGGCTGCATGCCCACCGAACAAAACGTCATGAGACAGCTCAATGATGTCGGCATGCATGCCCGACGTCATCGCACTTCTTTTTACGTGCCGGCTTGTCGGGCCCGCCCTCGCACACGGACTGAAAAATGCTGGCCTTGAAGTGAAGAGCTATGTCACCAAGTTAGTCGTTTATGGAAGTTAAAACAAAGTAGAGAAGAAAATCTGTGTTGTTGCCCAGCAACAGGAGACCTACAGAGATACAGAAAAGCAGTTTGAGTTTAGTTGGAAGAAGGTGCCAGAAGAAGCTGGACACAGGAGAAGGAACTGCAGGGATCAGGTCCCAAAGAAAAAAGAAGAAAGTCCCAAAACCATGGAGTGGAACAGGAAAAGGTTCCAAGATGACAGTTAAGTCAACGGACAAGTACAGGAATCCAGAACAGATCCTGTTCAGTGAAGTTAAAGTAAGGAGCAGAGGAAAAGGCTCCAAATTAAAGACAGAAAGCCGCAAGAAGCAGTATCAAGGCAAAGTGGGATTGCAAGAAGCCAGAAGATCCAAGGAGATAGCCATAAGTGGGTTTCTCCTTACTATAGGCCTATGAAGCAGTGGTGTTCTATGACATGGCTGAGTTTATGAGTGTATGCATGAAAGGTGAAGCTTGAATGCATGTGGCAATCAAGGAGAGAGGAACATCGGAAGGAGAGATTGAAACTGGGAGAAGGATCCTTTCTGAAGATGCCCAAGTGAAAGATAGAGATTGGAATCGGCCAATATTTACACTATGTGCAGTAACGAGTGGGAAAAAGGATGTTTTACCCACCAGCCGTAATGACAGTTTTTCACACTGTATTGCTTGCTTCCCACCTCATTAATTGTATAGTCACAGGAAACATGTTGCCTCGCTGGTGGGCGATCTCTGAATCACCTCCATGCTGTTACCACATCATTTCCTCACTCTGGGTGCCATTTCTAAACTGCAGCCGCGCACACAGTTCTCAATGCTTGCAGCCCAGGACTATTCCAGGGAATGTATGGCTCTGAGAGCCAGGAAGAGTTCAGGGACCTGTCACTGGAATACCTTTTGGAAGCCTGTCGTAATGTCCTACACCCTGGCCCTGGCCACAGCAGGTCCAGCCATCTCACCATTCCGGCTTGGGAGGTGGTGACAGTGATGGTCAGTACCAACGCTGCACAGAAGAGGTTGGCCATTCAGTACAGAAAGAGGATGAATAATCCCATCCCAAGGCAAGGCAACCATCTCATAACTCTAAACTCACACACTCAGAAGCCCTTCACACAGTCACTGGCATTTCACTCACTGTCAGCTTAAGGGACATCACCACTCACTCTCTCACACACACCCTCACATCTCCATCTGGACTCATCTCTCCTGGAGACTGCCTCCTCAGCCTGCACTATCTTGAGGCCACTTGCGCAGATCAACATGTGCCCCCATGGATACCCTGGGATGCCCCCTTCCCCTGTACAGCCCTCACCCTGTAGCTTCTTCCCTTGCCTGAGGCCACTTCTACCCTTTCCACAAGCAAGCCATAGTCCTGCATCTGTTGAAAAGCCACCCCTGTGTTACGGGTGATAAACAAACTTCAAAGTCCCGAGCAAGGTGCAGCTCACCAGGTGTATGCTGCTTATGTACACTGTGAAACACGTGTGCCCGGGTGATCCAGAATTGTGGGGATGATTGTGATGGACAGGGATTATAATTATATGTGGATGTACTAAAATGACATTCCTGATGTCCGGCAGTGGGAAACGTGGCCCTTCATTGACGGGTGGAGTGGACGATCACAAACTGGTTTCACAACATCATGAAACCGATTTTTGGCCTTCCCGCCACATCGTCTACTCATGCTCACCATGACGCCCAGCAGCAATGGGGATGGAAAATTCCAGCCAGAGTTTCCGTGAGAGCAGTTGGTTCACAGTGTGACGAGGGAGCCATAAAAGTTGCTTTGGGCGGCATCTGTCACTTGATCTTGGAGTGTGGTAAGTCTGACCACAGGTCACCTATTGCTTTACATGGACTGTATACTTACTGTGAGCATAAGGTAACATGCACATCTGTATATGTTTTTTATTCATTCAAGGGATGGGGCATCACTGACTAGAGGAGCATTTATTGCCCATTCCTAATTGCCCTTGAGAACTGAATGGCTTGTTAGGCCATTTAAGTACCAAGTACATGTGGTTCTGGAGTCACATGAAGGCCAGATTTTTTTTTTTCTCTGAATGGGATTAGTGAACCAGATGGGTTTTCACAACAATTGTTTCACAATCATCATTACACTTTTAATTGCAAATCTATTTTTAGTTTTTTTTCACCATATGCCATGGTGGGATTTGAGACCAAGCCCCCAGAGTAATAGCCTGAGCCTCTGGATTTTGATATAGTGACAATACCTCTATACCACTGCCTCACTTTTCTACGAAGGTTTAGTCGTGGGTGATGGAGTTGTGTAATATAGTTAGTTCATCTGTTCTTGATTAATTAATGGTTTATCCTTTTGTTAAAATTCAATAGCAGCCCTGTGAACCTGTTCAGTAAATACCCTCTGTGGTTTCACAAAAATAAAAGTAAAATAGTGATCTTTCAAGTGAGGTTTCATTCTAGAAACTGACTTGTCCAGTAATAACATCAGCTGGGGTCATAGCATATACCAGTTTTTTTAATTGAATTGAAGTTTCCCAGCTTCTGTGGTGGGATTTAAACCTGTGGCCCCAGACCAATAGCCTGGGACTCTGGATTACTCACCCAGTAACATTACCACTACGTCACCATCTCTCCCATCACCTTATTGCCATCACTAGATTTAACCCGCTGGTGGGCAGGCCTGTCACCACATGTGAGCATGATACATAAACCCATGCAGGTTGCGCATGGTGTCCTGGGGATGTGCTCGCTCAAATGTATTCTGTGCTTGCTCGAAGGACCAGGCATCAGGAAAGGTGGTACCCACTGAAAAGTATCTCCTTGCCCTTGCTGCTGACGCCCCTACCAGCCTCCCTGTCACAACACCCACCCTGTGAAACTCTTCCTATCAGTACTCTTTGGCCTCTGTTGCAGTGTGACCCTGGGTCTCCAGAGGGTGTTACTCTGGCAGCTGCCACCACCTTCCTGGTGGAGCTGCTGAGGAAAATGCTTCCTGTCCCTGGGGTCCTGGTCCAGTGGAAGGTTCGCCAGTGTCCTGTTAATTGCCTGATTGACTTGTCATTCGGAAGTTCTTCACCAATGGAGCCAATACAGGTCTCTCGCCAGCTTTCTAGCTGGCAATCAAAATTCCCCTTGCCTCCATAAAACTCCTCCCCAACAAAGTCAGTGAGTAACACACATCAACTGTTGGCTGCAGACTCTAGACTGACTGAGGGTGAAGTACAGGTAGCCCGATACAAATTCCTGGTCACTGACCCTGTCTGTTAAATCGATCACAGCCAATCACTGACCTGCCCCTTCTCCCAGGTCTCACATTCAGCTGTCAGTCAAAATCACCAACTCCAGACAGAACTGATTCTTTGATCTGAACCAGAAACCTCGGTCCGTTTGTTTGAAGATTCTTTGAATCGATGGGTGGAATTCTCCCATCCCTTCACGCCAGTGGGATCTTCCGGCCCTGCTGTGTGAATGGGGATTTCAATGGCTTGCTGACCCCACCGTGGGGGAACTCACCAGGGGGGGTGGGGGGTGGGGTTGGGGGGAGGGGGGTGGCTGGAAAAATCCCCCCCATGTCAGGACAACACATTGTACCAGACATAGCCATTCAAACAGTACTTTAATAATGTCGACAACTCTACATTCAATCAACATCAGCAGAACCATTACCCTGTGACTGAAGCTAAATTGTAGATTTTTCTCAATGTCAGTGACACTGGAATTATCCCCGGACTGTGTGTCTGTTCTCCAATGTGACCTCATCATGACCCTGTACCATGTGTGGAGATTATTTAGCTATTCAGAATATATTCCCACTGATATTTACTGTCTCTGTGTCTGGAAAGGATGGAAATTCCAGAACTGCTGCAACAGTTGATGTGACCGGAGTATCCGTTGTATTTGAGAGCTAAATGAAAGCTCCTCACTGCAACCTTCTGGGAGTGAGTCACTCTCAAACTGGTTTTCTGCATTGAATACCAGGATGGGAACAACACCAATGGGGAGGAGAGTTGAGAGCACATCCACATCACTATAGGATAGGGGATTGCACAGCGGGCACAGCAGGTGTAGAGTTGGAGTCGTCGTGAGGGCTTTGATAGTCAGGGGGACAGGGTCTCTGACATGGGTACTGCATAGTGTGTTGCCTCCCTTCGTGTCAGGTTAAGAGATATCACAGAAAGAGTGACGAATATTTTGCAGAGAGAAGAGAACATCCAGAAGTCATGGCCAATGTGAGAACCAATGACAATGGGAGGAAAAAAGTTGAGTTCCTGCAGGCAGAGTTTCAGGAGCCAGAGAAGAATTTAAAAATAGGTTTTCCATAGTAGTCAATTAGTGACATACGTTGGTGATTATAGGAATAGTTAATTAATTAACTAGTGCTCTGGGGACACTTAAACTAAGTTGACAAGTGGATGGACACCAGGGTGAATCATTAGAGAGGAGAAATGAGCTGCATAGAAGACTTGGGAGAGGCAAATAGCATTCGGGTAAGGAATAGTTCAAATATAAGAGGGATTGGACAAGGGTAAATACGGAGGCATCTAAGATGACTGCGGAGTACATTTACAGAAATGTAGAGAGTGTTAAATGAGATCGGTGAGCTGTAGGCACAAATTACCACATGGAACTATGTTATAGTGGCAATTACAGGGATCTGGCTCAAAAAAGAGGAAGATTGGGAACTTAATATCCTTGGCTACAAAGCATTCAGGAAAGCTAGGGAAAGGAAAATGGAGATGGTGATGAATGATCAACAATTAGTGAAACTATTATATCACTGATATAATTGCAGGATCAAATACAGAATCCATATAGTTCGAATGATGGAACAAAGGAGGTATGACACTATTGGGTGTACACTATAAATCACCAAGCAGTGGGAAAGAGATAGAGGAACAAATCTGGAGGGAAATACAGAAAGATGCAAGGACCACAGGGTAGTGATAATGGGGCTGTCAATTACGTATATCTGGTGACAACGTCTGTGCCCACATAACCCTGTTGTTTTGGAGGAGGGGACATAGCACCATGAACCTGTAGACATGCTCCAGTTAGTATTGTAGGGCTTCTCAGAACCGTTGCTTCAGCACACACTTACATTCCCATCTAGCTTTGTATCTTCAGCAAGTTTAGACACACTACTCTCTGTCTCTTTGTCTTAGTTTTTAATATAGTTTGTAAATACCTGTGGTCCTAGCGCTGATCATTGCTGCATTCCACTATTCATAGCCTGCCAACTTGATAATGCCCCATTTATTTCCTCTCTTCCTTTCCTGTAACCAAACCTCCATGCATACATTAATATCACCCCACAAGATGCCACTTTAATTAAGCTAATGGCAGAGTGATGATAATCAGGAGTAACGTGTGGTGATACACAATTCACCAGATATCTCCATCACATTAAAAGTTCCTGGCTGATTGGCATGTTAATAACAATGTGCACTGTTCAGGCGTCATTAATTTAACACCAAAATCTGGTCCCAACCAGATACAAACATCCCGACCTGCTGAATGTTTGTTTCTGGGACCTGCCAGGAATTGGAATGACAAAATTCCCAGCGGATAAATACCTGAGGGAAATGAAATTTAAAAGATATGATTTCTTCATCATCATCTCACACAGTCGATTCACAGAAAATTATGTAAACTTGCTAAAGAGGTTAAATGACTGGGGAAGAATATTTACTTCATTCAATCTAAAATTGATAATGATTTCGAATCAATGGGAAAGGAATGGAGGAAATTTAATGAAGAAGAAGAACTGGAAAAGATCCGGAGTTTTTGTGTCAGGAGCCTGCAAGAGGTGGGAATCCCATCACCCAGTGTTTTCCTGATATCAAACTTTAATATAAATCTGTATGATTTTATCTGTTAAATAAAGCTCTTAAAGATGATCTTCCGAATATAAAGAAAAGTGTGTACATACTGGTGCTTCCGAACCTAAATTTGGAAATTGTACAGAAGAAAAGTGAAGAGCTAAACAAACAAGTCAGGATCTTGGCCATAGTTTCCAGAGTGCCAGCAGCAGCAGTGCTAGTTCCTGGTCTGTCATTTTGTTGTAACCTTGGGATAATGATTGGTGCACTAAAGAATTTCTGTAACTGTATGGATCTTAATGACTCTTTTCTTCAAAGACTGGCCAAAATGACAGGTAAATCTCCAGAAGATCTGAAAGCAGTGGTGACAAGCCCCTTGGTGGGTGAAATAACACTTGAAGTAATAAAAGCATTAGCATACGGTCTTGCTTATGTCAGTGTACTTGGAGTTGAGAATGCCCTTGATATTATACTAATCTTGAGTAGCATCGTTGCACTAGCAGCAATACCACTTGTGACTTACAAGCTGCTAAGTGTTGCACTGGATGGTCTGACAGAGGATGCAAAGAGAGTGGTGAAGGCTGCATTTGGGACTGATTCAATTCAGTGAGTCAATGCTGCAGCTGATATATTTAAGGGGTTTAACCCAAATGTTACAGGTATTCTATTCTACATTTATTTATTCCATTTATTTGAATTCATTTCTGGAAATATTCCTCCACCATTTCAGGGAAGGGGACTCCATGGATCAACGTTTGGTGAAATAGTTTGTCTGGGGTCAATATAAAAAGAGAGACTCAGGAATTTGAACTTTTAAAGAATCTATTAAATTTCACAGACACACTGCACCCGGACCATTCCCTTCATTCAATTTCACACACACATTGCACCCAGACCATTCCCTTCATTCAATATCACACACACACACTGCACCCAGACCATTCCCTTCATTCAATTTCACAAACATTCTACACCTAGACAATTCCCTTCATTCAATTTCACACAACCAATGCACCCAGGCCATTCCCTTCATTGAATATAAAAACAAAGACATTTGCCTTCTTCCTACAATCATACAATCATAGAGCACAGGCACTGGCCATTCAGCCCATCGTTCCTGTTGCCAGAAATGACTGTGTTCTTCAATGATGAAGGTGGATTCAGTTTCCATGTCCCAGTCCCTTCTCTGTGATGTTCCTGTGTGATTCATAAGAAGAATATCATTACTGCAATGGACAACATATGTTTGTCTCTCAGTGATGACAAACTCATTGATACTGTGGATTGATTCTCAGTGTCAGGAAATTTTGCATTTCCACCCATGTAGATGTCAATCATACCAAGTTATATTCACAGTAGGTATATTACAGTACAGTTTTACTCCAGCAAATACAATACAGGCACTAATTAAGAGGTAAACCCATTTTTCAATGCTCTCAGAAATTTTGCCACCTTCACCATACATCCGTCTAGATCCTGGTCTTAGGACTATTGCAGCATCAAACAATGTCTGTCAGAAAAGAGATGAATTCTCCACAGTTATTCAGCCTCTACTTCCCCATTGCTGTAGTGCGGGGATTACCAAACACAAGTGTCTCTGGTGCTTAGGCTCATGCACTTCGTAATTAGGCCTGAGTGGTTAGATTTCAGTTGAACTTGACCATTCTTAGGACATTTTTATATTGTATCCACTGTAAGAATTAACAAGGTCAAGGAAGCTACCTTGATACTAACATAGAGCTCAAGAAACCATTTTGTGCGCTGTACGATGTTTTCTGTATATATCAAATGTATTAATCAAAATTGCTGTATTGGGATAGTCACCAGTCAGATGATTGAACAAGCAGCGAGCTTTAATTGAGTTACAATGATGACTGTGAAACCATTGTCGATTGTCATAAAAACCCATCTGGTTCACTAATGTCCATTAGGGAAGAAAATCTGCCGTCCTTAGATGTTCTGGCCTACATATGGCTCCACAGCAATGTGGTTGACTCTTAAATGCCCCCTGAACAAGGGCAATTGGGGATAGGCAATAAATGCTGGCCTAGCCAGCAATGCCTACCTCCCATGGATGAATAAAATAAAACCAATAATGAATCAATAATTATATTAGAAAGACTACATCTTATTTTGCATTAAAGCTTCTTAAGTTGCTAATTAATTGTAAGTCTCTGTGTCTGTGAAAGTCTGAGCAATTTAGATAAGATGTTCTAGCAAGTGCAACTCTTAGGGCCTCTGATAAGCCTTGAAAAGTTTTCCACGACTTTCAAAGAATTGGGCTTTTAGAAACAGGTATTGAAATTTTATGTTTAGTGAGTTGTTCAAAGTCAACAGGAAAGACAATGTGAAACAGTTCCATTGTATTCTTGAGGGAGATCATGAGCAAAAGTTGTTCTGTAACCGAGAATCAAATAAATTAACTTAGCAGCAGCACAAAGCAATTTCAAGTTTGATGAAGCCTAACTCTGGTGTAGGTGATGGTCACTTAGGGGTTCAAAGCAGGGGCTCTGCAGAGATTCTCAGTAGTCAAGTCTGAAGACTCCCGAGGCAAGAAATGCCAAGTGAAGTTGTGTCAAAGAGGAGTTCAGAGGGGGTCACGCTTCAACGGACTGATCTCCTGGTTGAGGTTGTAGAAGATTATTGTATTAAAGTTGTTACCTATCCCACTTTTCCTTGAATAAACTGCTTGAGCATTTATCATCCAAGGAGTCCTGCTTTTGCTTTAATAGGTTAAGTCCTGTCTGAAGGAAAGCAAATTTATTAAATAACAAGTTGTGGTGGCTGAAATCAATTATGTTACAGATGACAGGATCAGATAACAGTGAGATGCTGAAATGCCGCTCAGCAGCAGGCACGGGAGAGAAACAAGCTGTGGTTGGAGGAGCAGCGAGCTGCAGGATGCTGAGTGATGGTGCATGAGCCTGAGCAGTGGGGAGAGAGCAGCAGCTGCTGGACAAAATGCTGTCCGAGTGGAGACAGATCACAAAGACACAAGGGGTGCAGGAGGGTTGGGTGAAGGCTCGCTGAGTAACTGGGATGGAGGTGTTGCGAAGCGGGACTGCTGAGTGAGTAGGTGGGAGGAGAGAGGCATTGAGATGAGGGGCAGCTGAATGAGTGGGGTGGAGGAGATGGGGAAAAGGGGCCTCTGAGGGAGCGAATGGAAAGAGAGGGAAATGGGGATGAGAGGCTGCTGGAGAAAGAGTGAGGGGAGAGAGGAGTTGGGAATTGGGGCTGCTGAGTGAGTGATAGAGGGAGGGGTAATTGGGAAGAAGGGCTGCTGAGGGAGTGAGTGAGGGAGAGGGTAATTAGGAACAGGGGCTGCTAAGTGAGTGAGTAGTGCTGAAATTTCATTCTGCAATATTCCCTTTTGCTGAATAGATTTCAAGCAATATTCCTCATCCATTTCAGGGGAGGGTTTTCATGGTAAGGTATTTGGTGAAAGAGTTTACCAGGGTGTGATATGAAGAGAGAAATCAACATTAAAACAATTTTAAAGGGCCAAAACAATTTCCCTCACAAACTGCACCCAGACCATTCCCTTCATTCAATTTCACACACACACATTGCACCCAGACCATTCCCTTCATTCAATTTCATACACACATTGCACCCAGACCATTCCCCTCATTCAATTTCACACACACACTGCACACAGACCATTCCCTTCATTCAATTTCACGCACACACTGCACACAGACCATTCCCTTCATTCAATTTTATACACACATGCTGCACCCAGACCATTCTCTTCAATCAATTTCACACACACACTGTATCCAGACCATTCTCTTCATTCAATTTCACACACACACTGCACCCAGACCATTCCCTTCATTCAATTTCACACACACACATTGCACACAGACCATTCCCTTCATTCAATTTCACACACACACATTGCACCCAGACCATTCCCTTCATTCAATTTCACACACACATTGCACCCAGACCATTCCCTTCATTCAATTTCACACACACACTGCACACAGACCATTCCCTTCATTCAATTTCACACACACTGCACACAGACCATTCCCTTCATTCAATTTCACACACACACTGCACACACACTGCACACAGACCATTCCCTTCATTCAATTTCACACACACACTGCACGCAGACCATTCCCTTCATTCAATTTCACACACACATGCTGCACCCAGGCCATTTCCTACATTCAGTTTCACACACACACAAACTGTACCCAGACCATTCCCCACATTCAATTTCAAACACATAATGTATCCAGGCTATTTCCGACATACGACATAAAAACAAAAACATTTTTCTTGTTCCTAGAATCATGGAATCATACAACACAGGATGTGGCCATTCAGTCCATCATGCCTCTAGTCTGTATTCTTCAATGATAGTCATGGATTCAGTTTCCATGTCCAGCCCCTTCTCTGTGGTATTCCTGTTTGATTCATAACAAGAGCAGCGTTATTGAAATGGACAACCCTGGGTTTACAGTGGAGTGAAACCCACTTGGATTATGTATTTCACTCTCAGATTGTGGGTAATTTTCACATTGTTCCTTTTTCCCCACCAATGAAGATGTCATTTTCACCAAGTTTCATACCCAACAGGTGACTAGGTTAACAATGCCGTTTTAGTTCCAGCACACACTGATCACAATACAGAGACTTATTAAGTGGAAGGCCATTTTCCAATGCTATTAAACCATTAGCCACTTTCACTGTACATCCCTCTTGATCCTGGCTTTAGAACTATTGCTTCATCAAACAGTGTCTGTCCGAAAGGGGATCAATTCTCTACAGTTCCAATAAATCTTGTTTTGTCTGAGAAGCAGCAGAACCTGAGAATGAGATGGAAATGAAGAGGGGTCAGGATCAGACTGTAGTCTGGCAGTGAGAATACAGACTCCCCGTCATATATATTATCCATCACATAGAGACATCTTGACCATCCCTCATACAGACCTTCTGTTACAAACCATTCCTCCTACAGACCATCCTTCCTACAGGCCATTCTTCCTATGGACCGTTGTTCAGATAGGCCACTGCTTGTAGGCTGTCCTGCGCATACATGCATCCCCCATACAGACTGCCCATCATACAGAACACCTGACATATACGCCATTGATCACACAGCCCACACAGCCCCTGGGCAACCCTCATTTAGTATATCACACATATATGTCATACCTTATACATACCACCCTTGATATGGATTGTCTGTCATTTCAGCTGCCCCTCATCCAGATCACCTTTCACATCAGCAGTACAACTTACAGGCCATCATTCATATAGACCGATCTTCAAACAGACACGTAGAAATGCTCATATAAACCGTTCTAATATTGACAATGCTTCATTTTCTGTTATTCTGATCGCCTATCATACAGACCACTCATAATACAGACCATCCATCAGATAACACCCGCCATACAGACCTCTTCTTGTCCAGGCCACCCCTCCTACAATGATTTCTCATACAGACAGCCTCCTTATTCTGATCTCCTCTCGTGCAGAACATCCTTCATACAGACTACAACTCGTGCAGATCACCTCTTATTCAGACCAACTCGTCAAAGCCTGCCATTTGATTAAGCATCCCTCATACACAGACCATCACTCATCTAGCATACCCTAAATAGAAGCCCCCAAACCTCCCCCCAAAGACAGCTTCCATTGTACAGACCTCTCCTGATAAAATCACCACTCATACAGACTCTCTTATCTAGATCACCTATCTTATTGACCCAGCTATTAGACCAGCCTCCATATATGTCACCCTCAGAGACTATCCTTATATAGAGCAAACCACATCCAGGCTCTCTTCCTACATTTCCCTCCTAACTTCTAACAGTGACAACGATTTAAAGTTCTTTAATTGGTTGTAAATTGCTTTGATATATTAGACTCAGCAGTAACTGTAAAGATATCTCAGCTTTTCTTTCACCGTGAGGCTGATGTTGGGGACTGGGGACAGATCACTTGTCGGGTGCAAGAATTTTTTTATTGGTGGAATCAGGGTGTAGAGGAAATGTGTTTGAAAAATCTGTTACTTTCCTTATTCCCTGTTTTCCTCACTGGGTGAAGAGCTGAGAGTCAGTAACAGGAAAAACTCTGGGACTGGGAATGGGGGTAAATACTTTGACTATAAATATTTAACCGAGAGATGTGCAGTATTTTGAGTATTACTGAGAAAGACAATGAATTGCACTGTTCCTCTCAGCACTTTTTGCCACCAGGCAGCATTGGCGCTTGATCATCAGTGGCTGACTGTAGAGGAGCTGATCTTGGAGATGGTGGTTTGGGAGTTAGGAGTGTGGAGGGTTTGTACCTCCACGACAATCACTTACCTCCAGCCAATGGTGGAGAACATTTTGCAACCACTTCAATTCCATTGAGGAGCAATGCCTTTTGAGGCTCGGATTGGCCATAGAGACTGAGTGGGGTTTGTGTCCTTCTGTATCCGATGTATCAGTCAGCACATTCCTAATACTCAATGGTAATATCGTCGGCACCTGTCATTACGTGGACTACACTTTGGTCAGTGAGTGAAACTCAGTGTCAGAATGATGGCCAATACGTCAGTTCCAGCTGGCTGAGAAGAGGAAGAGGAAAATGATCTGGAAGAAACAGCAGCAGAAGATCAGTTACTGTGGAGGAGAGATGTGGGAGTGTGTTACATCAACTCACTGGTACCTTGTGTGCTGCAATACCTGTGATATGAACAATGGATTGACATGAAATACTGTACTTTTACTCTAAGCTATGCTTTACTGTGATTCTGTTAGACAAATTAACTTCATTAACATTTATCCATATGTAGCAATTCTTTGTAGTCAATAATTGTACTTCAGGACATTTTTTCTATGTGAAAGGCTCTATATGAAAGCAAACGTTTGCTGTATTAACTGTGAACTTATGCTTATCGGTTATTATCAGGACTGATGTTAATCTAATGGAGTGAAAATGATGAACAATGTAATTCTACTGCAAAATATTCTAAATGTGAATGTGATGTTGTTTGCCCAACTGAAATATATTGTCTGTCACTGCTTTACAAAACAGGTGGTGTGGGAAAAGCTGTTATAAATCAGATTCTACAGTGTGGACATTGTTGTTGAGACGATACTGAACCAACTCAGACAGGTAATATCCACACTCCATGTAATGATGCAATAAATATCCTCTTCTTGAAGACTGTGCTTGTGTATTTATTTGTCATTAGCTATATGAAGTCTGAATGTAGGGTTAGATGAGTATAGATAGTGCTGGAAGAACTGAGCAGGAAAGGGTAGGAGAAGGTAACATGGTTACCTTACAGATGTGTGTAATTTAAAAGCTGGTGTAGCTGGTGGCACTAATTGGGAGACATCTGAAAGCAGTGCATGAAGTTCAAGATTTTCTATGAATAATTTTGTACTTCATTCCTCATTTAAAATCATAGAATGATACAGCAGGGAAGGAGCACATCCAGTCATCGTGCTGGTTCCACTTTTGGTAGAGCTATCCAATGAATTCCATTTCACTGCTCTTTCCTCAAAGCCCTATAAAATATTTATCTTAAGTATTTATCTAATTCTCTATTAAATGACATTGTTGAATCTGCTTCCACCTTCAAGAACTGCTTCAGGCAGTACATTGCTGTTCACAGCAACTCATTGTGAAACAAAATATTTATTCTTGTTGACTCCAGTTATTTTGTCAATCACCTGAACTCTCTGTTCTCTGGTTACCAACCCCTATGACACTGGATATAGTTTCTCCTTATTAACTCTTTGAAAATGACTCAGGACCTTTGTTTTGTAGAACGCTCACCTCTGGATCAGACATTATTGGTGTGAGTCTCAAGAACCATCATTCAAACCCATACTTCATAGTTCAGGGTGTGTTGGAATCCATGGTTTCAAAGCTTTTATTTTTTGATTTAGACTTTACTTGAAAGGGAAACAGAACATTCTGGGGAGAATAAAACTAAAACTAAATCTGAAACTGAAGTGGAAACTTCAGGTTTCTGGGGAAACTGAAGCTGGTTGAAACCAGTTAAAAATACCCAGATCCATCTGAGCTCCAATCCCAGAGGATGCACTGTGTTATGGTATGGCAGGTGGTAATTTCCAGGATGACCAAATCCCAAAGGGGAACTTGGCCAAGCTATCACAATGATTTTTCAATTTGTATTTATTACGAGAAGGTATGTGCATGGAAGGTAAAGAGTCTACTACCACCTTTGGAGGTTTTAAAATATTAAATCAAAATTTTTATTAACAAAAAAAGAAAACTTAAACACACAAGATTACAGTTGTATAGTTAATTTACCACAGCTCCCAACCAATTTCTAGCCTCCTAAATAAATATTCTCTTCAGGCAACATTCCAAATAGATTCTTAATCTATAAAACATTCAGCATTATTACCACAAGGCACCTACTGTTGCTATAAGGGAAGAATTTCTTGGTTCCTCCCTCCCTTTCACTCAATGTAATTCCAAGGCTTTTAAAAATTCCTTGCTCTCTGGAGCAAGTAAACACCTCTTTTGAGTGACTAGAGGCTGCCTTTTCACTAATCTGTTTTACACAGTCCATCTTTCAAGATCTCACATGGCCATTCACCTCATACAGCTTTCAATCTTTCCTTAAATATATTTTCTCCCCTTTGATCTCAAAACCCCATTGCTTTGGAAGTTATTTTTCCCAGAATATAAAAATCTTTCTTGTTGTCATTATGGCCAGCACTTTCAGGGAAATATGAACTTAATAACTATGCCAGTTATAAAACTTCCTTTCATGTCTCTTTGAAATTCATACAATCTCTCAACTTATCTACAAATGCAAATTCCATTCACACCTTATCTACTGGGACTTCATCTTAGCTCACCCACCTCCATTTCAAACTGCTTGTTTTTACATTTAACCCCTTTGATGATTCAAACCTTACAGTCTGATTGTCTGCAGTCTGATTGAACTAGTCATACACACACACAGAAACATACACACATAGCCCACATAAGCCTGCTTCATTATCCCACAGTAATATTAGGAAAAACATGATATTTCCTTTATAAGTGCATGCAACTTGAAGAAAAGAAAACAAAACATTCATCAACAGTCAAACAGAAAGTTGCTGCAGCTATTTTTATATCATTCCCAGTCCCTCGGTGAACTATGGCAGAAAGGTCTTAAACAGAGACCTTTCCCTGTTGTGCCCTTGTGGCAGCTGCCCCAAGCTTTTGTGCATCCCTCAGCACGTAGTCCCAGACTTTGGAATGTGCCAGTCTGCAACACTCGGTCGGGGACAACTCTTTTCACTGGAAGACCAACCAGTTTCAGGCAGACCAAAGAGCATCTTTCACTGAGTTGATGATCCTCCAGCTACAGTTGACGTTACTCTTGGTGTGTGTCCCTGGGAACAGTCCGTAGAGCACAGAGTCCTGTATCACAGCACTGCTTAGGATGAACCTTGACACAAATCACTGCATCTGTCTCCAAATCTTCTTTGCAAAGGCACATTCCACAAGAAGGTGAACAATGGTCTCTTCCCCACCACAGCCAACCTGAGGACAACCCCACGGCAAATGCTAAGGAAGTACACCATTATCTAGCACATCCGTCAGGTGGAATAACCGGATATCTTTTTCAATAAACCTACACAGGTATGATGGGGCAAGTGGATCCATTCAGTGCAGTATTATTGTACAATTTGATAATTCTATAAGGCAAATCTGCTCCAAAATGAAACACCCTAATTTCCAAATGCTATCTAGAACATTCCTAAATCCTCGCTATGTTGCTAATTTACATATATGTTCATGAGGTCCAGATGCACTGCAGATCAAAATTCCTAGGTTTTACACCAGAAATGCACTGGAGGTCAATCAGAGATGAGGCTGGTGAAAATGAAGTGGGGGTGGGGGGGATTTCTGAATCTGAAGATGCCTAACAGTGTTGGGAAGGATTATTGCAGATGGGATGGCCTTTCTGGAGTGAGAGTTTTGGCTTTCAGACTCCAAGCTTTGGACTTCCCATTGACCTGTGGCAG
This sequence comes from Carcharodon carcharias, assembly GCF_017639515.1. Taxonomy (NCBI): domain Eukaryota; kingdom Metazoa; phylum Chordata; class Chondrichthyes; order Lamniformes; family Lamnidae; genus Carcharodon; species Carcharodon carcharias. Next base: position 81,620,060 of record NC_054475.1, on the reverse strand, counting down.
GGTGTGACATCTTCACCCACTCTTCACTTTTCCAGTATCAATGTCATTTGTGAGGCAATACTGAATTCACTTACTCTCTAACACAATCTAAACTATTAACATCGTCTTCTTTATCAACATTAATATCATGGTTAATAAGGAAGGAGTCGTATCTCTGTTCCTATTACTTTTGCTCCTTATCATGTTTCTCATCCAAGGTTTCTCCTCCATTGCTGTGAAATGGAACTACAGGTAATCAGTGAGCATGATACAAATGAATCCCATGTTAAGTTAGAAAATGACATCCTCCAGCACAAACAAGATCCTTAAACTTAAACAAAACCAATTACATAGGTATGAGGAGAGATTGAGCCAAGGCTGACTGGATTAATAGGCTAAATAAACAATGGGAAACATTTAAAAAAAACAATTCAAAATGTTCAACAAAAATACATTCCATTTAAAAAAAACAAAAACAAAAACTGAACGAGAATGATCATGACTTACTCAGGAAGTTGAGGATAGCATTATATTAAATGAAGAGATTTATAACTTTGCAAAGAACACTGGAATGTCTGAGGACTGGGAATGTTTTGGAAAACTACGGCAGACCACTAAAAAAGCAGATAAAATGGGAAAAGTAGAATACAAGAATAAACCATCTAGGAATATAAAAGTAGATCATAGGGGCTTTTCGAATATATAAATGGAATATATTAGCTAAATAGTAAATGTTGGTCCCTTAGAAGCAGGAACAATGGAAATTATCAGGGAGGATGAGGAAATGGCGGAGACAATAAAAACTATTTTGTGTCTGCACATTGGAAAACACAATGTACGTACCAAAAATAGACGGTAACCTAGGGGTTAAAAACTGAGGAAATTAAAGGTTATTAATATCAGCAGAGAAAAAATATAGAAGAAACTTAACGAACTAAAATCCAACAAATCCCTAAAACCCAGCCGACGTCCCAGGATCCAAACAGGCATAGCCGCAGAAATGGTGGATTCTCTAGCTATGATTTTCCAAAAGTCCCGAGGTTGGAACAGTCGCAGCAGATTGGAAGTTTGCAAATGTGACACTGCTATTCGAGAAAGGAGGGAGAGAGAAAACAGGGAACTACAGGCCAGTTAGCCTGGCATCAGTTATCTAGAAAATGCTGGAATCTATTATTAAGGAAGATTTTGCAATGCGCTTAGAGCAATATAGGGTGGAATTTTTTGAGCCTGCTGGCGGTGGGCGTAATAGGTGGCGTGCATGGATAATGTGGTGCGACCTGTTTCAGGACAGCCTGAAGGCAGGTCGCGATTGTTCGCTCAGCCTGCTGATGGTGGGTGGCATTTCCTGCCATTGGTCGGCAGGGGGCTAATTGTAATACATTAGCATATAATTAAAATGTCATCCCACCAGGCTCTTGGAACCCCGCCGTATCCCCCGTCCACATCGGTGGGAAAGCACGCCAATGATATTCACAGAAGCATGCAGGCGTTGTGCACTTGGCGGCTTCACTTTGTGTGTACCGAGGTGAGTGAACAGCAGCGTTCTTCACAGCTCACCCATTGTTTACAGGCCTCAGAGGAGCTGGAGGGCGGGGGCAACTGATGCCTGGCTCTGGAGGCGACTGCTGAGGATGTTGTTCGGGGGCAAGTGTTGGCCAGCCTCAGAGGCAACTGCTATAGTGTTGGGGGTGGGGGTGGTGGTGGTCAAATGCTGCCCTGGCACTGCATCCCGCGCAAATGCAATTGAGGTGGGAGGGCAGGGTAAGCGAGGGGGTTGGCCACAGATTCAGGATATACCTGTATAAACTGACCATGCCTCTGTAACTGAGACAGATCAGGCGCAGCCGCAATGATATGATTGGGGTCGGGCTCCTGGCCTGCCCGCCCATGCAAGCAACACGGAGGCACAAAAGGGCCACTAAGCACTCCATGCCTTACCCATGCCCCACCCCCCACCTGCCCCAGCACAGACTTCGAGTTCACCACCACTTTATTGGAATGCGGAGCAGTTGGACTGCACACATTGTACGATCTCTTCGCCAACACTGGCCATGTAGCAGTCACTGCTGGAGGCACTCATAGTCCCTTGCAATCTCAGCATCCTGGTTTGGACCAGTGTCCCCCATGCCACAGGTTGACAGGGCAGCCATGCAGCTCACTCACCTCTGGCCATCCCAGGGGTGACCAGCATTCTCCGGGAAGTGTTAAGGGGCAGTCACGCAGGACCAGGAAAGGTGCTAAGTACAGCCATGATAATCACATTTCTCTCTGTTTCATGCTGCAGGAGGACCATGTCAGGATCATGGATCCTGGTGACCTAGCTGTATGCCTAATGGCCTACAGACACCGTAGAAGACGGAGGCGAGAGTGACTGAGGCTCCTGGCCACCCGAAAGCAGGAGCAACAACCTCAGGAAGAAGGAGCTGCTGGGGCTCCCGCACACGCTGCCCAGGAACGACAGTGAGCTGTGGCTGGTCAGCACCTAGCAACAGCCAGGGTCTATAGACGCCACCTGCCATTCCTGCAGATGACTGAGAACCAGTGTCGCCAATGACTGTGCATGTCTATGGACCTGGTGGCTCACATCTGCCACTTACTGCAGGACTTGGCGCCAAGGGGACACAGAGGGCATCCACTGCCAGTGACTGTGAATGTGTATGCGGTGCTCTTTCAGGGCTCCATGTGTGACCTTTGTGGGATTTCACAATCCGCCACTTACAATTGCATCCATGAGGTCACAGATGCCATCTTCTCCATGGCAACACAACTTTGTGCATTTCACCCGGGACCGGGACAGCCAGGATGCAAGAAGCATTGGATTCACCCTGATCTCGGGATTCCCACAGGTGCAGGGTGCAATTGACTGCACTCATATGGTGCTCAGGTCTCCATTGCTACACTCAGTGGACTTCATCAACCACAAGGGCTTCCACTCACTGAAAATGCAGCAGGTATGTGACCGCCAGAAACGCATGCTGGAGGTATCCGCATGGTTTCCAGGGACTGTGCACGATGCCTAGATCCTGAGTCGCTCACAGATCCCTGCAGTTTTCCAGGGTCCACAGAGGCTGCAGGGTTGGCTCCTTGGGGGCAAGGGTTACCCAGTGGCCTCAGACTACAGCAGAGCGACGCTATAATGAGGCTCATGCAGCAGTTCTCAACTTGGTGAAGCATACCATCGGGATACTGAAGATGTGGTTCCAGTGCCTGGACCGGTCTGGTGGAGCCCTGCAATACAGTCCACAGAGGGTGTCACACATCGTCGTCATCTGCTGCGTCCTTTGCAACCTGGCGCTGCAACGTGGAGAGGAGCTGGCTGAGGAGGAGATGGAGGAGGACGCTGATGGGGATGAGGGTGAGGGGGTCCTCAGTGGTGATAATGGCAGGGATGAGGCTTTTGCACTGGTGATACAAGACAGGTGCACTCAGGAGGCCCTCATAGTTGCCAGATTTGTGGAGGCGACATGCAGTGAGGTGTCCCCATAGATCCTCACATCGCAATTGTGAACGTTTGACTCCAGTCTGGCTTATCTCAGCGCCAATACCCTCTGTGAGAATGCTCCTGTCATGGAGATGCAGTGGAGACCCTAATAGACGCTCGATCACAGGAGGATGATGACAACAAGCAATGAAGACACTCCATGAATTTTCACATGGCCTCTGAGAATATCTGACTTCTGTCTGTCCAAGGATAGCTCGCTTGTGCTCCATGATCAGGGCCATCTCAGAGATACAGCCATGAAACATTAGATGAATCTTTGTGTGTCTGCCATCAGCATCTCAGCCCTTCAGGAGCTGGTGCACAGCATCACTGGTTACAGATGCTGGTGTGATGTGGGCCAGCCTCACCTTAAAGGTGCTGAGAGCACACAGAGAATATGAGAGAACTCTACGGTGCCTGCCCCCTACATTCTGTCAGCAATGACCAGCACCGTCAAGGTGCAGGCACCAGTAATACTTCCAGTGAGTGTGAGGCTAGACCATCACTGGTCTGAAGGCTGCACAGAGCACAGGGAAGAAGCCCTGGATTGAGACACCTGCCTTTTATCTTGTGCAGAAAGGATTCACACCTGAGTGACAGGAACATTGTTCATCAGAACAAGGAGCCACAGGTAGGGAGACATTCTTAGGAGCTTACTGACAATAATGAACAGTATGCACAAGTGAGCAACACCCATGCCCAGGCTGTGCAACTACTTTTACCTAACTTTCCTGCCCCTGCCCTGCCACTATGTCTTAGTGCTCCCCGGACATCCACAGTGGAGGTGGAGGCAGCCTGCTGACTGCCGCGCCTTGTCTGTGATGACTTTGGCGGGCGTCCTCTGGAGGGCCAGGACTTGGAGGGGCTTGGCCTGCTTTTGGGGTCCTGCTATGTGGCAGTGGCACCCTCCTCAGCCTGTTGAGCTGGAGCTGCGGAGGTCACAGGAAGAGGGGATTCGGCTGGACAAGTCACTCCCTGAGTTACCTGGGTGGATAGCCCCAGAGTGTGCACCTGCTGATCCTGAGGGCCCCTGGCTGACTCCGTAAGCGGAAACGGTAGCTGGAGTGAGATCGAGCTGCCCATCATCCCTCTTGCAAACACACTGTTGGAGGCCAACTATGGCATCAGTGATGGAGTTAATCCCTCGCAGAAGTGCACGAGTGACGTCCCGGACCAAGGTCTCCATGGCGGCTGCCATCCTGCCAGTATTGACCTTGGTGCGTTGCAAAGCCGGCGCTATCACCTCAGCCTGAAGACTCGCCATCTGACTCGGGCTCAGCAACATTCTGGCCTCCAGCAATCCTCCAAGTACCAGGGACCTGGGAATTCCCTGCCTCCGCCTGCTGTGGATCAGAAAGTGCGATGTGCTCACCAGATTGTGTTCCCTAGGCTACTCTAAAGCTAGGTCCCACCGAGGTGTTTGTCTCTGCGCTGGTGTAGGGTGTGGGTGAGCACTGTGATGGGATTTCAAGGAGGGTGCCTTCAGATTCCCCTTTGGAGGTGTTGTCAGAGCTTGATTAGAGGCCTTGGGTTATGGACTCTGTCGGCTGTTTGGCAGATGTGCCTGTGAAAGCAAGGGGAGGTAGTTAGTGCATGCCAGTGGCCTGTGAAAGAGGACATATCACTCACAGCATGGTTCTCTGAAGGATGTTGCAATGGATCCTCACTTGGTAGAGCAGTGCATACCTCACTGTCAGCACAGGACTGGTCCCGGTCATTGCCGGCCAGCTGGATGGCTCTGTTTTCCAATTCTGTCGGAACTTTGAATTCCAGCATCCCTCCACCTGTCTGTGACCTTTCCCCACTGTTGTGAGCCATTTTGTCCTGCATGGATAGAGATGGGGAGAGTCTATCAGGACACCTGCCGGGCCTGGTGATAAGTGTGCCCGGTCTGTATGAGTGATGAGTGGCCCATGGATGGGATTCAGAAAATGATGGTGTGTGTGAGAGAGTGAATGGTGATGTCCCTTGCACTGACAGTGAGTGAGGGCCCTGTGGGTGTGTGAGCTAGGAGTGATGAATAGAGTGACTTGCCCTGGTGAAACAGAGGAGATCATTCTCACTTTTGCAGCACTGGGTGCTCACGCTGACCACTGGTGCCACCGCCTCCCAAGCTGGGTTGGTGATATTGCTACCCATCCTGCGGCCAGAGCGGGTGATAGAGCACGTCCCGGTGGGTCTCCAGGGTATCCAGCAGTAGTTCGAAGGGCCCATCATTGAAGCAGGGGGCTACAGTCTTTTTGCCTTTGCTGGCAATGTCTCCCAGGAAGTGGTGGTGAGCTGGTGGCGATGAGTGCTTTGCTGGCAGCTGCCTTTTAAAGATGGCAACCGGTGTAATCCAACAGTAGCGTCATGGCGAGCAGGCGAAAGAGAGCCCGTCTGCTGCGGAAACAGCATGTTTCCTGGGAATGCATAAATAATGAGGTGGGCTCGGGAAGGTAAGGCATGAAAACCCGTTATTTTCGTTGGTGGGTAGGACGCCATTTTACCCACCCACTACTGCACTCAGTACAATTCTTGGAAAATTTCATCCGCAGTGTTATTAGAACAAGTCCACATGGTTTTACAAAAGCAAATTGTGTTTACCAAATGTATTATTTTTTTGAGGAAGTACTTAGTAGGGTAGATAAAGGGGAACCAGTAGATGTAGTATAATTGAATTTCCAAATGGCATTCGATAAAAGAGAAGGGCTCAAAGATTTGGGGGTAAAATACTAACATGGAAAGAGGATTGGTTAACAGATAAGAAGCAAAGAGTAGTGTTACAGCCATGTTGGCAGGGGTGAACTCACTCCTTTCTTTGTCCCACTGCTCAGTTGGTTCTAAGAATTTAAATTTAAACGGGTGGTGATATTGACAAGTTAATACATATTTAACTGTGTATAGCTCAGTGCAAGAACCAAGCCAGCCAGGTTGCTTAAGTTAACAAGTAAAGGGTTAGTTTTATTGCTAAAACTCACTCAGGTACAGATGCAGAAATTATTGACAAAAGGTTTAAAATGCAAAAATATGCCCAACTAACCATTAATGCCAAAACAACACCCACACAATTCCACCCCTCCACAAACATGCAAGAAAGAAATAAAACTCTACAGATTATTGGACCTAAAAAAATAGCTGGCCAAGTAACAAGTAAAGTCTGAAAAAAATTATTCATAGATTCTCCAGAGGTTTCTTCACACTTGAAGGGTCCCTGTCTACAGTGGAGCAATCGGTCTGCTGTCAAGTCTTGTTGATTTGGAATTCTTCCTTTAAGAACTCTCAGTTTGCAGCAATGAGGTCTTCTGGTGTTTTTCACATCACAAACGCTCAGCTTTGTTGAGGGAGATTTCAGAAGAAAGATCTGGTAAAGCTTTTAACCCTGTGGCAGTGTTCTCGGACTACCCTAAATCCAGTGTCTTTTTATCCAGGAGCTAGATCATGGAGATCTCTAAGAGTTCCATTGACTCTTGTCACACTATAAAACAGCTTGTGTCCTTCACAAATGCAACACAATAACTGATGTAAGCCAGTATGCTTTGTTTAGGAAAGGTGTTGCTGATGACATCATGAAGCAATATGTATCCAGCCAAATACATTATAAATTAATACATTCTATATAACGTATCTTCATCATAGTTGGCACAAATGGGGTACTTTCATGTTGCCAGGCTGTGCCTTGAGGTATGCCACAAGGATCAGTTCTGGGGCCTCATCTATTTATAATTTATATTAATAACTTAGACGAAGAGACAGAGAGTAATGTGTTTAAGTTCGCTGATGGTACAGAGCTAGGTGGGAAAGTCACCTGTGAGGAGGGCACAGAGAAACTGCAACGAGATATAGACAGGTTGAGTGGGTAATTAACAAGATGGTAGATAGAGTGTAATGTGGGGAAATTTGAGTTTATTCACCTTTGTTGTAAGAATAGAAAAGCAGAATATTTTCTAAAGGGTGTGAAACTTGTAAATGTTGCTGCTCTGTGGAAATTGGGTGTGCATGTACAAGGAGCACAGAAAGTTTACAGCTCACCATACGGAAGCCAAATGGCATTTTGACTTTTATTGCAAGGGGATTGGAGTAGAAGAATAAAGAAGTCTTGCTATAGTTGTACAGAGCTTTGTTGAGACCACATCTGGAATAGTAAGTGCAGCTTTGGTTTCCCTGTTTAATGAAGGATCGACTTGCATTAGGAGGGTGTACAGTGAAAATCCACTAGATTGGTCCCTGGGATGCGAGGGTTGTCCCATGATGAGAAGCTCTAAGTTCTCTGGAGTTTAGAGGAATGCAAGGTGATCTCATTGAAACATATAAAATTCTGAAAGAACTTGAAACTGAGAGGTTGTTTCCACTGGCTGGGAAAATTAAAAGTCAGGGGCAGAGTCTCAGGGTAAGGGGGTGATCATTTAGGACTGAGGGGAGGAGAAGTTTCGTCACTCAACAGGTTGTGAATATTTGGAATTCTTACCCTATAGGGTTTTGTATGCTCCTATCTTTAAGACTGGGATATACAGACACGTGGTCTCTCAGTGAATCAAGGGACATGAGAGCAGGCGGGAAAATAGAGTTGAAGCCCAAGACCAGGCATTGAATGAAGGAGCAGGCTCGAGGGAAGCTATGGTGGATTCCTGTTCCTATTTCATAGGTTCTTGTGTAAGGAGGGTACAAGCTAAGAATAGGTATTTCTCCCTTTGTGATGAATGGAACAGAGAAGAGGATCAACAGTTGGTCACTGGGTTTCCCGAAACAGATGTGAAAGAGCAGGCGGGGTTGTACTGGGCACTGGGAGGATATTCAATGGGTCGAGCCATCATTAGGGAGAGCGTTCCTGTGGAGGTGAGAGATGTGTCAGGGTTGAATAATGGTTGTACTGGTGGTACAGAGAGCCAAGGAGTGTCTTGCAGTAAGAGCGAGACCCATGTGACCATGGAGGTGACAAAAGAGATAGTGTGTGAGCTGCAGACAATCAATTACAGAGGGAGATGTAGAGGAATCTCTTACAATGTCAATCATCTTGGAAAGATCTTGAATATCTTCCTCATTTTGGAAGCAGTCCTGTTTAACATTGGTGCAGCACTGCTCTGCTAAGCCACCTCATCACAACAATATGTGTGAATCTTGCTGAGAAAGGTGACCTTCATATCCAAAGATTTCACACCTTCTTGCGAGAACCATTCTTAGCATCATCATCCCAACACCCCCACTCCAACCCCCAACTTTGTGGGAATAATTGGATCTCGGAGAGATCAAGGGGGTCCCCCTATGTCTGACAAGAAGTAAAACAAAACATTGATCTCCCAGTGTCTGTGTAGCATGCAGCCACCAGCACAGAGTTAAGCAGGTCAGAGGGTGGTTGGGCAGTTGCTGCAATGTTATCTTAATTTTATTTAAGGACCGCAGCTGACAGGAGAAACCTTTAACAATATCAGCTAACTGGAAAGCCATCAAGGAAATAAAAACAAAAAATGCTGGACAATTTCAACAGGTCAGGCAACATCTGTGGAGAGAAACAGAAATAACGGGTGGGATTATCCAGTCCCGCCAGCAGGGGGCATTGTGAGAGGCAGGATGGGAATATTTGGAGTGCAGCTAAAAGTCAGTTTCCCACCCAGTATAAAAATAGTTTGAAACTTTCTGTTCACGATTTCCACTGCAGGTCAACTAGCCCGCTGTGCCATGGCAAGAAGTTCATTTGCATGTATTTGAATATCATGAATATTCATTAAAAACCCTGCACGCCAGAATCACAGGACCCCCCTGCACACCACCGCCCACCCCCAACCCCCCACCCCACCGATCCACCCTCATCCAGATCAAAAGGCCATGCCAGTGGCTAATTTGACCAGCGTGATTCATCATCGGATATATGTGACATGCACTTGGTGAACTGCAGTTCATTCGTGACCTCGAGGTTTGTATGCACACCACTCCCCTACCTTTCACTGCTACCTCATTGCTGCTCTGACTCAATGCTAAGGCTGCTCAGGCAAGACCAGTGGGAAGGCAAGTGGGGGGGGTGTTGGAAGTCAAAGGCTTGATAATGATGGGGTTGGTGACTGGACGTGGGGGGTAAGGGTGGACAGAGACACATGGCACATGGCTGGGGTGGGGGGGGGGGGGGTGGAGGGATGGCTGGGGAAGGGGACACAGTGACACAGGGACAGTGGGGGCAGTTAGTCAGGACCAGAAAGCATAGACAGCCCTGGGCAATTGTGCACCAATTTCGAGGTCTGTGCTTGGCAAGCTTGACCTGGGCACAATACTGAGAAGGGGTGGGCCTGCCCATCCTGTGTCAGCATGCCCAGCATGGTGTTCAGGGCATGGCCAGTCCCTCGCACACATCAGTCCGAGGGGTTGTTGAATTGGAACTGGGCCACAGGTGGCACAGCCACAGTCAGGGGTGACATCTGCAACTGGGAAACAAACAATATAGTGGGGGGTGCTTGATGGTCTCATGGTAGATAGGTGGGGGTGGGGCTCTTGGTACAGCACAGTGCAATATGCCTCAAGATGGGGAGGGGGTCAGGTCTGCATGGGGCATCAGGCCATCAACATCAAACAGTTTGGGAGAAGGGTAGAGATATCAATGATAATCACCATGGGCTCCAGGATTAGAGGGGGAGGAAGGAGAGTGATCGGAGGGAGGGAAACGTGCACTTTATGCTCTTCCAAGCATGCTGGGAGGGACTTTGATGGTCACGGGGAGCAGTGGGGGAAATGGGTGCAAATGGTGGTTGAAGCTGGTCCTATAATAATACCTGAGCAACACCGTTTTGCAAGTTGATCCAATGACGAAGTAGAAAAATTAGGTATGAAAAAAAATCGGCAGGGGAGAGTCAGGATGGCTTGTGGAAGGAGTCGAATACTGCACAAATTTACGCTTTACAAAGCGGAGATCACAATTCAGCTGAGACACGTGAGGAAGACTCAAATGCCAAGTGAAGAATTTGGGCATTTTAACTCATGGTGGGCATTCTTGAGAGAATCCATTCCGCCCTGGGGCCACATTTTGATTGTGTTCCAATGATCATTTGTTGCTCTCATAGGAAAGGTCAAAGATCTCAAGGATCCAACTGTAAAGGGACAACGGCCAAAAGGCATAGTCATAAAATCCCAAAGACCTCCAAACCTCAGAGATGATAGTTTCAGACTTTACACACCTCCCCGATTACAGTTATTACGTTAGTGCAAGGTTTGGTTTGAGTCTAACCGAAAGAAGTCAGTCTGACAGAGCCCTGACTGAGACCGCTAGCACCTGGCTACACTCATCCAGATCCAACCCCCTTTGTTAACACGTTGCCATGCCTGCTCCTTTGGTTGGGGCTGAGTGGGTGGGTGGCACTTTCACTGATGCTTAGGGATGTGCTGCAGCTGCAAGGGCTGATCTGAGGATGGAATGCATTCAAAGAGGGCAGACCAAGGGCTTCATAGTAACTCTCCAGCTTGTGAATGGAAGTTGATCATTGCAGAGTCATGTTCAATGATGTTTCTGTTCAATGTTTCCACAGAGATGAGGAGTGGAGAATGCATGTAGCAGGAAACACTGCTTTTTCCTGGCAATCAGACAACTGAAGAGGAGAAGAAGGGCCTGTTGCCATCAGGCAGGGCAAAGGGAAGAGCCTCGCCTAGCTCTCCACTACGTTTAGGTGTATTGCCGACATCCGGAGCAGAGGTGGAGAGACCGTGTTCAATTCCAAGCCCTGTTGTCTGTGATGACCATTGTGGGTATCCTCTGGAGGCCCAAGACTAGGAGGGCCTTGGCCTGCTTTCAGTCTCCTGCTGTGGGGTAGGTGGACCCTCCTCAGCATGTGGAGCTGGAGGTGATGGGGTCACAGGAAGATAGGACTTAGATTAACTGGACAACATCGGACTGTTCTGGGTGGATTACCCCAGGTGTCAGGCTATCGGTACATGAGGGCCCATCCTTGATTCCCTGAGGGGAAAGGGTCCTGGAGGCAGATTGAGGTGCCCTGTCCCCCTCTTGCCTAGCCACTGCTGGACGGTTCTCATGGCTGAAGTGATTGTGTGCAGGTCCTTGAGCATATCCGGCATAAACTGCTGGACCGAGGTCTCCATGGTGGTCCCATCCTTTCAATGGTGACCTCGCTGAACTGGCATGTCCTTGCCACAACATCAGACTGAATGTGGATGGACTCCTCCATCCTCCATTCTAATCTGCTGACAGCCTCTGACAATCCTGCCTGATATTTCCGCTTCTGCCTTTGGAGCTCTAACACCTCTCTGAGGGCCGAGACCAGAAGCTCCTCATCAGATTCGGACTCAGCAGGAGCCTGGCGTCTAGCAGCCCTCCCAGTATCAATGACCTGGTCTGTCCCTGCCACCGCCTGCTGTGGACCTGAATCTGCGCTGTGCTCACCAGAATGTGACCCCAAGCCTGTTCTAAAACTAGATCCCACTGAGGTGTGTCTACGCTGTTGGAAGATGTGGGTGAATGCTGTGACAGGCCTACAGCTAGCGGGTCCTCAGAATCCTCATCCAAGGTGCTCTGGGGGCTGAGCTGGCTACTGGTAGCCCCCTTCCTTTCCTTGCTGAAGTCTGTTATAGAGAGAAGAGATAATTAGTGCTTAGCTGCAGAGTCACCATCATTAAAGAGTACCCACAGTTTCAGCAGGTGGGCAATGAATTGTTGATGGGGCCTCACTGACTTATTTGGGGACACTGATCTGTCCTTCAGTGTTGGCATGGACCCTGTCCTCTCCAGCCAGCTCTGCCACCTGCTCCTCATTGGGGGTGAGTGGCCTGAGCTCTGGCACCTCCCCATTGGTCTGGGGTCTCTCCCTTTTGTTGTGGGCGATCTTATCCTGCATAAAGCCAAATGGACAGACTGTGAGCTGGAAGACTGTCAAAGCAGCCTTGTGTGTGTGCTGAGTGGACTGACGTAAGGGCTAAAAACATGACTTGTGCAGGATATGACAAGAGATCAAGATGTAAATGTGGGTGTGAGAGAATCAGTGATGGTGTCCCTTGTGCTGGTGGTGTGTGAGATCCCTGTGAACTGTAACCCTATGAAAGCCTGATGGGCTGGTGAGAGTGTGAGTTGAGAGCGAGGAATGGTTGACTTACCCTGGTGGAGTGGATGAGATCTTCCTGCACAGCATGGCTGTCCCCTTCTGCAGCATGTTGGCACTGACTGTACTAGCGACCTCCTGCCAGGCCTTTGTGGTGAGGTTGGTGGACCTCTGGCTCCCATCACAGGGGAAAAGTATCTCCCGCTGGTCCTTGACTGCCTGGAGGAGGGCCACCAGTGCGCTGTTGCTGAACTTCAGGCTGTAGGCTTCTTGCTTTTGAGGGCCATTCTGTGGCCATAACAAGCCCTTGGGTGCAGGAAGTGAATCTGTGCACAGGTGCCATTTAAATATGGTGCCTAGAAATATGATCCAATGAGGTAACGGCGGGGCGGATGAATCCCAGCCCGCCAGACACATGATACGGCGTTTGACACATTCATGCATACATAATGCAGTGAATAGCAGACGAAATGGCACGGAAACTTGTCACATGGCTGGTAGGAACCGTGTCACCTTTCCTGACCACCACCACACTTAGTCTGCAGAATGGAAAATTCACCCATTGTTTCAGGTTGATGACCTTACATCAGAACTGAAGAAAAATAGAAACGTGAGAGTCTTTAAGCTAACAGAAGGGGGGAGAGGCAGGAAGAACAAAGTAGAAAGTCTATGAAAGGCGGACACTGAAATTGGGAGCCTGCCCACTGATTGTAAATAAATAATTAAGGATAATTTAGGCTTGTCAGCAAGCCTATGGACCTGAATAAGACACTGCCCATGCCTTAACATGGTTAGCATGGGTGGGAGTAGCCAAGCCATTTTTAAAGATTAATTTGAACAAAGGCACAAAGGAAGAGGACACCTTATTCTGAGGGGGGGTGACGGGAATGGTAGGAGGTCCCGGCAGCATCCCTCAAATGTCACCACTCCCTTCCTTCCAAGCCGCCTGCCTGACAGAACATGCCCCCATTCCCCTAGCCCCAGTTGCCCAGCTTGGAGGAGAACTTCCAGATGTTGGCGTTCCCATCTATCTGCTGCCCTTGTCCTTCTTGATCGTAGCGGTCGTGGGTTTGGAAGGTGTTGTTGAAGGAGCCTTCGTGAGTTTCTGCAGTGCATCCTCTCGATGATACACACTGCTGCTACTGTGTGTTGGTGATGGAGGGAGTGAATGTTTGTGGGTGGGGTGCCAATCAAGCGGTCTGCTTTGTCCTGGATGGTGTCAAGCATTTTGAGTGTTGTTGGAGCTGCACTCATCCAGGCAATTGGGGAGTATTCCATCACACTCCTGACTTGTGCTTTGTGGATGGCAGACCAGATTTGAGGAGTCAGGAGGTGAGTTACTCACCACAGGGTTCCTAGCCTCTGGCTAATGAATCAATGCACGGGGTGAAGGAGGCTTCAGTATGGGGGTGGGGGTGCGACATGACCCGGGAACTGGTGCCTTGTTTAAAGGCCATGAGTAATTGATATCTCTGAGGCTTTTGATTTCATGGCTTTGATGGAGACACATCACTATAAATGATCCTTCAGCAGACACTGCAGGAGTTCCTCAGGGTAGAGTCTCTGGTCCAACCATCTTCAACTGTTTCATCAATGACCTCTCTTCCATCATAAGGCCAGAAGTTGAGATGTTTGCTGATGATGACCATCTCCAACAAGAGAGAATCTAACTAACACCCTTTGATTTTCAATGGCATTACCACCACTGAATTTCCCACTATCAACATCCTGGGGGTTACCATTGACCAGAAATTGAACTAGACTAGCCATGTAAATACAGTGGCTATAAGAGCAGGTCAGAGACTAGGAATCGTGCAGCGAGTAACTCACCTCCTCACTCCCCAAATCCTGTCCACCATCTACAAGGCACAAGTCAGGAGTGTGATGTAATAATTTCCACGAGCCTGGATGAGTGCAGCTCCCACAACACTCAAGAAGCTTGACACCATCCAGGACAAGGCAGTCTGCTTGGTTGGCACCACATCCACAAACATTCACTTCCTCTACCACTGACGCACAGTGGCAGCAGTGTGTGCTATTTTACAACATATACTGCAGGAATTCACCAAGGCTCCTTCGACAACGCCTTCAAAACCCATCACCACCACCATCTCAAGGACAAGGGCAGCAGATAGATGGGAACACCACCTCCTGGAAGTTTCTCTCCAAGCCACTCACCCTCCTGACTTGGAAATATATCGCTGTTCCTTCACTGTCACTGGGTCAAAATCCTGGAATCCCTCCCTAACAGCACTGTGGGTGTACCTACACCACATGGACTGCAGTGGTTGAAGAAGGCAACTCACCACCACCCTCTCAAGGGCAACTAGGGATGGACAATAAATGCTGGCCCAGCCAGTGAAGCCTGCATCCCATGAATGAATTAAAAAAAAAATTGCTTGAGAGACCACCCTTCAGACTCCTTGGACCACCCCTCATCTGACTTGCTGCCTCTAGCTGCCAAGTTGGCACACAGACACCCCTCTGAACCCAATGGGACTCGCTTGTGGCCATGGCCGAGGAAGAACTCAGGTGACCCCCATGGTTCAGCGGTGACCCACTGCATGTCCTCCTCCAGGCTGCTGGGGCAAGGCAGGAGGTACTAGAGACTGAAGGAGGAGGCCACTTCGATGGCCTAAGCAGGGAGGTAGCGGAGGAGGTCAGCAGCTGTCCGGAGGACCTGGATCTGGTGCCAGCAGTGGATCAATGACCTTCTCCTCGCAAACAGGATGAGTGACAAACCTCAGTCTCCTGAGGAGTGACAGTAAATGAGTAAGTCTGTCGGTGTGGGTGTTGGGCAATGGAAGCCACGAAGAAGGAGGGAATGGCTGCAGCTCTGTCTGGGAGTTGTAAGCCTGCCACAGCTGACCCAGGGAAGGCCGCTGCTGGGTGGCAGACTGACACATGCAAGACACTGATCCCAGAGGCTGCAGGAAGTGTGTGGAGCGATTGTACATTGTTGTCTCTATAGTCTGAGCAAGCATTGTCATGTGTCTCCACAGGAGAAGGGGGCCCAGGATGCTAGAGAGGACACGGGCTGTTGGCGGTGTGCCCCTGATTGCCATTCTGATACTCATGGAGGAAGGGGTACTGCAGCTGGCTGGCTACCAGGGAGGCTGCTCCATTGCTGACAGTGAGGCTGGAACACCTCATGGAGGAGAGTGAGCCCCTCTGGTAATGGGCCTGGGGGGAGGAACTGGCATGCATGAGGGGTGGTCTCACCTTTCAAGTAGCAGAGCGATGTGTGAGCTGCAGCCCACACTGTGGGTTTATCTCTAGAATACAACAGGCAGCTGACATCTCCAGGGTCACCTGTCCAACTCTGAGGAGGAGGAGAGGGTCTCAGTGGGTGCACCATCCCATCCTTACCCCACACTGTCCACCAGCTCACATACTGTCACGTCAGTGGGTATGCGGGGAGCTAGAGATTCATCTCCTAGTTCAAGCGCTGCATGAGCGTCAGGCCTCTCACAGTGTGGGAGACCAGGCCCGATGCTGAGCCCCAGGCTGATGATGTACCTCTGGAGCCGTGAGCATAGAAGAAACTCCAGTGATGCAGAAACCCCCCCCAGGCCCACCCCACGAGTTAGCAGGTGCTGCAAGTGCAGTGTGGATAGTGTGAACTCCTGCTGGAGAGGGTGTGTGTGCCCTGGCTTGGACATTGGAGAAGCCCATCCAGGCCTTGAACACTGCCATTTCCCTCTCATTTGCGTGCTTGGCCTCCTCCCCAACGAGACTTTGATGACTCTCATGGAGATCCACAGGCAGCAGCTCAGTCAGTGTCAGCTAGAGATGCATGAAGACATCCACGCCATCACCTTGTCCGTGAGCGCATGTGACCAGTGGCAAGGTGAGAGGGAGACAAGACATCCGGAGCCACCACCAGAGATCGTCCCACTTAGATAAGTAGCGAGGTGTAAATGTGCCTTGCAATGGTGGAGGGGGGGGTGGATACTCCTCTCAGTGGTTCTCTCAGTGACATCAGAACCTCAGAGAGCCATGACAAAACAGGAAACTCCTGTGACTGTGCAGAGCCCTCTGCTGGTGCTTTCTGGGCCTGAGGCAGCCAGAGGAGAGTCATCAAGATCATCCCAGGTCTCAGGGCAGCTTGGTTAGCAGCTGAATGGGGAGCACCGCATTGGAGCACATGTAAGCGATTTAAGAAAGCACTTTAACTGCCTTACTTCATGGATGTGTGATCAGGTTTTGTGTCATGTCGAATGTTCCAGTGAGACTTCATTAAATGTCAATATTAATTTATGACTTTCTAATCGCAGTGAACGTGGCCATGATGAGATGTATGGGTGAGATGTCGTAACCCAGGGGCTAATTGACATTGGCCATGGTGTGTGTGCTCAGTGCAAGAGCACCAGGTGCTAATGGGTGAGAGGGTTTCGGTGTTGAGCATATGTGAGTGGCTGCAGTGAGCCCGGAATGTGGATCTTTAATGAACTAGTTGGCTGATGGGGTGGAGTTCAGGAGAAGCTCTCAGTGGAAGAGTTTCCTCAACCTCCCTGGCGTTTATAAGTTGCAGCCCTCCAGGTAGTCTTACGGGCCAATCAGGATGCTGCAGCTTTTGGGTTTCCTTCTCACCTTCCTCATCTGAGGAATCTTTGCATTCCAGTACGTCCTTCACAGCTAGGACCTCCCCCTCTGCAGTGCCAGGTTGTTCAGAGTGGAGACCCTGGCTGCGGAAGCACACTTGGAGCACACCATCACTAAATGGGAGGCGGTTGCTGGGTCATACCGAATGGCACAACCCAATTGGCCAGGGCACCAAAGTCTCACTTTGAAGAGACCAATGGTTGCGAGGTTTAGAGATAGACTTTCTCTGCCTTAGTCCTCGGGTTCCTCACCAGCATCTTCAGCCATCATATCTGTGGATATCCCCTGGCAGTGAGTATCCATCCTGATAGCTGTGTTGGTGACTATCAAGGAACAGCACCCAGTAGCGCTGGAGAATGTAGGCATCTTGACTGCACCCAGGATAGTGAGCACAATGTAGGTGTCCCTACAGCACATGGACTGCAGGGGCAATTAGTGATGGGCAATAAATGCTGTTTCGTCAGTGACACCCACATCCATGAGCGAATATGAAAAAAATCAAAGTTACAGGAACCATGACAGAGATCAGACTCAAGTTGCATATTGAGGGAGAGAAATCCTTCCAATTAATGAAGGCCCCTGACTGGCCTACACAAGCCTTGTTGGCTACATGAATGTCGTCAATCATTCTTGAACATGGAGGAACTCAACCATGGCGCAGAAGCCTCTGGCTTTCTCAGCCCGTCAGCCCGAATTGTTTACAAACTTGAAGAGGGGTGATGTGCAGTTGATTGGGACACGCTGCACATGTCTCCAGTGTCCCGCTGGAGTGAGCCTGAGGTGTAGAAATTCAGGGTAACTGTGACCTTGAGAGCAATCAGCATTGGATGACCAATGGGAGTTCACCTCCATTGCCATCATGTCACACAGAACTGTTACGGTCTGTTGGGGCAGACAGTCTTCAGAGACACTGGTGCTCCAACAACTGGGGTAAGGTTGTCCACTGCTGGTATGCCTTCTCCTCTGAGAAGCCACATCTCTCAACAGGAATTTGGGCCCAGTCCTCTCTGTGCCCTTCTGCCCCTTCCCCATCTTGAGGCTGCGCCTGCAAGGCCCGTAGGTCACTATTGTCCGTGGTCATTTCCCTGCCTCACTGTCCTTCTCTGGTTCTTCTCCTCACTGAACAAGCCTCTGCTGGGATGGGCGATACCCATGCCACCTGCCTGCTGGCTATATAATGGGGCACGCTTCCAGTAGGTACAGAGAGACTCTGCAGTCCCAACACTCTCTTAGAAACCTCTCCAAAAATGACCTTGCTGGGAGAATCATTTTCTCAAGTGGGCCTAAGTGAGTCACTGACAGCTTTTCCTATTGCGCTCAATCAAAAGCACAAAATTCACAAGTTCAAGCTCTGTAGACCCCTGCAGCTGCTATCTCATGGCCGCACTCTTAACACTGCCTATGTTCTGACTCTTGTGTGGCCCATGCATGCCTCTAAAATGATGTAATGCATGAAAAATCCTTGTCAATTAAATTTTAAAGAGCCTTGATTGGCCTTTCATTGAGCTTTCTCAGATGGTAAGCAAAATCACGATCTAGCTCTCCATCCACCACACAAAAACATGTGTTGATGTGTGACATCACGCACAAAACCCAATGTCATCCGGCCCCATTTTTTCAATTCATTCACGGGGCGTGGTAGTAACTGGCTAGGCCAGCATTTATTGCCCATTCCTAATTGCCCTTGAGAAGGTGGTAGTGAGCTGCCTTCTTGAACTGCTGTAGTCCATGTGGTGTAGGTACACCCACAGCGCTGTTAGGGAGGGAGTTCCAGGATTTTGACCCAGCAACAGTGAAGGAACGGTGATGTATTTCCAAGTCAGGAAGGTGAGTGGCTTGGAGGAGAACTTCCAGTTTACGGTGTTCCCATCTATCTGCTGCCCTTGTCCTTCTAGATGGCAGTGTTCATGCATATTTGGTAGCTGCTGTCTAAGGACCCTTGGTGTGTTCCTGCAGTGCATCTTGTAGACGGTACACACTGTGTATGGGTGGTGGAGGGAGTGAATGTTTGTGGATGTGGTGCCAATCAAGTTGATGTTTTGTTCTGGATGGTGTCAAGCTTCTTGGGTATTGTTGGAGCTGAATTCTTCCAGGCAAGTAGAGAGTATTCCAGCACACTCCTGACTTGTGCTTTATAGATCGTGGACAGGGTTTGGGGAGTCAGGAGGTGAGTTACTCATCACAGGATTCCGAGCCTTTGATCTGCTTTTGTAGCCACAGTATTTCTATGGCTAGTCCACTTCAGTTTCTGGTCAATGGTAACCCCCCCAGGATGCTGATAGTGGGGAATTCAGCAATGGTAATGCCACTGAAAATCAAGGGGCAATGGTTGGATTCTCTCTTGTTGGAGATGGTCATTGCCTGAAACTTGTGTGGCATGAATGTTACTTGCCACTTGTCAGCCCAAGTTTGGATATTGTCCAGGTCTTGCAGTATTCAGACATTGACTGCTTCAGTATCTGGGCAGTCTCGAATGGTGCTGAACATCACAAAATCATCAGTGAACATCCCCATTCCCCTTGGATGGAAGGAAGTTTATTGACAAAGCAGCTGAAGATGGTTAGGCCTAGGTTACTACCCTGAGAAAGTCCTGCAGTGTTGTCCTGGAACTGAGATGATTGACCTCCAACAGCCACAACCATCTTCCTTTGTGCTAGGTATGACTCTGACCAGTGGAGAGTTTTTCCCCTGAGTCCCATTGACTCCAGTTTTGCTAGGTGTCCTTGACACCACACTCTGTCAAATGCTGTCTTGATGTCAAGGCCAGTCACTCACACCTCACCATTGGAATTCAGCTCTTTTGTCCATATTTAAACCAAGGCTGTAATGTGGGGTCAGGAGCTGAGTGGCCCTGGCGGAACCCAAACTGAGCATCAGTGAGTAGGGTTTTCTTTTATTTGTTCATGTGATGTGGGCATTGTTGGCTAGGCCAGCATTTACTGCCCAATCCCTAACTGCCCTTGTCCAGAAGGCAGTTAAGAGTCAACCACATTGTTGGTGGGTCTCGAGTCGCATGTAGGCTAGACCAGCTAAGGACAGCAGATTTCCTTCCCTAAAGAACATTAGTGAACCAGATCGGTTTTTATGACAACAATTTCAATCTTCTTAATTCTAAATTTTTATTGGATTCCAATTTCCCCATCTGCTGTCTTGAGATTTGAACCGGGTCCCCAGAGCATTACCCTGGGTCTCTGGGTTATTAGTCCTGTGACAATACCACGATGCCTCTGCCTCACCTGTCTCCAGTAAGGTCAGCTTTTTGCAAGTATAATTCCAGCCCAGAGCTTGAGGTTATGCACTTCCCTTAAAGTAACCATGTCCAAGTCACCTTCTATGACAACTTCCTGTTCAATTCTTCCAGCATTGCCCATGGTCATCTAATCCTGCTTCATTGTAGCTCGTGACAAATAAATATTCAGCACAATCTTCAAGATGAAGAGTTGGTTATTTATTGTATCCATTACCTGTGTGTGAACATTATCTGCCTGAGTTGACACAGTAGTGTCTCAACAGCAATGTCCACTCACTGGAATGTGTTTCAAGATACCATTCCCCAAAACACTTGTTTTCCAAAGCAGTGAGATACAATATATTTCACAGGAGCAAAAAATGCCACAGTCATTTTCAAATATGTTGTGTGACAATTACATTGTTCACCAGTTTCACTTGGTTAGATTTCCATCAGTCCTGAAATTTACAGAGCAGCGTAAGTTTACAATTAATAGGGCAAAAGGTTCTTTCAAGTCTTTAGCATTGAAAAGTTTCCAGAGGTGCAATTATTGATTAAGAAGAATTTCTACATATGCAGATATGTTAATTAAATTCAATTTTTCGAGCAGAATCACAGTAAAGCCAATTATAGATTAAAAATACTATATATCACATCAGTGACATCAATCCATTGTTCATATCACTGATATTGCAGCACACAAGGTTCCAGTGAGTTGATGTAACACAGTCCCACACCTCTCCTCCTGGAGTAACTGATCTTCTGTTGCTATTTCTTCCAGATCGTTGTCCTCTCCCTCTTCCCAGCCAGCTGGAACTGAGATGTCGGCCATCATTCTGACACTGAGTTTCACTCACTCTCCTGATCAATGTGTTGGTCACATAATGACAGGTGCCGGTGATATCACCATTGGGTATCTGGAAGGTACTGGTCGCTTTGGAGGATACAAAAGGACACAAACCCCAATCACAGTGTCTATGGCCAATCAGAGCCTCATAAGGCATTGCTCCTCAATGGAGTTGAAGTGGCTGTGTAATGCCCTCTGCCAAAATTGTACTTGTATAATGTATTATTCTATACTTTAATTTGTTTTACTGTACAGTTGGAGATTAGAAGTAAAAATAATTCTGTTCTTTACTCTCTATTGGGGATGTTCTCTATGATGGATGGTCTGTATGAGGGATGGTCAGGATGACTCTATATGGTGGATGGTATATATGACGGTGAGTCTGTATTCCCACTGCCAGTCTACAGTCTGATCCTGACCCCTCTTCTTTACTGTCTCATTCTCAGATTCTGCTGTTTCTCAGATAAAATGCGATTTATTGGAACTGTAGAGAATTGATTCATTTTCAGACAGGCACTGGATGATGAAGCAATGATTCTAAAGCCAGGATCGAAAGGGATGTAAGGTGAAAGCAGCTAATGGTTTAATGGCATTGGAAAATGGGCTTACTGGAAATAAGTCTGTATTTTGATCAGGGTATGCTGGAAGTAAGACTGCACTAATAACCCAGTCACCTATCGGGTATAAAACTTGATGTGACTGATAAACTTGAGGGTGGGAGCAGTGGCCAATTAAAAAAATTACTGTCAAAAAGTGAACAAAATATATACTCCCAGTGGGTTTGTCTCCACTATAAACCGAGAGAAGTCCATTTCAGTCATGGTATTCTTGATGTGAACCGAACAGGAACATCACAGAGAAGGATCTGGACATGGCAACTGAATCCATCATTATCATTGAATAACACATTCATTTCTGGCTATAGGCACAATGGGCTGAATGGCCATATACTGTGCTTGATGTTTCTATAATTCTAGGAACAGGACAGATTTCCTTGGTACCATGTTTCATGTAGGGAGTCACCCGGTTGCAGTGTGTGTGTGTGATATTGGGTGGGCTGTTTTAAAATTCTCACCCTTTGATTTCTCTCTGCAGATTACACCCAGACAAAACCTTTTACTGAACACTGTACCATGAAAACACTTCCTTGAAATGGATCAGGAATATTTCCAGAATTGAATTCAGTAAAAGGGAATATGGTAGAGTGGCCTGCAATGTTCAGCATCAGACCCCTTTAATATATCAACTACAGCATTGACTCACTGGACTGATGTTTGGTCCGGGTCATTTTCATTAGTGTCAAATGCAGCCTTCACCACTCTCTGTGCATTCTCTGTAAGAATATCCAGTGCACCACTCAGCAGTTTGTAGGTCATGAGAAATGATGATCCTGCTCCAAAGATGGATCCAATGACTGGGATGATGTCAAGAGCGAGCTCAAGAGCTGATACGGCAACAGCAGCGACACCCCAACTTAATCTGTTTATTACATCAGGAGTAATTTCACCCACTAGGGGAGTTTTCACCACTGCTTTCAGATCTTCCACAGGTTTCCCTGCCCTATTGGCCAGTCTTTGAAGAGAGGCATCATCCAGACACAGACATTTACGGAAATATATTATTCCGCCAATCAGTATCCCAATGTCACAACCAAGGGAGAATCCAGGAATTGGCACTGCTCCCAGTGCCCCGGAAAGTGTTGCCAACATCCAGACTCGTTTCTTTAGCTCTTTCTTTTTTTTCTGTACAATTTCCAAATTTAGGTTTGGAAGGGCCAGTATGTACACACTTTTCTTTATACTTGGGAGATCATCTTCTAGAGCTGCATTTAGCAGATTAAAATCATACAGATTTAGATCAAAGTTTGATATCAGGAAAACACTGGGTGATGGGATTCCCGCCTCTTCCAGGCCCTTGACACAATAACTCCTGATCTTTTCCAGTTCATCTTCTTCATTAAATTTCTTCCCTCCCTTTCTCATTGATTCGAGATCATTATCAATTTTAGATCGAATGAAATACAAATTCTTCCTCAGACGTTTAATCTCTTTAGCGAGTTTCACATCATTTTCTGTGAATCGACAGTGTGAGATAATGATGAAGAAATCATATCTTTTAAATTTCATTTCTCTCAGGTATTTATCCGCTGGGAATCTTTTTGTTCCAATTCCTGGCAGATCCCACAAATAAACATTTGGCAGGTTGGGATGTCTGTATCCAGTTGGTTCCATTGTGGTTTCTGTGGTACCAGTTTCAGCTGCTTCCTCATCACCGCTCTGAAGTTCTCTCATCGCATTGATGAAGGTAGATTTCCCTGCGCCTGTTTCTCCTGTCACTGCAATGTTAAGCTCTGTATTGTCCAGCTCTTTTACCTTACTCTGGATCAGCGGGGTTACCTTTTCCACCCCACCTGTTTCATAATCAGATTTCAGGCACTTCAGTTCTTCCTCACTGAAGAATGAATATTTTGAAGTTTCAGCTGTTTGATCTCTGAAAGGAAACATTTTACATGATTTTCACCAGTCCAAAAGAATTTATATTTATGCAGCACATTGTTGCATCCTCAAAATGTCCTCACACACTTAACATTGAATTAATTACTTTTGCGAAGCAATTACTGTTGTCATGTAGCTGATTGTGACAGCTAATTTATACACAGCAAGTCCCACAGTGAGCAATTAAATTAATGAGCTGTTAATTTGTCTTTGTTCCTTTTTAGATATTGATACCTTAAATTTTGTTCCAGAGGTGCCACAGTTAAGGGCAACCATCTCCTGTCTCTCCAGACAGCAGCAACTACACCCTCATCTACCACCCCACGTTTCTCTTCACCACCCTGTGAATTACCATGTGGTTTGCCCTCAATCTGACTGAGCCCTCCCTAGTGGGTGTCTCTCACTTACTGTTTGCGAGGCTCATGTGCATTGATGTGTTTGGTAAAGTGAGGGTTGGATGAAGCCCAATATGAGGCCCCTGGTTCTTAAGGCTTCTCCTCCTCTGCTGAAGGGCTGAAGAAGAGGAGAGGTGAATGGACATACATGAATTGTTCAGTATACTCTCACTACAAGCGATGAAATTGAGCAATGGTAATGTATTGCAATGACAGGGTGTGTTGTAACAGAAGGAACTGAAGAGACACAATATGAGGAGTTTCTTGACCAACCTGGAGCTGGCACCTCCCATCCTACTTCTCTGTTTCTCGCTGCTTTCTCTGTGTGACTGTCCAGTGATTCCAGAGCTTCCACCTCAGAATGGGGGAGAGGGCAGAGGCTTGTGGCTCCTCTACCGATGTCACTCCTTCGTTGTGTTTGGTTTTCTCCTTTCAGAGGAAAGTAGAGAGTGTGAGGAGCAGCACTTTATTTAACATCAGATAAAGGACAAGACTGGTGTGAGGAATCATTCTTAATTAGGGTGAGAGCAGGTGTAAGAAGCTAGAAGATACCTAGCAGAGCTTTTTACATCATCACTAAGTCAGACTGGGAGAGAAGGAATGGGATGTGAAGATTATCATGTTTTCTCCTCAATATTTCAGGGAAGTAGCACCTGATGTGGAACACAGAAAGGACAAGCTGAGTGGAAATGGAAAATGTGGGACCAGATTTTGGAGTAAAAATAATGGGCAGGTCTTTCAGGTCAACATCAGGGAGCACACCCAACCCGCTTGAATGTAAAATAACGCCTGATGATGTCGGACAGGTGTCCCGATGTCAACCCATGTTCGCGCGACATTCTGGTCGGCAGGTGCACATCCTTCCAATTAAGAGGGCAATGAAGCCCATTAAAGTAATTTGCCCGGTTTCTCATGGTCTGTCCAAACTCATGGCTGGTGGACGGGCGAATCAGCCAGGCAGCACTTGCATTTCTCATGAAACCTCATTCAATGGTGGGATGAGGTTTCCATTATTAAATTTTTAAAAAATCTATGGTCAGAATTTTTACAATGTATATGTTCAGGTTTGTGATGATTAGACATTTTTGTTCTGATATTAAAATCTTTATTTTAATTGCTTAGGTCTTCAGCTCTACATTCGGCAGTTCTCTGCCTTCAGGGAGCTTTCATTCCACGCTTGCCTCTGCCCACGCATACTTCAGCACCTGCCTTCCTCCTGCCCACACCCTGGCAGAGATGAGAATTTCAGCACGTGCTTCACGCTGGCTGGTCTTTAATTGGCCAGCCAGCGTGAAATCGGGTTTGGGGCCAATCTTGGGTGATGGTTCGGTCCCCGGCCGATCTCAAACCCACTGATCACGTCCACAGGCTGAAATAAAAGTCCTGTCTTATGTTGGCTGAATGACACTCGACATTATTGTGCAAATTGGCCAGTGTCCTGTGGTGAGGGAGATACTCCATTGCAAATTGCCAAACGTTGCTGCTGATTTGCACTATTAGCCTTGTGAAAAT
Source organism: Carcharodon carcharias (assembly GCF_017639515.1). Taxonomy (NCBI): domain Eukaryota; kingdom Metazoa; phylum Chordata; class Chondrichthyes; order Lamniformes; family Lamnidae; genus Carcharodon; species Carcharodon carcharias. The sequence continues at coordinate 81,594,509 of NC_054475.1, read as the reverse complement.
GGCAACTCATGCTTCAGCTATCATGATCTTCATGAAGTTGTTAATTGTCAATTATCAAATTACAATTGAAAATCAGGAAATAGCTGATATGCTAAATACCCCCTTTGTCGTTACAACAGAGTAAAGTATCAGAGGTTAGGGTGAAAATTAAAAGCAAATCAAAGGAAGAACTTTATGGCTGAATGGAATTTTAAAATGTTCATGAAAAAATAATGAGACTAAGGATAGACAATGTTTCAGGACCTGAGGGGTTCCACCCCGGCTCATCAGGAGAGGGACACTTCAGCAGAGTGAGATTTGTGCATCTGGGAACTCTGTCTGGGAACTGTAACTGAAGTAGTGACAACTTAATACATCTAATTTCTCATATTTATACTTAATATTTCTGTATCAATGTGGGTTGCATTATAATGTGTATATCTGTGCCCTGCCAGTACTGCCAGCATCAGTATTATCTGTGTTTGTATTTGAAATTGGAAAGTAGGTGAGTTGAGGGAATAGGTTCCATACAGGTTGGGGTGAATTTAGCATACAATTGAAGGACAACAAGGGGCAATTTAAATAGGTTTAGGAAGTAAGTGAGCAGTCAGGTGACTGAATTTAGAGCAACTACAGATAAAAAGGAATGGGATTTATGTACCTCCCACCCACTGCCACCCCCACACACCACCCCCTTCCCACCCCGACCCCTGAAACAGAAGGAATATGAACCCTGGATCTTAATGAAAGCGGCTTCAACATGAGTTCTGCTTCATTTTCACCTCGATGGTAACATTAGATAGAGATGGTGTTGAGCATTGTGAGACTTTCACACTGCTTCCACAATGTTATTGTATAGAAAGCAATAAGGTTCTGGTTTTGTCTCTGCAGCAACAGCATAACAACAATTGAACTGATTGAGCGTTCTGATGGAGAGTCACTTGGACTCGAAATGATAACTGTGTTCCTCTCAGCAGATGCTTTTCCAGCTAATTTTATTTTGTTTCAGATTGAGCAACCAACATGCTTTATGGGTTTTGATGAATTATCCTGACTGGGATGAAGAGTATGTCTTCACTGTCTGACATTGATATTACTGGATCTTTCATCTCTCCAAGTTCTCTTATTGCTTCAAATAGGTTTGCCCTGCTTCTTGAGTTGGATCAACCTCTATACTCATGTAAATACACTATAAAAAGTAAGGGAAAGATCAAGAGGACATTGTATGGAGTAGTAGAGACTAATAAGTTTTTGGGATGTTTGGGGAATCAAGGGATAGAACAGAAAGCGAGTTGAAGTCAAAGATCAGCCGTGGTGAAGGTGATCAATTGTGCAGTGTCTCTTTCGCTCAGATTGTGAATTGTTAGAGGTATTAAATGCCAAGTTGTTCTAAATTCTTTCTTTTTCCTGTCTTTTGATCCACTACTTCCCTCTTCTTTTTGAACCTTATTTAATATTTAACATTCACCTCACTTAATTTAACATTCTTCTCTGCTCATTCACTTTATTTTCAATCCTTAAATCTCACTGGTAAGGGGTTACACTGTCCTGTTATTCACCAAGGTCAGATCAAGCTGTTATCATCTTGCAGCTTGAGAAACATTGCAAGTAAAAATGTTTAAAATCTACTCATGCTGTGCAATGCCCCACTCCAGCAAAATCTGACCTGTACTGTTCAGTTTGTCTTGTCTCAACTCTTTGTTGGGCTCCCTTATTAAATTTTTTCTTTCAATGCATTGCTGAACAGGAGTTTCCTCCTTGCCAAGGGCGCATCCAGTGACTGGACCATGCTTTTCATGTGACTCCTTAATACCATCTCAATGCTTTGCCTCAATGCTTTGACAAGACTCTACATCAAAGATTATTGCGAAAATTAAAAGCTCATGGTATGGGGCATATTGGCATGGATAGAAGATTGGCTAGCTAATAGGAAACAGAGAGTGGGCATAAATGGGTCATTTTCTGGTTGGCAAGATGTAACGAGTAGCATGCCACTGGGATCAGTGTGGGGCCTCGATTTTTTACAATTTATATGAATGACTTGTATGAAGGGACCGAAGGCATGGTTGCTAAATTTGCTGATGACACAAAGATAGGTAGGAAAGTAAGTGTGAAGAAGACATATGGAGGCTACAAAGGGATGTAGATAAGTTAATTGAGTGGGCAAAGATCTGGCAAATGGAGTATAGTGTGTGAAAATGTGAAACTGTTCAGGAAAAATAAAAAAGCATATTATGTAAATGGTGAGAGATTGCAGAGTGATGAGATGCAGAGGGATCTGGCTGTCCTAGTGCTTGAATTGCAAAAGGTTAGTATGCAGGTACAGCAAGTAAGTAGAAATGTTTATAGAATGTTATCATTTATTGTGAGGGAATGCAATACAAAAGTAGGGAGGTTATGCTTCAGTTATACAGGGCATTGGTGAGACCACACCTAGAGTACTGTGTTCAGTTTTGGTTTCCTTATTTAAGGAAGGATGTAAATGCATTGGAAGCAGTTCAGAGAAGGTATCCTAGACTAATACTAGGAATGGGTAGGTTGTCTTATGAGGGCAGGTTGGGCAGGCTAGGCTTGTATCTGCTGGAGTTTAGAAGAGTAAGAGGTGACTTGATCAAAACATGTACGATCCTGAAGAGTCTTGACAAGATGGATGTGGAAAGGATGTTTCCTCTTGTGGAAGAATCTAGACTAGGGCTAACTGTTTAAAAATAATGGGTTGCCCATTTAAGACAGAGATGAGGAGAATTTTTTTTTCTCTCAGAGGCTTGAGTGTCTTTGGAACTCTGCTCCTCAAAAGACCAGGGAAGCAAAGTTTTTGAATATTTTTAAGGCAGGGCTAGATAGATTCTTGATAAGCAAGGGGGTGAAAGGCTATCGGGGTAGGCAGGAATCCGAAGTTGAGGACACAGTTAGATCAGCCATGATCTTACTGAATGACAGAGCAGGCTCGAGGGGCTCAGTGGCCTACTCCTGCTCCTAATTCATATGTTTGTGTGTATGTTCATATGTATGCTTCCTTTGCTGTATTTCTATGGAATAAACTTATGTGAGGAGTCAGACCTTTTTGTGAAGAATCAGCTGGGTGGGGGTGGAGTGGAAGGATAGATTCTTGGGTGACTCCAAGGGTAACTATACAGGAGTGCAATAAGAAGCCACAACAGCTGAATCTCTGTCTATACTTTATAAGAATAGAACCAGGTGAGGATATCCCAGCCAGCTGGATGGCTGAAGTGTTGCAGGAGTGGGTGTGGTTAGCATGGTCAAAGGCTGCAGCCAAGTACAAGGGTGAAGAGGAAGAGATTACCTTTCTCAGTCCCCATAGGATGTTACGTGTGACGGAAGCGTTTCAGGTAATGTGGCACAGGCAAAGTCCTGGTTGGAGGGATTCAAACATGGAAGTCCAGGAAAGACAGGCATGGATTGGGAGACAACAACATTCAAGGATTTGGAGGAAAAGAGGGGAGGGCAGATTGGAGATGGGTCGCAGTTTGCAAGGATGGAGAGTTCAAGGATTTTTTTTCCTGAGTGGGGCTGTGCTAGTACAAAGTGATCTGACATGGATTCAGTCTTGTAACAGATGGGCTGATGATTTTGATTGACAGCTGTCCGTGAGACCTGAGAGGATGGGCAGTGTCAGTGATTTGCTGTGGTCTTTTTGACAGACAAGTGTGGTCAGAATTCAGTAACTCTGTTTACCCATGAAAGAAAGTGGCCATTTTTAAACCATTGAAAATAAATGTTTTATTTTTAAAAAACTAACAGAATATTGTGTTGAACATTCATGCAGTAATATCAAACAGTAATTTCTAATTTATTTCAAAGTTTAAATCAGCTCTGCAGAGAAGGAAAGACGGAACATGAAGTGATTTGACCTTCTTGCAAACACTAAGAAAAATAAAGAGCTGTTCAGTTTACCCTCTAACACTACTTGGACCGAACACAGTCTCTGCATCCTGTTGCTGTATTGTACTAAGCTGATAGGCACATGACTCATCATTTCCTGCAGTTTGTTTCTCTTGTAAGTTTCATTTTCACTCGCCGTTCTGTAGAACCCTGAATATTAAACTTGCTTTTAGTAACTTTCGTGTTTTGAATACAGCCACAGCTTGACAGTAAAAGGAGACTGACAGAGCGAAACACGCTACTACAATGCTTAAAGTTATGCTGTAATTCTGTTTAAACCTGTTGAATATAATTCGCCCTAAATGTTGACAACTGCACTTTATTTCATTCCTCGATTCTTACCTGCGCTGCTTCCTTGACTGCGGAGAGTCTATCAGTGAAGTTCTCGTCTTAACATCTGAGCCAAGAATAACCGGCTCAGTACGGCGTCCACACGGAGAGGGTAGCCACAGTGAATAGATTAAATAAGAGCTTGACAAAGTCATCGGGGAGGTTCCTGCAAACTATCCAATGACAATCAAAACCGTGAAAGATCACGTGTTACTGTGGTGGTTTTGTTGTTACATTCCCAAATATAGGAATATAAATCACTGGTTGGAATATTGTGGGTTCTGTGTGCCTGAATTTTAGATAGCTGCTCTCGCTAGTCGAGACTGATACATGGCTTCAAACAATTCCTACCTTACAAAAGGATTTTGTTCAGTTTAAAAATTACTCCACTCATTTCCTTCCGGACTGAATATTGAGTTCCACAATTTTAGATCATGAACTCTTTCCTCTATCCCCACCCTCTTTCCAATCCCCGTTTTTTCCAATAATTTATATAGATTTTTCTTTTCCCACCTATTTCCATTATTTTTAAATCTATTTCTATCCATTAATTTATCTCCATCTTTTAGCCTATTTCGATCCCTTCCCCCATCCCACCCCCACTAGGACTATCTGTACCTTGCTGTTCTGCTTTCTACCCTTAATGTCACCTATTAGCACATTCCTTAGATAATATTACCACCTTCAACACCTCTTTGTCCTTTTGTCTGTGACATCTTTTAGCTATCTCACCTATCACTGGACCTCTATCCAGCTCTACTTGTCCCCCCGACCCCCACCTCCCCCACCACCCCCCCACCAAACCAGCTTATATTTCACCTCTTTCATATTTTTCCTTAGTTCTGTTGAAGAGTCATACAGACTTGAAATGTTAACTGTGTTCCTCTCCACAGATGCTGTCAGACCTGCTGAGTTTTTCCAGGTATTTTTGTTTTTGTTTTAGAAATATTTTGTAATGTTCTTTCAGATATTTTATGAATAAAGTATATTGTTCCAAAAAAACCTCTGATTCCCCAATCATTGCTCAAGCTGATAATAGATAAACCAGTTTCTAACTAACACTCTCCAATAAACAAAAAACAGAACAATACAGTTTCATGCAACACGCAGCTGTTCAAAGAACACCTAGCACACAAAGCAACTCCCCTGGCCCCGCTCTTCTAATTAAATATTTATCTGTTTTTTTGTCATTCAGACAGAAAGAAATGTTCTCTCCAATGGTTATGAAAGCAGCAATGTGGACCATAGAATGGAGGACACAGTCTTGGAGTATAAATTGTCTTCCTTGGTGGGTTAGGGGCTGAGTGGTAATACTGTTCTGGTTGGTGTTGGTGACAGGGGTTATCTGTACAAATCCATCATGAGCAGATCATCAATGGAACTCAATAGAAGCTATTATGCAAACTACCAAACATGTTCACTAATGTTCTACAAGCAAAAGAACTACTCTGAAATGCCTCGTTGGCTTGTGTGGGATCCTAGATGGGAGACCCCTTATTTTGAAACTGTGGCCATAGTTCTAGATTCCCCCATGAGAGGAAACATCCTTTCAGCTTCCACCCTTTCAAACCCCCTCATAATCACATGTTTTAATGAGATCACCTCTCATTCTTCTAAACTCCAATAAGTATAGGCCCAGAGAAATTTTTGAACTGTCCCCAGTGCAAGTTTATCCCTCCTTAAACCAGGAGATCATCCTGTACGCAGTACTCTAGGTGCTATCTTGCCAATGCCCTGCACAGTTGTCCCTACTTTTATACTTGATGCCCCCTGCAATTAAGACCAGCATTCAATTTGTCTTAAAAACAAAAAAACTGCAGATGCTGGAAATCCAAAACAAAAACAGAATTACCTGGAAAAGCTCAGCAGGTCTGGCAGCATCAGCGGAGAAGGAAAGAGTTGACATTTCAAGTCCTCATGACCCTTCGACAGAACTTGAGTGAGTCCAGGAAAGAGGTGAAATATAAGCTGGTTTAAGATGTATGTGTGTGTGTGTGTGTGTGTGTGTGTGTGGGGCGGTGGGGGGGGGGGGGTGGTTGGGTGGGGGGAGAGAGAGAGAAGTGGAGGGGATTGGTGTGGTTGTAGGGACAAACAAGCAGTAATAGAAGCAGAGTTGTAATAGAAGCACAAGTTGTTTGTGACATCTTTTGATGATCTGCTTCTATTACGGCTTGTTTTTCATGTGGCACCTTACTGAGTGCCTTTTGGTATTCCAAACATGCTACGTCAACTGGTTCTGCTTTATCCACCCTGCTTATTATACTCTCAAAGAACTCTAATAAATTTGTCAAACACAGTTTCACTTTCATCATTGATTAAGAAGTATGACAAAGCAGATTCTTACACATACTGTCCCTCACAGGCCATTCATTCTATGAAAGGTGACGCATGGGCTAGAGTATTATGACTGGCTGAATGGTTTGGCATAGTTGTAAGGTGCTACAAGATACTTAGCATATAATGTGGAAAAGCAAAGAGATTACATGCATGGTATAGAGAATTATAATGTGCGAGCTTATGATAAAAGAGAAAATAGACAGTTAGTATGTGAGTAATACAGGTAACAACTGTGAAATGATTCACCAGCTTTGAGCTCATCTTGGTGCCCCTCAATTCATATAGTTTTTACACCAGAACTATCTGACATCTGAATCTCAATGAATGGCAGTTACAGACAAAGAAACAGTACAAAGTCAGTTTGTTTTGAGAGATATAAATATGAAGGTAAAAAATCCCTTTGTCAGGTGAATTTTGTGTTAAGAGCAACCTCGACTGGTGAGTCTCTAGCCCCCAATGTGTCTTAATGGTGATAGAAGTATCACTTACTTGTATTTCTCATGTAGGCTGCCCAATGATATCTGTCAATTATTGGGGTTTGATGGTTTAATCATGGGGTGCATAGCACCCTGCAGGCTCATTCCAGAAATGTCAATCTCCTGAGGTAGAGCTCCTCCAATATTTCCAGGAAACTGCCTGAGTCTACACATGTATCCTGGGAGAAGGCCAGTGGGTGAACAGGATTTTGGTGTGAGTTAGGTTATGGACAGCAGAGTTTAGGGTGAGCTTCAGTTCATGCCATTGTTGTAGATGTGGAGTTTTCACAATACACTCTCAAGGAGGATCTTAGTACCAACCAGATGTTCAGACTCAGTTTCAAACAATGGTCCAAAGCTTCATCTACAGTAAGAGGTGAAATTTAAAAGTAAACAACTAAAGCTTCTGTATTGTGTCCTTGGTGAGCGTTCGCTAGAAAATGGTCACTTATCAGGTCAACTACAGTGATTTATTCAACTACAGTGATGGTTCTGTGTTGTTACCTTCCAGGAAAGTGGGACCTGAGAATAGAAGAGGGAGAAAGGAGTAGAAGGATATGGTGATAGAGTTAAATAAAACAAAGTGGGAGATGGCTTTGTGTGGAGCAAAAACACCAGTTGAATTACCTATTTTTGCAGTCCAACATTTAATGTAATTCTATGGATAAGAAAATTAAGTAGAAAAGAAGATAGATCTGCATTTATATAGCACATTTAACAACTCAAAGCACTTTACAGCCAATGAAATACTTTTTGATGTGTAGTCACTGTTGTAATGTAGGAAACACAGCAGTCAATTTGCACACAGCAAGCTCCCACAAACAGCAATGTGTTAATGGCTAGATAATGGTTTTTTTTGTGATGTCAAAAGAGGGATAAATATTGGGCCAGGACACTGAGGAGAACTCTCCTGCCCTCTTTCCATATAGTGCCATGTGATCGTTTACGTCCACTCAAGCAAGCTTGTGGACCTCGGGTGATTGTCTCATCTGACAGTGCAGCACTCACTCCATGCATGTAATCTCTTTGCTTTTCCACATTATATGCTAAGTATTGCACTGGATTGAGTCTTCATTATTGCTTTTTTTTGGAAAAATATACTTTATTCATAAAATATCTGGAAGAACATTCCAAACCATTTCAAAATCACTATCACAAAAGTACAATCAGGTTCAACTTTTACAACATGTATCACGAGGTGCATCAATACAAACAATGAATATTACAATCATTTGCAGACATTCATTTTGAGCTGTACAGCCCAAGGGGATCTAAACAGTTCCCAGTCCCTTGGTGCACTGTGGCTGAAAGGTCTTAGACAGCGACCCTTCCCCATTGTGCCTTTGTGGCAGCTGCCCCAAGCTTTAGTGCATCCCTCAGCACATAGTCCTGGACTTTGGAATGTGCCAGTCTGCAACACTCGGTCGGGGACAATACTTTGCACTGGAAGACCAACAAGATTCGGGCAGACCAAAGAGCATCTTTCACCGAGTTGATGATCCTCCAGCTGCAGTTGATGTTTGTCTCGGTGTGTGTCCCTGGGAACAGCCCGTAGAGCACAGAATCCTGTGTCACAGAACTGCTCGGGATGAACCTCGACAAAAAACACTGCATCTCTCTCCAAATCTTCTTTGCAAAGGCACAATCCACAAGGAGCTGAACAACGGTCTCGTCCCCACCACAGCCACCTCGAGGGCAACGTGCAGAGGGAGTGAGACTCCTGGCGTGTAGGAAGGATCTGACAGGGAGGGCCTTTCTCACCATCAGCCAAGCTACATCTTGGTGCTTGTTGGAAAGTTCTTGCGATGAGGCATTCTGCCAAATGACTTTGACAGTCTGCTCGGGGAACCATCTCACAGGATCCAACCTGTCCTTTTCCCGCAGGGCCTCTAGGACGTTATGTGCCGGCCACTGCCTGATGGACCTGTGGTCAAAGCTGTTTCTCTGCATAAATTTTTCCACAAGGGACAGGTGGTACGGCACGGTCCAACTACTTGGAGTGTTCCGCGGCAGCGTGGCCAGACCCATCCTTCACAACACTGGGGACAGGTAGAACCTCAGCACGTAGTGACACTTCGTGTTTGCATACTGAGGATCTACGCACAGCTTGATGCAGCCACACACAAAGGTGGCTAGCAGTATGAGGGTGATGTCGGGCACAATTTTCCCCCTTTATCTAGAGGCTTGTACATCGCGTCCCTGCTTACACGATCCATTTTCGACCTCCAGATAAAGCAAAAAATGGCTCAGGTGATCGCCATCGCGCAGGAGTGTGGAATGGGTCAGACCTGCGCCACATACAGCTACAGCGAGAGTGCCTCACACCTGATGACCAGGTTCTTACCCACAATGGAGAGGGAGTGTCGCTCCCACATGCTCAGTTTTCTTTTCACTGTAGACACTTGTTCCTTCCAGTTTCTAATGCATGCCCTGGTCCCTCCGAACCATATCCTAAGCACCTTCAGGCCATCAGCCCTGACAGTGAATGGGACAAAGGATCGGTCAGCCCAGTTCCCGAAGAACATGGCCTCGGTCTTCCCACAATTTACCTTGGCTCCCGAGGCCAGTTCAAACTGGTCGCAGATGTGGATCAATCTGCGCACCGACAGCGGATCCGAGCAGAAGACGGCCACATCATCCATGTACAGGGAGGCTTTGATCTGAGTGCCTCCACTGCCTGGGATCATCACTCCTCATGCCCGGATCCTTCCTGATGGACTCAGCAAAGAGTTCTATGCAACACACGAAAAGAACAGGCGAGAGAGGGCAGCATTGCCTGACTCCAGATTTAATAGGAAAGCATTCTGATTCCCACCCATTGACTGAGACTGTGCTACTGATATTAGTGTAGAGCAGTTGGATCCAATTGCGAATTCCCTCCCAAACCCCATTTTGGAGAGCACATCCACCATGTAGGTGTGCGATATTCTGTCAAAGGCCTTCTCCTGATCCAGGCTGATGAGGCAGGTGTCCACACCCCTGTCCTCCACATAGGCAATCGTATGCCTGAGCAGCGCTAGGCTGTCAGAGATCTTCCAGCCAGGCACAGCGCAGGTCTGGTCAGGGTGGATCACCAATTCCAGAGTGGATTTGACTCGATTGGCAATGACCTTGGACAGAAGCTTATAGTCCACATTCAACAGTGAAATGGGTTGCCAATTCCTAATTTCCTCCCTTTCCCCCTTGTGCTTTTAGATAAGGCTGATGATGACTTTCCTCATGGATTCTAACATGCTGCCGGCCAGAAGCATACTCTCGTACACTTCTAGCAGGTCTGGGCCGATCCAGTCCCACAGAGCTGAGTACAACTCCACCGGCAAGCCGTCGCTTCCAGGAGTTTTACTCTTCTCGAAGCACTCAAGGACCTTAGTCAGTTCGTCAGGAGTTAGCGATTTGTCCAGGCTCTCCCGTGTACTGTCGTCTAAGACCTCCGTGATAGAGGACAGGAAGGACTGGGAGGCCGTGCTGTCTGTGGGCTTCACGTCATACAATCCGGCATAAAAGGATTTGCTGATCCTCAAAATGTCAGACGGTGATGACTTTACTGAACCGTCTTCTTCCTTCAGGCTGCTGATCACAGAGCTCTCTCTGTGTACCTTTTGGAAGAAGAAATGTGAGCACATCTCATCCTGCTCCACGCAGCGGACTCTGGAACGGAAGATGATCTTGGAGGCCTCTGAGGCAAAGTCCTGGGGTGGGACTTTCAACCCAGTATCGTATGATTCAGAGGTTGATATTGTGGAAAGGTAACTTTAAATCCACACCCTTTATTGAAAAGTGGAAATTGTTTTAAACTACCCATTCGTGGGGAGCCTCGCCCAGTGGGAGTGTTCATCTAAAAATCAGGCTCATGCCATCCACCATTTTTTACAACCATCGAGCCCGAGTCAGAAATCTCTGCTGTCCCGATTCACATTCAGCAATTTAAAAGCAAAATCCTCCCAGCCACCAGTGAGCTCCCACTGTGGTCCTGATTGGATATCGTACAGGAATGTGACCTACGACTGTAAAAGGTTCTGTTCAATGTGCCGACAGTACTTATTCCCAATGTAAGGGGGATGCTGAAGCAATGGGGCAAGCACTGAAAGTGTGAAAACTTCACTACCTCCGTCAAGGAAGCAGTGCAGGTAAGGACCAAAAAAAATCAAACAACACACTGAATGAAGTCATCAAAGTTACGAATGTGAATCAAATTAAAGTTTAAAATTACAGCTCAACTTTAAAGGTCGTTTTGAGAGATTTCCCTCTGCCTCAAACTCCATTTCCTCTTCAAGTACTGGTCATACTCATTGTGAAAAGGAAGGAGTTCTATAAGAGGATGCACCGTGTATGAAATAATCAAACCCAGGAAGTGATCGGTGCGGAAATATCTTAAAAATATAAAAACAAAAAAACTGCGGATGCTGGAAATCCAAAACAAAAACAAAAACAAAAACAAAAACAGAATTACCTGGAAAAACTCAGCTGGTCTGGCAGCATCGGCGGAGAAGAAAAGAGTTGACGTTTCGAGTCCTCATGACCCTTCGACGGAACTTGAGTTCAACTTGAGTTTGACGGAAATATCTTGTACAATATGGAGGGCTGCAGGATTCTAGCAAGGTTAAGGAACAAAGCAACTGCGAATGCAAACTAAAACTCCTAGAGAAAGCAGGAGATAATCTGTGGGGTGGGGGAAATCAAAAAACTCTGGGTGTCCGGACCACTTGCTAGAGGAGTTGTGAATATTATTTATACTGAGTTTTTAAGTTAGGAAATATAGATAGTTTCCGTAAGTTATATTTGTATTTGTGTGTCAGGAATAAGTTTTAGCTATAAAGTTTGATTTGTATGTCTGTATTTGTGTGTTAAGAAAAGGTCAAGTTGAGTATAAGTTTCACTTTAAAAGGTGAAACCTGGGTCGAGTTTCATTTTTGAGGGAGACAGCAGGCCTAAAGCTTTTTGTATACCTGCATTTCTAATGAGCTTTATGATTCCTGGGGAGAAGGTAAAGCAAACACAAGAGTAGAAAAAAACTGAGCTGTTGTCTAGCAACAGAGGTCCAGAGAGGCAGGACACACACCCACACACCTAAACACACAAAACAGCAGTTTGTGTTCAGCTGGAAGGAGGTGCCAGAAAAGGCAAGACATGAAAAGGGACAGAGAGCAAGTCCCAAACTCAACACTGTGCTTTTGGATGATGTTGCTGAGGGGCAGCATGTAGATGAGAAATAGGAGGAATTGAGAATAAATTCTTGAGGGACACCAGGAGCAGGAAGAGAAGCCATTGCAAGGGACTCTCAGGCTACTATTAAATTAAAAATGGAAACATGTGAGAGTAGCCAAACCCAGCTGAATAGCTGGGGGATGAGGATGATGTGGTCAACCACATCAAAGGCTGCAGACCGAATGCAAAGGATGAGAAGGGTGAATTTCATCACAAGGGATGCTTTTTGTGACTTTGATAAGAGCCATTTAGCTAGTATGGCAGGGGCGGGAACCTGGAGGGATTCAAATATGCAGTTCTGGAAAAGATGGACATGGCTGTGGGAGTCCACAACACATTTGAGGATTTAGGGTGGAAAGGGGATTGGAGATTGGATGGATTCAGGGGTTGACTTTTTGAGGAGAAGGATGATGAAAGCAGATCTGAGGCATGGGGAGGCAGCACTGGAAGAGAGAGAACCATGAAGAATGTTAGTTAACATGGGGACCAGGAAAGAAAGTTGGGTGGTCAGCAGTTTGGTGGGAGTAGAACTGAGGGAGCTGGCGGTGGTTCTCATTGACGAGGTGAGCTCGAGAGAGCATGAGTGAGACAGGAGAGAAGCTAGGGAACAGTGTGTGCTCTGGGTTGGAGTGGGATGGATCCCTGGGGAATGTTTGACCTGCTGGGCGAGGAGAAAGGGGAGAAATGGCAGATGCAGCTGGTCACATGATCTCAATCTCAGTGACACAGAAGCCCATGAGCTCCCCTCATTCCTGTGACTGCACACCTGCCCAACAATGTGACCTCACTGCGACTTCTCACTGAACATAATGTTATTGGACTGAAGGAAGGGGTCACATGTAAAGCATGGTCCAATCTCTGTGGACATGGCCTTGGCAATGAGGGCATCCACCAGTCAGGAAGTCAATTGTTGGAAGAAATTTAGTTTCCTCCTGATGGGAGCTAAGATAAGGTAGTTGAGCTACTACGTGAACTGAATCAAATGTAAATCCACATTTACAATTTCCACTCAGCTTGTCCTCAATGTGTTCCACATCAGGTGCTACTTCCTTGAAATATTGAGGTGGAAACATGGGAATCTTCACATCCTATTCCTTCTCTCCCAGTCTGACTTAGTGAAGATGTAAAAAGCTCTGTTAGGTATTTTCTAGCTTCTTACATCTGTTCTCACCCTGATTAAGGATGATTCCTCACACCAGTCTTGTCCTTTATCTGATGTTAAATAAAGTGCTGCTCCTCATACTCTCTACTTTCCTCGGAAAGGAGAAAACCAAACACAACGAAGAAGTGACGTCGGGGGAGGAGCCACAAGCGTCTGCCCTCTCCCCTTTTCTGAGGTGGAAGCTCTGGAATCGCTGGACAGACACACAGAGAAAGCAGCGAGAAACAGAGAAGTAGGATGGGAGGTGCCAGCTCCAGGTTGGTCAAGAAACTCCTCATATTGTGTCTCTTCAGTTCCTTCTGTTACAGCACACCCTGTCATTGCAAAACATTACCATTGCTCAATTTCATCGCTTGTAGTGAGAGTGTATTGAACAAATCTATAGCTCATGTATCTCCATTAACCTCTCCTCTTCTTCAGCTCTTCAGCAGAGGAGGAGAAGCCACAAGAACCAGGGCCCTCAGATTGGGCTTTGCCCAACCCTCAGTTCACCAAACACATCACTACAGCTGAGCCTTGCAAACACTAGTTGAGAGATATCTGCTGAGGAGAGCACTGTCAGACTGAGGGGAGACTGCATTATTCACAGGTGGAGAAGTAATATGGTGTGTTAGGTGAGGGGCAGTCACAAATGCCTGGAGAGAAGGAGATGTTCACCCTCAGTTGTCATATCACAGGATCTCAGGGAGCACCAGCTAAAGGCAGGGAATTCACACCTGTCCAGATAGAGAGAATGCAGTACAAGAATGTGCAGCATTTGGTGTGTAGGCTGAAGGAGTCCACCACCTGCAGCAGCATGTTGGACATGTGTTCAGCTTTGCTGTTGACCCTGGAAAGAGTCATGCATGAAAGAACCCTCAGCAGGAGTGAAATGGTCAACTGCACCTGCCATGGGTAAACTGGGAACCAGCGTGGGAGACGCCAACTCTCAGGGCTCCCAAAATCTGATTGGAACTATTCAGTCCTGTTTCCCACTGATCAAACAAATGTTCAGTGTATGAACATTAAACAGATAAGCCTGAAGATAGTGCTACTGAACTGCCAATATCCAACCATTTCATTGCATATGAATCGCTGGACAGACACACAGAGAAAGCAGCAAGAGACTGAGAAGTAGGATGGGAGGTGCCAGCTCCAGGTTGGTCAAGAAACTGCTCATATTGTGTCTCTTCAGTTCCTTCTGTTACAGCACAGGGGTATAACAATAGACGCGCTGGGGATCTAGCATCAATATCATGTCTTTCACAAATGCCCTTAGAGGCTCAACACCTTTAGTGAGATAAGGCCAGGCACAAATATATATCTTGTTGAAGACCCCTGACAGTGTTCACACCCCAACCCAACACTGCTCACTCCCGACAGTGTTCACACCCCCACCCCAACACTGCTCACTCCCAACAGTGTTCACACGCCCATCTGAACACTGCTCACCACAGACAGAGTTCACCAGCCCACCCAACACTGCTCACTCCCGACAGAGTTCAACCCCCCACCCCAACGCTGCTCACTCCCGGCAGTGTTCACACCCTCGCCCCAACGCTGCTCACTCTTGACAATTTCACCACCCCACCCCAACACTGCTCACTCCGGACAGAGTTCACCCCCCCACCCCAACACTGCTCTCTCCTGACAGTGTTCACCCACCCACCGCAACACTGCTCACTCCCGACAGTGTTCACCCCCCAAACCAACACTGTTCACTCCTAACCATGTTCATCCCCTCACCCCAACACTGCTCACTCCCGACAGTGTCCACCTTGCCCACCCCAACACTGCCCACTTCTTACAGTGTCCACCTCGCCCACCCCAACACTGCCTACTCCTGACAGTGTTCACCCATCCACCCCAACACTGCTCGCTCCCGACAGTGTCCACCTCGCCCACCCCAACACTGCTCACTCCTGACAGTGTTCACCCCCCTGACCCAACACTGCTCACTCCCAACAGTGTTCACCCCCCACCTCAACACTGCTCATTCACGACAGTGTTCACCCCACTGACCCAACACTGCTCACCCCCGACAGTGTTCACTGCCTTCCACCACTGCTCACTCCCAACAGTGTTCACCCCCCACCCCAACACTGTTCACTCCCAACAATGTTCACAACCCCCCCAAACACTGCTCACTCCCAACAGTGTTCACCCCCCACCCCAACACTGCTGTCTCCTGATAGTGTTCACCCCCCCACCGAAACACTGATCACTCCCAAAGTGTTCAACCCCCCACCCAAACGCTGCTCAAGCCTGATAACGTTCAAACCCCCCACCCCTACAATGTTCCCTCCTGACAGCATTCAACCCACCACCCGTACAATGCTCACCCCAGGTAGTGTTCACACCCCCACCCAAACACTGTTTACTTTCAACAGTGTTCACACCACCCCACCCAAACACTGCTCACTCTTAACATAGTTCAAACACCCACCCCAACACTGCTCACTCCCGACAGTGTTCAACACCCCACCCAAACACTGCTCACTCCCGACAGTGTTCAACTCCCCCTACCAAAACAGTGCTCACTCCCAACAGAGTTCAATGCCCCACCCCAACACTGCTCACTCCCGACAGTGTTCAAGTCCCCCTACCAAAACAGTGCTCACTCCCAACAGAGTTCAATGCCCCACCCCAACGCTGCTCACTCCCGACAGTGTTCAAACCCACACTCAAACACTGCTCACTCCTGACAGTATTCACCCCCACCACAACACTACTGTCTCCTGACAGTGTTCACCAACCCCCAACAAAACACTGCTCATTCCTGACAGTGTTCAAAACCCCACCCAAATGCTGCTCACTCCTGACAGCGTTCAACACCCCACCCCTACAATTCACACTGCTGATAGTGTTCATCCCCCCATCCCAACACTGCACACCCCCGATAGTGCTCACATCCCCCACCCGAACATTGTTCACTCTCAACAGTGTTCACGCCCACACCCAAACACCGCTCACTCCTGATAGTGCTCACCCGCCCATACCAATACTGCTCAGTGCTGACAGTTTTCACCCCCCACCCCAACGCTGCTTACTTCCGACTGGGTCCACCTCGCCCAACCCAACACTGCTCACTTCCGAAAGTGTTCACACCCCACACCCCAAAGCTGCTCACTCCCGACAGTATTCACTGCCACACCCTAACACTGCTCAGTCCTGACAGTGTTCACCGCCCTGACCCAAAACTGCTCACCCAAAACAGTGTTCACTGCCCTCACCTCTGCTCACTCCTGACAGTGTTCACACACCCACCACGACGCAGCTCACTCCAGACAGTGTTCAACCCCCCCACCCCAACACTGCTAACTCCCTACAGTGTTCACCCCCATGCCTCAACAATGCTCACTCCCGACAGTGTTCACACCCCCCACCCCAACACTGCTCACTCCCGACAGTGATCACTGTCCTCACCCCACACTGCTCACTCCTGACAGTGTTCACCCTCCACCCAAACACTCCTCACTCCCGACAGTGTTCACAACCAGCCCAAACACTGCTCACGCCCAAAGTGTTCAACCCCCCACCCAAACGCTGCTCACTCCTGACAGCGTTCAACCGCCCACACCTGAAATGCTCACCCCTGGTAGTGTTCACACCCCCATCTAAACATTGTTCACTGTCAACAGTGTTCACCCCCCCAACCCAAACACTGCACACTCTCAACAGTGTTCAACCCCACACCCAAACACTGCTCACTCCCAACAGTGTTCACCTCCACCCCAACACTACTGTCTCCTGAGAGTGTTCACCACTCCACCCCCCGAAACACTGCTCATTCCTGACAGTGTTCAAAACCCCACCCAAACGCTGCTCATTCCTGACAGTGTTCAACCCCGCACCTCTACAATTCTCACTCCTGATAGAGCTCATCCCGCCATCCCAACACTGCTCAGCCCCAGTAGTGTTCACACCCGCACCCGAACATTGTTCACTCCCGACAGTGTTCACACACCCACCCAAACACTGCTCACTCCTGATAGTGTTCACCCCCTCATCCCAATACTGCTCAGTGCTGACAGTTTTCACCCCCACCCCAACGCTGCTCACTCCCGACAGTGTCCACCTCGTCCACCCCAACACTGCTCACTCCCGACAGTGTTCACCCCAACTCCAACACTACTGTCTCGTGACAGTGTTCACCACCCCGGCCCCCACCGAAACACTGCTCATTCTCGACAGTGTTCAAAACCCCACCCAAACGCTGCTCACTCATGACAGTGTACAACCCCCCACCCCTACAATTTTCAATGCTGATAGTGTTCATTCCCCATCTCAACACTGCTCACCCCGGTAGTGTTCACACCCACACCCAAACATTGTTCACTCTCGACAGTGTTCACACCCCCACCTCAACACTGCTGACTCCCGATTGTGTTCACTGCCCGCGCCACTGCTCATTCCTGATAGTATTCAGCCCCCTCTTCAACACTGCTCACTCCTGATAGTGTGCAACCCCCCATCCCAACACTGCTCATTCCTGACATTGTTCACCCCCCCTGCCCCTATACTGCTAACTCCCAAAAGTGTTCACACCCTCACCCCAACACTGCTCACTCCCGACAGAGTTCACATCCTCACCCAAACACTGTGAACTCTCAACAGTGTTCAATCCCCCCCACCCAAACACTGCTCACTCCCGACAGTGTTCATCCCCACCCCAACACTACTCTCTCCTGACATTGTTCACCACCCCCGCCGAAACACTGCTCATTCCTGACAGTGTTCACCCCTGCACCCCTATACTGCTCACTCCCAAAAGTGTTCACCACCGCACCCAAACACTATTACCTCTCAACAGTTTTCACAGCCCCCACCCAAACACTGCTCACTCCCAAAGTGTTCACCTCCCACCCAAACACTGTTACCTCTCAACAGTTTTCACAGCCCCCACCCAAACACTGCTCACTCCTGACAACGTTCAACCCCCCCACCCCTACAATGCACACTCCTGACAGCGTTCAACACCCCACTCCTACAATGCTTACCTCCGGTAGTGTTCACACCCCCACCCAAACATTGTTCACTCTCGACAGTGTTCATACCCCCACCCAAACACTGTTCACTCCCGACAGTGTTCACACACCCACCCCAACACTGCTGACTCCCGATTGTGTTCACTGCCCGTGCCACTGCTCATTCCTGACAGTATTCAGCCCCCTTTCCAACACTGCTCACTCCTGATAGTGTGCAAACCCCCATCCCAACACTGCTCATTCCGATGTTCTTCACCCCCCCGCCATCCCTATAATGCTAACTCCCGAAAGTGTTCACACCCTCACCCCAACACTGCTCGCTCCTGACAGAGTTCACATCCCCACCCAAACACTGTGAACTCTCAACAGTGTTCAACACCCCCCACCGAAACACTGCTCACTCCCGACAGTGTTCATCCCCACCCCAACACTACTGTCTGCTGACATTGTTCACCACCCCCGCCGAAACACTGCTCACTCCCGACAGTGTTCACCCCCGCACCCCTATACTGCTCACTCCCAAAAGTGTTCACACCTTCACCCCAACACTGCTCTCTCCCGACAGAGTTCACACACCCCCACCCAAACACTGTTACCTCTCAACAGTTTTCAAAGCCCCCACCCTAACACTGCTCGCTCTCAACAGTGTTCACCCCCCCGACCAAAACACTGCTCACTCTCAACAGTGTTCAAACCCCCCGACCGAAACACTGTTCACTTCCAAAATGTTCAACCCCCCACCCAAACGCTGCTCATTCCGACAACATTCAACCCCCCCACCCCTAAAATGCTCACTCCTGACAAAGTTCAACCCCCCACCCCTACAATGCTCACTCCTGACAGCGTTCAACCCTCCACCCCTACAATGCTCACCCCAGGTAGTGTGCACTCTCGACTGAGTTCACACCCCCACCCAAACATTGTTCTCTCTCAACAGTGTTCACCTCCCGACCGAAACACTGCTCACTCCCAACAGAGTTCAACCCCCGACCCCAACACTGCTCACCCCTGACAGTGTTCACCCCCACCCAAACACTACTGTCTCCTGACAGTGTTCACCACCACCCCCCACCCCCTGAAACACTGCTCATTCCCGACAGTGTTCAAAACCCCAATCAAACGCTGTTCACTCCTGACAGTGTTCAACCCCCCACCCCGACACTGCTCACCCCCGGTAGAGTCCATACTCCCACGTAAACATTGTTCACTGTCGACAGTGTTCACACCACCACCCAAACATTGTTCTCTCTCAACAGTGTTCACCTCCCGACCGAAACACTGCTCACTCCCAACAGTGTTCATCCCCACCCGGACACTACTGTCTCCTGACAGTGTTCACCACCCTCCCCCACCAACCCCCGAAACACTGCTTATTCCCGACAGTGTTCAAAACCCCACCCAAACGCTGTTCACTCCTGACAGTGTTCAACCCCCACCCCGACACTGCTCACCCCCGGTAGTGTTCACACCCCCACCCAAACATTGTTCACTCTCGACAGTGTTACCACCCCCAGCCAAACATTCTTCACTCCCGAAAGTGTTCACACCTCCACCCCAACTCTGTTTACTCCCGATAGTGTTCACCCCCCTACCCCAACACTGCTCACTCCCGACAGTGTTCACTGCCCCCACCCCCACACTGCTCACTCCCGACAGTGTTCACTGCCCTCACCCCAACACTGCTCACTACTGACTGTGTCCACGCCCCCACCCAAACATTGTTCACTCTCGACAGTGTTCACACCCCCATCCCAAAACTGCTCTCTCCCGACAGAGTTCACACCCCACCCAAACACTGCTCACCCCCAACAGATTTCAACCCCCCCACCCCAACACTGCTCACTCCCGACAGTGTTCACCGCCACCCGAACACTACTGTCTCCTGACAGTGTTCACCGCCCCCCGAAAAACTGCTCATTCCCGACAGTGTTCAAAACCCCACCCAAACGCTGTTCACTCCTGACAGCGTTGAAACCCCCATCCCTACAATGCTCACCTCCGGTAGTGTTCACACCCCCACCCAAACATTGTTCACTCTCGACAGTGTTCACACACCCACCCAAACATTGTTCACCCTCGACAGTGTTCACACCCCCACCCAAACACTGCTCACTCTTGGTAGTGTTCAGCCCCCCATCCAAATACTGCTCAGTGCTGACAGTTTTCACCCCCCACCCCAACACTGCTGACTCCCGATTGTGTTCACTGCCCGCGACACTGTTCATTCCTGACAGTGTTCAGCCCGCTCTCCAACGCTGCTCACTCCTGACAACGTTCAACACCCCCCCCCCACCCCCGCCTACAATTCAGACCCCCGGTAGTGTTCACACCCCCACCCAAACATTGTTCATTCTCGACAGTGTTCACACCCCGACCAACCCCAACCAAACGATTTTCACTCCTGACAACGTTCAACACCCCCCCACCCCGACACTGCTCACCCCCGGTAGTGTTCACACCCCCCCAAAACATTGTTCACTCCCGACAGTGTTCACACCCCCACCCCAACACTGCTGACTCCCGATTGTGTTCACTGCCCGCGCCACTGCTCGTTCGTGACAGTATTCAGCCCCCTCTCCAACACTGCTCACTCCTGATAGTGTGTAACCCCGCCCCCCATCCCAACGCTGCTCATTCCCGACAGTGTTCAACCCCCACCCCTATACTGCTCACTCCCGAAAGTTTTCACACCCCCATCCCAACACTGCACTCTCCCGACAGACTTCACACCCCCACCCAAACACTGTTAACTCTCCAAAAGTGTTCACACAGCTCCACCCAAACACTGCTCACTCCCGAACGTGTTCACCCCCAACCAAACACTACTGTCTCCTGACAGTGTTCACCACCGCCCCCCACTCCCTGAAACACTGCTCATTCCCGACAGTGTTCAAAACCCCATTCAAACGCTGTTCACTCCTGACAGTGTTCAACACCCCACCCTGACACTGCTCACCCCCGGTAGAGTCCACACTCCCACGTAAACATTGTTCACTGTCGACAGTGTTCACACCCCCACCTAAACATTGTTCGCTCCCGACAGTGTTCACACCCCCACCTAAACATTGTTCGCTCCCGACAGTGTTCACACCCCCACCCAAACACTGCTCAGTGCTGACAGTTTTCACCCCCACACCCCAACACTGCTTACTCCCGACTGTGTTTTACGCCCCCACCCCAACACTGCTCACTCCCGACAGCGTTCACTGCCCGCACCCCAACACTGCTCACTCCCGACAGTGTTCAGCCCCCATCCCAACTCTCCTGTCTCCTGATAGTGTTCACCCCCCACCAAAACAGTTCTCACTCCCAAAGTGTTCAATCCCCCACCCAAAAGCTGCTCATTCCTGACAACTTTCAACACCCCCACCCCTACAATGCTCATTTCTGACAACGTTCAAACCCTCCCTCCCTACAATGCTCACAACTGACAGCATTCAACCCCCCACCCCTACAATGCTCACCCCCGGCAGTGTTCACACCCCCACCCAAACATTGTTCACTTTCAACAGTGTTAACACACCCACCCAAACACCGCTCACTCCCGACACTGTTCACCCCCACACGAACACTACCGTCTCCTGACAGTGTTCACCACCCCCCCAACGAAACACTGCTCATTCCCGACAGTGTTCAAAACCCCACCCAAACGCTGTTCACTCCTGACAGCGTTCAAAACCCCACCCCGACACTGCTCACTCCCGGTAGTGTCCACACCCCCACCCAAACATTGTTTACTCTCGACAGTATTCACACCCCAAACCAACACTGTTCACTCCTAACCATGTTCATCCCCTCACCCCAACACTGGTCACTCCCGACAGTGTCCACCTCGCCCACCCCAACACTGCCCACTCCTTACAGTGTCCACCTCGCCCACCCCAACACTGCCCACTCCTGACAGTGTTCACCCATCCACCCCAACACTGCTCACTCCCGACAGTGTCCACCTCGCCCACCCCAACACTGCTGTCTCCTGACAGTGTTCACCCATCCACCACAACATTGCTCAGTCCCG
Organism: Carcharodon carcharias; assembly: GCF_017639515.1. NCBI lineage: Eukaryota > Metazoa > Chordata > Chondrichthyes > Lamniformes > Lamnidae > Carcharodon > Carcharodon carcharias. The sequence continues at coordinate 81,572,132 of NC_054475.1, read as the reverse complement.
ACAGTGACCACCTCGCCCACCCCAACACTGCTCACCCCCCTGACCCAACACTGCTCACTCCCAACAGTGTTCACCCCCCACCTCAACACTGCTCACTCACGACAGTGTTCACCCCCCACCCCAACAGTGCGGTCTCCTGATAGTGTTCACCCCCCCACCGAAACACTGATCACTCCCAAAGCATTCAACCCCCCACCCAAACGCTGCTCACTCCTGACAACGTTCAACCACACCCACCCCTACAATGCTCCCTCCTGACAGCATTCAACCCACCACCCGTACAATGCTCACCCCCGGTAGTGTTCACACCCCCACCCAAACACTGTTTACTTTCAACAGTGTTCACACCACCCCACCCAAACACTGCTCACTCTCAACAGAGTTCAAATACCCACCCCCACACTGCTCACTCCCGACAGTATTCAACACCCCCACCCAAACACTGCTCACTCCCGACAGTGTTCAAACCCACACTCAAACACTGTTCACTCCCGACAGTGTTCACACACCCACCCCAACACTGCTGACTCCCGATTGTGTTCACTGCCCGCGCCACTGCTCATTCCTGACAGTATTCAGCCCCCTTTCCAACACTGCTCACTCCTGATAGTGTGCAAACCCCCATCCCAACACTGCTCATTCCGATGTTTTTCACCCCCCCCCATCCCTATAATGCTAACTCCCGAAAGTGTTCACACCCTCACCCCAACACTGCTCGCTCCTGACAGAGTTCACATCCCCACCCAAACACTGTGAACTCTCAACAGTGTTCAACACCCCCCACCGAAACACTGCTCACTCCCGACAGTGTTCATCCTCACCCCAACACTACTGTCTGCTGACATTGTTCACCACCCCCGCCGAAACACTGCTCATTCCCGACAGTGTTCACCCCCGCACCCCTATACTGCTCACTCCCAAAAGTGTTCACACCTTCACCCCAACACTGCTGTCTCCCGACAGAGTTCACACACCCCCACCCAAACACTGTTACCTCTCAACAGTTTTCAAAGCCCCCACCCTAACACTGCTCGCTCTCAACAGTGTTCACCCCCCTGACCAAAACACTGCTCACTCTCAACAGTGTTCAACCCCCCCGACCGAAACACTGTTCACTTCCAAAATGTTCAACCCCCCACCCAAACGCTGCTCATTCTGACAACATTCAACCCCCCCACCCCTAAAATGCTCACTCCTGACAAAGTTCAACCCCCCACCCCTACAATGCTCACTCCTGACAGCGTTCAACCCTCCACCCCTACAATGCTCACCCCAGGTAGTGTGCACTCTCGACTGAGTTCACACCCCCACCCAAACATTGTTCTCTCTCAACAGTGTTCACCTCCCGACCGAAACACTGCTCACTCCCAACAGAGTTCAACCCCCGACCCCAACACTGCTCACTCCTGACAGTGTTCACCCCCACCCAAACACTACTGTCTCCTGACAGTGTTCACCACCACCCCCCACCCCCTGAAACACTGCTCATTCCCGACAGTGTTCAAAACCCCAATCAAACGCTGTTCACTCCTGACAGTGTTCAACCCCCCACCCCGACACTGCTCACCCCCGGTAGAGTCCATACTCCCACGTAAACATTGTTCACTGTCGACAGTGTTCACACCACCACCCAAACATTGTTCTCTCTCAACAGTGTTCACCTCCTGACCGAAACACTGCTCACTCCCAACAGTGTTCATCCCCACCCGGACACTACTGTCTCCTGACAGTGTTCACCACCCTCCCCCACCAACCCCCGAAACACTGCTTATTCCCGACAGTGTTCAAAACCCCACCCAAACGCTGTTCACTCCTGACAGTGTTCAACCCCCACCCCGACACTGCTCACCCCCGGTAGTGTTCACACCCCCACCCAAACATTGTTCACTCTCGACAGTGTTCCCACCCCCAGCCAAACATTCTTCACTTCCGAAAGTGTTCACACCTCCACCCCAACTCTGTTTACTCCCGATAGTGTTCACCCCCCTACCCCAACACTGCTCATTCCCGACAGTGTTCACTGCCCCCACCCCCACACTGCTCACTCCCGACAGTGTTCACTGCCCTCACCCCAACACTGCTCACTACTGACTGTGTCCACGCCCCCACCCAAACATTGTTCACTCTCGACAGTGTTCACACCCCCATCCCAAAACTGCTCTCTCCCGACAGAGTTCACACCCCACCCAAACACTGCTCACCCCCAACAGATTTCAACCCCCCCACCCCAACACTGCTCACTCCCGACAGTGTTCACCGCCACCCGAACACTACTGTCTCCTGACAGTGTTCACCGCCCCCCGAAAAACTGCTAATTCCCGACAGTGTTCAAAACCCCACCCAAACGCTGTTCACTCCTGACAGCGTTGAAACCCCCACCCCTACAATGCTCACCTCCGGTAGTGTTCACACCCCCACCCAAACATTGTTCACTCTCGACAGTGTTCACACACCCACCCAAACATTGTTCACCCTCGACAGTGTTCACACCCCCACCCAAACACTGCTCACTCTTGTTCAGCCCCCCATCCCAATACTGCTCAGTGCTGACAGTTTTCACCCCCCACCCCAACACTGCTGACTCCCGATTGTGTTCACTGCCCGCGACACTGTTCATTCCTGACAGTGTTCAGCCCGCTCTCCAACGCTGCTCACTCCTGACAACGTTCAACACCACCCCCCCCCCCCCGCCTACAATTCAGACCCCTGGTAGTGTTCACAACCCCACCCAAACATTGTTCATTCTCGACAGTGTTCACACCCCGACCAACCCCAACCAAACGATTTTCACTCCTGACAACGTTCAACACCCCCCCACCCCGACACTGCTCACCCCCGGTAGTGTTCACACCCCCCCAAAACATTGTTCACTCCCGACAGTGTTCACACCCCCACCCCAGCACTGCTGACTCCCGATTGTGTTCACTGCCCGCGCCACTGCTCATTCGTGACAGTATTCAGCCCCCTCTCCAACACTGCTCACTCCTGATAGTGTGTAAACGCCCCCCCATCCCAACGCTGCTCATTCCCGACAGTGTTCAACCCCCACCTCTATACTGCTCACTCCCGAAAGTTTTCACACCCCCATCCCAACACTGCACTCTCCCGACAGACTTCACACCCCCACCCAAACACTGTTAACTCTCCAAAAGTGTTCACACAGCTCCACCCAAACACTGCTCACTCCCGAACGTGTTCACCCCCAACCAAACACTACTGTCTCCTGACAGTGTTCACCACCGCCCCCCACTCCCTGAAACACTGCTCATTCCCGACAGTGTTCAAAACCCCATTCAAACGCTGTTCACTCCTGACAGTGTTCAACACCCCACCCTGACACTGCTCACCCCCGGTAGAGTCCACACTCCCACGAAAACTTTGTCCACTGTCGACAGTGTTCACACCCCCACCTAAACATTGTTCGCTCCCGACAGTGTTCACACCCCCACCTAAACATTGTTCGCTCCCGACAGTGTTCACACCCCCACCCAAACACTGCTCAGTGCTGACAGTTTTCACCCCCACACCCCAACACTGCTTACTCCCGACTGTGTTTTACGCCCCCACCCCAACACTGCTCACTCCCGACAGCGTTCACTGCCCGCACCCCAACACTGCTCACTCCCGACAGTGTTCAGCGCCCATCCCAACTCTCCTGTCTCCTGATAGTGTTCACCCCCCACCAAAACAGTTCTCACTCCCAAAGTGTTCAATCCCCCACCCAAAAGCTGCTCATTCCTGACAACTTTCAACACCCCCACCCCTACAATGCTCATTTCTGACAACGTTCAAACCCTCCCTCCCTACAATGCTCACAACTGACAGCATTCAACCCCCCACCCCTACAATGCTCACCCCCGGCAGTGTTCACACCCCCACCCAAACATTGTTCACTTTCAACAGTGTTAACACACCCACCCAAACACCGCTCACTCCCGACATTGTTCACCCCCACACGAACACTACCGTCTCCTGACAGTGTTCACCACCCCCCCAACGAAACACTGCTCATTCCCGACAGTGTTCAAAACCCCACCCAAACGCTGTTTACTCCTGACAGCGTTCAAAACCCCACCACGACACTGCTCACTCCCGGTAGTGTCCACACCCCCACCCAAACATTGTTTACTCTCGACAGTATTCACACCCCAAACCAACACTGTTCACTCCTAACCATGTTCATCCCCTCACCCCAACACTGGTCACTCCCGACAGTGTCCACCTCGCCCACCCCAACACTGCCCACTCCTTACAGTGTCCACCTCGCCCACCCCAACACTGCCCACTCCTGACAGTGTTCACCCATCCACCCCAACACTGCTCACTCCCGACAGTGTCCACCTCGCCCACCCCAACACTGCTGTCTCCTGACAGTGTTCACCCATCCACCACAACATTGCTCAGTCCCGACAGTGACCACCTCGCCCACCCCAACACTGCTCACCCCCCTGACCCAATACTGCTCACTCCCAACAGTGTTCACCCCCCACCTCAACACTGCTCACTCACGACAGTGTTCACCCCCCACCCCAACAGTGCGGTCTCCTGATAGTGTTCACCCCCCCACCGAAACACTGATCACTCCCAAAGCATTCAACCCCCCACCCAAACGCTGCTCACTCCTGACAACGTTCAACCACACCCACCCCTACAATGCTCCCTCCTGACAGCATTCAACCCACCACCCGTACAATGCTCACCCCCGGTAGTGTTCACACCCCCACCCAAACACTGTTTACTTTCAACAGTGTTCACACCACCCCACCCAAACACTGCTCACTCTCAACAGAGTTCAAATACCCACCCCCACACTGCTCACTCCCGACAGTATTCAACACCCCCACCCAAACACTGCTCACTCCCGACAGTGTTCAAACCCACACTCTAACACTGCTCACTCCTGACAATGTTCACCCCCACCCCAACACTACCGTCTCCTGACAGTGTTCACCACCCCCCCACCAAAACACTGCTCATTCCTGACAGCGTTCAACACCCCACCCCTACAATTCACACTGCTGATAGCGTTCATCCCCCCATCCCAACACTGCACACCCCCGATAGTGCTCACATCTCCCACCCGAACATTGTTCACTCTCAACAGTGTTCACACCCGCACCCAAACACCGCTCACTCCTGATAGTGTTCACCCCCCCATACCAATACTGCTCAGTGCTGACAGTTTTCACCCCCCACCCCAACGCTGCTCACTCCCGACAGTGTTCAACCCCCCGACCCCAACACTGCTAACTCCCTACAGTTTTCACACCCCCCACCCCAACACTACTCACTCCCGACAGTGATCACTGTCCTCACCCCAACACTGCTCACTCCTGACAGTGTTCACCCCCCACCCAAACACTGCTCACACCCGAAGTGTTCAACCCCCCACCCAAACGCTGCTCGCTCTTGACAACGTTCAACCCCCCCAGCCCTACAATGCTCACTCCTGACAGCGTTCAATCGCCCACCCCTGAAATGCACACCCCCGGTAGTGTTCACACCCCCACCCAAACATTGTTCACTTTCAACAGTGTTAACACACCCACCCAAACACCGCTCACTCCCGACATTGTTCACCCCCACACGAACACTACCGTCTCCTGACAGTGTTCACCACCCCCCCAACGAAACACTGCTCATTCCCGACAGTGTTCAAAACCCCACCCAAACGCTGTTTACTCCTGACAGCGTTCAAAACCCCACCACGACACTGCTCACTCCCGGTAGTGTCCACACCCCCACCCAAACATTGTTTACTCTCGACAGTATTCACACCCCAAACCAACACTGTTCACTCCTAACCATGTTCATCCCCTCACCCCAACACTGGTCACTCCCGACAGTGTCCACCTCGCCCACCCCAACACTGCCCACTCCTTACAGTGTCCACCTCGCCCACCCCAACACTGCCCACTCCTGACAGTGTTCACCCATCCACCCCAACACTGCTCACTCCCGACAGTGTCCACCTCGCCCACCCCAACACTGCTGTCTCCTGACAGTGTTCACCCATCCACCACAACATTGCTCAGTCCCGACAGTGACCACCTCGCCCACCCCAACACTGCTCACCCCCCTGACCCAATACTGCTCACTCCCAACAGTGTTCACCCCCCACCTCAACACTGCTCACTCACGACAGTGTTCACCCCCCACCCCAACAGTGCGGTCTCCTGATAGTGTTCACCCCCCCACCGAAACACTGATCACTCCCAAAGCATTCAACCCCCCACCCAAACGCTGCTCACTCCTGACAACGTTCAACCACACCCACCCCTACAATGCTCCCTCCTGACAGCATTCAACCCACCACCCGTACAATGCTCACCCCCGGTAGTGTTCACACCCCCACCCAAACACTGTTTACTTTCAACAGTGTTCACACCACCCCACCCAAACACTGCTCACTCTCAACAGAGTTCAAATACCCACCCCCACACTGCTCACTCCCGACAGTATTCAACACCCCCACCCAAACACTGCTCACTCCCGACAGTGTTCAAACCCACACTCAAACACTGCTCACTCCTGACAATGTTCACCCCCACCCCAACACTACCGTCTCCTGACAGTGTTCACCACCCCCCCACCAAAACACTGCTCATTCCTGACAGCGTTCAACACCCCACCCCTACAATTCACACTGCTGATAGCGTTCATCCCCCCATCCCAACACTGCACACCCCCGATAGTGCTCACATCTCCCACCCGAACATTGTTCACTCTCAACAGTGTTCACACCCGCACCCAAACACCGCTCACTCCTGATAGTGTTCACCCCCCCATACCAATACTGCTCAGTGCTGACAGTTTTCACCCCCCACCCCAACGCTGCTCACTCCCGACAGTGTTCAACCCCCCGACCCCAACACTGCTAACTCCCTACAGTTTTCACACCCCCCACCCCAACACTACTCACTCCCGACAGTGATCACTGTCCTCACCCCAACACTGCTCACTCCTGACAGTGTTCACCCCCCACCCAAACACTGCTCACACCCGAAGTGTTCAACCCCCCACCCAAACGCTGCTCGCTCTTGACAACGTTCAACCCCCCCAGCCCTACAATGCTCACTCCTGACAGCGTTCAATCGCCCACCCCTGAAATGCACACCCCCGGTAGTGTTCACACCCCCACCCAAACATTGTTCACTGTCAACAGTGTTCACCCCCCAACCCAAACACTGCACACTCTCAACAGTGTTCAACCCCCCACCCAAACACTGCTCACTCCCAACAGTGTTCACCTCCACCCCAACACTACTGTCTCCTGAGAGTGTTCACCACTCCACCCCCCGAAACACTGCTCATTCCTGACAGCGTTCAACCCCGCACCTCTACAATTCTCACTCCTGATAGAGTTCATCCCGCCATCCCAACACTGCTCAGCCCCAGTAGTGTTCACACCCGCACCCGAACATTGTTCACTCCCGACAGTGTTCACACACCCACCCCAACACTGCTGACTCCCGATTGTGTTCACTGCCCGTGCCACTCCTCATTCCTGACAGTATTCAGCCCCCTCTCCAACACCGCTCACTCCTGATGGTGTGCAACCCCCCCCATCCCAACACTGCTCATTCCGACAGTGTTCACCCCCCGCACCCTTATACTGCTCACTCCCAAAAGTGATCACACACTCACCCCAACACTGCTTGCTCCCAACAGTGTTCACACCCCCATCCCAATGCTGCTCCCTCCCGACAGGTGTTCACACCCCCACCCAAACACTGTTACCTCTCAACAGTTTTCACACCTCCCACCCAAACACAACTCACTCCCAACAGTGTTCAACCACCCACCCCAACATTGCTCCCTCTCGACAGTGTTCAAGCCCCCCACCCAAACACTGCTCACTCCCGACAGTGTTCACCCCACCCCAACACTACCGTCTCCTGACAGTGTTCACCCCCGCCACCGAAACACTTCTCATTCCCGACAGTGTTCAAAACCACACCTAAACACTGCTCATTCCTGACATCGTTCAACCCTACACCCCTGCAATGCTCACCCCCGGTGGTGTTCACACCCCCACCCAAACATTGTTCACTCTCAACAGTGTTCACTGCCCCACCTCAACACTGCTCACTCTTGACGGTGTTCAACCCCCCGACTGAAATACAGCTCACTCCCAACAGAGTGCAACATCCCACTCTAACACTGCTCACTCTTGACGGTGTTCAACTCCCCACCCAAATGCTGCTTACTCCTGACAGTGTTCATACCATCCCTCCTCAACATTGCTCACTCCCGAAGTGTTCACACCCCCCACCCCGAAACATTGCTCATTCCCGACAGTGTTCAGAGCCCCACCCAAACGCTGCTCACTTCTGACAGCGTTCAACCCCCCACCCCGACACTGCTCACCCCCGGTAGTGTTCACACCCCCACCCAAACATTGTTCATTCTTGACAGTGTTCACAACCCCACCCAAACATTGTTCACTCCTAACAGTGTTCACACCCCCATCCAAACACTGCTCACTCCTGATAGTGTTCACCCCCCCATCCCAATACTGCTGACTCCCGATTGTGTTCACTGCCCACGCCACTGCTCATTCCTGACAGTATTCAGCCCCCTCTCCAACGCTGCTCACTCCTGATAGTGTGCAACCCCCCCTCATCCCAACACTGCTCATTCCCGACAGTGTTGAACCCCCACCCCTATACTGCTCGCTCCCAACAGTGTTCACACCCTCACCCCAACATTGCTCGCTCCCGACAGTGTTCACACCCCCATCCCAACGCTGCTCTCTCCCGACAGAGTTCACACCCCCAACAAACACTGTTAACTCTCAACAGTGTTCACACAGCCCCACCCAAACACTGCTCACTCCCGACAGTGTTCAAAACCCCACCCAAACGCTGCTCACTCCTGACAGCGTTCAACCCCACAACCCTACACTGCTCACCCCCAGTAGTGTTCACAACCCCACCCAAACATTGTTCACTCTCAACAGTGTTCACTGCCCCAACCCAACACTGCTCACTCTCGACAATGTTAAACCCCCCACCCCAACACTGCTCACTCCCGACAGTGTTCAACCCTCCCACCCAAATGCTGCTCACTCCAGACAGTGATCACTGAACTTACCCCAACACTGCTCACTCCTGACAGTGTTCACCCCCACTCCAACACTACTGTCTCGTGACAGTGTTCACCCCCCCCCAACCGAAACACTGCTCATTCTCGACGGTGTTCAAAACCCCACCCAAACGCTGCTCACTCATGACAGTGTTCAACCCCCCACCCTTACAATTTTCACTGCTGATAGTGTTCATTCCCCCACCCCAACACTGCTGGCTCCCGATTGTGTTCACTGCCCGCGCCACTGCTCATTCCTGACAGTATTCAGCCCCCTCTCCAACACTGCTCACTCCTGATAGTGTGCAACCCCCCATCTCAACACTGCTCATTCCTGACATTGTTCACCCCCTGCCCCTATACTGCTAACTCCCAAAAGTTTTCACACCCTCACCCCAACACTGCTCGCTCCCGACAGAGTTCACATCCCCACCCAAACACTGTGAACTCTCAACAGTGTTCAACCGCCCCCCACCCAAACACTGCTCATTCCCGACAGTGTTCATCCCCACCCCAACACTACTGTCTCCTGACATTGTTCACCACCCCCGCCGAAACACTGCTCATTCCCGACAGTGTTCACCCCCGCACCCCTATACTGCTCACTCCCAAAAGTGTTCACCACCACACCCAAACACTGTTACCTCTCAACAGTTTTCACAGCCCCCACCCAAACACTGCTCACTCCCAACAGTGTTCAACGTCCCACCCAAACGCTGCTCACTCCTGACAACGTTCAACCCCCCACCCCTACAATACACACTCCTGACAGCATTCAACCCCCCACCCCTACAATGCTCACCTCCGGTAGTGTTCACACCCCCACCCAAACATTGTTCACTCTCGACAGTGTTCACACCCCCACCCAAACACTGTTCACTCCCGACAGTGTTCACACACCCACCCCAACACTGCTGACTCCCGATTGTGTTCACTGCCCGCGCCACTGCTCATTCCTGACAGTATTCAGCCCCCTTTCCAACACTGCTCACTCCTGATAGTGTGCAACCCCCCCCATCCCAACACTGCTCATTCCGACATTGTTCACCCCCCCCCCCACCCCTATAATGCTAACTCCCGAAAGTGTTCACACTCTCACCCCAACACTGCTCGCTCCCGACAGTGTTCATCCCCACCCCAACACTACTGTCTGCTGACATTGTTCACCAACCCCACCGAAACACTGCTCATTCCCGACAGTGTTCACCCTCGCACCCCTATACTGCTCACTCCCAAAAGTGTTCACACCCTCACCCCAACACTGCTCTCTCCCGACAGAGTTCACACACCCCCACCCAAACACTGTTACCTCTCAACAGTTTTCACAGCCCCCACCCTAACACTGCTCGCTCTCAACAGTGTTCACCTCCCCGACCAAAACACTGCTCACTCTCAACAGTGTTCAACCCCCCTGACCGAAACACTGCTCACTTCCAAAATGTTCAACCCCCCACCCAAACGCTGCTCATTCTGACAACATTCAACCCCCCCACCCCTAAAATGCTCACTCCTGACAAAGTTCAACCCCCCACCCCTACAATGCTCACTCCTGACAGCGTTCAACCCTCCACCCCTACAATGCTCAGCCCAGGTAGTGTGCACTCTCGACTGAGTTCACACCCCCACCCAAACATTGTTCTCTCTCAACAGTGTTCACCTCCCGACCGAAACACTGCTCACTCCCAACAGAGTTCAACCCCCAATCCCAACACTGCTCACTCCTGACAGTGTTCACCCCCACCCAAACACTACTGTCTCCTGACAGTGTTCACCACCACCCCCCACCCCCTGAAACACTGCTCATTCCCAACAGTGTTCAAAACCCCAATCAAACGCTGTTCACTCCTGACAGTGTTCAACCCCCCACCCCGACACTGCTCACCCCCGGTAGAGTCCACACTCCCACGTAAACATTGTTCACTGTCGACAGTGTTCACACCCCCACCTAAACATTGTTCGCTCCCGCCAGTGTTCACACCCCGACCCAAACACTGCTCACTCCTGATAGTGTTCACCCCCCCCACCCCAATATACTGCTCAGTGCTGACAGTTTTCACCCCCACACCCCAACACTGCTCACTCCCGACTGTGTTCACCCCCCCACCCCAACACTGATCACTCCCGACAGCGTTCACTGCCCTCACCCCAACACTGCTCACTCCCGACTGTGTTCAACGTCCCACCCAAACGCTGCTCACTCCTGACAACGTTCAACCCCCCACCCCTACAATACACACTCCTGACAGCATTCAACCCCCCACCCCTACAATGCTCACCTCCGGTAGTGTTCACACCCCCACCCAAACATTGTTCACTCTCGACAGTGTTCACACCCCCACCCAAACACTGTTCACTCCCGACAGTGTTCACCCCCACCCCAACACTGCTGACTCCCGATTGTGTTCACTGCCCGCGCCACTGCTCATTCCTGACAGTATTCAGCCCCCTTTCCAACACTGCTCACTCCTGATAGTGTGCAACCGCCCCATCCCAACACTGCTCATTCCGACATTGTTCACCCCCCCCCCCCCACCCCTATAATGCTAACTCCCGAAAGTGTTCACACCCTCACCCCAACACTGCTCGCTCCCGACAGTGTTCATCCCCACCCCAACACTACTGTCTGCTGACATTGTTCACCAACCCCACCGAAACACTGCTCATTCCCGACAGTGTTCACCCTCGCACCCCTATACTGCTCACTCCCAAAAGTGTTCACACCCTCACCCCAACACTGCTCTCTCCCGACAGAGTTCACACACCCCCACCCAAACACTGTTACCTCTCAACAGTTTTCACAGCCCCCACCCTAACACTGCTCGCTCTCAACAGTGTTCACCTCCCCGACCAAAACACTGCTCACTCTCAACAGTGTTCAACCCCCCTGACCGAAACACTGCTCACTTCCAAAATGTTCAACCCCCCACCCCTACAATGCTCACTCCTGACAGCGTTCAACCCTCCACCCCTACAATGCTCAGCCCAGGTAGTGTGCACTCTCGACTGAGTTCACACCCCCACCCAAACATTGTTCTCTCTCAACAGTGTTCACCTCCCGACCGAAACACTGCTCACTCCCAACAGAGTTCAACCCCCAATCCCAACACTGCTCACTCCTGACAGTGTTCACCCCCACCCAAACACTACTGTCTCCTGACAGTGTTCACCACCACCCCCCACCCCCTGAAACACTGCTCATTCCCGACAGTGTTCAAAACCCCAATCAAACGCTGTTCACTCCTGACAGTGTTCAACCCCACACCCCGACACTGCTCACCCCCGGTAGAGTCCACACTCCCACGTAAACATTGTTCACTGTCGACAGTGTTCACACCACCACCCAAACATTGTTCGCTCCCGCCAGTGTTCACACCCCGACCCAAACACTGCTCACTCCTGATAGTGTTCACCCCCCCCACCCCAATATACTGCTCAGTGCTGACAGTTTTCACCCCCACACCCCAACACTGCTCACTCCCGACTGTGTTCACCCCCCCACCCCAACACTGATCACTCCCGACAGCGTTCACTGCCCTCACCCCAACACTGCTCACTCCCGACTGTGTTCACCCCCCCATCCCACCACTGCTCACTCCCGACAGTGTTCATTGCCCGCACCCCAACACTGCTCACTCCCAACAGTGTTCAGCCCCCATCCCAACTCTCCTGTCTCCTGATAGTGTTCACCCCCCCACCAAAACACTTCTCACTCCCAAAGTGTTCAATCCCCCACCCATAAGCTGCTCACTCCTGACAACTTTCAACACCCCACCCCTACAATGCTCACTTCTGACAATGTTCAAACCACCCCCCTACAGTGCTCACTCCTGACAGCATTCAACCCCCCACCCCTACAATGCTCACCCCCGGTAGTGTTCACACCCCCACCCAAACATTGTTCACTTTCAACAGTGTTCACACACCCACCCAAACACCGCTCACTCCCGACACTGTTCACCCCCACCCGAACACTACCGTCTCCTGACAGTGTTCACCCGCACCCCCCCTCCCGAAACACTGCTCATTCCTGACAGTGTTCAAAACCCCACCCAAACGCTGTTCATTCCTGACAGCGTTCAAAACCCCACCCCGACACTGCTCACCCCCGGTAGTATCCACACCCCCACCCAAACATTGTTCACTCTCTACTGTGTTCACACCCCTACCCAAACACTGCTCAATCCTGATATTGTTCACCTTCCCATCCCAATACTGCTGACTCCCGATTGTGTTCACTGCCAGCGCCACTGCGCATTCCTGACAGTGCTCAGCCCCCTCTCCAATGCTGCTCACTCCTGAAAGCATTCAACCCTCCACCCCTACAATGCACACCCCTGGTAGTGTTCACACACCCACCCAAAAAATGTTCACTCTCAACAGTGTTCACCCCCCGACCGAAACACTGCTCACTCCCAACAGAGTTCAAACCCCACCCCAACACTGCTCACTCCCGACAGTGTTCAAATCCCCCACCCAAACAAGCTCACTCCCGACAGTGTTCACCTCCACCCCAACACTACTGTGTCGTGACAGTTCACCCCCCACACCCAAACACTGCTCATTCCCAACATTGTTCAAAACCCGATCCAAACGCTGCTCACTCCTGACAGCGTTCAACCCCGCACCCCGACAATGCTCACCTCCAGTAGTATTCACACCCCCACCCAAACATTGTTCACTCTCGACAGTTTTCACTGCCCCACCCCAACACTGCTCACTCTCGACACTGTTCAACCACCCGACCGAAACACTGCTCACTCCTAACAGAGTTCAACCCCCCCGCACCCCAACACTGCTCACTCCTGACAGTGTTCAACCCCCCCCAACCCAACTCTACTTACTCCCGACTGTGTTCACTGCCCCACCATAACACTGCTGACTCTCGACAGTGTTCAAACCCTCACCCAAATGCTGCTTACTTCTGACAGTGTTCATACCCTCCCACCTCAACATTGTTCACTCCCGAATTGTTCACACCCCCCACCCCAACACTGCTCACTCCTGACAGTGTTCACCCCCCTGACCCAACACTGCTCAGCCAAAACAGTGTTCACTGCCCTCGCCTCTGCTCACTCCTGACAGTGTTCACACACACACCACAACGCTGCTCACTCCAGACAGTGCTCAACAACCCCACCCCAGCACTGCTTACTCCCTACTGTTCACCCACACACCCGAACACTGCTCACTCCCGACAGTATTCACTAACCTCACCCCAACACTGCTCACACCTGACTGTGTTCACCCCCCTCCAACCCCAATAAAGCTTACTCCCGACAGTGTACACTGCCTGCACCCCAACACTGCTCACTCCCGACAGTGCCAACCCCCACCCCAACACTGCTGCCTCCTGATAGTGTTCACACCCCCACCGAAACACTGCTCATTCCCGACAGTGTCCACTCCCCACCCCAACACTGCTGCCTCCTGTTAGTGTTCACCCCCCCAAACAAACGCTGCTCACTCCTGACAGCGTTCAACCCCCACCCCTACAATTCTCTCTCCTGATAGTGTTCATCCCCCAGATCCCAACACTGCTCACCCCCAGTAGTGCTCACACCCCCACCCAAACATTGTTCACTCTCGACAGTGTTCACACACCCACCGAAACACTGCTCACTCCTGATAGTGTCCACCTCGCCCACCCCAACACTGCTCACTCCCGACAGTGTTCACAACACCACCCCAACACTGCTGACTCCCAATTGTGTTCACTGCCCGCGCCACTGCTCATTCCTGACAGTATTCAGCCCCCTCTCCAACACTGCTCACTCCTGATAGTGTGGAACTCTCCCCATCCCAACACTGCTCATTCCCGACAGTGTTCAGCCCCCACCCCTATACTGCTCACTCCCGAAAGTTTTCACACCCTCACCCCAACACTGCTCGCTCCCGACAGTGTTCACACCCCCATCCCAACACTGCTTTCTTCCGACAGAGTTCACACCCCAACCAAACACTGCTAACTTTCAACAGTGTTCACACACCCCCACCAAACACTGCTCACTCTCAACAGTGTTCACCCCCCGACCGAAACACTGCTCACTCCCGACAGCATTCAACCCCCACCCCTATACTTCTCACTCCCGAAAGTTTTCACACCATCATCCCAACACTGCTCGCTCCCGACAGTGTTCAAACCCCCCCGACCCAAACACAGCTCATTACCGAGAGTGTTCAAAACCGCACCCAAACGCTGCTCACTCCTGACAGCATTCAACCCCGTACCCCTACAATGCTCACCTCCAGTAGTGTTCACACCCCCACCCAAACATTGTTCACTCTCGACAGTGTTCCCTGTCCCATCCCAACACTGCTCACTCTCGACAGTATTCAACCCCCCGACCAAAACACTGCTCACTCCCAATAGAGTTCAACCCCCCCCACCCCAACACTGCTGACTCTCGACAGTGTTCAACCCCCCACCCAAATGCTGCTTACTCCTGACAGTGTTCATACCCTCCCACCTCAACATTGTTCACTCCCGTAGTGTTCACACCCCCCACCCCTACACTGCTCACACCCGACAGTGTTCACCCCCCTGACCCAACACTGCTCAGCCAAAACAGTGTTCACTGCCCTCACCTCTGCTCACTCCTGACAGTGTTCACACGTCCACCACAATGCTGCTCACTCCAGACAGTGTTCGACAACCCTAGCCCAGCACTGCTCACTCCCTACTGTTCACCCATATACCCGAACACTGCTCACTCCCGACAGTATTCACTGACCTCACCACAACACTGCTCACGCCTGACTGTGTTCACCCCCCCACACCAACACTGCACACTCCAGACAGTGTTCACTGCCTGCACCCCAACACTGCTCACTCCCGACAGTGTCCACCCCCCACCCCAAACACTGCTGCCTCCTGATAGTGTTCACCCCCCCACCGAAAGACTTCTCATTCCCTACAGTGTTCAAAATTCCATCCAAACGCTGCTCACTCCTGACAGCGTTCAACCCCCACCCCTACAATTCTCACTCCTGATAGTGTTCATCACCCCCATCCCAACACTGCTCACCCCCAGTAGTGTTCACTCCCCCACCCAAACATTGTTCACTCTCGACAGTGTTCACACACCCACCGAAACACTGCTCAATCCTGATAGTGTCCACCCCCAAGACCCAACACTGCACAGCCAAAACAGTGTTCACTGCCCTCAGCTCTGCTCACTCCTGACAGTGTTCACACACCCACCACAACGCTGCTCACTCCAGACAGTGTTCAAAACCCCACCCCAACACTGCTAACTCCCTACTGTATTCACCCACACACCCCAATACTGCTCACTCCCGACAGTGATCACTGAACTTACTCCAACGCTGCTCACTCCTGACTGTGTTCACCCCCCCACCCCAACACTGCTCACTCCCGACAGTGTTCATTGCCCTCACCCCAACACTGCTCACTCCCGACAGTGTTCACAACCCCCTCAAACACTGCTCACTCCGGACAGTGTTCACGCCCCACCCCAACACTGCTGTCTCCTGATAGTGTTCCCCCCCCACCAAAACACTGCTCACTCCCAAAGTGTTCAACCCCCCACCGAAAAGCTGCTCACTCATGACAACGTTCAACCGCCCCCCCTACAATGCTCACCCCAGTAGTGTTCATACCCCCACCCAAATATTGTTCACTCTCGACAGTGTTCACACCCCCACCCAAACACTGTTAACTCTCAACAATGTTCACTCGGCACCCCAACACTTGTCACTCCCGACAGTGTTCAACCCCCCCACCCAAACACTGCTCACTCCCGACAGTGTTCACCCCCACCCAAACGCTGCACACTCCTGACAGCGTTCAACCCCCCACCCCTACAATTCTCACTCCTGATAGTGTTCATCCCCCCACCCCTACAATGCTCACCCCCGGTAGTGTTCACACCCCCACCCAAACATTGTTCACTCTCGACAGTGTTCACACCCCCACCCAAACACTGCTTACTCCTGACTGTGTTCACTGCCCCACCATAACACTGCTGACTCTCGACAGTGTTCAACCCCCCACCCAAATGCTGCTTACTCCTGACAGTATTCATACCCTCCCACCTCAACACTGTTCACTCCCGATGTGTTCACACCTCCCACCCCTACACTGCTCACTCCTGACAGCGTTCAACCCCGCACCCCTACAATGCTCACCTCCAGTAGTGTTCACACCCCCACCCAAGCATTGTCCACTCTCGACAGTGTTCACTGCCCCACCCCAACACTGCTCACTCCTGACTGTGTTCAACCACCCCCAACCCAACTCTGCTTACTCCCAACTGTGTTCACTGCCCCACCATAACACTGCTGACTCTCGACAGTGTTCAACTCCCCACCCAAATGCTGTTTACTCCTGACAGTGTTCATACCCTCCCACCTCAACATTGTTCACTCCCGAAGTGTTCACACCCCCACCCCTACAGTGCTCACTCCCGACAGTGTTCATCCCCCTGACCCAACACTGCTCAGCTAAAACAGTGTTCACTGCCTTCACCTCTGCTCACTCCTGACAGTGTTAACAACCCCACCTCAACACTGCTGACTCCCAGTTGTGTTCACTGCCTGCGCCACTGCTCATTCCTGACAGTAATCAGCCCCCTCTCCAACGCTGCTCACTCCTGATAGTGTGGAACTCTCTCCATCCCAACGCTGCTTATTCCTGACAGCGTTCAACCCCCACCCCTACACTGCTCACTCCCGAAAGTTTTCACACCCTCACCCCAACACTGCTCGCTCCCGACAGTGTTCACACCCCTATCCCAACACTGCTCTCTCCCAACAGAGTTCACACCCCAGCCAAACACTGTTAACTCTCAACAGTGTTCACACACCCCCACCAAACACTGCTCACTCTCAACAGTGTTCACCCCCCGACCGAAGCACTGTTCATTCCCGACAGCCTTCAACGCACACCGCTATACTTCTCACTCCCAAAAGTTTTCACACCATCACCCCAACACTGTTCGCTCCCGACAGTGTTCAAACCCCCCCGACCCAAACACTGCTCATTACCGACAGTGTTCAAAACCGCACCAAAACGCTGCTCACTCCTGACAGCATTCAACCCCGCACCCCTACAATGCTCACCTCCAGTAGTGTTCACTCCCCCACCCAAACATTGTTCACTCTCGACAGTGTTCACTGCCCCACCCCAACACTGCTCACTCTCGACAGTGTTAAACCCCCCACCCCAACACTGCTCACTCTCAACAGTGTTCAACCCGCCGACCAAAACACTGCTCACTCCCAATAGAGTTCAACCCCCCCACCCCAACTCTGCTCACTCCCGACAGTGTTAAACCCCACCACCTCAACTCTGCTTACTCCCTACTGTGTTCACTGCCCCACCATAACACTGCTGACTCTCGAAAGTGTTCAACCCCCCACCCAAATGCTGCTTACTCCTGACAGTGTTCATACCCTCCCACCTCAACATTGTTCACTCCCGAAGTGTTCACACCCCCCACCCCTACAGTGCTCACTCCCAACAGTGTTCACCACCCTGACCCAACACTGCTCAGCCAAAACAGTGTTCACTGCCCTCATCTCTGCTCACTCCTGACAGTGTTCACACACCCACCACAACGCTGCTCACTCCAGACAGTGTTCAACAACCCCAGCCCATCACTGCTAACTCCCTACTGTTCACTCACATACCCGAACACTGCTCACTCCCGACAGTTTTCACTGACCTCACCCCAACACTGCTCACTCCTGACTGTGTTCACCCCCCCACCCCAACACTGCTCACTCCCGACAGTGTTCACTGCCTGCACCCCAACACTGCTCACTCCCGACAGTGTCCACCCCCCATCCCAAACACTGCTGCCTCCTGATAGTGTTCACCCCCCCCACCGAAACACTGCTCATTCCCGACAGTGTTCAGAACCCCATTCAAACGCTGCTCACTCCTGACAGCGTTCAACCCCCACCCCTACAATTCTCACTCCTGATAGTGTTCATCCTCCCCATCCCAACACTGCTCACCCCCAGTAGTGCTCACACCCCCACCCAAACATTGTTCACTCTCGACAGTGTTCACACACCCACCGAAACACTGCTCACTCCTGATAGTGTCCACCTCGCCCACCCCAACACTGCTCACTCCCGACAGTGTTCACCCCCCAGACCCAACACTGCTCACTCCCGACAGTGTTCACACCCCCCACCCCAACACTGCTCACTCCCGACAGTGTTCACACCCCCCACCCCAACACTGCTCACTCCCGACAGTGTTCATACCCCCACCCCAACACTGCTCACTCCCGACAGTGTTCAGCCCCCAGACCCAGCACTGCTCAGCCAAAACAGTGTTCACTGCCCTCACCTCTGCTCACTCCCTGCTGTGTTCACCCACACACCCCAACACTGCTCACTCCTGACAGTGTTCATTGCCCTCACCCCAACACTGCTCACTGCCGACAGTGTTCACAACCCCCTCAAACAATGCTGTCTCCTGATAGTGTTCACCCCCGAACTAAAACTCTGCTCACTCCCAAAGTGTTCAACCCCCCACCCAAAAGCTGCTCACTCATGACAACGTTCAACCGCCCCCCTACAATGCTTACCCCGGTAGTGTTCATACCCCCACCCAAACATTGTTCACTCTCGACAGTGTTCAACCCCCCGACCGAAACACTGCTCACTCTCAACAATGTTCACTCGGCACCCCAACACCGGTCACTCCCGACAGTGTTCAACCCCCCCACCCAAACACTGCTCACTCCCGACAGTGTTCACTCCCACCCAAACGCTGCGCACTCCTGACAACGTTCAACCCCCCACCCCTACAATTCTCACTCCTGATAGTGTTCACACCCCCACCCAAACATTGTTCACTCCTGAAAGTGTCCACCCCCCCATCCCAATACTGGTGACTCCCGATTGTGTTCGCTGCCCACGCCACTGTTCATTCCTGACAGTGTTCACCCCCCAACCCCAACACTGCTCACTCCCAACAGTGTTCAAAACCCCTCACAAACACTGTTAACTCCTGACAGTGTTTAACCACCCACCCCGACACTGCTCACCCCCGGTAGTGTCCACATTCCCACCCAAGCATTGTTCACTCCCAACTGTGTGCAGCCCCCACCCCTATACTGCTCACTCCCGAAAGTTTTCACACCCTCACCCCAACACTGCTCGCTCCCGACAGTGTTCACACCCCCATCCCAACGCTGCTCTCTCCCGACAGAATTCACACCCCACCCCAAACACTACTGCCTCCTGATAGTGTTCACCCCCCCCACTGAAACACTGCTCATTCCCGACAGTGTTCAAAACCCCATTCAAACGCTGCTCACTCCTGACAGCGTTCAACCCCCACCCCTACAATTCTCACTCCTGATAGTGTTCATCCCCCCCATCCCAACACTGCTCACCCCCAGTAGTGTTCACACCCCCACCCAAACATTGTTCACTCTCGACAGTGTTCACACACCCACCAAAACACTGCTCACTCCTGATAGTGTCCACCTCGCCCACCCCAACACTGCTCGCTCCTGACAGTGTTCACCCCCCAGACCCAACACTGCTCACTCCCGACAGTGTTCACACCCCCCACCCCAACACTGCTCACTCCTGACAGTGTTCATACCCCCACCCCAACACTGCTCACTCCCGATAGTGTTCACCCCCCAGACCCAACACTGCTCAGCCAAAACAGTGTTCACTGCCCTCACCTCTGCTCACTCCTGACAGTGTTCACACACCACAACGCTGCTCACTCCAGACAGTGTTCAACACCCCACCCCAGCACTGCAAACTCCCTACTGTGTTCACCCACACACCCCAACACTGCTCACTCCCGACAGTGATCACTGAACTTATCCCAACGCTGCTCACTCCTGACTGTGTTCAACCCCCACCCCAACACTGCTCACTCCCGACAACCCCCTCAAACACTGCTGTCTCCTGATAGTGTTCAACCCCCAACAAAACACTGCTCATTCCCAAAGTGTTCAACCCCCCACCCAAAAGCTGCTCACTCATGACAACGTTCAACCGCCCCCCTACAATGCTCACCCCGATAGTGTACATACCCCCACCCAAACATTGTTCACTCTCAATAATGTTCACTCTGCACCCCAACACTGGTCACTCCCGACAGTGTTCAAACCCCCACCCAAACACTGCTCACTCCCGACAGTGTTCACCCCCACCCAAACGCTGCACACTCCTGACAACGTTCAACCCCCCACCCCTACAATTCTCACTCCTGATAGTGTTCACACCCCCACCCAAACATTGTTCACTCCTGAAAGTGTCCACCCCCCCATCCCAATACTGGTGACTCCCGATTGTGTTCACTGCCCGCGCCACTGTTCATTCCTGACAGTGTTCACCCCCCAACCCCAACACTGCTCACTCCCGACAGTGTTCAAAACCCCTTACAAACACTGTTAACTCCTGACAGTGTTCAACCACCCACCCCGACACTGCTCACCCCCGGTAGTGTCCACATTCCCACTCAAACATTGTTCACTCCCGACAGTGTTCACACACCCACCACAACTCTGCTCATTCCTGATAGTGTTCACACCCACACGCCAATGCTGCTCAGTGCTGTCAGTTTTCACCCCCCACCCCAACGCTGCTCACTCCTGACTGTGTTCATCCCCCACCCCAACACTGCTCACTCCCAACAGTGTTCATGGCCCTCACCCCAACACTGCTCACTCACGACAGTGTTCACAACCCCCCCAAACACTGCTCACTCCCGAAGTGTTCACCCCCACCCCAAAACTGCTGTCTCCTGATAGTGTTCACCCCCCCACCAAAACACTGCTCACTCCCAAAGTGTTCAACCCCCCACCCAAAAGCTGCTCACTCATGACAACGTTCAACCACCCCCCTACAATGCTCACCCCGGTAGTGTTCACGCCCCCACCCAAACATTGTTCACTCTCAACAGTGTTCACACCCCCACCCAAACACTGCTCACTCCTGATGGTGTTCAGCCCCCCATCATCCATCCCAATACTGCTCACTCCCGATGGTGTTCACTGCCCGCGCCACTGCTCATTCCTGACAGTATTCAGCCCCCTCTCCAACGCTGCTCACTCCCGACAGCATTCAACCCCCCCCACCCCTAAAATGCACATCCCCGGTAGCGTTCCCACCCCCACCTAAACATTGTTCACTCTCGACAGTGTTCACACCCGCACCCAAACACTGTTAACTCTCAACAGTGTTCATCCCCCGACCGAAACACTGCTCACTCCCAACAGAGTCCAACCACCCACCCCAACACTGCTCACTCCTGACAGTGTTCAGGCCCCCCACCCAAAAACTGCTTATTCCCGACAGTGTTCAAAACCCCATCCAAACGCTGCTCACTCCTGACAGCGTTCAACCCCCCACCCCTACAATTCTCACTCCTGATAGTGTTCATCCCCCCCATCCCTACACTGCTCACCCCGGGTAGTGTTCACACCCCCACCCAAACATTGTTCCCTCTCGACAGTGTTCACACACCCACCAAAACACTGCTCACTCCTGATAGTGTCCACCTCGCCCACCCCAGCACTGCTCACTCCCGACAGTGTTCACACTCCCACCCCAACACTGCTGACTCCCACATGTGTTCACTGCCCGCACCACTGCTCATTCCTGACAGTATTCATGCCCCTCTCCAACGCTGCTCACTCCTGAAAGTGTGCAACTCTCCCCATCCCAACACTGCTCATTACCGACAGTGTTCAGCCCCCACCCCTATACTGCTCACTCCCGAATGTTTTCACACCCCCATCCCAAAACTGCTCGCTCCCGACAGTGTTCACACCCCCATCCCAACACTTCTCGCTCCCGACAGTGTTCACACCCCCATCCCAACACTGCTCGCTCCCGACAGTGTTCACACCCCCATCCCAACACTGCACTCTCCCGAAAGAGTTCACACCCCCAACCGAACACTGTTAACTCTCAACAGTGTTCACACACACTCACCGAAACACTGCTTACTCTCAACAGTGTTCACCCCCCGACCAAAACACTGATCATTCCCGACAGTGTTCAACCACCACCCCTATACTGCTCACTCCCGAAAGTTTTCACACCCTCACCCCAACACTGCTTGCTCCCGACAGTGTTCAACACCCCCCACCCAAACGCTGCTCACTTCTGACAGCGTTCAACCCCGCACCCCTACAATGCTCAACTCCAGTAGTGTTCACACCCCCACCCAAACATTGTTCACTCTCGACAGTGTTCACTGCCCCACCCCAACACTGCTCACTCTCGACAGTGTTCAACCCCCCGGCCGAAACACTGCTCACTCCCGACAGTGTTCACTGTCCTCACCCCAACACTGCTCACTCCTGACTGTGTTCACCACCCCACCCCAAACACTGCTCACTCCCAAAGTATTCAACCCCGCACCCAAACGCTGCTTACTCCTGACAACAATCAATCCCCCCACCCCTACAATGCTCACTCCTGACAACGTTCAACCCCCCACCCCTACAATGCTCACCCCCGGTAGTGTTCATACCCCCACCCAAACATTGATCACTCTCGACAGTGTTCACACCCCAACCCAAACACTGTTAACTCTCAACAGTGTTCACATGCCCCCACCCAAACTCTGCTCACTCTCAACAGTGTTCACCCCGCACCCCAACACTGCTCACTCCCGACAGTGTTCAACACGACCACCCAAACACTGCTCACTCCTGACAGCGTTCAACCCCCCCACCCCTACAATTCTCACTCCTGATAGCGTTCAGCCCCCCATCAACACTGCTCACCCCCGGTAGTGTTCACACCCCCACCCAAACATTGTTCACTCTCGACAGTGTTCACAACCCCACCCAAACACTGCTCACTCCCGACAGTGTTCACACCCCCACCCCAACACTGCTGACTCCTGATTGTGTTCACTGCCCGCGCCACTGCTCATTCTTGACAGTATTCAGCCCCCTCTCCAAAGCTGCTCACTCCTGATAGTGTGCAACCCCCCCTTCCCAACGCTGCGCATTCCCGACATTGTTCACCCCCCCACTCCCAAAAGTGTTCCCACCCTCACCCCAACACTGCTCGCGCCCGACAGTGTTCACAGCCCCATCCCAACGCAGCTCTCTCCCGACAGAGTTCACACCAACACCCAAACACTTTTACCCCTCAACTTTTTTCACAGCCCCCACCCTAACACTGCTCACTCTCAACAGTGTTCACCACCCCCCGACCGAAACACTTCTCACTCCCAACAGTGTTCAACCCCCCACCCAAACACTGCTCACTCCCAAAGTGTTGAAACCCCCACCCAAACGCGGCTCACTCCTGACAACGTTCAAACCCCCCACCCCTACAATGCTCACGCCCGGTAGTGTTCACACCCCCACCCAAACATTGTTCAGTCTCGACAGTGTTCACACACGCACCCAAACACCGCTCACTCCCAACAGTGTTCGCACCCCCACACAAACACTGTTCACCCCCCATCCCAATACTGCTCAGTGCTGACAGTTTTCAACCCCCACCCCAACACTGCTCACTCCTGACAGTATTCACCCACCACCCCAAAACTGCTGTCCCCTGATTGTGTTCACGCCCCCCCACCGAAACACTGCTCACTCCCAAAGTGTTCATCCCCCCACCCAAACGCTGCTCACTCCTGACAACGTTCAACTCCTCCGCCCCTACAATGCTCACTCCTGACAGCATTCAACTGCCCCCTTCCTCCCCCCGACCGTACAATGGTCACCCCCAGTAGTGTTCACACCCCCACCCTAACATTGTTCACTCTCGACAGTGTTCACACCCCCGCCAAAAACATTGTTCACTCCCGACAGTGTTTGCAGCCCCACCCAAACACTGCTCACTCCTGATAGTATTCACCCCCCCATCCCAATACTGCTCAGTGCTGACAGTTTTCACCCCCCACCCCAACGCTGCTCACTCCCGAGAGTGTCCACCTCGCCCACCTCAACACTGCTCACTCCTGACAGTGTTCACACCCCCACCCCAACACTGCTGACTCCCGATTGTGTTCACTGCCCGGGCCACTGCTCATTTCTGACAGTATTCAGCCCCCTCTCCAACACTGCTCACTCCTGATAGTGTGCAACCCCACCCATCCCAACGCTGCTCACTCCTGACAGTGTTCAACCCCCCGCCCCTACAATGCACAGCCCCGGTAGTGTTCACACCCCCGCCCAAACATTGTTCACTCTCGACAGTGTTCACACCCACCCCCAAACACTGTTAACTCTCAACGGCGTTCACACTCCCCCACCCAAAGACCGCTCACTCTCAACAGTGTTCACCCCCCCAACCAAAACACTGCTCACTCCCAACAGAATCCAACACCCCACCCCAACACTGCTCACTCCCAACAGTGTTCAACTCTCCCACCCAAACACTGCTCACTCCCGACAGTGTTCACCCCCACCCCAACACTACTGTCTCGTGACAGTGTTCACCCCCCGCACCCAAACACTGCTCATTCCCGACATTGCTCAAAACCCCATCAAAATGCTGCTCACTCCTGACAGCGTTCAAACCCCACCCCTACAATTCTCCAGCCTGACAGTGTTCACCCCCCCCATCCCAACACTGCTCACCCCTGGTAGTGTTCACACCCCCACCCAAACATTGTTCACTCTCGACAGTGTCCACACCCCCACCCAAACATTGTTCACTCTCGACAGTATTCACACACCCACGCAAGCACTGCTCACTCCTGATATTGTTCACCCGCCCCATCCCAATTCTGCTCAGTGCTGACAGTTTTCAGCCCCCTCCCCAACACTGCTGACTCCCGACAGTGTTCACACCCCCACCCCAACACTGCTGACTCCCGATTGTGTTCACTGCACACGCCACTGCTCATTCCTGACAGTATTCAGCCCCCTCTCCAACACTGCTCACTCCTGATAGTGTGCAACCCCCCCCCCATCCCAACACTGATCATTCCTGACAGCGTTCAATAACCCACCCCTACAATGCTCACCCCCGGTAGTGTTCACACCCCCACCCAAACACTGTTCACTCTCGACAGTGTTCACTCCCCGACCGAAACACTGCTCACTCCCAATAGTGTTCAACCCCCCACCCCAACACTGCTCACCCCCGACACTGTTCAAACCCCCACCCGAACACTGCTCACTCTGGACAGTGTTCAACCCCACCAACCCAACTCTGCTCACTCCCGACAGTTTTCACTGCCCCACCTCAACACTGCTCACTCTCGACAGTGTTGAACCCCCCACCCAAATGCTGCTTACTCCTGACAGTGTTCATACCCTCCCTCCTCAACATTGTTCACTCCCGAAGTGTTCAAACCCCCACCCCAACGCTGCTCACTCCTGACAGGGTTCAGCGCCACACCGCAAAACTGCTCACTCACGACAGTGTTCACCCCCCAGACCCAACACTGCTCACTCCCGACAGTGTTCACCCCCCAGACCCAACACTGCTCACCCAAAACAGTGTTCACTGCCCTCACCTCTGCTCACTCATGACAGTGTTCACACACCCATCCCAACGCTACTCACTCCAGACAATGTTCAACCCCTCCACCCCAAAACTGCCAAGTCCCTACACTGTTCACACCCCCACCCCAACACTGCTCACTCCCGAGAGTGTTGACCACCCCCCCAACAGTGCTCAATCCTGACTGTGTTCAACCCCCCTACTCCAAACACTGCTCACTCCCAAAGTGTTCAACCCCCCACTCAAACGCTGCTTACTCCTGACAACATTCACCCCCCCCACCCCTACAATGTTAACTCCTGACAACGTTCAACCCCCCCACCCCTACAGTGCTCACCCCGGTAGTGTCCATTCCCCCAGCCAAACATTGTTCACTCTCGACAGTGTTCTCACCCCCACCCAAACATTGTTAACTCCAAACAGTGTTCACATGCCCCCACCCAAACACTGCTCACTCTCAACAGTGTTCACCCCGCACCCCAATACTGCGCACTCCTGATAGTGTGCATCTCCCCAATCCCAACGCTGCTCATTCGCGACATTGTTCACCCCCCCACTCCTATACTGCTAACTCCCTAAAGTGTTCACACCCCCACCCCAACAGTGCTCACTCCCGACAGAGTTCACACCCCCACCCAAACCCTGTGAACTCTCAACAGTGTTCAACCACCCCACCTAAACACTGCTCAGTCCCGACAGTGTTCACCACCCCCACCCAAACACTGCTCATTCCCGACAGTGTTGACCCCCGCACCCCTACACTGCTCACTCCCAAAAGTGTTCACACCCTCACCCCAACACTGCTTGCTCCCGACAGTGTTCACATCCCCATCCCAACGCTGCTCTCTCCCGACAGAGTTCACACCCCCACCCAAACCCTGTGAACTCTCAACAGTGTTCAACCACCCCACCTAAACACTGCTCACTCCCAACAGTGTTCACACCCACCCCAACACTACTGTCTCCTGGCATTGTTCACCACCCCCACCGAAACACTGCTCATTCCCGACAGTGTTGACCCCCGCACCCCTACACTGCTCACTCCCAAAAGTGTTCACACCCTCATCCGAACACTGCTCACTCCCGACATTGTTCACACCCCCACCCCAATACTGCTGACTCCCGATTGTGTTCACTGTCCGCGCCACTGCTCATTTCTGACAGTATTCAGCTCCCTCTCCAATGCTGCTCACTCCTGACAGCGTTCAACCCCCCACCCCTACAATGCACACCCCCGGTAGTGTTCACACCCCCACATTCTTCACTCTCGACAGTGTTCACACCCACCCCCCAACACTGTTAACTCTCAACGGTGTTCACACTCCCCCACCCAAACACCGCTCACTCTCAACAGTGTTCACCCCCCAACCAAAACACTGCTCACTCGCAACAGAGTCCAACCCCCCACCCCAACACTGCTCACTCCCGACAGTGTTCAACTCCCCCACCCAAACACTGCTCACTCCCGACAGTGTTCAGCCCCACCCCAACACTACTGTCTCGTGACAGTGTTCACCCCCCACACCCAAACACTGCTCATTCCCGACATTGTTTAAAATCCCATCAAAACGCTGCTCACTCCTGACAGCATTCAACCCCGACCCCTACAATTTTCAAGCCTGACAGTGTTCATCCACCCCATCCCAACACTGCTCACCCCCGGTAGTGTTCACAACCCCACCCAAACATTGTTCACTCTTGAAAGTGTTCACAACCCCACCCAAACATTGCTCACTCCTGATAGTGTTCACCCCCCCATCCCGATACTGCTCAGTGCTGACAGTTTTCACCCCCCACCCCAACACTGCTGACTCCCAACAGTGTTCACACCCCCACACCAACACTGCTGACTCCCGATTGTGTTTACTGCCCACGCCACTGCTCATTCCTGACAGTATTCAGCCCCCTCTTCAACACTGCTCACTCCTGATAGTGTTCAACCCCCCACCCCTACAATGCTCACCCCGGTAGTGTTCACTCTCGACAGTGTTCACCCCCCGACCGAAACACTGCTCACTCCCAACAGTGTTTACACCCCCACCCAAACACTGCTCACTCTCGACAGAGTTCAACCCCCCACCCGGATGCTGCTTACTCCAGACAGTGTTCATACTCTCCCTCCTCAACATTGTTCACTCCCGGAGTGTTCACACCCCCCACCCCAACACTGCTCACTCCCATCAGGGTTCAGCGCCGCACCCCAAAACTGCTCACTCCCGACTGTGTACACCACCCAGACCCAACAATGCTCATCCAAAACAGTGTTCACTGCCCTCACCTCTGCTCACTCCTGACTGTGTTCACACACCCACCTCAACGCCGCTCACTCCCGACAGTGTTCAACCCCCCCCATCCCAAAACTGCCAACTCCCTACAGTGGTCACCTCCACACCCCAACAATGCTCACTCCTGACTATGTTCACACCCCCCACCCCAACACTGCTCACTCCCAACAGTGTTCACTGCCCTCACCCCAACAATGCTCACTCCTGACAGGGTTCAGCGCCACACCGCAAAACTGCTCACTCCCGACAGTGTTCACCCCCCAGACCCAACACTGCTCACTCCCGACAGTGTTCACCCCCCAGACCCAACACTGCTCACCCAAAACAGTGTTCACTGCCCTCACCTCTGCTCACTCATGACAGTGTTCACACACCCATCCCAACGCTACTCACTCCAGACAATGTTCAACCCCTCCACCCCAAAACTGCCAAGTCCCTACACTGTTCACCCCCACACCCCAAAAATGCACACTCCTGTCTGTGTTCACACCCCCACCCCAACACTGCTCACTCCCGAGAGTGTTGACCACCCCCCCAACAGTGCTCAATCCTGACTGTGTTCAACCCCCCTACCCCAAACACTGCTCACTCCCAAAGTGTTCAACCCCCCCACTCAAACGCTGCTTACTCCTGACAACATTCACCCCCCCAACCCCTACAATGTTAACTCCTGACAACGTTCAACCCCCCCACCCCTACAGTGCTCACCCCGGTAGTGTCCATTCCCCCAGCCAAACATTGTTCACTCTCGACAGTGTTCTCACCCCCACCCAAACATTGTTAACTCCCAACAGTGTTCACATGCCCCCACCCAAACACTGCTCACTCTCAACAGTGTTCACCCCGCACCCCAATACTGCGCACTCCTGATAGTGTGCATCTCCCCAATCCCAACGCTGCTCATTCCCGACATTGTTCACCCCCCCACTCCTATACTGCTAACTCCCTAAAGTGTTCACACCCCCACCCCAACAGTGCTCACTCCCGACAGAGTTCACACCCCCACCCAAACCCTGTGAACTCTCAACAGTGTTCAACCACCCCACCTAAACACTGCTCACTCCCAACAGTGTTCACACCCACCCCAACACTACTGTCTCCTGGCATTGTTCACCACCCCCACCGAAATACTGCTCATTCCCGACAGTGTTGACCCCCGTACCCCTACACTGCTCACTCCCAAAAGTGTTCACACCCTCATCCCAACACTGCTTGCTCCTGACAGTATTCACACCCCCGCCCAAACATTGTTCACTCTCGACAGTGTCCACACCCCCACCCAAACATTGTTCACTCTCGACAGTATTCACACACCCACGCAAGCACTGCTCACTCCTGATAGTGTTCACCCCTCCATCCCAATACTGCTCAGTGCTGACAGTTGTCACCCCCCACCCCAACACTGCTCACTATCGACAGTGTTTACTGCCCGCACCCCAACACTGCTCACTCCCGACAGTGTTCACCGCTGCACCCCAACACTACTGTCTCCTGACATTGTTCACCACCCCCACCGAAACACTGCTCCCTCCCGACAGTGTTCACCCCCCACCCCAACACTGCTGTCCCCTGATTGTGTTCACCCCCCCACCGAAACACTGCTCACTCCCAAAGTATTCATCCCCCCACCCAAACACTGCTCACTCCTGACAACGTTAACCCCCCACCCCGACAATGCTCACTCCTGACAGCATTCAACCCCCCGCATCTACAATGCTCACCCCCGGTAGTGTTCATACCCCCACCCAAACATTGTTCACTCTCGACAGTGTTCACACCCCCACCCAAACACTGTTAATTCTCAACAGTGTTCACATGCCCCCACCCAAACACTGCTCACTCTCAACAGTTTTCACCCCGCGCCTCAACACTGCTCACTCCCGACAGTGTTCAAAACCGTACCCAAACGCTGCTCACTCCTGACAGCGTTCAAAACCCCACACAAACGCTGTTCACTCCTTACAGCGTTCAACCCCCCCACCCCTACAATTCTCACTCCTGATTGTGTTCATCCCCCCATCTCAAAACTGCTCACCCCCGGTAGTGTTCACACCCCCACCCAAACATTGTTCACTCCCGACAGTGTTCACACCCCCACCCCAACACTGCTGACTCCCGATTGTGTTCATTGCCCGCGCCACTGCTCATTCCTGACAGTATTCAGCCCCCTCTCCAACGCTGCTCACTCCTGATAGTGTGCAACCCCACCCATCCCAACGCTGCTCATTCCCGACATTGTTCACCCCCCACCCCTATACTGCTAACTCCCGCAAATGTTCACACCCCCACACCAACACTGCTCACTCCTGACAGAGTTCACACCCCCACCCAAACACTGTGAACTCTCAATAGTGTTCAACCCTACCACCCAAAACACTGCTCACTCGCAACAGAGTTCTTCCCCACCCCAACACTACTCTCTCCTGACATTGTTCACCACCCTCACCGAAACACTGCTCATTCCCGACAGTGTTCACCCCCGCATCCCTATACTGCTCACTCCCAAAAGTGTTCACACCCTCACCCCAACACTGCTCGCTCCCGACAGTTTTCACACTCCCATCCCAACACTGCTCTCTCCCGACAGAGTTCACCCCCCGACCCAAACACTTTTACCTCTTAACAGTTTTCACAGCTCCCACCCTAACACTGCTCACTCTCAACAGTGTTCAACCCCCCCGACCGAAACACTGCTCACTCCCAAAGTGTTCAACCCCCCACCCAAACACTGCTCACTCCTGACAATGTTCAGCCCCCCCACCCCTACGATGCTCACTCCTGACAACGTTCAACCCCCCCACCCCTATGATGCTCACTCCTGACAACGTTCAAGCCCCCCCCACCCCTACAATGCTCACTCCGGACAGCGTTCAATCCAAAACCCTACAATGCTCACCCCCGGTAGTGTACACACCCCCACACAAACATAGTTCACTCTCGACAGTGTTCACACCCCCACCCAAACATTGTTCACTCCCGACAGTGTTCACACCCCCACACAAACACTGCTCACACCTGATAGTATTCACCCCCCCATCCTAATACTGCTCAGTGCTGACAGTTGTCACCCCTCACCCCAACACTGCTCACTCCCAACAGTGTTCACCGCCCACCCAACACTGCTGTCCCTTGATTGTGTTCACCCCCACCCACCGCAACACTGCTCACTCCCAAAGTGTTCATCCCCCCACCCAAACGCTGCTCACTCCTGACAAAGTTCAACTCCCCCGCCCCTACAATGCTCACACCTGACAGCATTTAAAACCACCCCCCGGACAATGTTCACCCCCGGTAGTGTTCACACCCCCACCCTAACATTGTTCACTCTCGACAGTGTTCACACCCGCACCCAAACATTTGTTCACTCTCGACATTGTTTACACCTCCACCCAAACATTGTTCACTCCCGTCAGTGTTCACACCCCCTCACTCATGATAGTGTTCACTTCCCCATCCCAATACTGCTCAGTGCTGACAGTTTTCACACCCCACCCCAACACTGCTCACTCCCGACAGTATTCACTGCCCTCACCCTAACATTGCTCACTCCCGACATTGTTCACTCCCCCACCCCAACACTGCTCACTCCCGACAGTGTTCACTGCCCACGCCAAAACACTGCTCACTCCCGAGAGTGTTCACTGCCCGCACCCCAACACTGCTGACTCCCGATTGTGTTCACTGCCCACACCAAAACACTGCTCATTCCCGAGAGTGTTCAAAACCCCATCCAAATGCTGCTTACTCCTGACAACGTTCAAACCCCACCCCTACAATTCTCAAGCCTGATAGTGTTCATCGCCCCCATCCCAACACTGCTCACCCCCGGTAGTGTTCACACCCCCACGCAAACATTGTTCTCTCTCGACAGTGTTCACACACCCACCCAAACACTGCTCACTCCTGATAGTGTTCACCCCCCCATCCCAATACTGCTCAGTGCTGACAGTTTTCACCCCCCACCCCAACACTGCTGACTCCCGACAGCGTTCACACCCCCACCCCAACACTGCTGACTCCCGACTGCGTTTTCTGCCGGCGCCACTGCTCATTCCTGACAGTATTCAGCCCCCTCTCCAACACTGCTCACTCCTGATAGTGTGCAACCCCCCGCCATCCCAACATCTCGACAGTGTTCACACCCCCAGCCAAACATTGTTCACTCTCGACAGTGTTCACACCCACCCCCAAACACTGTTAAC
Source organism: Carcharodon carcharias (assembly GCF_017639515.1). Classification (NCBI taxonomy): domain Eukaryota; kingdom Metazoa; phylum Chordata; class Chondrichthyes; order Lamniformes; family Lamnidae; genus Carcharodon; species Carcharodon carcharias. The sequence goes on along the minus strand of NC_054475.1, from coordinate 81,539,131 downwards.
TCTCAACGGTATTCACACTCCCCCACCCAAACACCACACAGTCTCAACAGTGTTCACCCCCCGACCGAAACACTGCTCACTCCCAACAGTGTTCAACCCCCCACCCCTACACTGCTCACTCCCGACAGTGTTCAACCCCACCAACCCAACTCTGCTCACTCCTGACAGCTTTCACTGCCCCACCTCAACACTGCTGACTCTCGACAGTGTTCAACCCCCGACCCAAATGCTGATTACTCCTGACAGTGTTCATACCCTCCCTCCTCAACATCGTTCACTCCCGAAGTGTTCAAACCCCCCACACCAACACTGCTCACTCCCGACAGGGTTCAGCGCCACACCCTTACACTGCTCACTCCCGACAGTGTTCATCCCCCACACCCAACACTGCTCACCCAAAACAGTGTTCACTGCCCTCACCTCTGCTCAATCCTGACAGTGTTCACACACTCATCCCAACACTGCTCACTCCGGACAATGTTCAACCCCTCCACCCCAAAACTGCCAACTCCCTACAGTGTTCACCCCCACACCCCAACACTGCTCACTCCCGACAGTGTTCACCAGCACCCCCAACACTGCTCACTCCTGACTGTGTTCAACCCCACCCACCCCAAACACTGTTCACTCCCAAAGTGTTCATCCCCCCACCCAAACGCTGTTTACTCCTGACAACATTCACCCCCCGACCCCTACAATGCTCACTCCTGACAAAGTTCAACCCTCTAACCCCTACAATGCTCACCCCGGTAGTGTTCATACCCCCACCCAAACACTGTTAACCCTCAACAGTGTTCACATGCCCCCACCCAAACACTGCTCACTCTCAACAGTGTTCACCCCGCACCCCAACACTGCTCACCCCTGATAGTGTGCAACTCCCCCATCCCAACGCTGCTCATTCCCGACATTGTTCACCCCCCCACTCCTATACTGCTAACTCCCGAAAGTGTTCACACCCCCACCCCGACACTGCTCACTCCCAACAGAGTTCTCACCCCCACCCAAACCCTGTGCACTCTCAACAGTGTTCAACCACCCCACCTAAACACTGCTCACTCCCAACAGTGTTCACACCCACCCCAACACTACTCTCTCCTGACATTGTTCACCACCCCGACCGAAACACTGCTCATTCCCGACAATGTTCACCCCCCAACTCCTATACTGCTAACTCCCAAAAGTGTTCACACCCTCACCCCAACACTGCTCACTCCTGACAGAGTTCACACCCCCACACAAACACTGTTTCCTCTCAACAATTTTCACAGCCCCCACCCTAACACTGCTCACTCTCAACAGTGTTCACCCCACCGACCGAAACACTGCTCACTCCCAACAGTGTTCAACCCCGCACCCAAACACTGCTCACTTCCAAAGTGTTCAACACCCCACCCAAACGCTGCTCAGTCCTGCAAACGTTCAACCCCCCACCCCTACAATGCTCACACCTGACAACGTTCAACCCCCCCAACCCTACAATGCTCACTCCTGACAGCATTCAATCCCTACCCCTACAATGCTCACCCCCGTAGTCTTCACATCCCCACCCAAACATTGTTCACTCTCGACAGTGTTCACACCCCCACACAAACATTGTTCATTCTCGACAGTGTTTACACCCTCAACCAAATATTGTTTACTCCCGACAGTGTTCACACCCCCACACAAACCCTGCTCACTCCTGATAGTGTTCACCCCCCCATCCCAATACTGCTCAGTGCTGACAGTTGTCACACCCCACCCCAACGCTGCTCACTCCCGACAGTGTTCACTGCCCTCACCCAACACTGCTCACTCCCGACAGTGTTCACTGCCCTCACCCAACACTGCTCACTCCTGACTGTGTTCACCGCCGCACCCCAACACTGCTCACTCCCGACAGTGTTCACTGCCCTCACCCAACACTGTTGACTCCCGACAGTGTTCTCTGCCTGCACCCCAACACTGTTCACTCCCGACAGTGTTCACCCCTCCTACCCCAACACTGCTCACTCCCGACAGTGTTCACCGCCGCACCCCAACACTGCTCACTCCCAACAGTGTTCACTGCCCGCACCCCAAACTCTGCTCCCTCCCGACAGTGTTCAGCCCCCACCCCAACACTGCTGTCCCCTGATTGTGTTCACCCCCCCACCGAAATACTGCTCACTCCCAAAGTGTTCATCCCCCTACCCAAACGCTGCTCACTCTTGACAACATTCAACCGCCCCACTCTTACAATGCGCACTCCTGACAGCATTCAATCCCCCACCCCTACAATGCTCACGCCCGTTAGTGTTCACACCCCCACCCAAACATTGTTCACTCTCGACAGTGTTCACACCCCCACCAAAAACATTGTTCACTCCTGACAGTGTTTACACCCCCACCAAAAATATTGTTCACTCCCGACAGTGTTTACACCCCCAACCAAACACTGCTCACTCCTGATAGTGTTCATCCTCCCATCCCAATACTGCTCAGTGCTGACAGTTTTCACCCCCCACCCCAACACTGCTGACTCCTGACAGCATTCAAACCCCCACCCCTACAATGCTCACCCCGGTAGTATTCATACTCCCACCCAAACATTGTTCACTCTCGACATGTTCACATCCCCACCCAAACACTGTTAACTCTCAACAGTGTTCACATGCCCCCTCCCAAACACTGCTCACTCCCAACAGTGTTCAACCCCCCACCCCAACACTGCTCACTCTCGACAGTGTTCAACCCCCCACCCCAACACTGCTCACTCTCGACAGTGTTCACCCCCCCCACCCATCACTGCTCAATCCCAACAGTGTTCACATCCCCACCCAAACACTGCTCACCATCGACAGTGTTCACCCCCCCCACCCCAACACTGCTCACTCTCGACAGTGTTCAACCCCCCCACCCAAACACTGCTCACTCTCGACAGTGTTCACCTCCCCCACCCCAACACTGCTCACTCCCAACTGTGTTCACACTCCCACCCCAACACTGCATACTCCCGACAGTGTTCACCCCCACCCCAACACTGCTCACTCCCAACAGTGTTCATCCCCCCATCCCAACACTGCTCACTCCTGATATTGTGCAACACCCACCCCAACACTGGTCACTCCCGACAATGTTCTCCCCCACCACCCCAACACTAGTCACTCCCAACAATGTTCACCTCCTCCACACCAACAATGCTCATTCCCGACAGTGTTCCCTGCCCTCACCCTAACACTGCTCACTCCTGACAGTGTTCTCCCCCCCAACCCCAACACTGCTCACACCCGACAGTGTTCATACCCTCTCCTCCCCACACTGCTCACTCCCAATAGTGTTCACCCCCCTGACCCAACACTGCTCACCCAAAACTGTGTTCACTGCCCTCACCTTTGCTCAGTCCAGACAGTGTTCACCCCCCCACCCCAACACTGCTCATTCCAGACAGTGTTCACCCCCCCACCCTAATACTGCTCTCTCCCAACAGTATTCACACCCCCACCCAAACACTGTTCACTCTCAACAGTGTTCACACCCCCCCACCCAAACACAGCTCACTCCCGACAGAGTTCACCCCCCACCCAATCCCTGCTTACTCCCAACAGAGTTCAACCCCCCCCCCCAAACTCTGCTGACTCCTGACAGTGTTCATACTCCCCAGCCCAATGCTGCTCACTCTTGACAGTGTTCGTACCCTCCCACCCCAACAGTACTCTCTCCCGACAGTGTTCACATCCCTACCCAAACACTGTTCACTCTCGAGTGTTCACACCCCCACCCCAACACTGCTCATTCCCGACAATGTTCACCTCCCCACCCCAACACTGCTGTCTTTCGACAGTGTTCAGCCCCCCACCCCAATACTGCTCACTCCCGAAAGTGTTCACACCCTCACCCCAACACTGCTCGCCTCTGTCAGAGTTCACACCCTCTCCCAAACACTGCTCGCTCTCGACAGTGTTCATAACCCAATCCCAACACTGTTCACCCTCAACAGTGTTCACACGCCCCACCCAAACACTCCTCACTCCCAACAGAGTTCAACCCCCCATCCAATCACTGCTCACTACTGACAGTGTTCACATCCCCACACCAACGCTGCTCACTCCCGACAATGTTCAACCCCCCCCACCCCAACACTGCTCACTCCCGACAATGTTCAACCCCCCACCCAAACTCTGCTCACTCCCGACAGTGTTCACTGCCACACCACAATACTGCTCACTCCCGACAGTGTTCAACCCCCCACCCCAACACTGCTCACTCTCCACAGTGTTCACTGCCCGCACTACTGCTCATTCCTGACAGCATTCAGACCCCCTCCCCAACGCTGCTCACTCCTGATAGTTTTCCATCCCCCATCCCAACACTGCTCGCTCCCGAGAATATTCAACCCCCACCCCAACACTGCTCTCCCCCAACAGAGTTCACATCCCCACCCAAACACTGATCACTCTCAACAGTGTTCACACCACCCCACCCCAACACTGCTCGCTCCTGACAGTGTTCACACCCCCACCCAAACAATGTTCATTCTCAACAGTGTTCACACCTCCCACCCAAACACTGTTCACTCTCGACAGTGTTCATTTCCCCCCGCCCAAACACTGCACACTCCTGACAGTGTTAAACCCCCCACCCAAACGCTGCTTACTTATGACAGCGTTCATACCCTCCCACACCAACATTGCTCTCTCCCGCCAGTGTTCACACCCCCACCCAAGTACTGTTCCCTCTCGACAGTGTTCACACCCCCACCCCAACACTGCTCACTCCCGACAATGTTCACCCCCCCACACCAACACTGCTCACTCCCGACAGTGTTCACCCCCCAACCCCGACACTGCTCACACCCGACAGTGTTCATACCCTCTCCTCCCCCGCACTGCTCACTCCCGATAGTGTTCACCCCCCTGACCCAACACTGCTCACCCAAAACTGTGTTCACTGCCCTCACCTCTGCTCAGTCCTGACAGTGTTCACACCTTCACCCCAACGCTGCTCACTCCAGAGACGGTTCACCACCCCACCCCAACACTGCTCTCTCCCAACAGTGTTCACACCCCCACCCAAACACTGTTCACTCTCAACAGTGTTTACACCCCCCCACCCAAACACAGCTCAATCCCGACAGAGTTCACCCCCCACCCAATCACTGCTTGCTCCCAACAGAGTTCACCCCCCCCAAACAGTGCTGACTCCTGACAGTGTTCATACTCCCCAACCCAATGCTGCTCACTCTTGACAGTGTTCGTACCCTCCCACCCCAACAGTACTCTTTCCCGACAGTGTTCACACCCCTACCCAAACACTGTTCACTCTCGAGTGTTCACACCCCCACCCCAACACTGCTCATTCCCGACAATGTTCACCTCCCCACCCCAACACTGCTGTCTTTCGACAGTGTTCAGCCCCCCAACCCAATACTGCTCACTCCCGAAAGTGTTCACACCCTCACCCCAACACTGCTCGCCTCTGTCAGAGTTCACACCCTCTCCCAAACACTGCTCGCTCTCGACAGTGTTCATACCCCAATCCCAACACTGTTCACCCTCAACAGTGTTCACACGCCCCACCCAAACACTCCTCACTCCCAACAGAGTTCAACCCCCCACCCAAACTCTGCTCACTCCCGACAGTGTTCAACCCCCCACCCCAACACTGCTCACTCTCCACAGTGTTCATTGCCCGCACCACTGCTCATTCCTGACAGCATTCAGCCCCCTTCCCCAACGCTGCTCACTCCTGATAGTTTTCCATCCCCCACCCCAACACTGCTCGCTCCCGACAATGTTCAACCCCCCACACCAACACTGCTCTCCCCCAATAGAGTTCACACCCCCACCCAAACACTGATCACTCTCAACAGTGTTCACACCACCCCACCCCAACACTGCTCGCTCCTGACAGAGTTCATTGCCCGCACCACTGCTCATTCCTGACAGCATTCAGCCCCCCTCCCGAACGCTGCTCACTCCTGATAGTTTTCCATCCCACACCCCAACACTGCTCGCTCCCGACAGAGTTCAACCCCCCCACCCAAACACTGTTCATTCTCGACAGTGTTCACACCCCCACCCAAACACTGCTCACTCCTGACAGAGTTCAAACCCCCACCCAATCACTGCTCATTCCTGACAATGTTCACACCCCCACCCAAACACTGCACACTCCTGACAGTGTTAAACCCCCCACCCAAACGCTGCTTACTTATGACAGCGTTCATACCCTCCCACCCCAACATTGCTCTCTCCCGACAGTGTTCACACCCCCACCCAAGTACTGTTCCCTCTCGACAGTGTTCACACCCCCACCCAAATGCTGCTCACTCCCGACAGTGTTCACTCCCCCACCCCGACACTGCTCACTCCCGACAGTGTTCACCCCCCTCCCCAACACTGCTCACTCTGGACAGTGTTCACAAACGCCCACCCCAACACTGCTCACTCCCGACAGTGTTCACCCCCCCACTCCAACACTCCTCACTCCCGACAGTGTTCACACCCCCACCCCAACACTGCTCACTCCCGACAGTGTTCACCCCCCACACCAACACTGCTCACTCTGGACACTGTTCACAAACCCCCACCCCAACACTGCTCACTCCCGACAGTGTTCAACCTCCAACCCAAAAGCTGCTCGCTCCTGACGGTGTTCACACCCCCCACCCAAACGCTGCTCGCACCTGATTGTGTTCAACCCCCACCCAAAAGCTGCTCACTCCTGAAAATGTTCAACCCTACACCCTAACACTGCTCACCCCCAAGAGTGTTCATGCCCCCACCCCAATATTGATCACTCCCGAAGTGTTCATACCCCCTATCCCAACACAGCTCATTCCGGTAGTGTTCACACCCCTACCCAAACACTGCTCACTTCCGACAGTGTTCACCCCCACCCCCACCCATCACTGCTCAATCCCAACAATGTTCACCCCCCCACCCCAACACTGCTCATTCTCGACAGTGTTCACCTCCCCCACCCCAACACTGCTCACTCCCGATAGTGTTCATCCCCCACCCCAACACTGCTCACTCTCGACAGTGTTCACCCCCCCACCCCAATACTGCTCACTCTTGACAGTGTTCACTCCCCACCCCAACACTGCTCACTCTCGACAGTGTTCACACCCCCCACCCATCACTGCTCAATCCCGACAGTGTTCACCCCCCCCACCCATCACTGCTCAATCCCGACGGTGTTCACATCCCCACCCCAACACTGCTTACTCCTGACAGTGTTCACCCCCACCCCAACACTGCTCACTCCCAACTGTGTTCATCCCCCCATCCCAACACTGCTCACTCCTGATATTGTGCGACCCCCACCCCCACACTGGTCACTCCCGACAATGTTCTCCCCCACCACCCCAACACTAGTCACTCCCAACAATGTTCACCTCCTCCACACCAACAATGCTCATTCACGACAGTGTTCCCTGCCCTCACCCCACACTGCTCACTCCCACCAGTTTTCACCTCCCACCTCAACACTGCTCTCTCCCGACAGTGTTCACCACCCGCCCTAACCCAATACTGGTCACTCCCTACAATGTTCACCCCCCACCCCCACACTGTTCACTCCCTACAGTGTTCAGTGCCCCCCCAACACTGCTCACTCCTGACAGTGTTCTCCCCCCACCTCAACACTGCTCCTACCGACAATGTTCACCCCTCAGGCACTGCTTTGCATCCCCCTACCCACCTATAGTCCTCACCTACTCTCCACATCCCCTCATCCCCTAACTATGCTCACCCCCACAACCTCTCACAATACTCACAGTCCCTACTTCCCATCAATGCTCACAGTACCCCCCCCTGAATATGGTCATCTCCCCTCCCACTCCCCAACCCCCTTCAATACTCACACCACTCACACCCACCACCTCACAATGCTTACCCTCCCCTCTCACCCTAAACAATGCTCATTCGTGGATGGTGAGCATTGTCAATGATGGGGGATGTTTCATTATGGTGCACTGAGCTTTCTCAGGGTTGCCCTGGCTGCTGGAGGCTTTGACACTCCAGCTGACTTACATGGTGCTGCATTCCCAAATGGCCTTTTCAGCCGCTAGGAAAAGCTGTCAGTTCATCCGTGTAAGAACAATGCTTATAGTGCAAACAGCCCATGGGTACATGTTTTGGCCGTCTGATCCCGCTAGTATAGGGAATTATGCAGCAATCTGGGTAGTGCAAAACCGGCAGCTAGAAGGTTTAACTTTCCCGTGTTAAGTACTGTGCTGAGTCATTCACTGCCCCTCATATAAGAATACTCAGGCTTGTATTTCTTGTATGTAACTGGAACAATGAGCACTCATTTCCAGTGCCCAGTGAGTTTGTTTGGTAACTTTTGCATTAAATTTGAAATATGTCTTAACCCTTTTTAAAGATTTGATTCTGAATAAACTCTCCACTGCTACTTATGTTTTAACTTTTCTAAACAATGTTACATTAATGGAGTTCAATTACTGGTACTCTCACCACTACAGGACTTGAACATTTTACCCAGGTTGACATTCTGGTGTAGTACTGAGGAAGTGCAACAATGTCAGAGGTGCCATCTTTTAAATGAGGTGTTAAACTGAAGCCCATCTGTCCTCTCAGCTGGACATGAATGATGCCATGTTACAATGGTAGGAAGAGCAGAGGAGATCTCCTAGTATCCCAGCCAACATTCTTCCCTCAACTGACCAGTCTTCTGTCTCTGTGGCAGGGACATCAGGAAAATAGCCAAGGTGGCCAGTCTTACCTCCAGTTAGTCCCTGAAGTGGTCCTGCTTGTCTGCCTGTCACTACTGGGCAGTTAGCTGCTGTGTTGATCCCTCAGCGGTAAGAACATCTCAAGGCACAGAAGCAATAAGCTATCTTCATTCACTCTTGGTCCTGCCTTCTGGCACTGTGCAGGTGGCAGGAAGACTCAGCACAGGGGCATTAAACAGCGTTGTCACATCCCCCACTGGCATCACAGGGGCAGAAGAGCCGGGTGCAAGCCTGCGAATCATAAAAGGGTGGTCACCTGTCCAGAAGGTAGACTGCAGCTGCCAATGGGAACTCGATCAAGATTTTGGGTGCTGTGGCGATGAGGGGCAATACCCTCCACAGGAAGGGCAGAACCCTGAGCACCAGGAAGGCATAGGAGAGGAAAGAGGGGCAGGAAAGACACAAAGCCTGTACCCGTAACACAGGATCAACTGCCGAAGACAAAGCTCCCTGGAGATGACCAAAACCCAGTGGCGCAGGAAGCTGCAATTGTCCAGGCAGATGGCCACTGTTATGGACAGGCGGGGGGTTAATTTAAACAGCACTAACTTCTCCTCTCACCACCTGTCCGTAAACAGAAAAGTGTTCTGATTTGCTTCCCCCTTTATAAGTGGTGGCATGTTTCCCAACCCCTCAGTCTTGTTGCAATCCAATTTCTGTTAATAACCCCACAGCAAACTCAAGATAGGATAAACTCAAAGGATTAGTCTATTTGCACACACTCAGAATGCAGGTGGGGGTATTGTAATGTTGCCGCCTGTGTATTCATAATGTAAAAGAGGATAGCGAAAAGAAAGATTTAGAAGGCAAAGACTGCAGAGAAAATAATCATTGTTTTAAGGGGGTTCAGAGTCACAAATCAAAGCTCATTGAGGTATTCCTTCACGGAGGTCATTGGGTTGAAAACCAAGGCTGATTAATTCCCTTTACCACCAGTGGTGTTGACTTCACATGATGAGGTAGGTACGCAAAGATGAATCAGTCTTGTAGGTGATGGTACAGAAGCCCCAGTAGACACAGTGTAGATGGTGCTAGGTATTCAATCTGGGCAGAGCCCCTTTTCTGCGATGCTGCTAGCTAAATGGCAGACTGCGTTTGCAGTGCAGCAAGGCGACTTTATTGGGTTCACAAGCTAAAGGTTCACATCACATGATTACCACCTCTCCATACTGTCTTTGAAAAAGGATGCATATCCCTTATTTAAATCCCCAAGATGGTTAAATGTCTCAACCATTAAGATTTGAAAGGAAGATTGTGAGACTCTTTGTTCTGGCAGATGCACAGACTCCAGTTGGCTAATCTGGGTTAGGAAATGCAGATGGCCTTTGTATAGTTCTCTTTGAATTTGGTCTGTGCAGCACACAGGGGTGTCATTAGTGTCTCTTCAGAGATCATGAGGTGAGAGTTTCCCTGATACTGTCAGAAAACTCCTTTGGTTTGAGAGTCATAGACAGACATAGTTTCAGCCATTTTAAATGGTCTTTTCTTTGCCCAGTTTTTAAAATTTTAGAATTAGCCATGAGGATATCTAGCCACTGGCAACACTTGATCAGTGCCGCGATGTGTGAGGTCTTCAGTGATGCGTTGCAGATTTCTGTGGCTGTGAGCGGACTAAAACCTCACACTATATATTTCTACAAATTATTACTGGGTTCACAAGCTAGAGGTTCACATCATATGATTACCACCTCTCCAATATTAAGAATTGAATTGACATCCTTTGTCAAAGACAGCGTGGAGAGGTAGTAATCATGTGATTAGCTTGTGAACCCAGTAATATTTTATAGAAATATAGTGTGAGACCCTACTCCTCTCACGGCCACAGAAATCTGCAACCACATCACTGAAGACCTCACACATCGCAGCACTGATCATCAAGCCCTGACAGTGGCTATCGAAGTCACTGTGGTCTTGAAATTCTTTGCTTCTGGCTCTTTAATGACATCTCCCAAACAGCAACACACCACTGATTCTCACAAGGCACTGATGGCCTGTCCAAAGCTAGACAGTACATTCATTCCACTACAGCCACGACCTTTCAGGCCCAGAGGGCAGAGGGTTTTAGCACCATAGCTGGATTTCCCCTAGGTGCAGGGCACCATCGATTGCCACATGTGGCATTCAAAGCACTTAGTGACCACCCAGTGAGATCCATCAACAGGAAAGGTTTCCTCTCCCTCAATGCTCAACTGGCCTGTGACCATGACAAGAGTTCCCTCCGTGTGTGTGCTCACTTTCCTGGCAGCTGCCATGGTTTCTTCATCCTCAACCAGTCCAGGCGGCCTTAGCTCATCACTCCAACCCCCAGTGTGGGGATTCTCAGGGGAAGGGATAAGCCTTGAAAATATGACTACTCATCTCTACAGGAAATCCAGATGGAGCACAAGGTGATAAAAACAATGATAACTGCTCAGCATGACAACCATTAAGCAGGCCATCAGGCTTCTCAGGATGCACTTCTGGTGCCTGGACTGTTTGGTTGTTGCCCTCCAATACCCTCCCTCCTGCTCATCAGGGAGGAGCAAGAGATGATAGAGGAGGAGGAAATGGAGGCTGAGGGAGGTTGAATAGAGAGGTGCACATGCTGCGTGCTGAGGTAGCCATGCAAGGCTCAGGTCATGAAGGGTTCCTGATGATGCCATGAATGTTGGGGATCTCCTGATTCTGGAACATTTAGGTTGAGCCCCTTGTGAGCTGTTCTGACCCACGTTGAGGGCCTGGCATGGAGGGAGTCTGAGGTCCCTGTGTTAACACATGCGAGGACCATCTAATCGCCTCCCGTCATTGATGGAGACACATCTGCCCTGAAGTTTTCCTCACTGTGGAGGATCACCACCTCATACCACTTTTTCTGTTGCAGCAGCTATGAAAGGAATCCCAGACCTGTACTTTAATATGTCATCATTTATACAGTATAAAGAAAAGAAAACAGTTGACAGAGAGAGTAAGAAGACACCCCAGTGACCCAGCTAGTGCTTCACATGACGTAGTGGCTTCCGTGCTCGGCCACTCTAATGTGGCGCTCCCCTTGGTGAAGATGGAGGCAATCTGCTCACTCCTCTCGGCTTGTGACTGAGATGCGTGTGGGGGCTGCCCTCGACATGGAGGTGCCCATGGGAGAATCTCCAAAGGCTGTGAAGGCAGCTTTTGTCCCTTGGCCCTGCTGCATAGATGGTTCCTCAGTCAGAGGGGTCACTGAGGTCCAGGATGATAAGGCCCTGAGGAATGACACCCTTGCCCTTTTCTGTGACATCCTCAGCACTGGCTGGGCATTCTGAATGCCTGGAGGAGGGTACAGCTGACATCCATCCCTCCAAAGATCTCTGTGCCATTGAACAGTCCAAGCTACCCAGCATATCATGGGCCCTGTGAGTCCTTTGCCCTCCAAGTGGCGCTGCATATGGCTCCACTAGAAGTTGGTCATTCTCTTAATAGAGGAGCTCATGCACCCATTGCTCTGAACCATTGTGGTGTATATAAGCTGCATGGACTCCTCTAACCACTGCTGTGACCCAGCACTGCCTTGGGGAACTCCAGCACATGGGGGCACACTCCCTGTCGCTCCTTATGCCTCCTTTGCAGTGACTCCTGAGGCTCTGCTTTTGTACCCAGGTGAACAGGATTGTGTCTGTCTTCCCTTCTCCTCTGGTGCCTCCTTCTGCCCACTGGTGCTATGATCTTCACCCTGTGTCACCGAGGTAAGGATATCCCATGCTAGTGGACATTGCACTTGGAAGGTGTGATGGAGCTGCTTCCTCTCACTGCTGCCCTGGGCATGTCGAGGGGGAGGGAAAGGCTGCTGTGGGGTGGACAGCTGAACCTGTGTGAGACACAAGAAGAGATGATGAGAGCTAGCCCTGGAGCGTAGACCCCTCTGCAGTGCTGAGGCTGCCCAAAGTTACTCAATGTGTGACACACTATCAGACAGGGTGGAGTGCACTGCACCCATTAATGACCATTTTGTCCTCTGTAAGCACCAGCTCCACCATAAATACCAGCTCTGCCAGCCTCACTGTCTCCTCTTCCACAATCCAGGCTATCACCATTGCTTTTCTGCTGCATTGGTGTCATTCAGTAGAAGAGCAGCAGCCCTCCTGCTGTCAGGTCTCTCTCCCTCACGCTGTGCATGTGTTTCTCCTGCAAGCACAAAAGAGAGGCACTGCTATCCTCAAACCCCAATATTATCTGCCCCTGTTCCTTACAAGGTGCATGCCTCAGTGGTGACAGGCCCTCAACTTTCTTTGACTGTGAGCCATTCTGAGGGAGTCCGTAGGTGCCCTGAACAAGAACCATGTTCAGGAGCAGCATGCACCCTGAGGATCCTCGGTTGTTGTATTTGCTGGAGGTTGCAAGGCTGAAGCCTGTTGAGGGTTGTATTCACTTTGCCAGAATATACGGGGTCATTAAGCCTTTTTTAACGACACTCGATTCAGATTCTTCTGGCCTCACTTCTTCCATTGACAGTGACAGCAACTTGCATCCAAGTCCCTTTGATTTCAGCTAATGACCTCTGGTAACAGGACCTCCCTCCCCTCCCATGCGACCTCCAATATTAGATCCGGGTCGGCATTGATGAAGTGAGAGGTCGGCCTACCCTGGGTGCCAGGCCTCAGGCTCCCTGACACACCTTGTTCCTCTTTGGTGCAGTGGAAGGCTTTGACACAAACCACTGATCTCTCCCTCAGGACAACTGGCAGCCTCAATGATGGCTACTGTGGGGATGTCTACATCAGTCTCAAACTTCACCTCACCGGCCTCTGCTCCTACCCACACTGACTGGAATCGGACTGAAATCCATTTCCACAAGGACTCACCCCCATGAAAATGTTGACTTTAATCAGTTCCCCACCAGAGACAGGCTCCTGATCCAAAAAAAAGGCCAACTCCTGTTTCTGCCTCCGTGGTGAAAATCCAGCCCATGGTTGTTGGCCCCAGTCACACAGGACCCAAACCCTCAATTGAGGATTTAATGCTGTTTGGATTTCAAAAGACTTTGTGTTCCAATGCAAAAACCCATAGAAAGTCAGTGACCATGGGCGGAATTGTCCCCGATTTGCACTAAGTGCAGTAGCGGGCAGGAAAAACAATGTTTTACCCACCAGGCACGATAGCAGATTCTCACGCCATATCATCCCAAACTCACCACATTAATTATGCATCCCAGGAAACACACTTTTTCCATGGCGGGCAGGTTCTCATTTGCCCCCAATGCTCTCAACTCGTTGCTTCATCATGCCAGGCACCATAGTTAAAGTGTAGCCGTGTGCATGTCTCTCAATGCTTCCAGCCTAGGACTGCTGCAACTAAGACATGGCCCCGAAAGTCAAAAAGACTGCAGCCTCAGGTTTAGTGACTCACCCCTCGAGCACCTTTTGGAAGCCTGCCTGTACCCTCACTCTGGCCACAGAAGGGGCAGCAACATTACCGCTCCAGCATAGTAGGCAATGGCAATGGTGACCAGCGCCAATGCTACGCAGAAGAGGTTGGCCATCCAATGCAGATAGAGGACGAATGATCAAATGATCTCATCTGTGTGGCCAGGTTAATGCTATCATCCATAACTCTAAAGTCACACACCCAAGCCCATCACACATTCACTGGCATCTCATTCACTGCCAGCTCAAGGGACATCACCACCCATTCTCTCACACATCCCCTCCCATGTCCATCTGGCCTCTTCAGCCCTCACCATCTTGAGGCCACCTGCACAGATCAACATGTGCCCCCACACACACCCTGGGATGCCCTCCTTCCCCAATACAGCCCTCACCTTGCAGCCTCTTTCCTTGCCTGAAGCCATTTCTCCCCATTCCCCAAGCAAGCCCTAGTCCTGCAGCTGTACAAAGCCACCCCTGCCTTATGGCTGGTCTGGTGAGCCCCCCTAAAAGTGATGTGGTACTGCCTGTGAAGCCTGGCGCTGATGACTGCGAGTGCTGCCCGAAGCAAGGTAGGCAAACAAACCTCAAAGTCCCGTGTGAAGTGCAGCTCACCAGGTATATGTTGCTTATGTGCTGTTGCGAAACATGCCGGTGGGCAGACAATCCAGTACGGCGAGGATGAGTCCAGTGGGCTAGCCTTATAATGATACGTAGATGTATTATAGTGAGGTTCCTGATGTCCAGTGGCGGGAGACAGGACCCACCATTGACAGGCTGAGCGGATGATCGCAACCCGCTTTCACGACACCATGAAACTGATTTTTGACCTTCTCGCCATGTTGTCCGCTCACGCCGTCGAATATACCCAACACCAGCGGGCACGGAAAACCCCACCCCATGTGTAAGTTTAATGAACAGCTACTGTCACTTATTTACCACTGTCTGTAAAATCCAGTCCAATGTGCTGCATAAATGGTAATTCTTTTAATCAGGTGCAAAACATTATGTAAAATGTTTTCTTTCAGTGATGAGATGGCTCGGTCTTCCAACACTTCCAACATTAGTCAGCAAGAGCTGAAGTCTATCTATGAAAAGGGTCGAGGAGTTACACTACTGATACAGAAGAGGTTAAATAATCTGGACAATACAGAGTTTAACATCGCAGTGACAGGAGAATCAGGCGCAGGGAAATCCACCTTCATCAATTCGATGAGAGGACTCCGGAGCGGTGATGAGGGAGCAGCTGAAACTGGGAACACAGAAACCACAATGGAACCAATAGGGTACAAACATCCCAACCTGCCGAATTTTTGTTTCTGGGATCTGCCAGGAATTGGAACGACAAAATTCCCAGCAGATAAATACCTGACAGAGATGAATTTTGAAAGGTACGATTTCTTCATCATTATCTCACACTGTCGATTCAGAGAAAATGATGCAAAACTCGCCACAGAGATTAAACGACTGGGAAAGGAATTCTACTTTGTTCGATCTAAAATTGATAATGATCTCGATTCAATGGGAAAGCATCAGAGGAAAATTAATGAAGGAGCAGAAGTGGAAAAGATCAGAAATGACTGTGTCAGAAACCTGCAAGAGGCAGGGGTTCTGGCACCCAATGTTTTCCTGATATCAAACTTTGATCATAGTATGTATGATTTTGTTAGGTTAAAAAAGAACATTAAGTTAAAAAGGAACATCCCTCCCTTGGAAACAGTTTCCCCATTCAATTAGATCTTGGATGATCTGCATCCAGGCCAGCTGTCTTGGTTCTGTAACCCTTAAAACTCTTACTAAACAAAACTTAATTTCAGTTTTGAAATTTTCAGTTGAACCCAGCCTCAACAACTTTTTCCTTTTTGGCAAGATGGGGGTGGGGGTGGGAGGCTATCAAGTTCCAGGTTTCAACTGGAAGAAAAAGTGCTTTGTGACATCGCCCCAGATGGCTGAACTCCAATTTTAAGGTTATGTGCCTTGTTCTAGACTCTCCCACCAGAAAAATACTTTCCCTTTATCTAGCCTTTCAAATTCTTTAATCATCTTCCATCATTACATGAAAAATAAATAAAATGGCAGGGCTATGGGGAAAAAAACAGGGGAGTGGGGCTAGGAGGTGCATTGCTCTTGCAGAGGGCCAGCATAGATGCAACAGGCCAAATGGCCTGCTCCTGTGCTGTAACCATTCTGTGGTTCTATGATCTTAAACACGTCAAACAGATCACTACTTAATTTTTTATATTCAAGGGAATACAAGCCTATTCTATGCAACTTGCTCTCAGAACTTGATCTTTTTTGCCCTGGTGTTTTTCTGTTGAATCTATGCTGCACTCCCTTCAAGGCCAATATATCCTTCCTGAGGCGCAGTGCCCAGAACTGAATGCAGTTACTTCATCTAGGGTCTTACCAGGGCTCTGTACAATTGAAGCACAACTTCAAACCCTGATGAGATAAAGCCCAACATTTAATTTAATTTTTAATTATTGTTTGCATCTGTTAACTAACCTTTAGTGATTTATGTACCTGTGCTCCAAAATCTATCCATTCATCCACAGTATTCTGACTTACCCTCTTGAAACCTCAAATTGTCTCACATTGAACTCCCTGTCCCACAGTTTTGCTGACTGTTCATAGCTTTATAGTTAAGTCAGTTAACAGTTCAGCCCAATATACTGTGCTTAGTTTCTGCCACATCTCACCAGACTCAGCCGTATCAGAAATCAAAACCATGGTTTATGTTTGTTCTTTGTAGAGAATGCACAAAGAGTGATGAAGGCAACTTTTTTGACTGCAGATGAAAATGGTCATTTATGCTGTGGATTTGATTCTCCGGGTGTTGGTAGTTTCTACATTGGCCCTGTTTCCACCCCAAGTAAAGGTAGTAGGTGATTACAGGCTTAGTTCCAGCGTAAGCCAAACACAATAGAGGCATCTGTGGAGAGAAAGCGCATTTTTCAATGCTATTAAAACCATTCACCATCTTCACTTTCTATCCCTCTAGGTCCTGGCTTTCGAGCCATTGTGGCATTGAACACTGTTTGTCTAAAAAGAGATGATTCACTGCAGTGAATTTTGTCTGAGCAGCAATAGCATCAGATAATGATACAATGGAGAATAGGGCCAGCCAGGATCAGACCGTATCCTAGCAATGAACATACATACCAGCTCCCGTACAAAGCAGGGCTTTGTGTACAACATTTTGATGTGTGATGGTATAAAATGCAGGCAGAATTATGGACACAAAAGGTAGTAGATTAACACCATTTCAGAACAGACTAAATGAAGAGAGATCATAACCATAGGTTGTGAGATGATAAATGGAGGAATCTGGAGGGTTGAAATAGCTGTATTCTTCCATGACTGCTGGGAACTCAGTCTTGGCTGTGAATTCATTCAACTTTAAATAAAGCTTCACATGTTCACATGTTAATTGTCCTTGAGAAGCAGGCACAGGGCTGCAACCTTTGTCTGCAATATTATAAAAATTTACATTATTGGTGGCACTAGAAGACATTCTAAATATGAATGTACTGTGGCTTACTTTAGAGAGATGTATGTCACTCCCTAGCAAAATAGATGTTGTGGGAAATGTTGTTGTGAATCAGGTTCCACAGTGTGGGCATGTTTATTTTTATTCATTCATGGGATGTGGACGTCACTGGCTAGGCCAGCATTTGTTGCCCATCCTAATTGCCCTTGAGAAGGTGGTGTTAAGCTGCCTTCTTGAACTGCTGTGGTCCATGTGGTGTAGGTACACCCACAGTGCTGTTAGGGAGGGAGTTCCAGGATTTTAACCCAGCGACAGTGAAGGAACGGCAATATATTTCCAGGTCAGGATGGTGTGTGGCTTGGAGGGGAACTTCCAGGTGGTGGTGTTCCCATCTATCTGCTGCCCTTGTCCTTCTAGGTGGTAACAGTTGTGGGTTTGGAAGGTGCTGCCTAAGGAGCCTTGGTGAGTTTCTGCCTTGTGTCTTGTAGATGGTACACACTGCTGTCACTGTGCATCGATGATGGAGGAAATGAATGTTTGTGGATGGGGGGCCAATCATGTGGTCTGCTTTGTCCTGAATGGTGTCGAGCTTCTTGAGTGTTCTTGGAGCTGCACTCATCCAGGCAAAAGTACAGTATCTCATCACACTCCTGGCTTGTGTCTTGTAGATGGTGGACAGGCTTTGGGGAATCAGGAGTGAGTTAATGCAGGATTCCTAGTCTCTGACCTGCTCTTGTAGCCACAGTATTTATATGGCTAACCCAGTTGAGTTTTTGGTCAATGGTAACCCCCAGGATGTTGCTATTGGGAAATTCAGTGATTGTAATACCATTGAATGTTAAGGGGCGATGGTTAGATTCTCTCTTGATGGAGATGGTCATTGCCCGACACTTGTGTGGCGCGAATGTTTGCCACTTGTCAGCCCAAGCCTGCATATTGTTCAGGTCTTGCTGCATTTGGACATGGACTGCTTCAGTATCTGAGGAGTCTCAAATGGTGCTTTGAATCAGCAGTGAACATCCCCACTTCTGACCTTATGATGGAAGGAAGGTCATTGATGAAGCAACTGAAGATGTTTGGGCCTAGGACACTATACTGAGGAACTCCTGCAGTGATGTCCTGGAGCTGAGATGACTGACCTCCAACAACCACAACCATCTTCCTTTGTGCTAGGAATGACTCCAACCAGTGGAGATTTTTACCCCTGATTCTCATTGACTCCAGTTGATACAATACTGAACCAACTCAGGCAGATAATATCCACACATCCTATAGTGATGCAATAAATGTCCAAACCTTTATTTTGAAGATAAAAACAAAAAACTGCGGATGCTGGAAATCTAAAACAAAAACAGAATTACCTGGAAAAACTCAGCAGGTCTGGCAGCATTGGCGGAGAAGAAAAGAGTTGACGTTTTGAGTCCGGGATTCACCTAGTTCTGTCGAAGGGTCATGAGGACTCGAAACGTCAACTCTTTTCTTCTCCGCCGATGCTGCCAGACCTGCTGAGTTTTTCCAGGTAATTCTGTTTTTGTTTTTTATTTTGAAGATTTTACTGAGTATTTATTTGTCATTAGTCATTAAAGCAGGAACGTTGGATTAAACAACCAGAAATAGTGTTGGAATAATTGAACAGGAAAGTATAGGAGAAGGTGACTTGGACATGGTAACTTAACAGATGTGTGTAACTTTAAAACCTGGTGTAGCTGTGGCACTAATTGGGAACCATCCAAACAGTGTCTGAAGATCTAGGCTCTCTTATTGCTGTGATGGTTTTGCAGCTCATTCCTCCTGTCATTTTCACACGCGACTCTCCCAAGACCCAATCTTTCTGGTTATTGACCCACATAGTGGGAGATTTTGCAGAGGCAGTTTTGCGAACATACAGTGGTTGATGGGTTAGACAAAGGAGGCATTACTTCCCTAACTAGCCAAATGAATGGCTGCTTCAGGATCCCAATGATATGGTTGATAATTCTGTGTTGATTGTGTAATCCGCGTTTCACTGTGTGTGGGGTTTTGCCTTCCTCCAGTCTGTGAAGTCAAGAGATTAACATTTCATGAAATACTCTCCAACCACACAATCTTCTGCCTTATAAGTACAGATTTTGACAACACTGAACAAGTCTGGCCTTTCTTTACCTTACTCTCCAGAAGGACACAATTCAGTGGATCTTTGCAATCATCTGGTGCCTCATCCAGGTGGATAGTTTTTATATTTGAGACCAGGCAGTGATGCTGGATCATTATAACTAGACACGATCCTGTAATCATTTAATGTCCACACATGTTTACTTCACTAGCTCAGAGTTCTCAGCGTTATAGCAACAACTGCTGTCCTAGCTGAGACCTGCTGTCTCAGCACCCAACATGATTCAAACCTGTGGTTTGTATGTCTCAGCACACCAGAGGAGACCAAATTGTTATCCTCACAAGGGGAAGCTTAAGTGAAATTCTATCCTTGTAGAAAGGGGGTTGATTGTTCAGAGATCTCGAGAAGGTACTAAAATACAAAGACTTTTTAGGAGGTAAAAGAGGTAAAATTATGAAGAATGACTTTGTAGGATGTTTAATTTAGAATTTCATTCAGAGAATAGTCCACACCTGTTATTTTGCACAGTGGTGTGTGAAACAGTGCAATCTGTAAATTAGAAATATTAAAAAAACATGGCATCATCATAAGTGCATGCCAACAATAAAAGATAGAAAAAGAAAGTTTTAGAAAACTAGAAAGACAGAAGACTCTAGACAACTCAGTGAAAATTCCTCCCTTCAGCCAGAATCAGCACCCCACAGAAAAATGATCAAATGTTTTGGTTAGAAGGTAAACCTGATCAAAGTCAGGACAACAGCAACAAGACACAAACCTAAGTTATGATCCACTTCTCCTTTGGGTGATGATCATCTTTAGCACATGTTCAAGCCTGTGAATAGAAATAATATATTAAGTGAAGAGGGCACGCTGTGTTAGCTCAATGCTATTACAATTATGCAGCTCCTCCTTGAGGCTTATCCCGGTCTGGTTCATGCAATATAACTACAAAACTGATAAACGTAATCTTGATATTAATACCGTCCATCTCACTGAGGAGGCTTCAGGCCAATCCATGTCGAACAACCTGATCTGAAAACTCTGCTCACATTTTGATAGCTGTGACAAATTCCACCATAGCAGATGAGATAATGCACAACATGCTAAAACAGTCAACTATGTTCTAAATAAAACAACACAAATTCTAAAAAAAAAACAACAAAACATTCTAAAAAAAAGTCAACTTTCCCTATCTCCCTATGTTAATGGATCCTTTAAAAAATTCCAAGATCCAGATCTGCTTCTTTGCTAAAAATGAATCAGATCTTTCTTGGGCCATATCCTACCTGTGTACTAAGTTTCATTGAAATTGTCCATTGGTTTCCAGTCATGTTGTTTACAGAAAAAACAAACAGACTAACAAATGGGTATAAACATTACTCCACCCACCTTCATTGAGGAGGTAATCATAAATCAATTTAAAATACAATTGAAAATTGCTGTGAATCAATTTAAGGGTCAGAATCTTGCCCTTAATTGGTGGGCGGGCTCCAATGGCTCAGCGGCGGGAGGGCAGCTGGTCGCCGCCGCCGAAACGGGCCCCGCCGCCATTTTAAGTGGGCAGGCCAATTAAGGCCTCACCCAGCGGGCCGCCCGACAGGAAGTGCTATTTGCTTCCTGTGCAGTGGCGGGTGGAGGGATTCCCCAACTAGAGAAAAGAGCGCACTTCTCCCTGAGACTAAGTGCCGCCTCAGGGAGAGCGCTGACAGTGTTTCAAACTTTAAAAATAGATAAATTAAAAAAATTATTAACATGTCTCCCTCATGTGACAATGTCACACGAGATGGGGCATGTTAATAAATATCACAAAAACTTTATTAAACTTTTTTAAAACAGACATGAAACTTCATCCCACCAGTGGATGAGGTTTCATGTATTACCTGGAGCCTGCTGGGGCTCCTGGCCTGCATGCCAGCCTTAAGGTTGGATGGGCAGGGCCGTTAATTGCCTTAATTATCATGTCAATGGCCTCAATTGGCTGATTTCACTGTCCCTCCGCCTTCCTGAATATTTAAATGGGGCGGGATGACGTCGGGGGTTGTACCCAATGTCACCCCATGTCATTCTTGCATAGGCGAGCAGGCCCCGCCCCCAGCTTACTGATGGAAAAATTCTGCCCAAGGTTACTGGAAACTAACATCCATAGTCAGAATGGACAATTCATCTACATTACAGCAAACTTTCAGCCACAATTTACAACCACAGCATATTTATATGGTGCCTTTAATGCAATAAAAGACCCCAAAGTGCTTCACAGAATGAGGCTAGAAGTAGGGAGGGGTGAGGCCAGGGAGGGGTTTGAAATCAAGCATGAGAATTTAAGTGCTGTCTCAGGGAGAGCACTTACAGTGTTTAAAACTTTAAAAATAGATAAATAAAAAAATTATTAACATGTCCCCCTCATGTGATAGTGTCACACGAGATGGGACATGTTAATAAATATCACAAAAACTTTATTAAACTTTTTTAAAACAGACATGAAACCTCCTCCCGCCAGTGGATGAGGTTTCATGTTTTTTGAGAAGCCCGCTGGGGCTCCTGGCCTGCCCGCCAACTTTAAGGGAGCCAATGCGGGTCAGAGAGCACTGGGGTGGTGGGTGAATGGGACCTGGGGCAAGTTAGGACACGAGGAGAAGAGTCTTAGATGGCCTCACATTTACCAGCCAGGGGTGCCTTGGAATAGTCAATCTAGAGATAACAATGACATGAATAAGGGTTTCAACAACAGATGAGCTGAGGCAGAGGCAAAGCCAGGTGAAGTTATGGAGGTGGAAATAAGTGGGCTTCCTGAAGACTCAAAATATGCGGCCGGAAGCTCATCTTGGGGTCAACTATGATGCCAAGATTGTGAATAGTCAGGTTTAGTCCCAGTCAGTTGTCTGGGAGAGGGATAGAGTGGGCAATGAAAATAATAGCTCCAGTCTTCCAAACATTTAATTTGAGGAAATTTTTGTGATGATATTCACAGTTTGCAAGCTGTTTTCTGCCCTAAACTGTGTTCAAAGCCTGTATTTTTGAGACATTGCCTAACAAATCTAAGCCCAAACTTTAGTTTTCTGGGAAGTGGAGGGTGTAACCCTGGCTTCCTGTCTGTGACATCATTTCTGAGAAATTAAACTCTAGCTCAGGTTGCTGGGAAAAAGAAGATAATTGGGAAGGATAAACAAAGCTGAGACATCAAATTTCCACAAAGGAGATGGGACTCAGAACAGGAACAAAATGGAGCTGAACAGGCACAGCTTTTGAGGTGTTCAGGTTTTCAGGAAAAAGGGAACAGTTCAGAAAGGCTGTGAAATGGAGCCCTGAGTGGCAGACAGCTAAGGAACGAAGCCATGGATAGCTGGAAAGGACCAAACAGACTGATTCTGGCAGCAGAGCTGTGAAGTATCTTGGAAGGTGTGTCATTTGGTGGACTCATGGAACTCAGAGGGTGGTAAAGCTGCTGTCAAAGGCAACTCAATAACCGAATCCTTGAGAATAAAGGAACTAAAACTCTGCCTGGGAATAGCAGAGTTTTGTGGGATTCTGCGGCTGAAATTAATGTCCTATATGCTGAAGGGTACTGCCCATAAATCCAGTGGACCTACCTTTGTTATATTGGCTATTTAAAGTGTAATTTATGGTTTCTACTGAATTCAATTTTCCTGTTAACTTATGTTATTTTGGTTTGATTGCTACAGTAAAAGTTTAAAAAAGTTAAATCTTGTCCATCAGGTTTTTCAGGTGGAGTTGTTTGGGAAGTTCAGTTCTTTCATGTTACTGGTCTCCACAGGAATCGTACCACCAAACATGCACACCCTAATCCCATTCCACTCACTCGTCATGTACTTCTTCTGTTCCACTCCACATTTTCCCTCAAATACTCCGACTGTCCAATTCTAAATCCTTCTGCCACTCTAACAAAAACAGAATTACCTGGAAAATCTCAGCAGGTCTGACAGCATCGGCGGAGAAGAAAAGAGTTGACGTTCTTCCTGATCCACAGCTCTCAGAAATTCTGCTCCTCTCACTTCACATGCCTCTCAGCTCTTCTTAGAGTCCTGTTCCAGATCACCCTCAATACTACTCCACAACCTCTTCAGATGTACCTACAGTCCTACTCCACTAACCCCTCAGCTAATCCTACAGTACAAATCCACACCCGCTCAGGCATTCCTATAGTGTCACACACCCTTTCAACTACTCCAGAAGTCCCACTCCACAATCCTCAGGAACTCTCCCAAATTCCTGCTGCACACATTCCTCAGATATTCTTACAGTCCCATTTCCCAGTTCCTCACGTACTTCTACATTCCGCTCCACACCGCTCAGTCACATGTAGAGTCCAACTCCACATACAACATACTGTTCCTCGCTGCTTGGAAATCAGCCATCATCATTCTGGTTGCAAAGAAGTCGCAGTCTGCTGAGCTGAGTGATTACCATCAGCTGCTCTTAAATATGCCTTGAAGTGCTTCGAGTGTATTGTGTCAAAATGCCTTTTAGATTCTCTTGTTCCACAGATTGATCAGTGACAACTTGCTTATCAACTTAATGAGTCAGCAAATGATGCTGTTCTGACCTTGGTCTATCTGATCCAACACCACACAGGTAGATTAGGCAACTCTGCTCATGCTGCCTTTGTTGGTTTCAGTTTTAAATATCATGCAACCATTCCTGCTTATTGAGAAATTGAACAACCTCAATGTCAATTCTGCTCTCCTACTTTGGATCAGTGATTTCCTTTACATCAGGAGCCAATGGGTGTTAATCTCCCCGATTTACTCGGAGCCCATGTTAACGAGTACAGGGCTGTGTCCTCTCACCTTTAACTTTGTATCCTTTGCATAAATGATTGTTGATCAGAGTAAGATGACATAACAACCCTATAGTATGCTGGTGATATGATACTTGTGGTTCTCATAAGAAATAACAAATTGAACATAGGAACATGGTGGAGAAGTTCGTAATACGGGGCAGAATTTTCCACTCGTGGAGACAGCCTGCTCACTATGCTGTCCTCTTGGCCTTGATGACCTTGGCGGATGTCCTCTGGCCCATAGAGCCTGTGCTGGCCCTGCTTGGGAGGGAGCGGCTGGTGCCATGGCTGGCAGCTCCCCAGTCATCACAGCCTCATCAGATGCCATGGCCACTGGCAAAGGGGCGGAGGAGCTGCTGCCATCATCCGGAGTGCCCTGAGAGGAGCCCGCAGAGACAACAGGCAGCTCTTGTGCCAATGTGAGGTCACTGTGAACCTCCCTGCTTATCATTGATGGATGGGCACCTAGTTGGGATACATCCATCTCACACATAGTCACCCACCACCTGAGGTCAGTGCCTTTGTGAGGACTTGCAGGTCCGAGCGCAACCCCAGGAACCCCTGATTCTGTTCCTAGAGCTGCCTCTCCATAAGAGTCGCCCCTCTCTCAGTGGAGGAAGCAGTATGCTCAGCCATGAGGGTCAACACAGTGCTCATGCTCCGCATGGACTCCTCCACTAAAAGCGACATGGCATGCATGCCCTCATGGATCTCCGCCAGATCCTCCCGCACATCCCGCTGGACATCCAGCATCTTCCGCCTTATGGACGACTCCAGAGGTTCATCAACAGCCTTCGACTGAGCATCATCCTGGTCTCCAGCAATCCTCCAACTGCTGGCACCCTGGGCACTCTCTGCCTCCGCATGCACCTCCAGCGAGTGTGAAGTGCCCTCACCAATGTGCACTAAGATATTAGCCACCAATCTAATGCCCATCAAGATGCTGGTATGTGCACTGATGCCTATTTCAGAGAGTGGGTGTGATGCAGGTGCTTCTGGAGCTTGGTGGTCATCTGGGGTCAGGGTAGCCCCTGGAGGTCCTAAGATTGGCTGGCTGGTGGTAAATCTAAGGGAGAACAAGGATATGTCATTAGTTAAAGTCATCACACAGTCACTGTACATGCCAGGCACCCTGGTGAGACAATGGAGATCCGCATCATGGTGCCATCGTCTTTCAATGATCAATGAGGAATCCAGTCCGGAGGCTCCATCAATGATGAGACTGCACAAGAATCTTTGCACCATTCAAAACTATCACCTCAGTGTTCGGCACTCTTACTTTCATCTGACACCCCAGCCTCACTGCGGCCAGTTGACCGAGGGGCATGGAGCCTTTCGAGCTCCACAGCCTCCTGCTCATATCTGGAGAGGATGAAGAGGTGTGGGCGTCCTCCGCCAGTCAGCAACCACTCAATGTTGTTATGGGATATCTTCTCCTGAAAGGACAGAGGAGCATGGATTAGTCCACTGTCTACCTGCTGCGCCATTGCAGCCTGGCCAACCCCAGCTGAGGAACACCTCACAGGGCACATCTGAGTTGGGTCCTTGAGCTGCAAAGCACTCAGTCCAAGCAGCCAGGGCTCAGCCCCTTGGCCAGCTCCAGGGTGATTGAGAATTGGCACTCAGACCCTAAGACCCCTGAACTCCATGGGTGGATGGCCAGCCCAAAACACTTCCACGCACTGACCCATGCCAACATGGTACTCACCATTCTTGAGTGCAGCAGCTCATTAAACCTCTCGTGGCATTGCACCCTGGTGCACAGCCCCACATGGCTGCTAACCAGCGCTGCCACCTCCACTCATGCCCTCCTTGTGAGGTGCAGAGGCCTCCTTCTCCCACCTTTAAGGACAAGGGTGTCTCACCTGGCAGTCACCTCCTCCAGGAGGGTGGTGAGGCACTCATTGGAAAAATGGGATGGGGGAGTGCCCAGCCGACCTCACTGGCATCTAAATCTGCATTTGCAGCCTTGTCCTTGCATCACCTCCAACGCGGGCAGCCTCCCTGGGGCTGTCTGCACTGTTTTTGAACTGGCTGCCAGGTGGTCATTGGACCCCCACCTGCCACATCTCGAACATCCTGCAGCCAGCGTTCACACTTGGCAGGCCTTAATTTTGCCACCAGTGTGAAATCGCGGACATGGCCTGATTGCGGGTGGCGGTCGCTTTTGTGGCCGTTCTCACTCGCCCCCACCAAGCCCGCCCGATGAGGCAAAATTCTGCCCATGCATGACAATAATTCTCTCAAACTGAACAAAAACAAGACAAAAGAACTAGTTATCGACTTTAGGAAAAGACCAGTTAATGATATTGTTCCCATGATGATTCATGATGTGGACAATGAAATAGTTACTAAATACATTATCTAGGTGTCAAAGTGGATGATAAGTTGGATTGGGGGAACAAAGTACCGATGTGGTAGCCAAGGCACAATTATACTACCTCAGAAAGTTAAACTCCTTTCGAGTAGATCCAACAATCATGCAACTCTTGCATACAACTGTAGTTGAGAGCGACATCCTGTTTGGATATCTCTCCTGGTGCTCTTGTCTTCAGAAAGTAGACTCAAAGTGATCAGAGATTATTGAACCAGACAGGAAGGGTTATTTGGTGAGCAGACCTTTCTTGATTAAATCTGCTCTTGAAGGATTTTGATGAAAGTGAAGCGTGTCGTGAACAATGAGAATGAATCCTTGTCCCAGTATTACTTGCTGACTGCTGACTCAGGGAAAAGGCTACAATCCCTCAGGTGCAGAACAAATCGCTTCTTGAATTCGCTTGTGCCATTCTCTATCAGAACTTTTTACAGCCAATTGAGAAATATGCCCTCATGATGGGACTCATTGACTGATTATTTTTTGGAATAGTTTTTCAATAGATTTTAATTAAAGTTAGATCTCTGTGACGGGATCATTTTCTTTTCTTATTATTTATGTAAATGTAATTTTTGAATGAACAAGCAATGTACCTGAAATGAATTTCTGTACGGACAATAAAGAGAAATTGAATTGAATTGAATTGAATAGTCTTTTGGCTCATTTCATGCAAGCCTGAGGTACTCCTGCAGTCATAATCCTCACTCGTGCAGTGGCATCGTGGTGATGTAACCAGGCTAATAATCCAGAGGCTGGTGACTATGGTGACTATGAAACTGCTGGATTGTGTTAAAAACCCAACTGGTTCACTAGTGTCCTCTAGTGGCATCTTTACCTGGTCCCATCTATATGTGATTCCAGGCCCATAGCAATGTGTATATCTAACTGCCCATGTAAAATGTCCTAGCAAGCCATTCAATTGTATCAAACCACTGTACAAAACTATAGTAGAACTTAAACTGGACGGACCACCCGCTATTAACCCTGACACCGGACAAAACAAAGGGATGCTGAACCAAGTCAACCCTGTAAGGTTCTCTTCCATAACATCTGGAGACTTGTGCACAAACTGGGGAAGCTGACCCACAGACTATTCAAGCAACATCCACATATAGTCACATTCACAGAATCAGCAACATTTCTCCATCAGCATCCCCAATGTGTATTTTCCCAACAGCAGGACAAGCTCACCAAGGGCAATTGCACAATCGGGAGACCAGGAGATAGTGGCCCTGGGAGTTCACAACATTGACGCCAGAAACCATGAAGTCTCATGGCATCGAGTCAAAAACAGTCAAGGAAACCATCTGCATACTACCACTTAACCACACCACTGCACCCCCCCACCCCACCCCACGCCCCCACCACCCCCCCCCCCCCCCCCCCACCACCCCCAGCTGATGATTCAGTGCTCCTCCATGTTGAACAACACTTGGAAGAAGCACTGAGGGTGGCAAGGGCACAAAATGTACACTGGGTAGGGGGCTTCAAAGTCCATCACCAAGAGTAGCTCAGTGGTACCATTATTGACTGAGCTGACTGAGTCCTGAAGGACATATCTGCCAGACTGGGGCTGTGACAGCTGGTGAGAGAACCAAAGATAGAAAACCTACTTGACCTCATGCTCATTAATCCACCTGTCACTGATATATGTATCCATGGCAGTATGGTAGAAATGACCATCGCATCATCTAATATCGATACGGGTGAGATAGATTTTGCCCACAGTAAACTGGGCAAGTTTTCTAATGGGTAAAAGAGCAGCAGATCAGTAGGAGAGTTCAAAAAATAATTTGTCATTCGGAACCAGTTTATATACCAAAGGGGCAGGAACCTGACTTGCTAAAAAAGAACAGCTATGGACAACAAAAGAGATAAGAGAAGGCATAAATTAAAAGAAAATGAAGCATACAAAACTGTAAAAAAAGATGCACAGATCCTAGTGACTGCAAAATAATACAA
The DNA here is from genome assembly GCF_017639515.1 of Carcharodon carcharias. Lineage (NCBI taxonomy): Eukaryota > Metazoa > Chordata > Chondrichthyes > Lamniformes > Lamnidae > Carcharodon > Carcharodon carcharias. The sequence goes on along the minus strand of NC_054475.1, from coordinate 81,510,318 downwards.
AGAACAGAAAAGGCTGACAAAACAGACAGGAAAGGGAAAATGAAAGGAAACTTGCAAGGGATTATCAAAGCCAATACAATTATATCAGGTAAAAGAATTTGTTTAGGGTCATTTCACCTGAAGTGCCGTAACCTGCAGAGCTACTGACCAAATTTTGGAAGGTGTGATTAGGCAGTCGCAATGGGCCAAATGGCCTCTTTCTGTGCTGTAAACTTTCTAATATTCTATGATTCTAATGTGGCCCCCTGAAAACTGGTAATGGCAGTATTGCTGATGAAAATAAGGAAGAGGCAGACATGTTGCATAATCACTTTGAGTCTATATTTATAGTTGAGAAAGAAGTCAGCATACTAGCAGGTATCCCGAGGAAACCAATACTGAATCAGGGTCAGGGACTCATCACAATTAACATAAACTAAATGACAATAATGAAGAAAGCAGCGGCACGAAAGAGTGACAAAGCCCCCAGTACCAAATGGTTTGTACTCCAAGGTTTAAAAGAAAGGCAGTAAGAATACTATAGATGTCCTAACTATAATCTTCCAATGCTTTCTCAGTTCAAATTTTAGATTGGAAAATTTTGCACATTACTCCATTATTTAAGAAAGTGACAGGAATACATCATTTAGCCCCTCAAGCCTGTCTTTCAAGGAGACTGTGGCTGATCTGTGACCTAACTCACACCTTTAATCCATAACCCTTATTAATAACAAATATCTATCATTCTCAGAATTAAAATAGTTCCATAGTTTGTGTATTTACCCCTTGTAATTTAAGCCTTGGAGTCCAGTATCTTTCTGGCAAATTTACACTGCACTCCCTCCAAGACCAATGTACTCTTCTTAAGTTGTGGTGCCCAGAATTCCTTACAGTGACTCTAGATTTGGCCTAACCAGGGCTTTGTATAACTGAAGCATGAGTTCTACCTCAATCTTTCCTAACCCTCTAGATATAAAGGCCAGCATTTCACTAACCTTGTTCCTGACATTTTAATTATCTGTGTATCCTGATTCCAAACTCTTTTTGAATCTCCACTGTTTCTAGCTTTTCAACATTTAGAAAGTCTCCTTTCTTTCCTTTTTAGTTCCAAAGTGGATGATCTCACACTTGCTTACATTCAAATCCATTTGCCACAGTTTTGCCCATTTACTGAATCTGTCCATTTCTTACTCATGTTATGCTTCCATCTCATTGTGGTCATCATTGTCAGCCCCTTGAAACAAGGATGATGTCTGTCAGGTTTCATGATTTGTGTGTCCTCCAATGACTCTGGGCCAGTCCTGGAGAAACAGGTCTTTGGGCAGAGGGAGCAAGAGTGAGCCTGAGGGAGAGGGGTTTCTTGAGCCAGGGCTCTGCTCTCTCTCTTTCCACTTTTGTCACTTTTCTGCAGCAGAGTTTATGTGGTTAGTTTCTGACTGTGTTGTGGATTTTTGGATGAGGTGCTGCCACATGGTATGGTCTGTAGCAAGTTCCTCCCATGCATTACTGTCAATTTGTCTTCCTTTATAATGGAAGCCGATTATGTGGCATGTGGATGCAGTGTCCAGACCAGTAGAGCTGATTTCACATAATCATAATTTAAGGTGGAATTGGCTTCAGTGAGGATGTTGGAGCTTGTTCTCCTGTCTTCCCACTTGGCTTTGAGCATCCTGTGGAGACACCACTAGTGGAAACTCACCAGTGCTCAGAGGTGTCTTTGGTGTGGCATAAGTCTCAATGACATATAGTTTTCCATCTACAATGCCGCCAATCTTTGTGTCATTGGCAAATTTGGATAAATGGCTACCTGTTCCATCAACTAAGTCATTAAAAAACACAGTGAACAGTTGAAATTTCAACACAGATCCTTGATAGACACCACTAGCCAATTAGAGCACCATTATCCCTAGGTTCTGTCTCCGGCCACACAATCAGTTTCCTAAACATGTCAATAATTTACTTCAATTCCATGGGCAGATTTTTACACCTTGCAGGCGGGCACGCGCCCGACTTGAAATCCCGTGAGATGACATCGGGCTAGTGTCCCAATGTAATCCCGTACGCACACAATCTTCAGGTTGGTGGGCACGCGCAGGTGTCAGAACCATGCCCACCATCAATTAAAAGGCTTAAGGACAATAAAAAGGCAATTGATCCTGATTTTACATGTGATTTTGCTCTTGTTGCACAGGCAAAACGGGCAGGCAGGCAGCCCACTTTTGAAAACCTCATCCAAGGGTGGGATAAAAAGGGTCAGCAGCATTGCCAGTGTGATAGTTTGCTGCATATTTGAACTTGACAGCTTAATTCTTAGCATTTCCAGACATCATTAGTGTCTCTAAGGCCCCCTGAAGAATTTTGACCATGTGGACCCTTCCAGGATCTATAATCCTGGATTTTTTTGTTTCTTCATGGAAATGGGTGTTGCTGGCTGGGCCAGCATTCATTGCCCATCCTAATTGCTGAGTGGTTTGCTAGGCTATTTTGGAGTCAATCACATTGTCTGGAGTCACATGACAGGTAAGAATGTAAGATTTCCTTCCCTAAAGTGCATTTGTGACCCAAATGGGATTTTACAACAATTGCCAATGGTTTCATGGTCATCATTAGACTTTTAATTCCAGATATTTTATTGAATTTAAATTCCACCATCTGCCATGATGGGATTTGAACCCAGGTCCCCAGAGCATTACCCTGGGTCACCAGTCCATTGGCAATATCACTAAGCCACCATCTCCCTTGGTAATGGGGATTGTGTTCCTCCACTGGAGGCATCTCCTCCTTTGAGGAGTAGAGGGGCAGAAGGGGGAGGAGGCCAGGTGTCCCAATGCATCTTCCAGGGGAGTGAACTGTGGGAGGACAGGCTCATGCACAAGGGGTGCAGGGCCAGCAGGTAGTCCAAGGCAGAAGGAGCCGCAGGAGAAGCCACTATCCTGCTGCCAGGTTTACAGGCAGCGATGCAGCTACCTCAATATGTCCGAGGTGCAATGCTGAAGGAGGCTCCGCCTCTCCAAGGAGAAGGTGACCTCCATTTGTCAGATGATGAAGCTTGAGATCACCTCCAACTGTTTGGGTGAGCACCCCATGCCAGGGGCTCTGAAGGTCACAGTGGCCCTCAACTTCTATGCCTCCGGCTCTTTCCAGGGTCAGTGGGGGATCTGTGTGGAGTCTTCTAATCAGCTGTCCACAGTTGCATTAAGCTGGTGACAGAAGCTCTGTTCAGGCGGGTACTGACATTTATTAATTTCCGTATGGATGAGGCCAGCCAGGCTGAGTGAGCCAGAGGCTTTGCAGCAATTGCTGGGTTCCCCTGCATCCATCAAGGCACCAGCGGGTCAGCTGGGTACCCTTGATAACAGGATGGGACTCCACTCCATGAATGTGCAGATAGTGTATGACCACAGAATGCAGATTCTGCAAGTCTGTGCAATGTATCCTGGCAGCTCCTGTGAGGCTAACATCCTGAGACACTCCCAGGTGCCAAGGCTCTTCAGTGCTCCAGCCTGACTGGATGGATGCCTGTTGGGTGGCAAGGGCTATCTGTTGAAAAGGAACTTTGTGATGCCTCTCTGCCTCCCAAGAACAGAGGCAGAGCAGTGTTACAATAGGAGTCATGTCTCCACAAGGGCAGTGGTAGAGAGGTCCATAGGTCTTCTGAAGATGCGCTTCTGATGCCTGGACCTTTCAGGTTAACACCCCTGAGCTCCACGGGGGGCGGGGGGGGTGGCGGGTGGGGGTGGGGGGGTAGCAGGCAGCCCTTGACACTTCTCCTCACTGATCCATGCCAACATGGTAATCACCCTTGCCGAGCACAGTAGATCATTGAAACTTTTGTGGCGCTGCATCCCTGTGTGCCTCACAATGTCGTAGCAGCTGATCTTGGCTGCCACCTCCTCCCAAGTTTTTTTATTCTGATGCGGTGCTTCCTCCTGCCATCCCTGGGAATGAAGGTGTCCCACCTGATACCCACCTCCTCCAGGAGGACTGCGAGGCAGTCGTCTGAGAAATGGGTGGGGCCGAGAGACCACCTGACCCACCCTCCCACCTGATGTGTCCAGCTACTGTTGAGGCCATTGCTTCAGCCTCCAGACTGCAGCCTTCAAAGAGTTTTTAAACTGGCCGATGGGTCACCATTGGACCCAGTGCCCGACAGGCCCCTGCTCCTGCACGGCCACTCCTGACCTTTGGAAAGCGTGTTTCATACTGGGCAGGCCTCAACCGGCCAAATAGCGTGAAATCGCAGTCATGGGCCTGTTCCTTGACTGCTCCCCGACCCGCCAATTGCACGTGCATGCCAAGGAAAAAATTCAGGCCCATGGCTTTCAAATTGAGCTAACAGTTTCTTTTGGGGACTTTATATGGAAGCCCATATAAATAGCATGCACATATGTCCATCACTTTAGTGGAATCTTGAAAAAATTCAATCAGGTCAATCAAACATGACCTACCCTTTACAAATCCATGCTGGCTCACAATGAGCTGCTGGAAATTTTCAAGATGTTCAGTCAGCATATCCTTACTTCTGGATTCTAGTAATTTCCCAACAACAGATGTTAAGCTAACTGGTCTATTATTCCCTGGTTTGTCTCTTTCAGTCTTTTTAAACATTCATTCACTTCACCACTGACACATCATGTCTGCAATGTGGAGCAATCCACAAGATAGACTGCAGCAACTCACCAAGGGTCCTTCAATAGCACCTCTTAACCCTGCAATCTTTACTGCCTAGAAGAACAAGGGCAGCAGGTACATGAGAACACCGCCGCCTGACTTGGAAATATATCACCATTCCTTCAATGCCACTGGTTCCAACCTTCACGACAAGGACTGGAGCTATTGAAGAAGGCAGGTCATCACCACTTTCTGAAGGGCAAATAAGGATGAGCAAATCATGCTGGCCTTGCTAGTGATGCCCAGCTCCCATGAAGAAATAAAAACAAATAGGAATTCATGGAGCCTTCATTCACACTCCACACACCTTTGGAACTCCCACTGTCACTCAAAATCCCCTTCAGACACTCCTACAGTTCCCCTCAGATATACCTGAAGTCTCACTCCTCATTCCCTGCAGATATTCCTACAGTCCTGTTGCACAGCCCCCTCATACAGTCATAATGTCCCACTTCATGCGCCCCTCAGTTCCACTCTATACTACCCCCAGACATGACAGGACATGGCTGTATGAGTTCATAACAGCAGTATTCTGGTCAGCTCACTGCCACCTTCTCAAAGGCAACTAAGGATGGGCAATAAATGCTGGCCTAGTCAGTGAAGCCCACATCCTGTGAATGAATCAAAAAAAAAATCCCATGTCCTACCACCTTCAGCTCTTTCACGAATCACTTTCCCTCCTTCATAAGATCAGAAGTGGGGATGTTCACGGATGTTTGTAGAATGCTCAGTTCCATTCATAACACCTCAGATAATGAAGCAGGTTTTGCTTGCATGCAGCAAGACTTGGACAACATTCAGGCTTGAGCTGATAGGTCACAAGGAACAGTTGTTCTTCACAACCCTACCTGAAAAGTTTGACACCATTTGCATTCAAAAGCATTCATTTGATGTCAGTTGTGCTCAAAAGCAATCATTTAGCTATCATTTGACATCAGTTGTATTCAAAACCAATCATTTAGGTGTCTTTTAATATTACATGTACCATAACTGAATAAAATGTCATCAATTTTCCCAAACCATAGCACTCAAACATTTGCGATTAGCAACATTACTTAAGCATTTGGATACCAAAAACGATCAGAGTTTAATTTCCATATTTATGAATTTCAATAGTTTCAAATATCATAAAACTAAGCTAACTTTAGAAAAAGCAGGCTCTGTTTTGATAAGGTACTTCTATGTTTTTCTTTGTAATCTATAACTCATGCAGCACAACCCTGCCCCCATCCCTGCTGCGCACACTGGATAGTTTTGAGCGGGTTGGCTAGTTTTGAGTACACTGGATAGCCTTGAGTGCACTGGATAGCCTTGAGTGCACTGGATAGCTTTGAGCACACTGGATAGCCTTGAGTGCACTGGATAGTTTTGAGCACACTGGATAGTTTTGAACGGGCTGGATAGCTCACATACAAACATACGAACAAGGAGCAGGAGTAGGCCATTCATCCCCTCAAGCCTGCTCCGCCATTTAATAAGATCATGAACTGATAGTATCCTCAAATCTGCATCCCACCTATCCCCGATAACCCAACCACCCTCTTGCTTTCCAAGAATCTATTCATCTCTGCCTTAAAAATATTCAAGACTCTGCTTCTACCACCTTTTCAGGAAGAGAATTCCAAAGACTCACAACCCCCGAGTGAAAAAAAAATCACTTAATCACTGTTTTAAATGGGTGACCCCTTATTTTTAAACAGTGATCCTTAGTTCTAGATTCTTCCACAAGAGGAAACATCCTCTCCACATCCACCCTGTCAAGACCCATCAGGATCTTATACGTTTCAATCAAGTCACCTCTTACTCTTGTAAACTCCAGCGGATACAAGCCTAGCCTTTCCAACCTTTCCTCATAAGACAACCTGCCCATTCCAGATATTTTCGAAGCTTTGGCCACACTGGATAGCTTTGAGCACACTGGATAGCTTTGAGTGCACTGGATTGCTTTGAGCACATTGGATTGTTTTGAATGCACTGGATAATTTTGAGCACATTGGATAGCTTTGAGCACACTATCAAATTTGGTGTCAAATTCATTCCAAATTAGAACTTTTGATGTCAAATTTTAATTGAGTCTGTTGAGCACACTTAAACGCAAAAATTATGTTAAAGTTTTTGGGTAGGGAAGTACCAGGCAATGACTATCCTCAACAAGAAAAAGTCTACCTCCTCTTGACATATAAGCATGTTACCATAATCAAATTCACCACCATCAATATCCTGGGGGTTACTACTGACCAGTAACTGAACTGAACCAGTGACATAAATACAAGTGCTGGTCAGAATTTGGGTTTCTGTGATGAGAAACTCATCTCCTGATTCCCCAAAGCCTATTCACCATCTACAAGGCACAAGACAGGAAGGTAATGGGATACTCTTGTAATGATTGTAAGTTAAACCCTTTCTTACTCTTATGGGGATCATGTGACAATATAGACCAATCAGCCCTAAGCGTGGGGAATCTTAGAAGCGGAGCTTCTTAGCCTTAGTCTTGGGACAAGTGTGAAGCCTCATCTGGAGTCTGTAAAAAAAGTTCACTGTTCCTTACAAGAAAGCCGTCCTGCACTCCAAGTTTATTACAATTAGCAACAAGGATAAATAGCATCAATGCAGCACCTCGCCTCGCAACTGTGAGTATTGTGATATTTTAAGGGGAGAAAGAAAAGAAGCATGCTCACCAGCAATGCCTCTCTTTGGCAGAATTGACATCTATGACTCATCTGTTGAGGACTAAAGTCAATATATTAAATGATTAAGTTTCTACTTTGTAGCCAACGAATTGGCAGTGGAGGAGAAACAGAAGGCAATTCTCCTAAGTACGGGAGCAAAACCTATAACCTAATCGTAGTTTGACGGCTTTGAACATGCCAAGTTCCAGATCCTTCTCCAAGCTAGTTGACCTAGTGAAATGACAATTTCAGCCTAAACCCTCTCTGAATGCAAAGATTCAAGTTTAACCCTCGGATAAGGGCCCCAGAGAGTCGATCGCAACGTTCATCGTGAAGTTAAACCAGTTAACGGGGCACTACCTCTTCAGTGATACTTTAAACTACATGTTGCGAGATCGTCTGGTATGCAGCATACACGTTGATGCCATTCAGCGCCGTTTGCTTGCAGAAGTTAAGATAGAAAGCATGCCATGGAGATAGTGCCAGCAATGGAAAGTGCTGAGAGGGTTTCGCAGGCCCTGCAGAGTGTGCAACATGGCGCTGTTTTGCAGCCAGGGTGGGAACCTGCCACCAGGCATGGCACAAAGACCAGGGAAGCTACCATGGGCAAACCTGGAAGAGATTCTGAAGAGATTTTTGGAGGCTGGCGTTAGTTCAAAAAAAGAAAAGTGCACTTTCCAAGAAAAGGGAGTTACATATCTGGATCATTGAGTAGATGCCCAAGGGTTGCATCCATTAGAGGAGAAAGTCAGGGCAATCAAGGAAACACCCTCTCCTACCAACATCATGGAGCTCAAATCTTTTTTGGGCATGGTAAACCTTTACAGTTGATTCTTGCCTAACCTATCTACAGTGTTAGCCCCATTACACTTATTATTGAAGAAGAACCACAGAAGGTCCTGGAAGGCACAGCAAGAAGAACTAGAGTTAAGAAACTTTTACACTCATTGTGTCTGCTAACACACAAGATGGAGGATGGATCTAAAGAACCAGTAGGATATATATCCAGAATCCTTTCTGCAACCGGAAAAGGATATACACAAATTGAAAAAGAGGGCTTATCTATAGTATTTGGAGTGAAGAAGTTCCATCAACACTTGCACGGTTGACACTTCACCATAGTGTCAGATCACAAACCACTGTTCAGATTGTTTAGTGAAGATAAGGCAATCCTACCAATTGCCTCTGCTAGAATTCAAAGATGGGCTTTAATTTTTGCACCGTTCGGGTGTGCCTGTAGCAAATGCAGACGCCCTAATTCAACTCCCTTTGCCCAACATAATTACACAGGTACCAGTACCTCTGGAGGAGGTATTTGCATTGAATTTCCTGGACTCCTCACTGGTCTGTGTGACAGTTAAAGAATTGGACAAGTCAGGATCCAATTTTAGCAAGAGTCCGTGAACGAGTGTAATAAGGATGGTCAAATGCACAAGTCCCTGAAGGATTAAAACCATTCTTTGTACTTAGATCCAAACTGAGTTGTCAAGATGGTATCTTGTTATGGGGAGCAAGAGTCATTATCCCTGTGCAAAGAAGAGAACCGTTATTAGAAGAACTTCACAGTGCACATCCTGGTATTTTGAAAATGATGATGCTCACATGAAGTTATATCCGGTGACCAGGTATAGACAGTAAGATAGAAGAAATGTTTAAACACTGCCTTCAGTGTCAGCAACAGCAGAAGTTACCCATTTCAACTCCACTGCATCCGTGGGAGTGGCCTGGTCGACCCTGGGTTAAACCAGATATAGACTGTGTAGGTCCATTTCTAGGTACCATGTTTCTTGTGATTACTGATACACATTCCAAATGGATGGACGTGTTTGAAGTGAGATTAGCCACTTCATCTGTAACCATTGAAAAACTGCACCAGGATTTCAGTGTTCATGGTTTATCTGAAGTTATTGCGTCAGACAATATACTGCTTTCACTAGCACTGAATTCCAAAGATTTGTGAACCTAACTGGGATTAAACATGTTAGAACAGCACCGTATGATCCCTCACCTAATGGCTTAGCAGAAAGAGCAGTACAAACCTTTAAGACAGGCATAAAGAAACTATCAGAGGGAACATTAGAAATACGAATTTCAAGATTCCTGTTCAGCTATCACACAACTCCTCATGTGACCACTAGTTTAACACCTTCAGAGTTGTTAATGAAATGCCAACTTCATACAGGATTGACTCTAGTATTCCCTAATATAGAGGGGAAGATGAGAGAGACCAGAGGAATCATAAAGTGAATCATGACGTTCACAGTGAAGGTCAAGAGTTTACCATGGGAGAGACAGTTTTTGTATGAAATTTTGCAACTGGACCAAAATGGGTCCTTGGTACAATTGTCTCTGAAACAGAACCTTTGTCATATCAAGTAGAAGTGGAAAACAGGGTTGTTAGGAAACACGTGGATCATCTTAGAAGTCGAGAGACCCTCCAAAAACCAGTTAATTCACCTGGAATCGAAGTTGAAACTTTGACCCCTGAGGTATCAAAGTGACAAAGAGCAGACAAACCTGATGTCTCTGTTGAAGTAAATAATTCTGAACTGTCATTGACTGAGAGTCCCTGAAGCTGCTGTTCCTGTGTAAGCCGATCCAATGGAAGAACCTCCAGCTGTAGAGTTGCATCACTCTGCCTGAATCTGAAAACCCCCTCAAAGACTCCATTTGTAATGACATGGACTGTATATAATTGTATATAATATGGGTTAAGATATTTTTTATAAATAAGAGGGTAAAACAAAATTAAAGATGGGGGGGAATTTAATGATTGTATATTAAACCCTTTCTTACTGTTATGGGAATCACGTAACTGTAGCCCTAAGTGCAGGGAATCTTAGCGGCGGATCTTCTTAGCCTCAGTCTTGGGACAAGCATGTAGCCTCATCTGAAGTCTGTAACTAAAGTTTACTGTTTCTTACAAGAAACCCATCCTGCACTCCAAGTTTATGACAACTCTCCACTTGCTGGATGAGTGCAGCTTCAACAACACACAAGAAGTTTATTACCATCCAGGACAAAGTAGCCGGCTTTATTGGCGCCAATCCACCACCTTCAACATCTACCACTGACACACACACTGACAAAATCTCTACAAGATGCACTACAACAACTCAGCAGGCTTCTTCTACAGAATCTTCCAAACCTACTTCTTCTATCGTATAGAGGCACAAAGGCAGCAGGTACATGGGAACATGATCATCTGTAAGTTACCCTCCAAGTCACACACCATCCTGACTTGGAACTATATCGCTGTTCCTTCATTGTTGCTGGGGCAAAATCCTGAAACTCCTGAACATATCACATGGACTGAAGTGGGGGTGTCCAATAATAAATCTCAGCATCACCCTCTAAAGGAAAATTGGAATTGGGGCTTTAGAAGCGATGCCCACGTCACAGGAATTAATATATATACTTTTTCATCCCTTATACCCCTTGGGTACCCCTCCACTCCACTTACTCACCCACTTCCCATGAGATGTTCCACAGCACACCATCCTTAGTTACAACAGCAGCTCCACCCCCTTCCCCCCAGGTACTCCTACAGTTCACTCCACACCATCTCATGTTCTCCTACATTCCCATTCTATGCCCTGATCAGATATTTCTACATTCCTAATCTACAACCCATCAGATGTGCCTAGTGATCCAGTTCACATCCCCAGTTCAAATCCAAGAGTCTGACTCCACAAGTTTCTCACATAGTCATACAGTCTTACTTCACACCTTTCCAAGGCATGGGTAGAGTCCTACTCCAGGTCCCAGTTCAGCACTCCTACATCCCAATCCACTCCTGCTACAGTTACTCCTATAATCCTACTCCACACAATCTCAGTTACTCTTGCAGTCCCACCCCAGACCCACTTGGCTACTTCTAGACCCCAAAACCACACTGGCTCCTATAACTCCTATAGTGCCATTCCACACCTCCTTCAGTTACACCTATACTGCCCAATTCATCTCTAAATGTTCTCACTTGCCCCGTAACCAATTTATAATTATTCGAGTACCTTCCACTCCTGTTGATCAACCTGTCAGCCCGCTCCCAGGAAGTCTTGAACTGTCAGGGTGGTTTTTGATGCTGGGTCAAATCTGATGTCGTCAACTAATCTTTTAGGGTAACATTTTACCATTTACTTTAAATGTATTATTTTAAATTATTTTGCATTCCTCCTGAAAAGGAAGAATATTTAAATCCAAGAATTTATCAGTTATTTTATTGATCATTTCTTTGACCTGCATACATAGAATATTTAGCTCTTTTCTCCTGGTCATTAACTTAATTTCACAGAGCTGTAATCAGAAACAAAATAGACACCAAGTCAAAGGATATAACAGGAGGGGAGTCAAAAGCTGCTCCATGAGGTGGATTTGCCATTTTCTTTACCTGGTGGCCCCTTCTGTTCAAATCAGGCATCATTTTTCTTTAAGTCGTCTCAATTTCTCTGCTCCTTTCACCATTCTAATCTGTCTCTCTCTGAACTTACTGCACTCCGTTCTCTCAGGTCCAACCCTAACATTGTCATCAAACCCGCTGTCAAGGGTGGTGCTGTTGTTGTCTGACCTCTCCCTCGCGGAGGCTGAGCGTCAACTCACAGACACTTCCTCCTACGTCTCCCTGGACCATGACCACTGAACATCAAGCCATTGTTTCCAGGACTGTCACTGACCTCATCTCCTCTGGAGATCTTCCTCCCACAGCTTCCAACCTGATAGTCGCCCAACCTCGGATGGCCCGCTTCTACCTCCTACCCAAAATCCACAAACAGGACTGTCCCGGCAGACCGATCGTGTCAGCCTGTTCCTGCTCCACGGAACTCATTTCTCGTTATCCTGATTCCCTTCTCTATCCCGTTGTCTAGTCCCTTCCCACCTACATCCGTGATTCCTCTAACACCTTACGTCACATCAACAATTTCCAGTTCCCTGGCCCCAACCGCCTCCTCTTCACCATGACGTCCAATCCCTCTACACCTCCATCTCCCACCAGGATGGTCTGAGGGCCCTTAGCTTCTTCCTCGAACAGAGGCCCGAACAATCCCCACCCACCACTACTCTCCTCCGTCTGGCTGAACTTGTTCTCACGCTGAACAATTTCTCCTTTAACTCCTCCCACTTCCTCCAAATAAAAGGTGTATCTATGGGTACCTGCATGGGCCCCAGCTATGCCTGTCTCTTTATGGGGTATGTGGAACATTCCTTGTTCCAGTCCTACTCCAACCTCCTCCCACAACTTTTTCTCTGGTACATCGATGAGTACTTCGGTGCTGCTTCATGCTCTCGTCGGGACCTGGAAAAATTTATTAATTTTGCCTCCAATCTCCACCCCTCCATCATTTTCATGTGGTCCATCTCTGACACTTCCCTTCCCTTCCTTGACCACTCTGTCTCAATTTCTGGTGATAGGGTGTCCACCAATATCCATTACAAACCTACCGACTCCCACAGCTACCTCGACTACAGCTCCTCACACCCCGCTTCCTGTAAGGACTCCATCCCATTCTCTCAGTTCCTTCGCCTCCGTCACATCTGTTCTGATGATGCTACCTTCAAAAACAGTTCCTCTGATATGTTCTCCTTCTTCCTTAACCGAGGTTTTCCACCCACGGTCGTTGACAGGGCCCTCAACTGTGTCTGGCCCATCTCCCGCGCATCCGCCCTCATGCCTTCTCCTCCCTCCCAAAACATGATAGGGTCCCCTTGTCCTCACTTATCACCCCACCAGCCTCCGCATTCAAAGGATCATCCTCCGCCATTTCTGCCAACTCCAGCATGATGCCACCACCAAACACATCTTCCTTTCACCCCCCCGGCAGCATTCCATAGGGATCATTCCCTCCGGGACACCCTGGTCCACTCCTCCATCACCCCCTACTCCTCAACCCCCACCTACGGTGCCTCCCCATGCATACGCAAAAGATGCAACACTTGCCTCTTCACTTTCTTTCCTCACCGTCCAAGGGCCCAAACACTCCTTTCAAGTGAAGCAGCATTTCGCTTGCATTTCCCCCAACTTAGTCTATGGCTCCCAATGCGGTGTCCTCTGCATTGGAGAGACCAAACGCAGACTGAGCGACCGATTCGCAGAACACCTGCGGTCTGTCTGCAAGAATGACCCAGACCTCCCTGTCGCTTGCCATTTTAACACTCCACCCTGCTCTCTTGCCCACATGTCTGTCCTTGGCTTGCTGCATTGCTCCAGTGAAGCCCAACACAAACTGGAGGAACAGCACCTCATCTTCCGACTAGGCATTTTACAGCCTTCCGGACTGAATATTGAATTCAACAACTTTAGATCTTGAACTCCCTCCTCCAACCCCATCCCCTTTCCATTTCTTCCCCCTTCCTTTTGTTTTTTCCAATAATTTATATTGATTTTTCTTTTCCCACCTATTTCCATTATTTTAAAATCTATACCTTTTATGCCCTGTTAGTCTTATTTCACCCCACCCCCACTAGAGCTGTCCCTTGTATGTCCTGCCATCCATTCCTAATTAGCACATTCTCTTAGATAATATCACCACCTTCAACACCTCTTTGTTCTTTTGTCTGTGACATCTTTTGATTATCTGCTCCTATCGCTGCTTGCTTGTCCCTACAACCACCCCCCCACTTCTCTCCCCCCCACCAACCTTAAACCAATTTATATTTCACCTCTTTCCTAGTTTTACTCAGTTCTGTTGAAGAGTCATGAGGACTCGAACCATCAACTTTGCTCTTCTCTGCCGATGCTGGCAGACCTGCTGAGTTTTTCCAGGTAATTCTGTTTTTGCTTTTATCATTTTTCTTTATTTCGTTCCTCTGCAGGTCATTAGTCCAACTTGAAAACTTATGTTCACTTGTCAGAAAACATTCCACTAAATCACTCTGTTAATCATGAAGGTAGAAACCTTCTCCCTTATTGAGTGTGTGCCTGCGTGCATGTGTGTTTTTGGCGAATATTTCATGCGGTGAGGGATATCAGTGCTTCAGTAAGTTTTTGGAATCCTTAGTATCAAGACACATTGCAAAGGAGATGAGAGAAGGCATGACTGCTGGAGATATGAAAACTAAAAAAGTGGGCAAAATCTGAGCAGAGATGTTTCAGATGGAAATTCTTCATCAGGACTGCCTCACCTGAAACTTTGTTCTGTTTTTTTTTGACCCTGTAGTGCATTTGCAGCACTTTCTGTTGCATCTCTGATGAGGATCTGGGCTATGTTGTTGTATGTTGATCAGACCAGCAGGCAGTGCCATGAGCTCAAGATATGAAATCCTAGTTTGCATTGTGTGCAGCTTGTTAGTGGATAGTTATGATCTGCCTTTTTAGTGTTTATCGTTCATTATTCCTAGGTCATTTCTACATTAATGTAGATGGAAATAAAAGCAGTGAAGTTGCTGAAAACATTTCTGAGTAATAAATACAGCCTCTGTTTGATGGTTCAATGCAATGAAAAGGAATTTGCATTTAATTAGCATCTATCATGGCCTCAGCACATTCCGAACTGCTTTACACCCAATGAAGTGTGGCCATTGTTGTCATGTAGGAAATGTAGCAGCCAATTTGTGCACAGCAAGCTCCCACAAATAGCAATGCGACAATGACCAGATCATCTGTTTAGTGATGATAGTTGAAGGATTAATATTTGCCAGGTTATCAGGAAGAACTCCCCTACTGTTCTTTGGTATGGTGCCATCAGATCTTTTACATTTATCTGAGAGGACAAACTGTAGCTTGCTTTCTCATCTCATCCAAAAGACGGCACCTCTGACAGTGCAGCACTCCCGCAGTGCTGTATTGAAATGTCAGTCTAGATTTCATGCAGTGCTATCACTGAGCCATGGCTGACTTCACTTGATGTAGCATCCATCAGGAATGTTGCAGTTCAATTCCTCATCCTGAGTGTTTAAGGTATTCATCAAAGCTACTGGTAAGAGTGCTGCAAATGGGCCTCAGCATCCTTGGCCTTGGCAGGGGGAAAGATCAGTCAAGAATCCCATTCCTCATCAAGGCCCAGTGACTCCTGCTGGATAGTAGGCATGTGTATAAATCTGAATGGGAATTTGACTCAACTTGTCTTTGATGGCAGGCTATTCAACAGCACCTTCCAAACCCATGACCACCACCACCTAGAAGGACAAGGGCAGCAGACACATGGGAACACCACCACCTTCAAGTTCCCTCCAAGCCACTCACCAACATGACTTGAAACTATATTGCTGTCCCTTCACTGTCGCTGGGTCAAAATCCTGGCACTCTCTCCCTAACAGCACTGTGGGTGTACCTACACTACATGGACTGCAACGGTTCAAGGAAGGAACTCACCACCACCTTCTCAAGGGCAATTAGGGATGGGCAACAAATGCTGGCTTAGCTGGCGACACCCACATCCTAAGAATGAATAAAAATAGCTGACATTCATTGCTGAGGTTCACACAAGAGGAATAGATACTGAGCGAGGTGACAGAGGGCTGAACCCTACCAAGAATCAACACTTTCAGAAGAGGAAGACAGAAATGATGTGTAGGGAGAAAAACTTACAATCGTGGATCTTAGTCCCAATTTATCAATGACAGAAAACAACTCTACCTACTGGCGCAGACACTGAAACCTAATCCATGTTGACAATGGCATTGAAATATTTTAAAATTACCACTGACAGGTTTGACAGAGCGGGACACCCACTCTGTTGGGAACTGAATTAGATGAAACATTATTTTTAAACAAATGCCTTATGCAGAAAAAACTGGAGATTTTCACTGGCTAAAGGCTATGATGCTACCAATATAAATTACAATTATTAACCATACAAAGCAGTGATAGTGATTGGCTCTTTAATACTGCCATGAGATGCAAGTCTAGAAAGCCATGCCAGAGAAGTACCTCCGATCCACACTCTCTCCAGCCTCCACAATTCCCTAACCTCATTCCATATAGAAAATGGTGAGCAAAAGGAAAGTCAAGCGGTTATCTGTGTCGCTGGGTAATGTGGGAATAAAACTTGCTGTGATGTTTCCGCAGTATTGATCTCAATGAAATACACCAATTAAATAGCACTGACTCAACAAAAAAGATCTGCAATTCAAACTAAAGTTTTTGTAAAGTTTTATAATTTTACAAGTTATAAAAATAACAAATAGATCCAAAAGCCAACCTAATTCGATTCACTGAATTCACAAATTCAAACCAGAATACTGAAGCCCAGGAGTTCTTGTGTTTGTTCCGATGAAAAGCTTCAGCAACATGTCTCTCTTTAAATGGTTGTGAAATGCTTTGGGACATCATGAGATAGTGAAAGTGCCATATAGATGTGAATGATTATTCTTTATTACTTGCTCCCTGTTCAAAGCAACAGGTACAAACACAGCAGGCCCAGCAACTCAACAATTTTTCAACACATGAAATCCTTCATTGCTAAAAACGATTTGCATGAGCTTTGAGGGCAGCCTGCAGCATTGGTGCTTTTTTTGACAAAGAAAGATTAGGCCCATATTTAATGGCCTTTTAACCGATAGACCGAAGACTTATCTTGCCTAGTAAATAGGGTAGGATGGATAACAGCTTACTGCACCATACCCATTATCTGGCTTTGTATTTTAATCCATGTACTCTGCCTCCTCCACATTGGTACGCTGCTCAGTGGTTTTTTATTCTATTGTCAGGTTGTGGTTTCGTGTTAATGCACGAGCTCCAGAAACAACTATACGGGCCTTATTTCTCAGCATTATTAAAGGATGTGGCTTATCCTTAATATAGAAAAAGGCTGATAAATATAGGACATGCAACTTCCTCTGTTTTGCTTATCTTGGGTGCACTTGTAGCTCAAATTTAGCTGTTTTAAACCCTCCATATTTTTAAGGCGATCTGTTTCTGCCTCTCCTTATTACACCCATGCTGTGCGCTAACCACTGACTGAAAATAAACAGCTACACAAACAACTGCCAGTTGCTAGAAAGTTTATGAGTGTGAGTGTTGGATGGTTTGCTAGACCCTATGTTGTTTTCAGTGCTCTCAGTCATTGACTGGCACAACCGCACATAATGGGGTTGTTGAACTGGCAAGACAGGCCAGTTGGAACTAGTTTGCCTGGGTTGGGCTTTCTTGGAGGTAGTGAGGAGGTATCAGGGGAGGAGGCAATCTGGACATATTTAGAGCCTGCGCTGGTTGACGACACTGGCTTAGGTCCAGGAACATGATGAATGCCAATTCTCTGAGGCCTATTTTAATTCTGTACATGTAGGTGGGTTTTGAATGAGTTAAATTCACGTCCTCAAAGCTAGGTAGTTGCCAATGGCTAGGAAGGAACAGGCAGTATTAACAGTAGAAAAAAATAGACAAGCATCAGTTGCATGATTGTGAACTTTTATGTATGTGTAAACGTGTGTGAAAGTATGTATTAAAACATGTGAGAACATGTGTGTATGAAAGTATATGTGAACACCTATGAACATGTCTGCATCAAACATATATGTGTGAATGTGTATGTGAACATGTGCATCATAAGGAATGGTAAATAAAAAATATTTGGCGATTTACCATGTGGAAGCGTGTAGCTCTGGGAGCAAGTGAGGGATTAAAAGCTGGTGAAATTGCTAGCACATTGGGAAGCCACACTTTTTAGGCTGTCTGTGTGCAACCCTGGTCATTAAACTGCTTCCTGTGCTGCGCCCAAGAACATAGAACAATGCTCCAAATGCTGATCTAGCAACCTCTGATCATGTCTTCTTGGTCTCTGCTGCAAGCTTATTCCTCTAATTGTTGGATGAATAGTATATCCCTCTGGCCCCTCTTCAACCCAGCAGCACAACCAGAGAAGCATAATTGAAATGGGGCACAGCCTTTGCACATCTTATTTCCATTCCTCACCTTCCTTCTTGAACTCCAACACCTCCAAATTGCATCTTTGGATTGTCCCTTCAAATACTGGAGTTTAGATCATGTCCTGGGGCTACATATCATGACTTTTTGCCATTGTTTTAATGGCACTGGAAGTAAAATAGTAATGAGGTGCCTGCAGTAAAAAGCCACTCACAGAGTTTCCCATGCAATGTTGGACACCCCATCCACATGCCCCCAACAAGAATGCATCTCCCAGATAAAGATAAGGACCCATGTTACTGTGACTGACAGAGTCCACAAAGGGATTGTTATGACCGGTCCCCGAGTGAGGTCCCCCAATTTGTTAACTTCGCGAACGGGACCCCAATTTTTGTTATGCTCCCGGGTGAGGAGGAATGAGCTGGCTCACTGTCTGTATTCAACCTCATCAGTTGGTCGCAATAAGGTTAATTTAAAAGGGATCCCTTCCACTGTGGATACCTTTTCCCAGTCCAAATATATATATTTTAGAAGGAGCCAATTTAACTGGGTTTTCTTGAGTCAAAGAAAGTCAGAAAGAAAGAGAGTCAAAGTAAGTTTATTAGTTACTAAAAACCCAAGACAAATAATAAAAATGCAACACACACACATACATACAGATCAGAAATGAGAAGTTAAGAGTCTCAATAACAGTTTAAAAATATACTAATTAGCCTTTGGCTTGTCCGTGAGCTGTAGATGGTGAAACTTTGCAGCCGTCAAGTTGGGTGATTCTGGCAGAGTTGACTTTGGCAGTTTTGCAGTGTGTTTGGAGATGCTTGGTTCTGCAGGTTAGTTGAAGAAGCTACCCTATTTCCTTTTTTTATTGTGACTTCCTCTGCCTTGCCTCCAGCAACAGAGAGAGAGAGAAAGAGACTTTGCCTGCAACTGCTCTTCTTTTTGCCGTCACACCCACAGCACACCAGCTCAATTAGGACAGCCTGCACTGCTCTGCAGCTAGCTTTTTAATCCATTTTCTTTGTGTACTCCTGTAAGGGAAAAAAATCCATGTCTTGCCCCCAGAGTCTGCTTTCTTTGATCTCCGGCCATTTTACACATTCTGAGATATGGATCAACAGGAAATGGACTTTAGATGACTGCTGAGACATAGTAATCAGTCCTTTGTCTCTGCAACCACAGGAGATTAAAGTTCAGTTTTTTGATCTTTCCCATCTCCCTTTCAAGTGTCTCTTCTTGAAGAAGGCCATGATGCCTTTTCAGCTGCCACATTCCATGTTCTCTCAGGGCAGGTCTGTCAGTATAATCCACATAGGAATTTTCCAGAAAGTGGCCCCTTTACATTATCAGCCATCTTTTGCTCAGTGTCCATGCTTGTATTTCTTTAAACACACACACATCTTCCTTAAAATGTTCTATTTGTCCATAAGTAATTTGTGGCTGTAATTGGCTTTTATGACAGGATAAATAAATCTTTTTCTGATTGAGCTTGTCCTGCATAACCCACAGGGCAACACATGTAAGGATAGAGTTTCCTCTTTGGGTGCCCATTGAGGTGTTCTACACCCGTCAGGAAACCACTGCATGCATCTTTCCCATTTGGGCAGTTTAAAAGGTCCAGGTGGACCACCGGCCTCTGGATCTGAAGAACGGGAAGGAATTTTAAGCAAAGTTGATTCCATCATCAGGACATATGAAATAGCTTGGGGGAGGAGTGGGGCTGGTGGGTTGTTCAGCCTGGACAAGACCTCAGTAGACCCTCTGGGCTATGGGATTCTAAGGGCAGAGCTTTGCACCAAATGTCATCAGGCACCCCTTTAGATGCCCAATGATTATATTGAGAACAGAAGGGGGTAAGAGACCAACATGGACCCCAGGGCATGCATCCCTACTACCTGTCAAACCCAGTTAGATCAAATGGGGAAGCTCAAGCCAATGCAAGGAGAGGCAGAGACTTGGGGGAATGTTGAATTCCCATAGGTGCAATGCCAATTGTTCCTGCTGGTTTAGTAGAGGATCTTTGAAACAGCATATACACTGGTTCTCTTGGAATTCCTCCAAATTTATAGTAGGCGAAGAGAAGAAGTTCATGCCCTTGATGTAATGGATCTATTTTCTCCTCTCTGAACCCAAGGAATATTGATTTGCAAGTAACAGTGGGGACAACAAACTACCCACAGTTTCTGGACTAACTAATGTGGCTGTTGACCAGACACGGAGAAATGGAATTCTTGCCTTCCTGCTCTTCAGGTTTGTCTTCTCAATTGTATATGAATTGAGCATTTAATTGCATTCAGTTAGTGTGCATTAATGAGGACTCACTTGTGCTCCAGGATATAGGAACTAAGTGAAAATGTGGTTAGGTTTGGAGGTTATGTTTGTAATGTATGTATCTGTAATAAAAGCTTATAAAGCGTGTTATGAAGATGTGTTATATCAAACATAAATTTATAATGTCCTCAGCAGGATCTACACATACATTGAGCTTTTTTGAAAAGAACACTTTTTACAAGCAAAGGCTTACAGCAGATATGATGTTGCATTTGCGAAGGACACAAGCTGCCTTTATGGAGACAACAAGGCTATGGAGCTCCCAGAGAGAGGGTAGGTGATCCAGCTCTTGAGTGAAAAGATCTTGGATTTTGTGCAATCAAAGAGAGGCTGCCACAGGGGCAATAACCTTACCTCATCTCTCTTTCTTCTTAAAGCTCTCTCACCAAAGCTGAGCTGTTTACGATTTGAAAAAACCCACCAGAAGACCTCATTGCTGCAAACCAAAAGCTCTTAGAGGAAAATTCCAAATTAACACCACTGTCTCCAGTGAGAAACTCCAAGGACCAGCAGCTCCTGTGGACCGGGGCCCCCCAGCTGTAAACAAGGTTCTGGAAGCTCCATAGATATTTTGTTCTGACTTTACCTGTTACTTAACCAATTTTTTAATGTCTGACCCCCTGCAGAATTTTACTCACTTTCTTTTCAAGCTTGGGGGTGGGGGGGTGGGAGGGATTGTCTATTTGTGTGTTGCTCTTGTATTAATGTAAAGATAGACATATTTTTACAGTTTAAACCCTTCGTTATTAATTTATGCATCTTTACCTGAGTGAGTTTTAGTAATAAAACTGAAACAAAAACAGAACATGCTGGAAAAACTCAGCAGCTCTAACAGTATCTGTGGAGAGAAAAACAGAGTTAATGTTTCGAGTCTGTACGACTCTTAGAAGAGTCATATGGACAGTCATATGCTGAGTTTTTCCAGCATTTCCTGTTTTGGTTTCAGATTTCCAGCATCTGCAGTATTTTGCTTTTATCTTAGCAATAAAACTGTTCACTTGTTAACTTAAGGAACCTGGCCTGCTTATTTCTTGTGTAACAAGTGTAACTTTTAGGTTCAAGTTCTAACATTCACCAGCTGGTTACTTGAATTAGAACATGTATGACCCAAAGAAAATATTTGGTTAAAATCAGGACCCTGAGTTGACAACATGCCTGGACCACAGAGAAATTTATATATCAAAAGGGAACTAATGAATACATAAGCTATATCAAGTTTCTCTTGTTTAATGCAAATCTACTGTGAGAGATGTTTGGCACAGCCCGTAACTAGAAATAGTAACACTCAAGGCTTTGACACATGACATGCTTTCCTATGGCTGTGGGCCATTGGAAATAGCAAAAAAATGAGAAAGAACTAATAGTTTTAAAGCCGCTGTCATAACATCAGGACATCCCAAAGCACTTTACAGTCAATGAAGTACCTTTGAAGTGTAATCAGGGTTGTAATGTAGGAAA
Organism: Carcharodon carcharias; assembly: GCF_017639515.1. NCBI lineage: Eukaryota > Metazoa > Chordata > Chondrichthyes > Lamniformes > Lamnidae > Carcharodon > Carcharodon carcharias. The sequence goes on along the minus strand of NC_054475.1, from coordinate 81,488,412 downwards.
CATAGCAACCAAATTGCACACATCAAAGATCTAAAAACAGAATTGACCAAGTGAAGAGGGCACACAGTAGAGAGCTAGCTTCCACAACACTGTGTTAATGTTATTACAATTTTGGAGCAGTTCCTTGTGGATTTCCCTGCCTGGTTGATTATCTATGCTAAAAAAAAATCATTCTTTTTATTAAGAGCTTACATTTCACTGAGGAGGCTTCAGGCCAATCCACATCCAACAACCTGCTCTGAAAACTGCTCACATTTTGGCAGCTGTACAAATTACACCACAGCAGCTGAGACAACCCACAACATTCTAAAACAATCAACAACATTCTAAGCAAAACAACCCGCAACGTTTAAAATAAGTCAATCGTCCCGTCTCCCATTATTAATGGTTTGTTTAAAAAATTTCAGGGGCTGGATTTTATCGGATACCACAGTCTCTACACCCATTCCCCCACTCCCCACCCCAGCTAAAAATTTGGTGGCTAGCCTGCCCACGATACTGCCGGCTGCTCCAGACCAACCTAACGCTGGGAGCAGCATTCATTGCTTTAAGGTGAGACTTCTGCTCTTATCTCAGAAGGAAGTCCCACTTCAGAGTGCTGCCAGCCAATCAGATGGCCAGCAGCTCTGTAGTCCTGGCATGAACTGAACCGACCATCGTAAATATATATGATCTACAGTTTGTGGGTGACTGCCGGGTCATTGCTTGCTCTGCACCTAATTTGCAAATCACTCTTGATCTCTTCAATCCTGCATACAAAAACTCGGCCTATCCTTGAATATTATCAAAACAAAACTCATTATTATACCCACACCTAGTCAGCCAAATATTCCACCTCCCATATATGTTGAAGGAGAGACTCTGGAATATGTTGAGCACTTCCCATACCTTGGCAGCCACCTCTCTCAAAAGGCCATCATTGTCGAGGAGATCCAACACCAGATCAGCTGTGCCAGCTCAGCCTTTAACAAACTGCAGCATTGAGTGTCTGACAACAGAAGCCCCCACAAGTCAACAGAAGTCCCAGTGTACAGAGCAGTTGTCATCACCACACTGCTCTGATGCATTGAGAACTGGACTGTGGATTAGTGACACACAAGAGCACGAGAGAAATTTCATCAGCCATGCCTCTGCCTCATCATTTGGATTCAATGGGAGTGCTGTGAAATGCTAGTGCCCTTCTTGAAGCTAGTTCCACAAGCATTCAGGCAAAATCCCTGCAAAATCAACTTTGATGGCCTGTTTTCTCAACTCTCAAATAGCCAATATTCCAAGCGAGGTCAAAGAAAATGCTTTAAAGATACTGAAGTTCTCCTTGGGGAGAATTTTCTCACCTTTGGGCAGGCTGGGTGGGAGTGGGCATGGATGGGCGTGCAGTCGACCACCATCCGCGATCGGCTGCGCATCGCCATTTTACCCATGCAGGCCAATTAAGGCCCGCCCAGCATGATGCATACCCAGAAGTGCTCAGCGCCACCTGTTCGGGCGGGGGTAGGAGGGAGAGTCAGGGTCTGTGCTCTTTTGTGCATGCACGCGAAAAAGCCCAGAAATCTCCCTGAGGCACGGGGATTAATTTCATTTTCAAAGATTGAAAGAAAGAACAAGTAAAATTATTCAAGCATTGTCACATGAGCAGGAACATGATTATGAATTTTGTTGGAATATTTTATTGAATTAATAAACACTTCATGAAACCTTATTCTGCCTGTGGATGAGGTTTCATGAAAAATATGAAGGCCGCCTGGGCTGTTTGCCTGCCCGCCAACCTTAAGGTTGGATAGGTAGCCCTGACAATTAGTTCAATTAGATTATTAATGGTCTTAACAGGCCCTTGACAGTTCGGTGGGCGCGCAGCTGACTCCGTTGCACGCCCACCGAACGGAAGATTGGAATGACACCAATGCACACCCGACCTCACCGCATGTCATTTTATGCATCGGCGTACGGGGCCCGCCCGCGCATAGTGATCATAAGAGTCTGGCCCTTGAAGTGCAGCAGCATTGACATTAATGACTGTGAGGAGCTCACTACCAATTGTTCAGAATGATGGCAACTTGATCATCAAGCTGCATCACGCTTTGAGTCACAGCATCTTAATGATGAGGCAGAGCAGTGGCAGAGAAAAAAAGAAAAGGAAGCAAATCCTATACTGCAATTCTTTGGGTGCCTCCAATGAGCCCAGGGAGCCCAAAAAAGGGGTTATCCCCACCTTGCCCAATACCAGCCCATGTGGGCCTCTCCCTGCTGCAGGTAAAATAGCTGCCAGGGTGGGGTTAGGTCCTTAAGTGGACATTAATTGGCTACTAAAGGCCTCAGTAGGTCCACAGCAGCTGAGCCGCCCACTACAACCATTATGCCCTGTACAATTTCAGACCGGCTGGGGGTGGTGGGGTGGGGGGGGGTGGTGGTGGGGGGATGGGTTGGGTGGGGGGGGGGGGGGTGGGGGGGGAGGGCGGAAGGAGATGGGGGGGTTACCTGCTGCATTTAATAAGCCCCACATCTTCAAATCCACCAGCACTGAAGCATAAAATCCAACCCAGTATCCAGGTCCACAGCTGTATCTCTGCCAAAAACTAACCAGTTCTTCCTTGGGCCATTCCCTATCTGTGTATCATTGAAATTAGTTCATTTGCTTTTTGATCAAGTTTATAATGAGGTGAGAGTGCTATAGTTGTGTCATGGCTGACATCACAGAGAATCACTTCAAGTGTAACTTGTTTGTGATTTATCAATAAAGGATATTAAAATAGATGATTATAAATATATTTTCTTAAAAAGGCAACATCTGAATGAATCTGTGCTAGACCCTCTCAATTGGTTTAACATTCTTCTTGTAGTATGGAACCCAAAACAGCACATGATATTCCAAATGTGGTATTACCAAGGTTTTATACAGATTCACCATTATTTTTGGCTTGTATATTCTCCAACTCTTGCAATAAATTTAGGTTCCATTAATTCTGTTTATGGCCATATCCATTTGAGATGGTGCTTTTAATGTTTTGCGAACATAAATGCCCAAATCTGTTTGCTGTTACACACCCCACAGCCTTTCCTTATTCAAAGCAAATCTATTATTACTTTTTACAAAAAAACCCACTTTTTACAAAAAGAACTGGGAAATTGAATTCCAACAGATGTTTTCAACCTGTCAATAACTCCTTGGTCCTTAAAATTATTTACTTTGCCTCTAATTTTAGATTTGTCTGCAAGTTGGAACATACTTGTCTCTAGCTTTATATCAAAATTAGTGATGTACATTGTGAACTGAAGCAGTCTCAAAACATATACCTGTTTCCAATCACTCTGAAAACTGCTCTAAACTCCTACTCCATTTCTCATTCTATTTGCCGCCCTCTTCCTAAGCCTACACTCCTTAATTTTATCTATTAGTCCCTGTGTGTTACATTACCAAAGCTTTCTGGATGTCTGTGTACAGCGCATCCAATGCATATTGCCCATCCACCGCACCTGTCACCTTCCACAATAAACTCAATTATGTTTGTCAAGTACGGCCTTCCTTTCTGAAATCTGTGTTCACTTGCTCTAATTATTTCCCCTTTTGGTAGCCTTTGTAATCTCACCTTTAATTAGAGATTTAAAATGTTTACTGATGATAAACCAATCGGCCTGTTATTTCTCAGGTTTGCTCTGTCTCCCATTTGAAATTGGCGACTCCCCAGTCCTCCATTATTGAGAGTGGATTTGCAAAATCATGGAATATCAGCCCTGGGACCTGTGCTTTTTCACCACCTGGAACTTTTTCCCCTTTTAATTTAATAAACTTCTCTAATTCTTTTCTATTATTATAATGCCTTTCTTTTCCTTTTTAACCAATTCAGGATTTACCTCTTTCCCTAGAACAAGCTCTTTTGTGAAAACTTGTTAAGATTCCCAACCAATTCCCACCTGTTCTCCACTAACTCACTATCCTCTCCCTCTTCCGCCTGACATTTCACTCCTGACTTCACAAACTCGACTCAGGAGAAAGCGCCCGCAGATGGTCTAACTTTCGTTCTGGGGGACAAGTGCTAACTGGAGTCAGGCTAGCTAACCATCAGGAAAGAGTATGGAGGCAGCCACATGGGCTGCGTGGTGTGGAAGCGTGCTGTGTGAAAGGCTGGCCTCGGTTCTCTGAGGTTTTGACCCAGCCGTACAGCCCTCCAGCCCTCACCCCTCACACCCCCTCACCCCCCGCACACTCCTATGATACCTCATTCCTCCCATACCCCTTGGCCCCTCATACCCTCCATCCCAAGCTATGCCCCTGTATCCACCCCCATGGCCATTTAAGCCAACCCATTTCTGCACACCCCCAACCCTTTGCTCTTACACACTCCATGCCAACTCACCCATTATCCACCATGGGCAGAAATGAGGACCCATGCTGAGATAAAATAAAATAAAATTCCAAGTATCTATTGATGCCTTCACTATGTTAAAAAGAACATATTGATTTTTTAAAAAATATTCTCTACATTTAAATTCCTTCAACAGTGTAATCCCTCATAAAAACAAACACTTGTAATCATAGCCCCACATCAAAGACTTTATAACCATCAGGAACTGTCAATCAGCTATGAACCAACAAAAACTTCACTGTAATAATTATAGGTTGTAAAATCAGTCAGCAGCAGCAATCTTATAATGATATCCCTCAGGCTTATGTCAACAGACAAACAGAAATAGCAAGTCCTGTTTTTTTCAGCTGCAGAATGCTTTAATTTAAAGACCAGGAGATTTAAATGCATTGACAGCTTGACAGTTCCCTTGATAGCTGACAGTTCTAATGAGTTTGATAGTTCCAATAAATTTATTATTCACATTCATGCATTTTAACAACCCAAAGAGCACTTAACCTCTCTGAAAGGACACTTGATTTCTCCTAAATGGCACATTACCTCTCCCAAAAAACAACTTACCTGTCCCTGAACCTCTCCAGAAGGGTATCTTATCTCTCCAAGAGCGTACCCTACATCTTCAAAGAATTCTGATAAGTTTAGGCCTTCTTTTGAAAAATATAAGTTGTGTTTTGGACATCCCACTGATGAAAATTGGATCTGTTTGAAGACAGCTGCACTTTTACATATGTAGTTGCCTCCATGGTCACAGATGTGTGAAGTACAACCTGCTCCTATTCCACCCCCCCTGCCTTCTGTGAAAACGCTGTGTGCTGGGTGTGGGGTGAAACTTCCAGAATCGGTTCTCTATCGCCATTTTGGCTAAGCTGAAGAATCTCTCTGTCTTTATGAAAATTCAGGCCTGACAATTCTCTTTTCACAGATATATTTACAGAACACTGTATTGCTTTTTGTAAAAATTCACCCTTCTTACTCTATTCTTGGTTCTCTTAATTCACACTGTTTCTGAGAATAAATATGCTTTCGCTCGGTGTCCTCGTGGGGCCTTTACAGGCCATCGATGTATGAGCAGCATAGCAGGCACTATGAGAAAACTGGTTAAAGTCTGAATTTAAAGCAGCAGACAACAGCTATTTTTTAATGTATTCTCAGGGCGTGTCTGTCATAATAAGGGTAGTATTTATTGCCCATGGCAGGCAGCCACCTTCCTGAACTGCTGCAATTTGCGTGGTGTGCTATTTGGAAGGAGTTCCAGGGTTTTGACCTAGCAATGATAAAAGAACAGCATTATATTTGTCCAGGTCAGGATGATGTGTTACTAGGCTGGGTACTTAGATTTGACAATGTTCCGATGCAGCTGCTGCCCTAGTCCTTCTAGGAGAGGTCACAGGTTTGGGAAGCACTGTCAAAGAAAGCATTTTTCATAGATTAGTGTTTTTGCTTTCAGTACTTCTCCTAATAAAGTAGTTGTAAGAATGAGCGAAGCAGTTATTTCTTAGATTTTACTTTCCAGTGGAAGTGACAAGAAATGCAAAAATGGCCAAGCGTATTCAAAGTGACGTCATACACCACCTTTTCTGTTCCTACTGCCATGGTAAATTTAAACAAAATAATGTGTCAAAATGAGGTATGTCAGCAATGCACCCCCCTCACCCCTCCACCCCCGCAAGACCCAAAAGGAGTCTAATTAATTGTTGGACTGTTGATTGCACTGACTTAATGAGAGAATTTATATTTTTCCAAAACATTAAAGCCCTTCTTTCTCTGCCATACAGGAGAGTTGAGTGAACTTGCTCTTGATATCAAGGAGCAGTTAACCAAGTGTTGGACCAAATAGCCCTGCAAAACTGAGGTCAATCAAAATCAGAGAAATAAAATCCAGTGGTCGGAGTCATACTTGGGAGAAGGACTGATGGTTGTGGTTGTCAGAGACCAGGTATTTCAGCTCCTGGGTATCAATGCAGAAGTTCCTCAGGGAAGCATCCTAGGCAGCATTATCTTCAGCTGCTTTATGAATGACAGCTCCTCCATCAAACTGTCTGGAACTGTGGCTGTTGTTCAGAATTCCAATGTTTTCAGTTCCAATCAAAACTCCTTCACTGATGAAGTAGAATAGGCCAGCCAATAGCTGTTTCTGGGTGACATTCAGGATTTCATTGACAAGTGGCCAGTCACATTAATGCCACATATAGTGTCAGGTAATGACCATCTCAAACGGAAGTAGGTGATTGCCTGAGGAATAGCATTTGCGTCTTTGAGTCAGGAGCTATTGGATTCAAACCACTTTCAGATAGTTATGTTGAGTCTCCAAATTCTGCATTAATATTCAGCGGGATTCTGAAATGAGTGCCAGTGCCACCCCACCGCCTTATTATATGGGTGTAGGAACCCATAAAATCATCTTAGCATACAGGACTGACCACCCTAGGGGCTAGTAAAAATACCCATGGAAGGAACATTCACTTCATGACCTGCTAATCTTTCTAATATTCTTAAGAGAAGTGTGTGACGAGATGAAAACAGGAGAAAACCCGGCCTGCACATTCAATGGGCGGGATTTCCGCACCCGCCTGCTGTCAGGATCTTCTGGTCCCACTGCAAGCCAATGGGCTTCTGGCTGGGGCGCCGCCTCATCCGGTCCCGTCCACGATGGGGCCGGAAAATCCTGGCCAACAGCACCGCCAATGTCGAATTCCCAACCATCAGCATGTTGGCGACCAACATAGCTTAGAAACTTAACAAAACCAGCCATATCAACAAGAGATTGGGTGTTTCAAATTCTGATGGCTCAATACATCTCCACCATCTACAGTATTCAAGTCAAGAGTTCTGAGGTGCAGAGGGATCTGGGTGTCCTAGAGGATGAATCACAAAAGGCTGGTAGGCAAGTACAGGAAGTAATTAGGAAAGCTAATAAAATGTCATCATTTATTGCGAGGGGAATTGAATACAAAAGTAGGGAGGTTATGCTTCAGTTATACAAGGCACCAGCAAGACCACATTTGGAGTACTGTGTACAGTATTGGTCACCTTATTTAAGGAAGGATGTAAATGCATTGGAAGCAGTTCAGAGAAGGTTCACCAGACTAATTGTTACACCATAACAATTTTGTGATTCTGTGATTTAAATTTATGGCAGAGAGGTTGGAGAAACTCTGGAGAAATTACAAGTGCATCAGCATATCACACTTCTCAAACTTCTCCAGGGGCAGAATTTTCAGTCTGTAATGTGGAGGCAGGCCCCGCATGTCCGTGTGTAAAATGACACGTGGTGATGCCGGGCGAGTGTCCCGATGTCACTGTGCGCCATCGCGATATTCTGTGTGCCCACCATTAATTAACGGGCCAGTTTAGGCCCTTTAGTCTTCAACTGATGCCAATTTTTAGGCACCCATGTGATCTTCGGGTCGGCACATGGGCGCAATGGGTAGGCGGGGACGAGACACTTCTGTGAACCACATCCACGGGTGGGATAAGAGGACTCAGTGGGGTCGTCAGTCTGATTTGCGGAGTATTTATTGGAGAAAGTATTTTAAACTTGCCTGTGTGATCTGCAGTAGTTCAGAATGCATTCCAGCAGCTTTCTGTGTACTTTGAACCTTCAGGTCAGCACTCTGCAGTCAGGAATCCTTTGCGGGTCCGTAGCTTTCAGGAAGCCTCCCCTTAGCCTGGGTATGGGATCTAACATGCCCAGTGGAGGCAGCTCCTCTGAGGAGGAAGGGAGGGCTAGAAGGGGGAGGAGGTCAGGAGTGCACATTCAGCCTCCAGGGGAGCCACTTTTGGGAGGACAGGCGCAGGCAGAAGGGGTGCAGGGCCAAGAGGCAGTCCAACACAGAAGTGGCCACAGAATACACCACTATCCTGCTGCCAGGGTATACTGGCAACCTCCAACTCCCTCAAATGGCCTCTTGAACACATGCTGCATATATCACTTTAGGAACCACAAGGTATTTGCTCCCATAACAAGGATATGTAGCTACGTGCAGCATCGAGGGCAGCAGGTTCTTAGCCATGATACCTTGAGGCTCCTCTTCCACCATCTCATCACCCTGAATAGGACATGTGTTGGAGTTCTGAATATGCGCCTAGCTGCATCTCTTGCAGGTTGCCCCCAAACTAGTCATATGCGACTAAGAGCAACACATGGTGCAGGGGAGAACTCATCTCCTTATAACCATTCAGGCTGATCTAAGCATGGGCACTATTTGCTTGCCCACCCAGCGAAGGAAAAATGCCCTACATGATTCAATGCAGTCATGACAGCAAGGCTTGGAGGGAGGGGCCTCAAAGACTAAGGCCACCTGCTGGGTTAAATGCCCAATGCCAACATGGTACTTACCCTGCCAGAGTGTAACAAATCATGAAGTGCTTACGGCACTGGATCCAGGTGCACCGCAGCATGTCACGGGAGCTCACCACCTCTGTCACCTCCTCCCAGGCATGTTTCGTGATGTGGGGAGACCTCCTCCTCCCATCCTGGGGGACCCTCAAGGAGGGCAGCAAGGCAATCATCCGAAAAATGAGGGGTGCATTGCCGCCCGCCCCCCACTGGCCTATCGTGCAGTCTGCTGCTCTGGAAGACCATGCAGCCTGGCCTGCTCCTCTGTCCTTCCCTCCAGCCTGGCCTGCTCAGCTGATCCCCTGTGGTGTGCCCTCAAACTGGCCATTGTCATCAGCTTGGAAAAGGCTGCCAGGCCTTCTTTTAAACAGACTTCTGGGTCGCCATTGGACCCGGCGGTTTGTGCACGCCCACAGCTGCCCACACATGGGAGTCGGCAAATATGCTGGGTGGGCCTTAATTGGCCTGCCCACGTAAAATGGCAGTGCAGACCCAATCACGGGCAGAGATCAGGTCCGCACCCGCCCATACCTACACCCGCTCTCCCACCACCCCAACAGAAAATTCTGCCCCAGGATATTTGAAACAAAAACAAAAAATGCTGGAAAAACTCAGGTCTTTACCTTTATGCTCCAGGATTTTGCCTTTATTCTCCTGGATATTCTTCCACATAAGCCAACATTACCTCAGTGGATGAGCCATGGAAATGTGAGGAAAATGGCGACTGTGCATATGTTCCAGGGTTTAGTGCAACTTTCCTATTGAAGTCACTGTGGTTGAACGGGAGAATCTGTGAGGAAATTCGCTCACAAATGGCTGGAAGGCCACTACAGAATTGCCAGCTGATTCGTCTTACTGAGAACAGGCTGATGAGAGGCCATGTCAGCTGTGACTCAGTGGTAGCATTCTCACCTCTTAATTAGAAACTTGTTGGTTTGAGTCCCACTCCAGGATCTGAAGCACAAAATCAAGGCTGAGACTCCAGTGGAGAACTGAGAAACGTGTCAAGTTTTGGATGAAGCATTAAACTCAGACCCAGTCATCCCTCTCATCCCATGGAGAGTTTAACCTAAACTGCCAGAGAGTTGAGCACCAGCTGATAGAAATGGGAAAGAGGGGCTAGATTTTATGCTCTCCCTCCTGTGGGTTTGAGGGTGGGGGACTTATAAAGTTTACATCACCAACCTGCCTGCCCCTGACCTGTATGACATCTTACGGAGGGCAGTGGAGGTATCAGGCAGCTCACCCACCCTTGGATAAAAACAAAAAAACTGCGGATGCTGGAAATCCAAAACAAAAACAGAATTACCTGGAAAAACTCAGCAGGTCTGGCAGCATCGGCGGAGAAGAGAAGAGTTGATGTTTCGAGTCCTCATGACCCTTCAACAGAACTAGGTGAATCCAAGGAAGGGGTGAAATATAAGCTGGTTTAAGGTGTGTGTGTTTTGGGGGGGCAGGGGGTGCGGTTGGGTGGGGGGAGAAAAGTGGAGGGGGGTGGTGTGGTTGTAGGGACAAGCAATCAGTGATAGAAGCAGATCATCAAAAGATGTCACAGACAACAGAACAAAAGAACACAAAGGTGTTAAAGTTGGTGATATTATCTAAACGAATGTGCTAATTAAGAATGGATGGAGGGCACTCAAGGTATAGCTCTAGTGGGGGTGGGGGGAGCATAAAAGATTTAAAAATATTTAAAAATAATGGAAATAGGTGGGAAAAGAAAAATCTATATAATTTATTGGAAAAAACAAAAGGAAGGGGGAAGAAACAGAAGGGGGTGGGGATGGAGGAGGGAGTTCAAGACCTAAAGTTGTTGAATTCAATATTCGGTCCAGAAGGCTGTAAAGTGCCTAGTCGGAAGATGAGTTGTGGTTCCTCCAGTTTGCGTTGGGCTTCACTGGAACAATGCAGCAAGCCAAGGACAGACATGTGGGCAAGAGAGCAGGGTGGAGTGTTAAAATGGCAAGCGACAGGGAGGTTTGGGTCATTCTTGCAGACAGATCGCAGTCCCTACAACCACACCACCCCCTCCACTTCTCTCCCGCCACCCAACACCACCCCCCCCACCCCGCACACACACACACCTTAAACCAGCTTATATTTCACCCCTTCCTTGGATTCACCTAGTTCTGTTGAAGGGTCATGAGGACTCAAAACTTCAACTCTTTTCTTCTCTGCCGATGCTGCCAGACCTGCTGAGTTTTTCCAGATAATTCTGTTTTTGTTTCACCCACCCTTGGGTCTATTGAGGTCCTAATGTGGCCAGTTAATGGCCTTCAGAATATTACTGGCTGTTAAATGACTGTGGAGCAGCCGTTCTTCCCCTGGGTGAGCTCCACACTGACCTTTCAGATGGGGATGGGGACCACAGCACCCCTTAAAATCCAACCCAAGAATAGGGTGCATAAAGTGAGAGTGTTGGCTATTTCTGGAGAAGGATGTGGCTTTGTACTAGATAGAAATAGATGAGGAAGGACTATGAGGAATGCAAAAAGATTGGATTACAATGTATGTAAAAAAAAGTGTGATGAATAAGGTTGGTGAGTTACATGCACAAATAGCCGTGTGGAAATATGATGTTGTGACAATAACAGAAATGTGGCTTAAAAAGGCCAATGGCTGGCTGCTTATTATTCTAATAGTAAATGTTCAGAAAAGGTAGAGAAAGGAATAAGGAAAGTGGGATGGCAGTACTGATGAGGGAAGATATTGTTGTGTTGGAAAGAGAGGGTGTCCTTGACGGGCCAGGACAGAATCTATTAGCATTAAAAAGCAAAAAGGGGATGATCATTCTAGGGCTATTTTATGGACTTCCAAATAGTGAGAGAGATGTAAAGTTGCAAGTCGGTTGGGAAATCCCAAAGATGTTCAAGAGCTACAGAGTGATGATACTGGGACACTTTAGTTACCTGAATGTCAATTGGGATAATGTTAGAGTAAAGGGTAAGGAAGAGAAGGAATTTCTGAAATGTGTTCAGGAGGACTTCCCTAACCAGAATGCTCTTGCTCAACTAGGATGGAGGCATTGCTGGATCTGGTTCCGGGGATGAGGTACTGGTCAGAAGGGGACCTTGGTTTTCCGGGTGTTTGTTGAAAGGCTCAATAGCCTGAAGCTCAGTTTTTGAGTGAGCACACACAAGTGTCATCTGCATATCGGAACACAATGGCTTAGGTTGGAATGGTTTTGGTTTTGGATTGAAGGCAATGTAGGTTACAGTTTCCCATCTGTTCTGTAGTTATCGCCACACTTTTGGGTAATTTGCCAGAGGTTAGTGGTGGGGAAAATTATTTTTCTGTTGTGGGCAAATTATTGGAATCGATTCTGAGAGACAGGATAGACTGTTACTTAGGAATGCACAGATTAATTTTATTTTAATTTTTAATTTAGTTTTATTAGGGAAAGGTCGTGTCTTACTAATTTAATCAAATTTTTTGAAGAAGTAACAAAGGGGATCGATGACGGTAGTGCAGTGGATGTTGTCTACATGGATTTTAGTAAGGCATTTGACAAGGTCCCACATGGCAGACTGGTCAGAAAAGTGAGTTTTCATGGGATACAGGGAAACGAGGCGTGTTGGGTTCAAAATTGGCTCAGTGACAGGAAACAAAGGATGGATGCTTTTGCAAATGGAAAACAGTTTCCAGTGGCGTTCCACAGGGCTCAGTCTTGGGACTTTTGCTGTTTGTTGTATGTATTCATAATTTAGACTTAAGTGCGGGTGGCATGATTGTGAAATTTGTAGATGACACAAAAATTGGTCACGTAGTTGATAATGAAAAGGGTAGCTGGTGTCTCCAGGATGATATCAATAGTTTGGTTGAGTGGGCAGAAAAGTGGCAGATGGGATTCAATTCAGAGAACTGTGAGGTAATGCATTTATGGAGGACAAACAAAACTAGGGAATACACAATAAATGGGAGGAACTCCTCCCAAACCAACTCCTTCCCTTATACCTTCCTCCCGCTTTACACCTACCTCCTCAGTTGCTACATTCTCCCCATTACACACACTTCCCTCCATACTCCCTTCCCCCTCCCAATCTCTTGCCCCAACACCATCATTCCCCTCTCCCAACCTCATCCTCAAAACCTTAGTTCCTCCCCTCAACCTCACCACCCACCCTCCACATGCACTCCTACTGCCCCCCGCCGGTACACCTTCCTTTCCCAGTCAAACCTAGATCTTCCTCTCTACCCCCTTGATGATCATCCATAACAGACCATGGCCAAGACCCTGAAGACCCCCAGACATCAACGATGACCTTCCACCTTCCGTGAGCTGCTTCATAGCGGAGCCACCGCAATCCACCCAGCATGCAATGTGCACATTTCTCCCAGGGTCCAGTAGTTGTTGGGCTCCAGCATCTTCTGCATGGATGCCCGCGATCTGAACAAGGCCCTAATGGTAAGTCCCGCCTTCTGCACATCACACCTGTCAAGACGTTTTCTGGGCCACAATGTTTTCCCGCCGATGTGGGTGGTAAATCTGACGTGGGACGGTGGGGGGGATGTGTGATTCCAGCGAGCAAGGCTGATAATTAGATACAGGTGTATTAAACTGATGTTTGCAATGTCCGGCGGTGGGAAAGGCAGCTGGACGAAGGTGGAGCGGACGATTGAAAACTGGTTTCACGACAGCATGAAGCTGATTTTTGGCCTTCCCACCATATTGTTCCCTCACGCCCACCATGATGCCCGACGCTACTGGGGACGGAAAATTCCAGCAATGACAGATTTAGATCTGGTAGACAAAGAAAAATTGTTTCCATTAGCTGATGGTACGAGCACTAGGGGACACACACTTACGGTTTTGGACCGAAATGCAGAGAGGATGTGTAGGAACACTTTTTTTATGCAGTGGCCAGTAGTTAACGAGAACTTATTATCTATAAGGGTGATGGAAATGGAGACACTGAATGATTTCAAAAGGAAGTTGGATGGGAACTTGAAGCAAATAAAATTACAGGAGTGTTGGAATAAAGAAGGGGAATGGGACTGACTGGATTATTCTTCAGAGACCTGGCATGGACTCGATAGGTTCTGTCTTGTACTGACTCTGTGTCAAAGAAGAGCAGGGGAAATCTCCCCCATGTCCTGGTGAATGTTTATTACTCAAATGACATCACTAAATAAACAAGTGTCATATCCTTGTGGGGTCTTGCTGAGTGCAAGTTGGCTTCTGTGTTTCCATTTATTATAACTGACTACACTTCAAAAGTTATCAAGACTACAGATTGCCTTGGGATGTTCTGAGATTGTGGAAGAAGCTATACAAATGCAAGTGTTGTATTTTCTTTTTAATTAAAGGGGATTAAACCTGTCTTCATCATTTGTCAGGCATTTGGAAGATTTTCATGCAGCCATCAGTGCCAGGCCCCTTTGAAACAGGGGTGCCAGTCACCCTTTGCACAGAGGGCATGATTTGATACCCTGAAATTTGGTATGGTATATAAAATTTGGTAGAGTATATAAAATTAGAAATAGCTGAAGATAAACTAAATAGATACTTACATTTAGGTTTTAGTCACTGCCACTGCTAGCCACCACCACCATTCCCTGCACACACATCTCTCAGTTTATCCAGTACCGCTCAGCTTGAAGCATTGCATTGAAAATTGGAGTGAATGTTTGGACTGAGTTCAGTCTTGGATAAAAAAATGAGGGTAACTTGTCACTATCGAACTTTGTGCTTCAATCACTGACCCTGGAAGTGAATCTCACAGCTTCACAACTCCCTCTGTAAAGGTGTTTCTCTTAATCACTGTTCCAAATCTCTTATATTTAATTTTGTCTCTATGGCTCTTGGTGTATGATCCGTCAACCCCTGCTTCTATCTAACCCACCCCATCTTTCATCACTTTAATCAACTCTGTCATATCACATTGGAATATGGTTTAAATATGAGAAGGAGGAATTCTAACAGAAAGGACACAAAGTTAGAATAAGCCCGAGACTGAACCACCCACTTGGCTGTTTTAGGAATGCACTTATCTTGTTTGATTTCCTGTACCCTTGATCTGTTATACAACCACAATTGTTGACTTAGTGATTATTCATTATAAACCACCAGCACATAACACACTCCTCTGTACACACCTTGTGAGTATTATCTCTGAGTCCCCCAGAGTGACGAGGAAAACTGCAAGAAGAGGGGAAAATAAGAGCCCTTCCCTCTCTGGGCAACCTGGGTGTTTTACTCTGTAATCTTTACTGTCCAAATAAAGTATCTCCCTTTAGGTTTTTATTGTGGTTTCTTTGGAGGATTGTAAATGCTGAGCTGCTTAAACCCCAGAGGGAAATCTGAAACAGCTGCCACAACAGTTTTGCAATTTGTATTTTATTTCAAGATGTGGGATTTGAATTCAGTAGTAATGAGTCCACCGAGACTTAAAAGTTTTTTTACAAAACTAACTTAAACATTTATTAATAAAAGAAAAGCTTTTAAGGACTACAAATTACTACTCTGATAACTCCTAGCTCCCCTAATTAATCTAGCTCCCAATTACACCTCCATTAAGGCAACAGCAAAACAAAATAGACAAAGCACACAATACCCTGGACAGGATATTCACAGTGAGTTTTCTTAGCTTCAGTTCCTGTAGACAGCAAGTTGATTCATAGAGAGTGGAGACTTTTCATAATTGTTTTAGATCATAGAATGCCTTCCCTCTTACACATGACCTCATCTCTTTATACATGTTTCTCCCTTTTTAATGTAAATTCCATTGTTCCAATGCGTCTTTGCAACTTTGCTTTTTCCATAATATAAATATAGTACTCATATTATCAGTAACCTTTGTCTTAGCTTCATATGGCTAGGTGTAACATCTCATCATCTCTTTGAAATTCAAACTACTCTGGTTTATCTAAAAACGCAAATGTTCTTCACACCTCAAGTTCTGAAACTTTAGCCATGTTTAAGTATTTAGCATTTCAAACCTAGCTTCCCTTTTGATAACTCAAAAGCTGTCTCCAATTCAATTAAATCCCACACGCACACACCTACACACAGAAACTAATCCAAACACCACTATTAACTCTATCTCCAAATAAAAGGTGTGGCTATGGGTCCCAGTTATGCCTGTCTCTTTATGGGGTACATGGAGCATTCCTTGTTCCAGTCCTACTCAGGCCCCCTCCCACAACTCTTTCTCCGGTACATCGATGACTGCTACGGTGCTGCATCATGCTCTCATCTGGACCTGTAAAAATGTGTTAATTTTGCTTCCAATTTCCACCCATCCATCATTTTCACATGGTCCATCACTGACACTTCCCTTCTCTTCCTTGACCTCTCTGTCTCAATTTCTGGTGAGAGACTGTCCACCAATATTTATTACAAGCCTACTGACTCCCACAGCTACCTCAACTACAGCTCCTCAAATCCCTCTCCCTGTAAGGACCCCATCCCATTCTCTCAGTTCCTTCACCTCCGTTGCATCTATTCTGATAATGCCACTTTCCAAAACAATTCCTCTGACGTGTCCTCCTTCTTCCTTAATCGAGGTTTTCCACCCATGGTGGTTGACAGGGCCTTCAACCGTATCCGGCCCATCTCCCACACATAAACCCTCACACCTTCCTCTTCCTCCCAGAACCACGATAGGGTCCCCCTTGTCCTCACTTATCACCCCTCCAGCCTCCACATTCAAAGGATAATCCTCTGCCATTTCCGCCAAATCCAGCATGATGCCACCACCAAACGCATCTTCCCCCCGGCGGCTTTCTGCAGGGATTGTTCCCTTTGAGACACCCTGGTCCACTCCTTCATCACCCCCTACACCTCAAGCCCTTCCCATGGCACCTTCCCATGCAACTGCAGAAGGTGCAACACTTGCCCCTTTACTTCCCCCCTCCTCACTGTCCAAGGGCCAAACACTCCTTTCAAGTGAAGTAGCACTTCACTTGCACTTCCCTCAAATTAGTCTACTGCATTCACTGCTCCCAATGTGGTCTCTTCTACATTGGAGAGACCAAACGCAGACTGGGTGAACGCTTTGTGGAACACCTTCGGTCTGCCCGCAAGCATGACCCAGACCTCCCTGTCGCTTGCCATTTCAACACCCCACCCTGCTCTCTTGCCCACATGTCCATCCTTGGCCTGCTGCATTGTTCCAGTGAAGCTCAACGCAAACTGAAGTAACAGCACCTCATCTTCTGACTAGGCACCTTACAGCCTTCCGGTCTGAATATTGAGTTCAACAACTTTAGATCATGAACTCTCTCCTCCATCCCCACCCCCTTTCCAATCCCCCTTTTTCCAATAATTTATAACTTTAAAATATATTTTTCTTTTCCCACCTATTTTTAAATTTATTTTGATCTAAAGTTTCATCTCCACCTTTCAGCCCACTTCGATCCCTTCCCCCCACCCCACCCCCACTAGGGCCATCTGTCACTTGCTTGTCCTGCTTTCTACCCTTAATGTCACCATGAGCACATTCCTTAGCTAATATCACCAGAGTCAACATCTCTTTGTCCTTTTGTCTGTGACATCTTTGGCAATTTTTTCTTTGCCTCCGCCTATCACTGGCCCTCCATCCAACTCTACCTGTCCCAGCCCCCTCAATTAGCTTATATTTCACCACATTTCTATATTTCCTTAGTTCTGATGAAGAGGCAAACGGACTCGAAACATTAATTGTATTCCTCTCTGCAGATGCTGTCAGACCTGCTGATTTTGCCAGCTATTTTTGTTTTTGTTTCAGATTTCCAGCATCCGCAGTATTTTGTTTTTATCTTACTATTAACCTTCCTTTACAATAAGTCACAATAATATTATGAAAATTATTACATTTTCATGACAAAGATATTTTGTCCTCTGCCTCAGGCTGATGATTGACAACATGACTGAGCTGCATCATCAGTAACATTGCAATGTTTACTGAAACCGCCACATGGTCCTCAGTTGCACTATTTATACTGCACAGTTTAAGGTTAGTGATTATTGGTTAGGGCTGAGTTAATAGTTAATGGCATTGTCACCAGATATATCCGTCCTCTTTTCATGTTTTACCTCATGCAGATCATTCACAAAATCTGCTCCTGAATTGTTTATTTGAGGAACCTCCTCCTAATCCAAGCCTGATTTCCACCCTTTGTTCACATCGCCACCTCACAAAAGGAAATATCCAGGTCCATAAGATCATAAGACATAGGAGCGGAAATTAGGCCATTCGGCCCATCGAGTCTGCTCCGCCATTCAATCATGGCTGATAAGTTTCATTAAGGTCATTAGACTTTGGTGTTTTTTTTTCACAAGAACAGGCCTTTTAAGGTGTTGTTCTGGTTACGTTCAGTCATCGGGCAGCCTGCAAAAGATTTTTGATAATAACCTTTCACCAGCTGCCACCAGTTGGTACCTGGTTCCACCGTGACACCCTCACCCATTCCCCCACCACCTCCCCACCCCCTCCTTTCTGGTCTTCGCTAGAGCTGATTTCAGCACTCTGACCATTCCCTAGACTGAGATACTCTGATCCCATTTTACTGCTACATTGTAATTGCTCTCTGGATTTGGTCTGAGACAGGAAGCTCACTCTCACCACCATTCCCTTATCCCAGTCTGTCTGGTGAAGCCCCCTCTGCTTTTCCACTTCCCTGCTCCACCTTTTATTCTCAGATCTCTCCCATTTCAAAGGCTGTTGAGCTGCAGATCCTGCTGCAGATTGAGTGAAGGCGGCTGAAAGACAGGCACGAACTGAGCATCAAAAACAACAGAGAAAACATAAACAGCACAAGAGAGCAGCAAATGGGGGAAACTGTGATTAGAGGATCAGAGAGCACATAGAGGAAGACCATAAGACCAGAATACCATTAGACATAGGAGCAGAAATTAGGCCATTCGGCCCATCGAGTTTGCTCTGCCATTCAGTCATGGTTGATAAGTTTCTCAACCCCATTCTCCTGCCTTCTCCCCATAACCTTTGATCCCCTTACCAATCAAGAACCTATCTATCTCGGTCTTAAATACACTCAATGACCTGGCCTCCACATCCTTCTGTGGCAATGAATTCCATAGATTCACCACTCTCTGGCTAAAGAAGTTTCTCTTCATCTGAATTCTAAAAGGTCTTCCCTTTGCTCTGAGGCTGTGCCCTCGGTTCCTAGTCTCTCCTACTAATGGAAACATCTTCCCCACGTCCAATCTATCCAAGCCTTTCAGTATTCTGTAAGTTTCAATCAGATCTCCCCTCATCCTTCTAAGCTCCATTGAGTATAGACCCAGAGTCCTCAAACGTTCCTAGGAGCAGAAATTAGGCCATTCAGCCCATCGAGGGAAAAGGGAAGTTGCGACTGGAGGATCAGCAAGCAGGTACATGTGGGAGGCTCGGGCAAGGGAAACTACGATTGGAAGATTACCGAGCATGCAGAGGGGAAAGGGAGGCTGTGATTGGGGGAACAGCAAACCCCCCTCTGCCCCCTACTTAAGGTTCAGGAGTGGAGAGAGAGAAAGGGAGCTGTAATTGGAGGGTCAGTCAATGCGCAGGGGGAAGGGAAGCTGAATTGGTAGATCAGCAAGCACGGAGTGGAAGGGGAGGTTGTGATTATAATATTCTTGGTCTCATGCTAACATAGAATATTTGCAGAGTTTATTGAGATAAGGAAAACTCTAACATTGTGAAGAAATAACTTACTGTGGCTTCATCTAGCCATGAGGCCTACAGGGAAAGCAAGATCAAGAGACATTGCACCGCTCCCTTTGATGAATACACTAAGGCCAGAATTTTGCCCACATCAGGCAGGCTCGGTGGGAGTGGGCGGGGGCGGTCAGGAACCCTACTGCCATCCATGATTGGGTGCACACCGCCATTTTATGCGAGCAGTCCAATTAAGGCCTGCCCAGCGTAATGCACGTCTCCCGAGATCAGCAGGAAAGGGCGGGCGGCAGCGGGAGCTCAATGTCTGTCAGGTCTAATGGCGACCTGGTGGCTGATTTGAAAATGGCACAGGCAGCTGTGTGAAGGCTGCCAGTGACTTTGCCGAGCAATACGGATGCAGAACATTGTTGGTGAACATGGCAGGTGGGAGGGCAGGGCCGAGCGGCAATCGGACCCACGTTCTTCTGATGAGTGTCTCGCTGCCCTCCTGGAGGAGATGGCAGCACACAGAGATATACTTATCCCCAGGGATGGGGGGAGGAGGTCCCCCCACCTGATCAAACACTCCTGGGAGGAGATGGCATCCAGGGTGAGCTCCCACGAGGTGATGAGGCGCGCATGGGTGCAGTGCTGTAAGTAGTTCAATGATCTCCTGCGATCGGGAAGGGTAAGTACCGTGTTAGCATGGGTCACTTAGCACAGCAGTAAGGAACGGCTCCCACCCCACTACTCCCCCCCTCCCCACCCCCAGACCTCAGACTTCTTAGAGTGTGAGTGGCAAATGTCAATGAGGCAGCTTCTGGGCAAGGGGGTGAGGCCTAGCTACTTGGACTGAGTGACTTGCAGCTCCAGGGTCACAAATCAGCTGAGCTCTGTGAGGTTTTCCTCAGGCTGCAATGGCGATGCAGGTACAGGGTGGACTAAACAATGCTCCTCTGTCCTTTCAGGAGAAGACATCCCATAATAATGCAGAGAGGTTGTGGACTGACGGGGGACCGCCCCACCTACTAATCCTCACTTGATATGAGCAGGAGGCTCTGGAGCTGGAGAGGTGCCATGCGCCTAGGTCAGCCGGCCATGGTGAGGTTGGGCTGTCACAGGGAGGTAAGAGTTCAGAGCACTGAGGTCAGAATGTCTGTAAGAGCGACCATTCCACTGTTGTCTCTATATTAATGTGAGCCTCAAACACAGAATCCCCATTGATAATGGAAATACAAGGGCACCCTGATCCGGGTACCAGGCATGCACATGTAATGACTTCAAATAATGACATGTCCTTGTTCTTCCTTTCAGGCTCACCAGAACACCCTCAGTCTCAGGAGCCTGAAGGACCACCACTTACCTCTGAGGACACAGAGGATCTGAACATGCCAGCATCACACCCTCTCAGCTAGGCAGGCACCAGCACAGATTCCAGCACCTCAGTGCGAATAAGATAGTCGGATAGTAATTCAGTGCACAGCGGTAAGGGCACTTCTCGCTCACTGGAGATGCAGGCAGAGGCAGAAAGCACTCAGGGTGCCATCCGTCGAAGAGCTGCTGGGGACCAGGAACATGTTCAGTTGATAGCTGATGAGCCTTTGGAGTCGTCCCTGAGGCAGCAGATTTTGGATGTCCAGCAGGGTGTGCGGGAGGATCTGGCAGAGATACATGAGGGAATGCATACTATGGTCTCCATTGTGGAAGAGTCCATGAGAAGCATGACCAATGCAATGAGCCTCATGGCCGAGCGCACTGCCTCTTCCATGGAGAGAGCGGCAACTCTCATGGAGAGGCTCCTCCAGGAGCTGAATCAAAGGTTCCTGGGGATGTCCTCTGACCTGCAAGACCTCACACCGGCAATGACCTTAGGTGGTGACTGTCAGTGGGGGAGATGGATTGGGAACCCAGTCCCTCAGCTCGGTGCCCATCCATCAATGGTGAGCAGGGAGGTACAAAGTGATCTGATGTTGGTGCAAGATCTGCTTGTTGTCTCTGTGGGCTCCTCTCAGGGTGCTCTGGATGAGGGCATCAGCTCATCTGCCCCTCTGCCAGTGACTGTGGCATCTGATGAGGCTGCGGCGACTGGGGAGATGCCAGCTGTGGAACTGGCCGCTCCCTCCCTGGCGGAGCCAGCAAAGGCTCCATGGACCAGAGGATGCCCATCAAGATCATCAAGGCTAACAGGACAGCAGAGTGAGCAGGCTGTCTCCAATGCCGGTGCCAGAGAAGGGGAGCACCTAGACATAGCACCCGCAAACACAAATGCAAATCATCTTAGGCACAACAAGGGCTTATCACTGGTGTTCTTTTTTTGCCCCACTCTTAAGTTCTTTTTGTTGTGATGTTGAACACCTTTCCATTTAATTTGTTTTATGTATGCCAGGCACCAAACCAGTAAAACAAAAACAGAATTACCTGGAAAAACTCAGCAGGTCTGGCAGCATCGGCGGAGAAGAAAAGAGTTGACGTTTCGAGTCCTCATGACCCTTCGACAGAACTTGAGTTCGAGTCCAGGAAAGAGCTGAAATATAAGCTGGTTTAAGGTGTGTGTGTGGGGGGCGGAGAGATAGAGAGACAGAGAGGTGGAGGGGGTTGGTGTAGTTGTAGGGACAAACAAGCAGTGATAGAAGCAGATCATCAAAAGATGTCAACCACAATAGTACAATAGAACACATAGGTGTTAAAGTTAAAGTTGGTGATATTATCTAAACGAATGTGCTAATTAAGAATGGATGGTAGGGCACTCAAGGTATAGCTCTAGTGGGTTTTTTTTTTATATAATGGAAATAGGTGGGAAAAGGAAAATCTTTATAATTTATTGGGAAAAAAAAAGAGGAAGGGGGAAACAGAAAGGGGGTGGGGATGGGGGAGGGAGCTCACGACCTAAAGTTGTTGAATTCAATATTCAGTCCGGAAGGCTGTAAAGTCCCTAGTCGGAAGATGAGGTGTTGTTCCTCCAGTTTGCGTTGGGCTTCACTGGAACAATGCAGCAAGCCAAGGACAGACATGTGGGCAAGAGAGCAGGGTGGAGTGTTAAAATGGCAAGCGACAGGGAGGTTTGGGTCATTCTTGCGGACAGACCGCAGGTGTTCTGCAAAGCGGTCGCCCAGTTTACGTTTGGTCTCTCCAATGTAGAGGAGACCACATTGGGAGCAACGAATGCAGTAGACTAAGTTGGGGGAAATGCAAGTGAAATGCTGCTTCACTTGAAAGGAGTGTTTGGGTCCTTGGACGGTGAGGAGAGAGGAAGTGAAGGGGCAGGTGTTGCATCTTTTGCGTGGGCAAGGGGTTGTGCCATAGGAGGGGGTTGAGGAGTAGGGGGTGATGGAGGAGTGGACCAGGGTGTCCCGGAGGGAGCGATCCCTACGGAATGCCCCGGGGGGGGTTGAAGGGAAGATGTGTTTGGTGGTGGCATCATGCTGGAGTTGGCGGAAATGGCGGAGGATGATCCTTTGAATGCGGAGGCTGGTGGGGTGATAAGTGAGGACAAGGGGGACCCTTTCATGTTTCTGGGAGGGAGGAGAAGGCATGAGGGCGGATGCGCGGGAGATGGGCCGGACATGGTTGAGGGCCCTGTCAATGACCGTGGGTGGAAAACCTCGGTTAAGGAAGAAGGAGGACATGTCAGAGGAACTGTTTTTGAATGTAGCATCATCGGAACAGATGCGACGGAGGCGAAGGAACTGAGAGAATGGGATGGAGTCCTTACAGGAAGCGGGGTGTGAGGAGCTGTAGTCGAGGTAGCTGTGGGAGTCGGTGGGTTTGTAATGGATATTGGTGGACAGTCTATCACCAGAGATTGAGACAGAGAGGTCAAGGAAGGGAAGGGATGTGTCAGAGATGGACCACGTGAAAATGATGGAGGGGTGGAGATTGGAAGCAAAATTAATAAATTTTTCCAAGTCCTGACGAGAGCATAAAGCAGCACCAAAGTAATCATCGATGTACCGGAGAAAGAGTTGTGGAAGGGGGCCGGAGTAGGACTGCAACAAGGAATGTTCCACGTACCCCATAAAGAGACAGGCATAGCTGGGGCCCATGCGGGTACCCATAGCCACACCTTTTATTTGGAGGAAGTGAGAGGAGTTGAAGGAGAAATTGTTCAACGTGAGAACAAGTTCAGCCAGACGGAGGAGAGTAGTGGTGGATGGGGATTGTTCGGGCCTCTGTTCGAGGAAGAAGCTAAGGGCCCTCAGACCATCCTGGTGGGGGATGGAGGTGTAGAGGGATTGTATGTCCATGGTGAAGAGGAAGCGGTAGGGGCCAGGGAACTGGAAATTGTTGATGTGACGTAAGGTGTCAGAGGAATCACGGATGTAGGTGGGAAGGGACTGGACAAGGGGAGAGAGAAGGGAGTCAAGATAACGAGAAATGAGTTCTGTGGGGCAGGAGCAAGCTGAGACGATCGGTCTACCGGGGCTGTTCTGTTTGTGGATTTTGGGTAGGAGATAGAAGCGGGCCGTCCGAGGTTGGGCAGCCCCGGTAGACCGATCGTCTCAGCTTGCTCCTGCCCCACAGAACTCATTTCTCGTTATCTTGACTCCCTTCTCTCTCCCCTTGTCCAGTCCCTTCCCACCTACATCCGTGATTCCTCTGACACCTTACGTCACATCAACAATTTCCAGTTCCCTGGCCCCTACCGCTTCCTCTTCACCATGGACGTACAATCCCTCTACACCTCCATCCCCCACCAGGATGGTCTGAGGGCCCTTAGCTTCTTCCTCGAACAGAGGCCCGAACAATCCCCATCCACCACTACTCTCCTCCGTCTGGCTGAACTTGTTCTCACGCTGAACAATTTCTCCTTCAACTCCTCTCACTTCCTCCAAATAAAAGGTGTGGCTATGGGTACCCGCATGGGCCCCAGCTATGCCTGTCTCTTTATGGGGTATGTGGAACATTCCTTGTTGCAGTCCTACTCCGGCCCCCTTCCACAACTCTTTCTCCGGTACATCGATGATTACTTTGGTGCTGCTTCATGCTCTCGTCAGGACTTGGAAAAATTTATTAATTTTGCTTCCAATCTCCACCCCTCCATCATTTTCACGTGGTCCATCTCTGACACTTCCCTTCCCTTCCTTGACCTCTCTGTCTCAATCTCTGGTGATAGACTGTCCACCAATATCCATTACAAACCCACCGACTCCCACAGCTATCTCGACTACAGCTCCTCACACCCCACTTCCTGTAAGGACTCCATCCCATTCTCTCAGTTCCTTCGCCTCCGTCGCATCTGTTCCGATGATGCTACATTCAAAAACAGTTCCTCTGACATGTCCTCCTTCTTCCTTAACCGAGGTTTTCCACCCACGGTCGTTGACAGGGCCCTCAACCGTGTCCGGCCCATCTCCCGCGCATCCGCCCTCACTCCTTCTCCTCCCTCCCAGAAACATGATAGGGTCCCCCTTGTCCTCATTTATCACCCCACCAGCCTCCGCATTCAAAGGATCATCCTCCGCCATTTCCGCCAACTTTAGCATGATGCCACTACCAAACACATCTTCCCTTCACCCCCCTTATCGGCATTCCGTAGGGATCGCTCCCTCCGGGACACCCTGGTCCACTCCTCCATCACCCCCTACTCCTCAACCCCCTCCTATGGCACAACCCCTTGCCCACGCAAAAGATGCAACACCTGCCCCTTCACTTCCTCTCTCCTCACCGTCCAAGGACCCAAACACTCCTTTCAAGTGAAGCAGCATTTCACTTGCATTTCCCCCAACTTAGTCTACTGCATTCGTTGCTCCCAATGTGGTCTCCTCTACATTGGAGAGACCAAACGTAAACTGGGCGACCGCTTTGCAGAACACCTGCGGTCTGTCCGCAAGAATGACCCAAACCTCCCTGTCGCTTGCCATTTTAACACTCCACCCTGCTCTCTTGCCCACATGTCTGTCCTTGGCTTGCTGCATTGTTCCAGTGAAGCCCAACGCAAACTGGAGGAACAACACCTCATCTTCCGACTAGGGACTTTACAGCCTTCCGGACTGAATATTGAATTCAACAACTTTAGGTCGTGAGCTCCCTCCCCCATCCCCACCCCCTTTCTGTTTCCCCCTTCCTCTTTTTTTTTCCCAATAAATTATAAAGATTTTCCTTTTCCCACCTATTTCCATTATATAAAAAAAAACCCACTAGAGCTATACCTTGAGTGCCCTACCATCCATTCTTAATTAGCACATTCGTTTAGATAATATCACCAACTTTAACTTTAACACCTATGTGTTCTATTGTACTATTGTGGTTGACATCTTTTGATGATCTGCTTCTATCACTGCTTGTTTGTCCCTACAACTACACCAACCCCCTCCACCTCTCTGTCTCTCTATCTCTCCGCCCCCCACACACACACCTTAAACCAGCTTATATTTCAGCTCTTTCCTGGACTCGAACTCAAGTTCTGTCGAAGGGTCATGAGGACTCGAAACGTCAACTCTTTTCTTCTCCGCCGATGCTGCCAGACCTGCTGAGTTTTTCCAGGTAATTCTGTTTTTGTTTTGGATTTCCAGCATCCGCAGTTTTTTTGTTTTTATCTCTTTGTTTAATTGACTGCCACTGCTCTTCAAGAAATGCCTACCTCCTTGAAGAAGTTCTGTTCCTCTCTGCGACAAGATTTCCGGATCTCTCTGTTGCCTTGTTCACCTTCATTGCTTTCCATTTCTCTCCTAGTGTTTGACAAGGTGTTTACTAAAACCCGCTTTCACAGCCATATCTCCTTTCTCAGTGACTGTCTCCGTCTCCGACTTACCCCACATGGATTTCAACTGAAATTCCACCCCTCATGTTTCGAACCCACCCAGGATTACAGGTATCTCCGGGACATAAAACGTTTCTCGGACTGCTGTTCCCGTCACATTCTGAAATCCACTCTCAGTGCCATGCGCCGCCATATGAACACACTCGACCTCTCCCTCCAGCAGCACCGCCGTACCCTTTTTCAAAGCTGCGCGTGCCCCCAGTTTCATTTTATCCTTCGGCTCATCCGACGCCTCAACAAGAAACTTTTTCTCTTTCTCTCAAGTGCTAAGGAACGCAAGCTCCAACAACTCATCGACACCAACACCCATCTAGGACCCTCCACCCCTGCCTGTCCCTCCGTCCCCACCCCATCTTCCAATCCCAACCCCAGCCGTGTATTCACTATACCCCCTGACCTTCCCCTCTCCGATGCTGAACGTTCAGTGCTCAGCAAAGGACTTAGTTTCATACCCTTACGCCCTCACCTCAATGAATTTCGGGCTCGGCATGATACTGAACTCTTCTTCCGCCGTCTTCGTCTCCGGGCTCACTTCTTTGGGCAGGAGTCCTCTCCCAGTTCAACGGATCCTTTTACCCATCTTCAATATTCTCCCTCCACCTGGACCCCTCCCTCTGGATTCTTACCTTCTCTCGAGCTTTTCATTGAGAACTGTCGGCGCGACATTAGTCGTCTCAATTTCTCTGCTCCTCTCACCCATTCTAACCTGTCTCTCTCTGAACTTACTGCACTCCATTCTCTCAGATCCAACCCTGACATTGTCATCAAACCCGCTGACAAGGGTGGTGCTGTTGTTGTCTGGCGCACTGACCTCTACCACGCGGAGGCTGAGCGTCAACTCGCAGACACTTCCTCCTACCTCTCCCTGGACCATGACCCCACCACTGAACATCAAGCCACTGTTTCCAGGACTGTCACTGACCTCATCTCCTCTGGGGATCTCCCTCCCACAGCTTCCAACCTGATAGTCGCCCAACCTCGGACGGCCCGCTTCTATCTCCTACCCAAAATCCACAAACAGAACAGCCCCGGTAGACCGATCGTCTCAGCTTGCTCCTGCCCCACAGAACTCATTTCTCGTTATCTTGACTCCCTTCTCTCTCCCCTTGTCCAGTCCCTTCCCACCTACATCCGTGATTCCTCTGACACCTTACGTCACATCAACAATTTCCAGTTCCCTGGCCCCTACCGCTTCCTCTTCACCATGGACATACAATCCCTCTACACCTCCATCCCCCACCAGGATGGTCTGAGGGCCCTTAGCTTCTTCCTCGAACAGAGGCCCGAACAATCCCCATCCACCACTACTCTCCTCCGTCTGGCTGAACTTGTTCTCACGTTGAACAATTTCTCCTTCAACTCCTCTCACTTCCTCCAAATAAAAGGTGTGGCTATGGGTACCCGCATGGGCCCCAGCTATGCCTGTCTCTTTATGGGGTACGTGGAACATTCCTTGTTGCAGTCCTACTCCGGCCCCCTTCCACAACTCTTTCTCCGGTACATCGATGATTACTTTGGTGCTGCTTCATGCTCTCGTCAGGACTTGGAAAAATTTATTAATTTTGCTTCCAATCTCCACCCCTCCATCATTTTCACGTGGTCCATCTCTGACACTTCCCTTCCCTTCCTTGACCTCTCTGTCTCAATCTCTGGTGATAGACTGTCCACCAATATCCATTACAAACCCACCGACTCCCACAGCTATCTCGACTACAGCTCCTCACACCCCACTTCCTGTAAGGACTCCATCCCATTCTCTCAGTTCCTTCGCCTCCGTCGCATCTGTTCCGATGATGCTACATTCAAAAACAGTTCCTCTGACATGTCCTCCTTCTTCCTTAACCGAGGTTTTCCACCCACGGTCGTTGACAGGGCCCTCAACCGTGTCCGGCCCATCTCCCGCGCATCCGCCCTCACTCCTTCTCCTCCCTCCCAGAAACATGATAGGGTCCCCCTTGTCCTCACTTATCACCCCACCAGCCTCCGCATTCAAAGGATCATCCTCCGCCATTTCCGCCAACTTCAGCATGATGCCACTACCAAACACATCTTCCCTTCACCCCCCTTATCGGCATTCCGTAGGGATCGCTCCCTCCGGGACACCCTGGTCCACTCCTCCATCACCCCCTACTCCTCAACCCCCTCCTATGGCACAACCCCTTGCCCACGCAAAAGATGCAACACCTGCCCCTTCACTTCCTCTCTCCTCACCGTCCAAGGACCCAAACACTCCTTTCAAGTGAAACAGCATTTCACTTGCATTTCCCCCAACTTAGTCTACTGCATTCGTTGCTCCCAATGTGGTCTCCTCTACATTGGAGAGACCAAACGTAAACTGGGCGACCGCTTTGCAGAACACCTGCGGTCTGTCCGCAAGAATGACCCAAACCTCCCTGTCGCTTGCCATTTTAACACTCCACCCTGCTCTCTTGCCCACATGTCTGTCCTTGGCTTGCTGCATTGTTCCAGTGAAGCCCAACGCAAACTGGAGGAACAACACCTCATCTTCCGACTAGGGACTTTACAGCCTTCCGGACTGAATATTGAATTCAACAACTTTAGGTCGTGAGCTCCCTCCCCCATCCCCACCCCCTTTCTGTTTCCCCCTTCCTCTTTTTTTTTCCCAATAAATTATAAAGATTTTCCTTTTCCCACCTATTTCCATTATATAAAAAAAAATATAAAAAAAAACCCACTAGAGCTATACCTTGAGTGCCCTACCATCCATTCTTAATTAGCACATTCGTTTAGATAATATCACCAACTTTAACTTTAACACCTATGTGTTCTATTGTACTATTGTGGTTGACATCTTTTGATGATCTGCTTCTATCACTGCTTGTTTGTCCCTACAACTACACCAACCCCCTCCACCTCTCTGTCTCTCTATCTCTCCGCCCCCCACACACACACCTTAAACCAGCTTATATTTCAGCTCTTTCCTGGACTCGAACTCAAGTTCTGTCGAAGGGTCATGAGGACTCGAAACGTCAACTCTTTTCTTCTCCGCCGATGCTGCCAGACCTGCTGAGTTTTTCCAGGTAATTCTGTTTTTGTTTTGGATTTCCAGCATCCGCAGTTTTTTTGTTTTTACCAAACCAGTAAATGTGTTTGTGTTCAACAAGCCTCTGGGTGCTTCATTAGTTCTGCAGGTGAAGGGTAACTCATGATGTTATGAGTGACTTGTTTGTTATTGAACTTTATTAAAATGGCAAATAGGGTATGTTGTTCACCAAGCAAATGTTCCTGTCGCCACTGGCATGGGGTGTCCACCCACACTGTTGGAGCTGACCTCAGAGCCGATCATCTGACAAATGGAGGTCACTGTTTCCCTTGAGAGGCGGAGCCTCCTTCATCATTGCACCTCAGACATATTGAGGTAGCTATATCGTCACCTATAAACCCTGGCATCAGGATAGTGGCGTCCTCTGCAGCCCCTTCCACCTTGGACTTCCTGTTGGCCCTGTGCCCCTTGTGCCTGCGTCTCTCCTCCCACAGGCCCCTCCTCTGGAGGCTGCATTGGGACAACTGGCCTCTTCCCCCTTCTGGTCCTCTCGTCCTTTTCAGAGGAGGTGCCTCCAGCGGAGACCATAATCTCCAATCCCAGGGTGAGAGAAGGCTGTCTGATACCTGGAAAGGCCCAAGTGGTATTCCGGAGTCCTGAACTGAAGCCTGTTATTTCTGTCAAAGCAGCCCTGAAGCAAAATTAAGATGCCTTGTTCACACAAGCAAGTAGCAAGTAAGTAATAATCTAAAGTATTAACAATTTGCATTAGCGAGCCCATTCGCCCCCCTTATCCTGCCCGTGGATGAGGTTTTTGAAAATGTGGCCGACCTGCCTGCCCATTCTGTCCGTGCGTTGCCTGAAAATCACAAGGGCTGTGCAAAATGGGCATCAATTGCTGCCTCAAGGGCCTTGACTGGCCCGTTAATTAATGGTGGGCGCGCCTGCCTTCCGAAATGTTGCAATGGCACACGGTGACTACGGGACACATTGCAGGTCATTTTATGCACATACGTGATGGGCCCACACCCACACAGCAATTGTAAAATCCTGGCCTATGTCATTAGCTTATTACATTTAGAATGAACTCCTTCCACTACAGTGATCGGTAGATCAGTGAGCATAGTGAGGAAGGGGTGGCTGTGATTGGTGGATCAGTGAACATGTAGGGGAAAGGAAGGATGTGACTGGTGGATCAGTGAGACAGGGGGGATGTGGATGCTGTCAGTGGAACTTTAACAAGCATGTATGGGGGCTGGGTGGGGCTGGGAAAGAGCTGCTTTAGAAAATTCCAGTGTTTCGGATTCATCTCTGGAACCATCAAGCACTCAAAGAAAGCTCCTTGTTTAACTGCCTACTCTGAAAACCAGGTTCAGCCCCCACACTGAATGTGTGACACCTTCTTTAAAAAATGTTAAAGCTCTTTTATTTCTGTTACAAAGTGTTTCTGGACATTTATTGATGACATTATAAATGAATTTGTGGCAGTTACAGAGTTTGACAGCGAGTGAGAATTGCATTAGCCTCACAGGATTACACTCATTCCTGCCCTCTGGCCATTTATCAAAACATATAATAAAAGCCGAATACTGTGGATGCTGGAAATCAGAAATAAAAACCAGAAAGTGCACAAATACTCAGCAGGTGTGGCAGCATCTGTGGAGTGAAAAACAGCGATAATGTTTTGAGTCGAATATGACTTATTCGAAACTGAAGAGATGCAGAAATGTGATGAGTTTTATTCTGTCAAAATGGGGTGAGGAGCAAGGAAGAGCAAAAGGGTATATCTGGGATAACATAGAGAGTGTGCGAGATTAAATGACAAAGATTTCACGGAACAAAAGGCGAAGAGAGTGGTAATGGTTGTTGTAAACAAACAGCTTTTGTCTGGAGTGAGTGTTAATGGCAGAATAATGAACAGCTCTGTCTGAAAGCGAAGACATGGGGGAGAATTTTTCCTATGGCGGGCAGGCCAGGCGGGAGCAAGCAAGGGTGGGTGTGGAGCCGATCACTGCCCGTGATCGGCTGCACTCCACCATTTTATGCGGGTGGGCCAATTAAGGTCGGTAGCTCTCAGTGCTACCTATGCGGGCAGGGGGAGGAGGGAGAGTCGGGGCATGCACGCAAAAGAGCGCAGCAATCTCCCTGAGGTAAGGAGATGCCTCGGGGAGATTGAATAGATTATAAAACAGTTTTTTATTTTACCAAAGGTTCAGGAAACCTTATCCCACCCGTGGATGAGGTTTCCTGAAAAACAGGAAGGCTGCTTTTGCTCTTCACCTGCCCACCAACCTTAAGGTTGGGCGGGCAGCGTTCTTAACTAGGTTGATTACTTTCTTAATGGCCTTAATAGGCCGTTGACATTTCAGTGGGCATGCAGCCACCTCCAGCACATGCCCGCCGATCAAAATATTGAGATGATGTGCGGTGATGTCGGGGCGCACGCCGATGTCATCGCGTCTCATTTTACATGTTGGCGTGTCGGCCCCGGCCCCACTCACCAACCTGAAGATTCAGCCCAAGAAAACAATATTCAGACCAGCACATGGTTGAAAAAAAAGAGTTAACCCCTGAATTCAGTGCTGAGTCCAAAAGGCTGTAAAGTGCCTAATTGGAGGTGCTGTTCCTCAAGCTTGTATTGGGCTTCACTGGAACATCGTAACAGGCCGAGGACAGGAACATGAGTGTGAGAACAAGGTGGTGAATTAAAATATGGCAAACAACTGGATGCTCAGGGGCACACTTGCAGGCTGAGAGGAGGTGTTCTGTGAAGTAGTCACTCAACCTGTGTTTGTTCTCCTCAGTACAAAGACCGCATTGTGAGCAGTGAATACAGTAAACTAAATTGAAAGAAGTACAAGGGAATTGTTGCTTCATGTGGAAGAAGTGTTTGGGGCTTTGGACGATGAGGAGACAGGAGGTTAAAGAGCAGGTTGTTACACCTCCTGTGATTGCATGGGAAGGTGCCATGGGAAGAAGACATGTTGGAGGTAAAAAAAGAGTGGACTGTGGTGTCAAGGAGGGAACGGTCCCTTCGGAATGCTGATGGGAGTGGAAGATGTGTTTGATGGCGGCATCACACTAGAAGTGGCGGGAATGTCAGAGGATGATCCTTTGAAAGCGGAGGCTGGTGGGGTGGAAAGTGAGGACAAGGGGAGCCCTATCATGGTTCTTGGAGGGAGGGGAAGGGGTGAGGGCCGAAATATGAGAAAATGAGAAATGGGTTGGACATGGTTGAGGGTCCTGTCAACCACAGTGGGGGGCGGTAGGTTGGGGGGGATTGGGGGGGGGGGCACCCTCGGGTAAGGAAAAAGGAAGACTTGTCAAAAGCACCATTGTGGAAGGTAGCATCATCAGAACTGATGTGATGGAGATGGAGGAATGGGAAGAGTGAAATGGAGTCCTTACAGGAAGCAGGCTGTGAGATTTGGTGGGCTTATAACGAATATTAGTAGACAGCCTAGCCCCAGAAACAGAGACAGAGAAGTTGAAGGGAGGGGAAGTGTCGGAGGTGGACCATGTGACAGTGAGAGAAGGGTGGATATTGGAAGCAATGATAGGGTTTTCCAGTTAAGGGCAAGAGCAGAAAACAGCATCGATACAGCCATTAATGTACTGGAAAAGGAGATGGGGAGGGGCCATGAGTAGGGCTGCAGTGAGGAATGTTTCACATACCCCGCAGCAGCACCTTTTATTTAGAGGAAGTGAGATGAGTTAAAGGAGACTGGTGTGACCATCGTTCGTTGATCAGGAAAAATAGAATGGAATGAATAAACTAACAGCTCTTAAAGTAGCTGACTGCCCTTACAGCAACTGAATTTATACAAGAGCTCTGGCTGCTGACCTTGGATGGTACATTTCTCTGAAAAGACCTGTACCCATTGGAAGGATATGTTTACCCTATGGCCCTTGTGTCTGTGTAACTTTTGTTGCAGAGAGAGAATAATCTTCCTTGTTTGCTGACAGAGATGGAAGATGAATGCTGCACAAAGAGTCATGTCTCTGCCTGCTGAGCTCTCAGCTGTTATTGAAACTCCAACAATGGGTAGAACAGGGCACTTAAAAAGCAACCCAAAATATCTGCATATAAAGGAATCTCTTAATCAATGGCAAAGAGCAGGCATCGATCATTCATATTTGCTAAGAGGAACATTCTCTCTCCCTTCACCCTTTCATAATAAATTGTGAAATCCATTAAAAAGTTGTTCCAGGAATTGAAATTATAAGGAATAACTAGCCACTTTCTGAATATTCAATTGTTCTGGATCAGTACGTTGATCAAGAATACTTTAAACAGATGACAGGTCTGGAAACCAGTCAGGCCATACTATTTCAACATTAATTGCAAACATACAGCGAGACTCTCTGATCAGTCAGGCACAGTAACTTGGTGAAAGAGGGGTGGAGAACTGTGACATTTAGTCACAAATGGGGATCTGATGTTAAGTGGAGCTGGCCAGATTCCACTGGCCCCTGGCTGACCAATCAACAGCTTGTGAAGAATCTCCCCTCAACAGTGACAACAGGCTTTAAATGCATCTACTCAAATCCAAGTGGATTCAAAAGCTGTGCAGTTGTGACAAAATGTTCCACATACCCCGCATCAACACTTTTTATTTAGAGAAAGTGAGATGAGTTAAAGGAGACTAGTGTGACCATTGTTCATTGATCGCATGTGGTCTCATGTTCTGTTATTTTGGTCTTTAGCAATGCCAGTGTTTTATTGGTCCAATGCTACTTTCATGAGCAAAATGGGATTTCAATTTTCTGAGCCTGTGTTGAATATGCTCAGCTGAGGCATGTTGACAGTTGGGCTTCACTCAGATACTGGCAGGTACTCATTCCTCCAAGGCAGGAATAGAAGTTCCAGGTTGGAAGTCTAACTCTGCCAAAGTTATGAAACTTAGGCTGACCCTGAATAAATCCCCTGCATGTGAAAGCCCATCAATTCAACTTCATCTCAGATTTTCCATGAATATAAAAATCCCAGCTCAGGTTTCTACCCATTTCACATTATGTTTCAGTTCCCAACAAGCTTGAAATTTGCCAGAAGCACTCAGCAGTTGTCATCGGAAGGGGCTCAGTGATGCTGTGGATGTGACTTCCCAGTGTTCATACTCCACTACTTTGTTTTATAATGCTCCTATGAAGCACCTTGGGATGTTTCATTATGTTAAAGGCCCTAAATAAATATAAGCTGTTGCTTGTGGCTATGGTGGTGGCCAGATATCTCAGCCCCAGAGCATCAGTGCAGGAGTACTTCAAGGAAGTGTTCCAGGGCTAACTATCTGCAGCTGCTTCAGGACTGACCTTCCCTCCATGAGGTTTGAAGTGGAGATGTTCACACAGTTCCATTTACAACACCTCAGATACTGAGATAAAAGCAAAGTACTGTGGATGCTAGAAACCTGAAACTGGTTTTGTTTCCAAAAACAAAAATTGCTAGAGAAACTCAGCAGGTATGAGTATGAAGAAGAGTCATATGAATTCAAAACGTTAACTCTGTTTTTCTCTCTACAGATGCTGTCAGACCTGCTGAGCTTTTCCAGCAATTTTTGTTTTTGTCTACCCCAGATAATGAAGCAGCCTGTGCCTGCATGCAGCAGGACCTGGATAATATTCTAGTTTCGGCTGGTAAGTGGAAAATGCCATTTGTGCCACACAAGTGCCAGGCAATGACCATCTCCAACATGAGAAAATCTAACTCCCTCGTCTTGACATTCAATGGCATTATCATCACTGAGTCCTGGAACATCAATATCTGGAGTCTTAACTGGACCAGCAACATAAATACTATGGTTACGAGAGCAAGTTATAAAATGGATATTCTGTGGCAAGTAATTCACCTCCTGGCTCCCCAAATCCTGTCCACCATCTACAAGGCACAAGTCAGGAGCGTGATGGAATACTCTCCACTTGCCTGGATGAGTGCAGCTCCAACACTCAAGCTCAATATCATCAGGACAAAGCAGCCCACTTGTTGGCTCCTCATCCATCACCTTAAACATTTACTCCCTCCACCACCGACACACAGTAGCAGCAGTGTGTACCATCTACAAAGATGCACTGCAGCAACTCACCACGGTTCCTTTGACAGCACCTTCCAAACCCACAACTTCCACCACCTAGAAGGACAAGGGCAGCAGGTACATGGAAATACCTGTAAATTTCCTTCCAAGTCTCAAACCACCCTGCCTTGGAACTATATCACTGTCAATGGGACCAAATTCCTGGAATATTCTCCCTGACAGCACTGCGGGTGTACCAAACTAGGTGGGCTGCAGCGTTCAAGAAACATCGATTTTTCAAGGGCACGTAGAGATGGTCAATAAATGTTGACTTTGCCAACGATACCCACATCCCATGACTGAAAGAAAGAAATAGTTGGGTTGGGACTGGTAGGAGTTCTGGTGGAAATACAGATGTGTGGAACAATGCTCATTGATATTTTTTCTTTGTTGTGAGCCCAGTGACTTGCATGTCAAAATAGTTTTGACTTTGTCCCAGCATTTAAGCAACAAGAATTGACACAATGGTAAAAAGACAGCAGTTACATGAAGCCACCAAACTGTCCTCATGATTTCCTGAATTCTTTAGCACTATTCGTGCCTCTTAATGTCAGAGTGTAACTCTTCAGTGGTATTCCAACTGAAAATTCCCCTCAGGTTGTATAGGAAGAAAAGAAGCAAGCCACTGTACAGATTGAAGCAGTAAATAAATGCAGGGGATGAAATAAATTACTGCACATACAAAACAGCTGGAAGGGAATTCCAATTTATCACGCGTTCATTGCAAGTTATATCTGTATGATCATTTTTTTAAAACTGAATTTGGACTCCCATTTGTTGATTTAATAATTTAGAACTCTCAACTCCTAATCCAGTAACATGACCATTCTGCTATTGTACCTCTACCAGCCACCCTACAAAAATTGTAATCATTCCACCCAAATATATAAATGCAAGTTGTTGTTGAAAGGGTTACACATAGACAGAAGGCTTCATATTTATATTGTACCATTCACAACTTCAGGATTTCCCAAAGTGATTTACAGCCAATTACTTATAAAACGTAGCCATCATTGTAATATCAGAAACACAGCATTCCATTTGCAACTAGCAAGCAACGATGAGATAAGTGATCAGATAATCTATTTTGATGATGTTGGTTGAGAGAAAAATATTCACCAGGATAGGAAGAACTCCCTTGTTCTTCTTCAAAATAGTGCCTTGAAATCACTTACATCCAAACTGAGAGGGAAGACTGAATCTTTAACATCTCATCTGAAAGATGGCATCTCCAACAGTGTGGCACTTCCTCAGTACTGCATTGGTGTGTCAGCTAATGATGTGTTGAAGCCTCTGGTGTGGGACTTAAACCTATTTCCTTCTTAAAAATATTTAGTCTGGCACAGAGTTGAGATTATTGCTGCTGATGGCTGACACTCATTTGTTACAGTCATTAGTGAAGGGAAATGATGGCTTCTGGTTATAAAGGAAAAGGATGCTGACAAAATATTGGTAGAAGTTGAGATGGTAGAGGTAATGTAGTGGTGAACTATCCATTTCTCCATCGCCTCACAGCCTTGAGCTTTCCTTTTCAGTTGTGCATAAGAGCTTCCCATTTTACAATTTCAATGAGCAATGAGCAAAATGACTCGAGAAAAGAATAACGCAGGTTCAGTTGAAGTGCATCCCATCAGTACAGCTCTTTCCTGCCCCAGAATGGTTGCCAGTGTCCAATGGAAAGGAACCCCGTATCCCTCTCAGGCTTTTAGCCATGTGTTCATTTTCCTGATCCATCTGCTCCTTTGTCAATTTGCATATGGGTGGGCAATATTCCAGAAGTTATTACCCTCAAGGTCCTGTTTTTTAATTTAGAGCCCAACTCCTGATACTCTTTCAACAGGACCTCCTTCCTAGTTCCTACCCATGTCATTTATTCCACAATAATTGGATTTACCCCCTTCCTGTCCAAATTCCTCACCAGCTGCTGCGAGATATCCCTTACACTGGCTCTGGGTAGGCAAAACACTCTTCGGGTTGAAGAGGGTGCCATCTATCTCCTAATTATAGCGGCTCCTATTACTACCACATTTCTGCTCTGCTCTTCCTGCTCATGGACAGCCTTCTGAGCTATGTTACCTTGTTCTGCAATTTTTCCCCTTATCCTCAACAGTAGCAAGTAAATTGTACATGTTGGATAGGACCAGTGTCTTTCTGCACTTCTTTAAGGTTGTTAAAGGGAGTGGGACTGGAGATAGAGCTTATCATTATTTTCCAAGCTCTCTTATATATGAGGACGCTCCTGAGGATTAGAGAGTGACAAATGAGACACCCTTATTCATGAAAGGGCATAAGCACATTCCGAGTAAACACAGGTGGGTTAGTTTAACATTAGTGGTGAATAAGGCTTTAGAAACATAGAAACTAGGAGCAGGAGGAGGTCATTTGGTCCTTCGAGCCTGCTCCACCATTCAATATGACCATGGCTGATCCTCTATCTCAACACCATACTCCAGCTCTCTCCCTATACCCCTTGATGCCCTTAGAGTCCAGAAATCTATTTATTTCCTTCTTAAAAATATTTAGTGACTTGGCCTCTACAGCCTTCTGTGGTAGAGAATTCCATAGGTTCACCACCCTCTGAGTGAAGAAATTTCTCCACATCTCAGTCCTAAATGGCATACCCCATATCCTGAGACCGAGACTCTTTGTTCTAGACCCCCCAGATGGTGGACAGGCTGTGGGGAGTCAGGAGGTGAGTTACTCACCACAGGATTCCTAGCCTCTGACATGCTTTTGTAGCCACAGTATTCATAAGATGAGTCCAGTTCAGTTTCTGGTCAATAGTAACCCCCAGGATGTTTATTAACTGGTTATTAACTGATTAACTGAAGATTGCACAGTGTTCAGTTCCATTTGTAATTCCTAAGTTACTGAAGCTGTTTTATCACTGCATGAAGAAAGGCTTGGACAACATTCTGGTTTGGACAGATATGTGGCAAATATGTGACCACACAAGTGCCAGACAATGACCATCTACAGCAAGAGAGAGTCCAATCACCTCTTCTTGACATCCAGAATAACAGACTCACAGAACAGAATGGTAGAATGATAACAGTGTAGATGGGAGCCATTTGGCCTGTTGTGCCTGTACTGGTTATCTGAAGGAGCAATTCACTTAGCGTCACTACCTCACCTTCTCCCATAATCCTGCACATTCTTCCTTTTTAGTTAATAATCTAATTCCTGCCAGCTTTAAAACAGGGTTTATATTGGCCCTGCTTGCAGCTACAACTAGTTAATTAGATGACCAGCTTAAACTGGTCTTCAGAGGCTAGATTTAGAGAGTATAAAAACAGGCCATCTTACAATGCTGACTTTGTCGACACTGGAGTGCTGCTTTGGGCTGCAGTAGAATGCTTAAGTTGGAGTTTGATGACTGACGGAGTTTGGTGAGGTGGGAACGAGGTGATCCTTTGAGTACCGTGAGTACAGTCGAGTAAGTATTTGCTATTTTTATCACTTATTGTTTTTAAGGTCTCATTTTGTGCTTCATCATTTTTAAGGGCTACATTCTGTTACAATGAAGAGTAGGGAAGAAGGGCCCTAGAGTAATCGATATTATTTGATATTAAGTATCTTCCATAAGGTTTAACTTAATTTAAAAGGCTAAGTCATGGCAGGAGACCTCAAAGCTGTGGTGTGCTCCTCCTGCTCTATTTGGGAAGCCGGCAACATTTCCAGGGCCAGTATGTGCATGAAGAGCCTCCAGCTGCAGCTCCTGGAAGCCTGGGTTTCGGAGCTGGAGCGGTGGCTTGGGGACACTGTGGAGCATCCATGAGGTGGAGAGTATTATGGATAGCACGTATAGAGAGGTGGTCACACCACTGGCTAAGAGGCCACAGGCAAGAAGGAATAGGTGACCACCAGGCAGAGCAAGAGGACGAGGCAGGCAATGCAGGAATCTCCTGTGGCTATTCACCTGCAAAACAGATATACCGCTTTCGATACTGTTGAGGGGAATGGCCTCTCAGGGGAAAGCAGCAACAGCCAAATTCATTGCACCATGGTTGCCTCTGCTGCACAGGGGAGGAGTAAAAATTGTGGGAATGCAAAAGTTATAGGGGACTAGATAGGCGTTTCTGTGATCACAAACAAGACTCCAGGATGGTATATTGCCTCCCTGGTGCAAGGGTCAAGGACATCTCAGAGCGGCTACAGGACATTCTGAAGGGGGAGGATGAACAGCCAGTGGTTGTGATACACATTTGTACAAACAGCATAGGTATAAAAAGGGATGAGGTCCTAAAAGCAGAATATAGGGAGTTAGGAAGTAAGTTGAAAAGTAGGAGCTCAAAAGTAGAGATCTCAGGATTACTACCAGTGCCACATGCTAATCAGAGTAGAAATAGCCGGATATATCGGATGAATATGTGGCTGAAGAGATGGTGTGAGGGGGAGGGTTTCAAATTCCTGGGACATTGGCACCAGCTCTGGGGGAGGTGGGACCAGTATAAACTGGACGGGTTACACCTGGGCAGGACCGGGACTGATGTCCAAGGGGGAATATTTGCTAGAGTCGTTGAGGAGGGTTTAAACTAAAGGGGCAGGTGGATGGGAACGTATGCAAGGAATCAGAGGAGGGAGAAATCAAGGACAAGAACAAAAGACAGGAAGGGAATAAGAAAAGTGATAGGCAGAGAAATCAAGGGCAAGAATCAAATAGGGCCTCAGTGAAAAATAGTGGGAATGGGACAAGTAATGTTAAAAAGCCAAGCCTTAAGACTTTGTGCCTTAACGCGAGGAGCATTAGCAATAAAGTGGATGAATTAACCGTGCAAATAACTGTAAACAGGTATGATATAGTTGGGATTACGAAAACATGGCTGCAGGGTGACCAG
The DNA here is from genome assembly GCF_017639515.1 of Carcharodon carcharias. NCBI lineage: Eukaryota > Metazoa > Chordata > Chondrichthyes > Lamniformes > Lamnidae > Carcharodon > Carcharodon carcharias. Next base: position 81,448,462 of record NC_054475.1, on the reverse strand, counting down.
GGCTGGGAATTGAACATCCAGAGGTATTCAGTATTTAGGAAGGACAGACAAAAAAGAAAAGGTGGTGCAGTTGCATTGCTGGTTAAAGAGGAAATTAACGCAGTAGTGAGGAAAGATATTAGCTCCGACGATGTGGAATCTGTATGGGTAGTGCTGAGAAACACTAAGGGGCAAAAAACATTAGTGGGGGTTATATATAGACCCCCAAGCTGTAATGGTGATGATGGGAATGGCATTAAACAGAAAATTAGAGATGCATGCAATAAAGGAGCATCTGTAATTATGGGTGACTTTAATATGCACATAGATTGGGCAAAGAGGAGGAATTCCTGGAGTGTACACAGGATGGTTTTCTGGATCAATATGTTGAGGAACCAGCTAGAGAACAGACAATCCTAGACTGGGTATTGTGTAATGAGAAAGGAATAATTGATAATCTAGTTGTGCGAGGTCTCTTGGGGATGAGCGACCATAATATGCTGGAATTCTTCATCAAGATGGAGAGTGACACAGCTGATTCTGAGACTAGGGTCCTGAATCTTTATAAAGGAAACTACAATGGTATGAAGCGTGAGTTGGTTATGATGGATTGGGAAACGTTACTTAAAGGGATGACAGTAGATAGGCAATGGCAAACATTGAAAGAGCACATGGGTGAACGGCAACAATTGTTTTTTCCTGTCTGGCGCAAAAGTAAAACAGGAAAGGTGGCCAAACCATGGCTTACAAGGGAAATTAGAGATAATATTAGATGCAAGGAAGAGGCATACAAATTGGCCAAAAAAAAAACAGACCTGAAGATTGGGAGCAGTTTAAAATTTAGCAAAGGAGGACCAAAGAATTGATTAAGAAGGGGACAATAGGATACGAGAGTAAGCTTGTGGGCAACATAAAAACTGACTGTAAACATTTCTATAGGTATGTGAAGAGAGAAAGATTGATGAAGAGAAATGTAGGTCCCTTACAGCCTGAAACAGGGGAATTTATAATGGGGAACAAAGAAATGGCTGACCAACTAAATATATACTTTGGTTCTGTCTTCACAAAGGAGGATGCAAAAAACAAACCAGAAATGTTGGGGAACACAGGGAGAGGGAGGAACTGAAAGAAATCAGTATTAGTAGGGAAATGGTGTTGGAGAAATTGATGGGATTGAAGGCCGATAAATCCCCAGGGCCTGATAATCTATATCTCAGAGTGCTTAAGGAAGTGGCCCTAGAAATAGTAGATGCATTTGTGGTCATCTTCCAAGATTCTATAGATCCTGGAACAGTTCCTATAGATTGGAGGGTAGCTAATGAAGCCCCACTATTTAAAAAGGGACATATAAAGAAAACAGGGAATTATAGACCAGTCATCCTGACATTAGTAGTGGGGAAAATTCTAGAGTCCATTATAAAAGATTTAATAGCTGAGCATTTGGAAAACAGTGGCAGAATCAGACAGAGTCAGTGTGGATCTATGAAAGTGAAATCATGCTTGACAAATCTACTGGAATTTTTTGAGGATGTAACTAGTAGCGTTGATGAGGGGGAGCCAGTGGATGTGGTTTATTTGGACTTTCAGAAAGCTTTCGACAAAGTCGCATATAAGAGATTAGCAAGTAAAATTAAAGCGCATGGGATTGGGTGTAGTGTATTGAGATGGATTGAAAGCTGGCTGGCAGACAGGAATCAAAGAGTAGGAATAAACGGGTCTTTTTCTGAATGGCTGGGAGTGAATAGTGGGGTACCGCAGGTATCGATGCTGGGACCCCAGCAATTCACAATATATATAAATGATTTAGATGAGGGAGCTAATTGTAATATCTCCAAATTTGCAGAAGATACAAAGCTGGGTGGGAGGGTGAGCTGTGAGGAAGATGCAGAGATGCTTCAGTGTGATTTGGACAAGCTGAGTGAGTGGGCAAATGCATGGCAGATGCAGTATAATGTGGGTAAATGTGAGGTTTTTCCACTTTGGTAGCAAAAATAGAAAGGCAGATTATTACCTGAATGGCTATAAATTGAGAGAAGGGAACATGCAACGAGACCTGGGTGTCCTCTTACACCAGTTGCTGAAGGTAAGCATGCTGGTGCAGCAGGTGGTAAAGAAGGCAAATGGTATGTTGGCCTTCATAGCCAGAGGATTTGAGTACAGGAAGAGGGATGTCTTGCTACAATTATACAGGGCCTTGCTGAGACCACACCTGGAATATTATGCGCAGTTTTGGTCTCCTTATTTGAAGAAGGATGTTTTTGTTCTAGAGGGAGTGCAGCGAAGGTTTACCAGACTGATTCCTGGGTTGGCAAGACTGACATATGAGGAGAGATTAAATCAGTTAGGATTATATTCACTGGGGTTCAGAAGAATGAGGGGGGATCTCATAGAATCCTATAAAATTCTAACAGGACTAGACAGGGTAGATGCAGGAAGGATGTTCCCGATGGTGGGGGAGTCCAGAACCAGGAGCCACAGTCTGAGGACATGGGGTAGACCATTTAGGACTGAGATGAAGAGAAATTTCTTCACCCAGAGAATGGTGAGCCTGTGGAATTTGCTACCATAGAAAGTAGTTGAGACCAAAACATTGTATGTTATCAAGTAGGAGTTAGATGCAGCTCTTGCGGTGAAAGGGATCAAAGGATATGGGGAGAAAGCTGGAGTAGGCTATTGAGTTGGATGATCAGCCATGATCATAATGAATGGTGGAGCAGGCTCAAAAGGATGAATGGCCTACTCCTGCTCCTATTTTCTATGTTTCTATGAATACCTCGGCTGATTGTCCCTCCATCATATTGTCAGGCAGTTATCCCAACCACTTGCTGCAAGAGAACAGCACCTTATTTAAGGAGGAATACACTTGAATTGGAGGCATCTCAGAGAAGGTTCACTAGGCTGATTGCTGGATGAGGGGTTATCTTATGAGGAATGTTTGAGCAGGTTGGGCCTTTACCCATTGCCGTTTAGGGGAAGGTGTAGTAGTATGAGTTGGCATAGTAGTAATGTCACTGGACTAGTAATCCAGAGGCTCCAGTTAATACTTTGGGGTACAGATTCAAATCCCAGCACAGTATCTGATTACTAGTTGAGGTCCTGCAAACTAATTTTCTACCCAGATCGCTAAGTTCTGACTGCTGGATCACATCCTCTTTCTACTATATCATTGGAACTGATGTGGACCATGACAGTTGGCAGTTCGCCCAACCTCCTCAGCGTGATCTGTGGCCAGTGACATCCTTGACCCAGGCACCAAGAAGGCAACATATAATCCAGGACCACATCTGAAGCTGCAGAAACAACTTCTCATGCCCCTGTGTACAGCTAAGCCAATTGTGGTGCCATGGGCTTGGCTCTGACTGCAGTCCCCAGATGAACCACCACTCTCATCAGTATTCAGAACTGAGTTGACGTTTCGAGTCCTCACGACCTTCCACAGAAGGGTCTGTTCTGTGGAAGGGTCATGAGGACTCGAAACGTCAACTCTTTTCTTCTCCACCGATGCTGCCAGACCTGCTGAGTTTTTCCAGGTAATTCTGTTTTTGTTTTGGATTTCCAGCTTCCGCAGTTTTTTGTTTTTATTTCAGAACTGAGTTGTTGAGTGGGATGCGCTCAGTGGATCCTGCACTACCTGCCTGTTTCTTCTTGACTGTCTGGTGGTCACCATCGCCTCTCTCCCTGCATACTCTTAAGCTGTGGGGTGGCCACATCTATAAACGTGCTATCCATGATGCTCTCAGTCTCACGGATTCACTGCAGTAAGGCCAGCAACTGCTTAATCCCTGAAACCCAGAGCTGGAACTGCTGCAACTGATGTCACATCCTGCGCTTTTGGTGATTCAGGACATGGGAGGTACCTGGAGCACAGGATGTGCACTTGAGAGGTCAGACCTGCCCTACCGTTCCTTTATCTATTAGATAATAAACCTTACTAATATTAATATTGCTACTTAAACAAGTGAAAGACTCACCAGCCACTCACTTCTTTTCTGTCAACATCACTTAAATAGAAGAAAACTGAATGCTTTACTTAACCCTTTTTTTTTTAAAGACAATTGAACTTTTTAAGTTATCATCTACTTAGGCTAACTCTATAAATTTGGAGAGAGGGGAAGACATCAGCAATAATCACCAGCCAATCAGGTCAATTCCTTCCTGTAATGTCACAAATCAATTTTTTTTTCACTTTTTCAAACTCCGCTGCTCCACCAAGCCTTCTCCAGCTCCTGCTTCTCTTTTCAGGTAGGTGATAGACCTCGAGCCTAGACCTCAATTTATCCTCACCCTGAGTTCTCCCAATTCCTTCCAGGTCTGCTCCTGCTGCTGAGTATCTCCTCAGTTAAGTGATAGCAACATTACCATAATTGAAGACATACTATCAACATCCTTGGGGGTCATCATTGACAAGAAACCTAAATGGAAGAGCCAGACAAATACAGTAGCGAGAAGAGCAAGCCAGGGGCTGTGTATCCTGTTGTTAATAACTCACCTCCTGATCAATGTTCCCTCTAATTCCACTTCGCTGTCTGCAACCTGTATGTTACAATGTGTGGTGCCTTTAAGCTTGCTGCATGGTTGAATGTGTGTGTATTTTAACCGGACCATGGCTTTTGTTCAGCCTTTTTGTTCCCTATGTGATAGATTCCCAATTGCTCTGGCCACACACTCGTACAGCTTAGAGGGAAGGCCATTCCTAGCTTCCCAAAATGCTTCCACCATCTACAAAGCACAAGTCAGGGGTACGATGGAATACTCTTCACTTTTTTCTTTGCAAAAAATATACTTTATTCATAAAGTATCTGAAAGAACACTAGAAAACATTTCAAAATGGCCATCATGGGAAGTGCAAGAATATTTCAGTTTTCGACCTGGATCATATTGCACTCTGAAGTGCTTCAATACAACATAAGGAACATTACAGACATTTCAAAATAGTTGTTACAAACAGTGCAATGGTATTTAAGTTGTCAACATAGATCATGTTGCACTCTGAGGTGCTTCAATATAATTGTGATACATGTAGTTTTCACTGCATACATTCAGTGTGAGTCGAACAGCCCAAGGGGTTTATACAATTCCCAGCCCCTCAGTGCACCATGGCTGAAAGGTTTTAGACAGCGATCTTTCCCCATTGTGCTTCTGCGGTGGCTGCCCCACGCCTCCCTCAGCACGTAGTCCTGGGGCAGAATTTTCTGGCTGACACGTGAGTGGTGGAGCCCGCACGTCAGCGCTTAAAATGATGCATGCTGACATCATGGAGCGTGCCGACATCAGTGCGCAGCATCTCGATATTTTGGTGGGCGAGCGCTACGAAGTGTGACGCGCGCCTGCCATTAATTAAAGGCCTTGTTAAGGCCCTTAACTCATCAATTGAAGCCAATTTTGAGGAGCCCGTATGATCTTCACCTCAGCACACGGGCCCAACGGGCAGGCGGGTAACTGATTTTTTAACAAACCTTATCCACGGGCGGGATATCTGGGCTCAGATGGGTTGTTCATATTTTTTCTGAAGTATTTAATGCAGAAAGTGTTTTAAACTTGCCTGTGTGATTGTTAGGAGTTCACATCGATTTCCAACAGCTTTCTCTGTACTTTGAAGCTTCAGCTCAGCAGTCTGCAGACAGTAATCTTTATCGGGCCTGCAGCTTTCCGGAGGCCTCCATTTAGCCTGGGTATGGGTTCTGACATCTCCACTGGAGGCAGCTCCTCTGAGAAGGAACGGAGAGATAGAATAAGGAGGAGGCCAAGACTGGACAATCAGCCTCCAGGGGAGTCACCTTTGGGAGGCCAGGCGCAGGGACAAGGGGCACAGGGCCAAGGAGGTTGTCCAAGATGAAAGGAGCTGCAGAAGACTCCACTATCCTACTGCCAGGGTATACAGGCGGTGAAGCAACTACCTCAATATGACTGAGTTGCAGTGCCAAAGGAGGCTTTGTCTGTCAAGGGAGACAGTCAACTATATCTGTCAGATGATTGGCCCTGAGATCTCCCCTGTGTGGGCGGACAGTTCTCTGAAGGTCACAGTTGCCCTCCACTTCAATGCTTCTGGCTCCTTCCAGTGCTCGGTGGGTGATCTTTGCGGTGTCTCCTAATCAGCTGTCCACATTTGTGCAAACAGGTAACAGACGCTCTGTTCAGATGGGCATTGACTTTCATCCACTTCTGCTGTGACCAGGCAAGTCAGATACAGCGAGCCAGAGGATTCGTGGCCATTGCTGGCTTCCCCCATGTCCAGGGTGCAATAGACTGTACACATGTGGCCATCAAGACGCCAACAGGTGGTCCCGGCGCCTTCGTCAACAGGAAGGGCTTCCACTCCATGAACGTGCGGATAGTGTGTGACCACAGGATGCAGATTCTGCAAGTCTGTGTGAGGTACCCAGGACGCTGCTCCCAAGACGCCTACATCCTCAAAAACTCCCAGGTGCCGGGGCTCTTCAGTGCTCTGGCCCGGCTGGATGGTTGCCTGGTGGGTGATAAGGGTTATCCCCTCAGAAGGTGGCTCCTTTCTGCCATCCAAGAACAGAAGCTGAGGAGCGCTACAATAGGAGCCTCAACAACGGCTGTGGTGGAGAGAGCCATCGGTCTTCTCAAGATGCGCTTCCGTTGCCTGGACCGTTCAGGAGGCAAACTCCAGTACCCCTCAGATCGTGTCTCTGATAGTGGTAGCATGCTGCACTCTGCACAATCTTGCGCTGGAAAGGGGGGATACAGTTGACGATGAAGACCTTGACGGAGTGGATGAGGCTGCACATGATGAATCCAGCAGTGGCTCAGAGGATGAGGAAGCACAGGGCAATGATGAGGGGCAGCACGCTGACCTGCTGCTACACCAAGGAGGCAGGGACACCCAGGACAATTTAATCCAATGAACCTTCAGCTAATTCCACACACATCGATCAGCAGAACCAGCATTGCCTGGAGCTTCCACAAGTGGCACTTAGGTGCTACATCTTCCACCTCATCAGCTGCAACTAAGGGCTTAGTGCAGAAACATCAATGTCCACTCAAACACTCATGAGATGTCTGTGAAACATACAAATGCAGCACAAAGGAAACACCCTCAGCCTTGGTCAGAAAAGTGGACTTTATTCCGTCCAAAATAAACCACAAACGTCGCTCAGACGTACATAATTATATTTTCCCTAATCTAGGGCCAACACAAAATCACCAGTAACAAACCAGTGGAGTGCCTAACGTGCCTTATGCTTCCGTTTGCAGGTGCTGTGTCTTGGTGCTGCCCCATCGCTCGGAGTGGCTTGTGAGACAGCCTGCTGACTCTGCTGACCTGTTGGCGTTGATGACCTTGGCGGGCATCCTCTGGCCCGTGGAGCCTGTGATGGCCCCACCTAGGAGGAAGTGGCCAGTTCCAGAACTGGCACCTCCCCAGTTGTCGCAGCCTCAACACAACCTCAGAGAAGCTGCTGCCCTCATCCAGAGCGCCGAGAGGAGCTCACAGCTATGACAGGCAGCTGCTGCGCTGGCGTGAGGTCACATTGGACCTCCCTGCTCACCGCAGATGGATGGGCACCGCGTGGCGACACTTGGTGCCCAGAATATCTCCCACATTAGGAATGACCACCTGTGGCCATTACCACTGTGAGGGCTTGCAGGTCAGAGCGTAACCCAATCAGAAGATTCTCAATCCACTGGAAGCCCCTCTCCAAGGAGGAAGCCTGAAGCTCTGTCCTGAGGTTCATGCCTTTACTGACACTCTGCCTGGATTCCTCCACCACAGAAACCAACTGAAGCACACCCTCATGCAACCCTGCCAGATGCTCCTGCGCTTCCTGCTGCTTGTCCTGCGGCTGCTGCATTGGTGACATATCCAGAGGCAATTATCACTGCCGAACTCAGCATGTGCCTGGTCCCCTGCAGTCCTGTGGCTGCTGGCACCATTGGCACTCTCTATCCGTGCCATTTCCTAGCCATTTCCAGCCATTCTGAAATGCTCTCTTCACTGTGCCCTGGGACACTAGTCGACGTTATATTCCCCACCGAAGTGTTTGTCACTGCGCTGGTGCCTGGCGCGGTGAAAGGCTGTGCCACAAGTTGCAAGTGTTGGCCCTCAGGTGTGGGGGGGGGGGATGTGTGGTGGCGGGGGGCTCTGGATATGTTGGGGACAGCCGATGGACTGGTGATGCTGAAATCAACAACAAGGACAGTGCATCAGTTAGCGTTCAGTCAGTAACACCTTTCATCCCTTTCCCCCCCAGCCTCATAAGTCGCTCGCTCTTCAAGAACGTAAGGAGACGAACATTGGTGGGGTGGTAAATAGTCAAGAGGAGGCCCAAACATTACACGCACATACAGACAGGCTGGTCAGATGGCCTAAGGAATGCCACATGGAATGTTAAGGGGATAAGTGTTCGGTTAAGCACTTGGGCAAGACAAGCAAGGTACGGGAATACATGAGTAATGGTAGGACCGTGGAAAGTCACGACAATTACAGGGACCTTGCTGGGCAGACCCGTTAAGGAACAGAACAGGAACATAAGGCGTTTAACAAGGTCGAAGACAGACATGCCTTCATTAGCCGAGGAATAGAATGTAGGAAAAGGGAGGTCATGTTGCAAGTGCAGAAAATGCTGTCGAGGCCACATCTACACTTCTGCGTTCAGTTGTGACCTGCGCTTCATGGGAGGGATGGCATTGGAGTGGGGAGAGTGCAGAGGTACCTAACCGGGATGCATGCTGGCCTGGAGAGTTGGAGTGATGAGGATACATTGCAAACACTTGCAACATTTGCCGTGAAGCACAGGAGTTGACAGGTCACATTATTGACCTTCATACCGTTATGAGGGGTGTTATGAGAGGGTGGACAGAAGGCAATATTTCCCCTTGGCACAGGTATGACTAATGTGGTGGCATTTATCTAAGTTGACTGCCATGAGGTTGACAGGTGAGGTTCTGAGGACCTTTTGGACAGAGTAATGTGGGACGCACTGGCTGAAAGGGTGGTGGAGGTTCAATCCCTCCTAAGATGCTATAAATCTTTGGATGTGCAGCATCGATGCCATGGCATGTAGGCCATGGGATAGTGGTCACAAATGGGATAAGGCGACTTTGGACTTTGCTAGAGATGAACATCCTCAAGAGGCCGAGGGACCTTTGTGTATGACTCACACGTCTGACTGTATCAGTCTGTGAATAAGCAGTGTTGCTGCATTAACAATTGCAGCAACCATCAGTGCTTTGGATGGTGGGGAGGCAGAGTGGATAGGACTGTGGACCTCAAACACCTGGCCGCTGCACCCCAGCCTCGCCGACATCTGCCGCCCTGGCCGTCTGCTTCCTCCCCAGCTCCATGGCCTGTTCCTCATACGTGGTGAGGCGCTGCAGCACAGCGTGCCCACCACCAGTCCACTGCCGCTCCCACATATTGTACTCTGTTTTTGCCTGCAGAACATAGAAGAGGATTTATTGGGGCTGATCGCTCGTGTACTCTGCACACACACATCACACCCCAACCACAGTGGCCCATCTGAGGCCTCCAGTAGCTCCTGTCCACACTACTGGTGATCAGTCCCCAGAAGACAGTATGGCTGGTCCCAACCCCCTCCCCCAATGGACACATTTGGCGTCCATCACTTTGAATAACACACGGGCCTTAGTGCCCATGGCAAGGAGGCACAACTAGGTGCGGCGCTGAGACCAGCAGATGGCTCTTGGCCATGACACCTTGAGGCTCCCCTTCCACCATCTCATCACCATCAATAAGAATGTGTTAGAGTTCTGAGTATGTGTCTAGCTGCCTGCCCTGCAGGTTGCCCCCAGACTACTCAAATGTGACAAACACCAACATATGCTGCATGGAGAACCCATCTTCTCCTCAGCCACTAAGGCTGATGTAAGCATGGTCACTATCCGTTTGCCCACCCAGCATGCGCCAAATATCCAATGCAGCAACGACAATAAGACATGGGGTGGTGGGGGGCCTCAAAGGCTAAGGCTACCTGTTGGGTCAAGTGGCCAAGGCTGACATGGTACTCAGCCTTCCAGAGTGCAGCAAATCATTGAAGCACTTGTGACACTGCGTTCCGGTGCGCCGCACAGCATCATGAGAGCTACCAGCCTCCACCACCTCCTGCCATGCCCGCCTGGTGACGTGGGGGGCCCTCCTCCTCTCATCCTCCAGAAACAAGACATCCCGATGGTTGGACACCTCTTGGAGGAGGATCTGAGAACCGAGGGGCACAGTGGCCCCCCCCGTTGGCCTACCCTGCAGCCTGCCCCCCTCCTCCTCCACTGCCCTCACCTCTTGTGCTGGCTGAAGACTGGTCATGCTGAACAGCCTAAAGGAGGCTGCCTGGCTGCTCTTTATACAGACTGCCAGTTCCCCATTGGAACCAGCTGTCTGAACACGCTGCTACCAATTTAATTTTCCCGATGAACACGGGAGTTGGAACCCTGCTGGGCGGGCCTTAATTGCCCTCCCCCGCACAAAATGGCCCATTTTGGCGGCGATCAGCAGCCCGCCCGCCGCCAAGTCGGTTGGGCACGCCCATCAAGCGCAAAATTCAGCCCCTGGACTTTGGAATGTGTCAGTCTGCAACACTCAGTTGAAGACAACTTTTTGTACTTGAAAACCAACAAGTTTCGGGAAGATCAAAGAGCGTCTTTCACCGAGTTGATGATCCTCCAGCTGCAGTTGATGTTTGTCTCAGTGTGCATCCCTGGGAACAGCTTATAGAGTTAGAGTCCTGTGTCACAGAACTGCTCAGGATGAATCTCGACAAAAATCACTGCATCCCTCTCTAGATCTTCTTTGCAAAAGCACTTTCCACAAGGAGGTGAACAACGGTCTCTTCCCTCCCACAGCCATGTCAAGGGCAATATGCGGATGGGGTGAGGCTCTCCACTTGCCTGAATGAGTGCAGCTCCAATAACACTCAAGAAACTCGATACCATTCAGGACTTGGTCGGTGTCCCATCCACCGCCTTAAAAATGCACTCCCTCCATCACCATCACAGAGTGACAAACTCCCCTCCATCCTGACTTGGAAATATATTGTTGTTCCTTCACCTTTGCTGGGTCAAAATCCAGGAACTCCATCTCTAATAGAACTGTGGGAGCTTCACCACATGGACTGCAGCATTTCAAGAACACAAGTCATCACCACCACTACCTTCTTAAGGGCAATTGCGAATGAGCATTAAATGCTGGCCTTGTCAGTGATGTCAACATCCTTTAAATAAGAAAATATATGATTTAAGAGTGAAACAAATTACAATTACTTAATCAACTTCAAGCTCACATTGTTTGCCACTTAATCAAATAGCCACTTACGTCTGATTTCCTATTAACTGCTAACTGCCACTGACCTTGCAGTTTCATTTAAGTTACAAGGTATTAGTCAAATTCCAATCTGATGACTATTTATCTAATAGCTACTTATCTAATAGCCACCAGTGAGTTCCTGTCATCACCAGATCGCGCAGCTTCCGTGGCACAATTCACTGTGATTGTGATTCATCCTGTTCTGTTCCCCAAGTCTGTGCCAAGTTGCTGGAATCATGGAAATAACGAGTAAGGAAGAGCCAGTAGCTGATTTAAAATTTCTCTTGAAGTACATCACATTGCAATCTGGTCACGTGTGATCAGTGATTAAGGACCCTGCCTCTGGAGCAGAGCCTGGGTTGCTAAGCAATAACCAAGTTAGCAGCTTAAATATTCAGTTATATAATCAACAAAAGCCCCAAATGCCTGATTGTGGTTGACAGAGACATGACTACGGCTTGATCACATGATAGCCTAAGACAGGCACATCTGGCTGGTGTGTTTGTTGCAAATAAGGAGCCCTTCAGTATATCCGATGAAGGTCGGAATTAGAACAGTAACACACCCTGCAGAATCAATCAAATGGAAAGTTCCTTCTGATGAGATGCTGAGGACTTCAGGTGACCCCTCTGCCCAGTTACCCAGAACAATAGGTTCACTTGGTGGCATCACCATGAACCCTCCACTAAGGACGCTTGCTGGATGTGACTATGACTCTTTAATAGTCTACTTTGTTTTTCAGCCTCATTTTATTGATTTTGTGAATATTTTAATTTAAGCAAATGTCAATTGCATCACCTGAACTCATTGGTCAGTGCAAGTTACTGAGTCCAACACCATTGAAGAGTTCAATCACTGAAACTATATTTATTAACCAAAAGTTGATTCAGCAATCTTGTTATTTTTAACCATGTGTATTCATTCTGCTCTCTCACACTGCTGGAATAATTACCAACTCCTAGATGTGATTTACCAGTCTATCAGTTTATTGCCTGTTGCTCCATGTCATCACAGCTGTGAGGGAGGGCTGCAATGTCAGGAAATAAAATATTTTATTCAGCCATAAAGGTTGGAGTCAAATGACAACTCACCTTTTGCAGTTAATCCTCACATTCCATTTTGTGGTCATTCCATCGGTCTCAATGATACTTATTTAAAACTCTTTTCAAAAACATCATGGCTTCATAAATAACACATCCTGTGAAAAAAAAAGCCCTAAAAATCTTCCCAAAGTTCAGGATGCAATTATTTCAGAGCTGACAGCTTGGAACAGCAATTGATCAAATGGAGCACTGTTCAAGATTAATGGAAGGGAGTTAAGGATTGCAGGTCAGCCTCCAGGCCCTGGTGACATTACAAACTGCAAGGGGTTATTGTGATTCCTGGAGGAATTCCAATACTGAATTAAACCTTTACCTGTCTGTTGACTTTCCATTGTATATTTAGACACATTGCGAAGGAACTCTAAAATGCATTGCTGGCACCAAGGACTTCATGTTGGCACGTATTCTTCAATTGTGGTTTTGCATGATGGATGCCCATTTTTTTTTAAATGGTGCAGCAACTCCTTTACTGAAAGTTCTGTTTTTCATTTCCAAAGATGCTCCAGAATCTTTTGAACGGTCCAAGCTCACATTTCTGCTTGGTTTGCTCCCTCTGCCCTAACCAAAGATCACATTTTCTCCTCCGCTTACTGACTTGAGGACTTCTGGATGAGTTGTCCCCTCATTATTCACTGAGATTCTGAATGAGAGACTAATTTCTTCTTGGTCTTTAATTTTTATCACCTGTAGATGTTAGCCATGGCTCAAGCTCAGCACCACTGCAAGGCTGTGGAATCAACACTGCTCCAGAGACTTGAGTACATCACTTAGGCTGACATTCCAGTACTGAGGGAGTGCTGTACTGTCAGATGGTACAATCTTTCAGGTGATTAAATAGGATATACAGCACAAAAACAGACTATTCAGCCCATCCATGCCAGTGTTTAAGCTCCACAAGCTTCCTCCCATCTTTCCTCATCAAAATCTACCATTCCGTCTAATCCTTTCTCCCTCAAATGCTTTCTCTCCCACCACCACCCCTCCAACCCCAACTTAAATGTATTTATACTACTCACTTCAACCAGTCCCTGTATTATCGATTTTCAGATTTTCACCACTCTCTGGGTAAAGAGATTTCCTTTGAATTCCCAATTGCATTTCTTGGTGGCTATCTTATATTGATGGCCTCCTGTGGAGATCCTTCCTCCTCCACCTCCCTCTGTACAGAGCTTCCCCTCTCTGTAGTGTCTGTTCTGTTTGTCCATTACACAGCAGACCAACAGGCACTGCAACTACAGCCCTGTACCTTTTACAGATATGCTGTGGATAGTTGACCAAATCCTCTTCCTTCCTTGTACAAGTGCAGGACCTCACCACAGCACCTCCAAAAACACTCCACAAACTTTACTGTAGCAGCCAGAAGTTAGAAACCCCTCACCTGCAAGTTGAATGGATGGCCCTTTAAATAGCATGAAGGATGGGGGAGGTCCCTCGTGCACATTCAATGGATGTGGTCAGTCCAAGTTTCGAAACCATGTGTCATATCAACTGAATCTAAATGAAAGGCTCCATTGGCTTCTTGGATAATGGGGAATCCCACAACCCTGTTGTAGAGCTCTGTCTCATCTTCTCTGTCAAATGATATGTAATATATATTGCGATATATATGACTTATTTATCCTATGGCATCCTGCGAGGTCACAGTAAATTAAAAATTAAGTGCTGCTGTGATCTTGGCTGCCACGGTTAATACAACCCTGTGTGCTGTGATGCCTTAGTCTTCGTTCCAAGAGGCCACAGATCACTCATGTGAGTGTCAGAGTAGTGCTTTCTGAAGACACTGGGTAGATAGGCCCTCCTGCTGAGAGCCATCCTCACCCTCCTGTCCTTCTCTCCTGAAGCAGCTGAGGCTGTCCTGCTGGGCCTGATCACCTCTTGCAATCCTTCAGAGAGAGCAAGGGTGACGCTTATTATGATGTCTATAACCATGCACTCTCTTTTTCCTGATGACTCCTGTAAGGTTGTCTGAAAATATAGAATGGCACAGCACAGCAGCTCTGAAAGCTGGATTTTAGGGGACAGAGATTATCCTCTTAGGAGATGGGTGATGACACCAGTATGAAACCCATGGATGGACACTGAGAGAAGATGCAGTGAGAGCGACTCATCCACCAAGGCCCCCACTGAGCAGACCATTGGTCTTCTCAAAATGTGATTCCATTGTCTGGACTGATCAGGTGTTTTGTTTTTATTCATATATGGGTGTTGCCAGCATTTATTGTGTCAAGAAACCGAGAAATTGTAATATTTTTCTTCTGGTAATAACCCGGGCATATTTTCTTATATACTGCAATAGACTACAACTGGATTAAGAGCTAGAATGATGGCAAGGGTCTAAAGTCAATAGTAACAGTGGTTTTGCTTTGTTAATAAACCAAGAGGAAATTCAATCAGAGTTTTACATAAAGCAACAACAGGAATAGTTTTGATTTTGAGTTGTTTTAGTTCAAAAGGGGGTATATACAACTTGTAAAAGTGTGTAAGTAAATCAGGTGAAGATAGGGTAAGTTTGTTGTTACAAGTCTAAGAGCTAAAGTAAAGAACAATTTAATCAATTCTGGAAAGAAAGCATTTCTGAAGAGACTGCTTAGGGTACAGAGATCAAAGGGAAGGAACACACTTAAGGAAATACTGAAGCCTATGTGAGGGGGGTAGCTGTTTAGATCTCCCAGAAGACAGCAGGGTAGCTGGTAAGAGTTCCCAGGAGACAGTGTGAACAAGACCAGACCTGGAGAACCAATTACTGTCAGCCTCAGAGGACAACGCAAGGAAAAGCACTATGTGATAAAAATTACTGGACTTCTATAGGTTCTAAAACCTCTAAAGATAGCTGCTGAACAGAAAAGGGGAAAATTAGCTATTAGGGTAGTTAAGTTAAGATTGTGGAACTGTTTTAAAGTATGGCTTACTGTGTGAAGCCATTCTTGTTTTTAAGTGTAGTTGTGTTTTAGTTGTTTCTCTTTATTCTTTTAATGAATGTTTATTTTACTATGAAACCATCACAAGCTGTCGGGACATCATTTCCTGTTTCCAGGAAATACAAATTGCAAAAACTGTTTTGGCAGCTGTTTCAAGTTTCCATCTGGGATTTGAGCAGCTCAGCATTTACCATCATCTGTGCCATAACAATTGTCCTTGAGAAGGCGGTGGTGAGCTGCCTTCTTGAACCGCTGCAGTCCATGTGGTGTAGGTATACCCATAGTGCTGTTAGGGAGGGAATTCCAGGATTTTGACCCAGCGACAGTGAAGGAACGGTGATATATTTCCAAGCCAGAATGGTGAGTGACTTGGAGGAGAACTTCTAGGTGGTGGTGTTCCCATGTTTCTGCTGCCCTTGCCCCTCTCGATGGTAGTGGTCATGGATTTGGAAGGTGCTGTCTAAGGAGCCTTGATGAATTTCTGCAATGCAACTTGTAGGTGGTACACACTGCTGCACCAGTGGTGGAGGGGTGAATGTTTGTGGATGTGGTGCCAATCAAGCGGGCTGCTTTGTCCCACAATATGGACTTGTGAGAGAATCATGAATGGTTGTGCTATGCTGCGCTGCATTGCACAACCTGACCCTGCAGAGAAACTCAGGCAGAGAATGATCTCCTGAAGATAACCTTATTCTCTAATGACAAACCTGATGATAGGGAGGGTGAGCCAGGTGTGCTTGCTGGGTGTCAGGAGACTCTGGATTCCAGGGAGACAAGAGATACACTAGTTGTGAGAAGATTCTATTAGCGATTGTGTCTGCAACACAATCGTATTTGCCACCTTTTTGCCTTATACTCCTCTCGTGAACATCGGTGTCCTGTCTGCTAAGGGCTGTGTCAAGTCCACAAATAATGCTGCACAGAAAGATTGACATGAACGTAAACTCCCTTAACACCATCTAGTTCATCCAATCCCAAACCATCGCATCAAATACAGATAATATATTTAATGGAACTGGAACACCACGTAACAAGACCACCCATTTAATGACACAATTGAACAGTATTATGGACAGAGGATAGAAGTGGAATAATTCCCCCTGTTCCCAGTTCTTGACTAACCACAGCAAGATGTATTTCTGGGAAGGAGTCTTTTAAGTCCCCATTTAGTGCTGTGAACTTTAAGAACAAACAGATATCAGGCTTCCTTGTAAATTTGAAAATCAAAAGAAAAGATAGGCATTCATTTATCACAAAACCTGAAATGCAAAACGCAACAAACATTCACTCCCCAAACACACAGACATAAGAAAAATAGATTTCTAGGAAATTAACATGTGCTTAGATTACAATAAGGGTAAAACAGAAACAGGTCACTTCTTTATAGTCCTTCAGAGGGTGGTTGAAAAAGTTGCAGACCTGAAGGATTCACTCCTAGTTCCTGAAGGTTGGAAGCTTCAGGCCTTTAGTCTAAGTCATAGTTGAGCCTCTGTAATGAAGGAAACGTAATGGCAAGCAGAACGTGTTAACCCCTTAACTGCCTGAGGTGATTTTTAAAGAGGGTTCTTCCATTTTGCTGGACCAAGCTCTCTTCCCTCGGAGTCACTTTCTTTTCCTCGCTTAATTGACTTTTGACCATTCAAGAAAAATGTCAGTAATAGACTGTCAGTTATAAAGCATCTTTTACCTGTTATATGACCATGGTATCAGCTTTCCATTGTCCACACATAATCAGATCAGCCATGAATAGCATATGATGCAATCTTAACAATAACATTAATTAAAAACCAAAAATGAGAAACATCAATGTGAATGTGTGTGTGCCTAATGTGATTTCATGAATCTTTTCCAGGTGCAACAGTGTGGTGCTCCTCCCTCACTGCCAGATGTGCTGGACACAGTCTGCTTACCCTTATGCCCTTTTGCCTGGGATGACTTTGGCGGACATCCTCCGGGCGAATGAGGATGTGAGGACCACGTAGGAGGCTGAACTGTCAGCCTGGCACCCTGAGGCATTTGTGTCAAAGACACAGCGGGAGAGGAAAGGCTGTCCCCATCAGAAGTACCGTGAGTGGTGGGAATACTTGAGGTCGAGCCTCACAAAGGTTCTTTACGATTGCAGCAAGACATCTTTACTCCTGTACTCAAATTCCCTTGCAATGAAGGCCAACATTTGCCTTCTAATTACTTGCTGCACCTGATAACTCATGAACAAGGACACTCAAGTCCCTTTGAACATCAACACCTCCCAACCTCTCACCATTTAAGAAATACTCTGTCTTTCTGTTTTTCTAACAAAGAGGTTAACTTCACACTGATTCACATTATGCTTCATCTGCCGTGTTCTTACCAACTCAATCCTTGCCTCCTTGCATCCTCCTCACAACTGACATTCCCACCTAATTTTGTGTCACCAGCAAATTTGGAAATGTTACATTTGGTCCCCGCACACAAATCATTTACATAGATTGTGTACAGCTGTGGCCCCAGCACTGACCCTTACAGTAGCCCACTAGTAACAGCCTGTCAACCTTAGAATGACCCGTTTCTTTCTACTCTCTGTTTGTTAACCATTCTCAATCCATAACAATATATTACCCCCAATCCCTTGTGCTCCAATTTTGTTTACTAACTTCCTGTGTGGGACTTCATCAAAAACTTTCTGAAAATCCAAATACACCACCTTCATTGATTCTCCTTTATCTGTGTTACAGATTACATTCTCAAAAAACTCCAGCAGGTTTGTCAAACTTGATTTCCCTTTTATAAATCCATGTTGACTCTGCCCAGTCATATCATTATTTTCTAAGTGTCCAGTTATCACATCCTTTATAATAGATTATAACAATTCCCCCACTACTGATGTCAAATTAATAGGTCTGTAGTTCTCTGTTTTCTCCCTCTCTCACTTCTTAAATAGCATGGTTACATTTGCTAATTTCTGGTCTGCAGGAACCTTTCCAGAATCTATAGAGTTTTGAAAGATAACCACCAATGTACCTACTATCTTGAAAGCCACATCCTTTAACACTGCGATGCAGCTTATTCTGGTCCAGTTGTTGTCTGTTAGATTTTGGGTCTTGTCCTAAATGCAATGGGAATGTATAGTGGTTAAGGTGCTGGAATGGATCTGATTTGTCCTCAGTTATGCCTCACCACTGCGCCTTTATGTGTAATGACTTTAGAGTACTTTGGTTCTGAACAAATCCTTGTCACCTCAGCTGTTTGTCATATACCTTCTGTGGGATCCTATATATGAACTTGTCCCAACTGTAAACTTGGCAATTCTGTACATGAACTTTTATTGTGCACATTGGTCATCTTCTCTTGTAGTTTCAAAGTTGCTGTCTAGTTTCTGAGAGAATAGAATGGGTAAGAATAAGCAAATTCGTATGCATTGGTCTGCCAAACATGAGCTCTGTTAGTGATGGAATAGTTGCTCTTTGAGGTGTCGCTCACAGGTGTAACATTGCAATGTTGAGATCTTGCTTGGTCTGTCTACATTTGAGAATTAGGGATTTCACTGTGTGAATCTTTTGTTCAGCTAGGCCATTTGGTCCAGGGTAATGAGGAGAATAAATAGTGTGATCAATATTCCACTTATCACAAATACCATGAACTGGCTTGCCAACAATTGCAGACCGTTAACTTTCCTTTTGTGGGTGAGTCCAAAACTAGGGGGCACTGTTTTAAAATTAGTGGTGGTTCTTTTAAGTCAGAGGTGAGGAGATTTTTCTCTCAGTGGGGTGTGCAACTTTGGAACTCTGCCTCAGAAGGTGGTGGAAGCGGGGTCATTGGATATTTTTAAGGCAGAGATAGATAAGATTCTTGTTAGGCAAGGGAGTCAAAGGTTATCAGAGGTAGATGGCAATATGGTAATCGAAATACAAAAAGATCAACCATGATCTTATTGAGTGATGGAGCAGGCTTGAGGGGCCATATGGCCTACTCCTGTTCCTATTTCTTATGTTTTTATGATCTCTCTAGGTACACCAAATAAACTGAACATAGCACTTTGAATGTTCGTGACAGTTGTTCTTGACATATTGTGCAATTGTCGAATAGCAGGGTACTTGGTAAAATAGTCAGTGATGACGATGAAGTCAGTACAACAGACATGAAGGAGGTCAGATGCTATTTTGGACAAAGGGCGAGTAGGGACTTCATGTGAAATCAATAGCACTTTGTGCCGACTTTGCAGATACTCTTGATATGCTTTGCATTTCTTGACGATGATTTCAATGTCATTGTTCATACTCAGCCAATAGAGAGTCTCTCCTGTGAGTTTTCTCGGCTGATCTATGCCCATGTGTGAGTGATGAAGCCATTGAAGAATATCAGATTGCATGGTATGATGACCTGCCTGCCTTTAAAA
Source organism: Carcharodon carcharias (assembly GCF_017639515.1). Taxonomy (NCBI): domain Eukaryota; kingdom Metazoa; phylum Chordata; class Chondrichthyes; order Lamniformes; family Lamnidae; genus Carcharodon; species Carcharodon carcharias. Next base: position 81,428,806 of record NC_054475.1, on the reverse strand, counting down.
ATGACTCCTCAAGAGATGCCTGGTTCATCCCAATAAGGCCAAAATAGTCCCAGGTGTTTGTGGACATGCTGAATTGAATCAGATTATCCTTCAACGATGGCTGCCCACAGTTTCTGTAGTGTAGGACCCTTCACTGTTTCTCCTTGTAGCTGCTGGCTTTTGCATTGTGCAAAATGTACCTGATCAATTAGGAGAACATTTTCAAGTTCAATGTCAATGAAGTCAGCTTATAGATCTAAGGATATATCTTCTGTTTTCGCTGGGTTAGGCAATCTGCTAAGTGTATCTGATGTGGCCATCAAGTTATCTGATCTCACAGTTGCAACCTTGAATCTTTTTCAAGAGACATTGCAATCCTGGTGTTGCACTGGTCAATGGTTTTCACTTAATCAGCTCCAGTGGCTTGTCTCTACCACAAATATTTTGCTGAATAGATAGGTATGAATCTGCATGATTCCAACATTAAAACTAATGTTGGAATAATTGGATTATGTTACAGAGATTTTGAAGCAAATGCAATCAGTTTGCCATTTTGTGGTATGCATGCTCCCAGACATCTCTGTGAGGTCTCTATCTCCAGTGTAGTTGTCTCCCTGGGATCGTAAAATTGCAATGTTGATGCTTCTGATAATGAACATTTCAGAGATATTGGTGGTCTTCATGCCACAGGAAAGGCACATCCTTTCTCAACAATTCCCATAGTGATGAAAACCTTTGAGCGAAATTGGAAATCTAGGGAGATAAGAAATTAAATAAGCCAAGACATCTTTGAAGATCGTCCTTATCTTGAGGTGTTGGCATGGCTTTAATATCCTCTATTTCACTTGGATTGGATCATATGACAACACTGAAATAAATAGAACGAAAGAAATTGACCTGCTGCAAGTTGCTTTCGCATTTCGGACTGTTGAATACCTATCCTTCATTACATGCTGCTTGCATCAATAAGTGCAGATTATGATCATTTTCTTACTTTGTTCTTCCCACAACAGCTACATCATCTGCAACACAGATACATTCAAGCTTAGTGAAAGTAATGCAGACCTTGTGAACTTGAAAGAGATCCTAGTCAACAGATGGCCCAAAAAGAAATAATTGATAACAGTATTGACTGAATGGGTATGAAATGTAGTAATCATTTGGGACTGCTCTGCGTGATGTGCTGACCAGTATCCATGCTTGCCATCAAGGTTCAAGAAGAATTTTGCACCTGCAAATCTCGAATTTAGCTCTTCTAATGTGAGTATTTTGTGAGGACAACATTTCAAAGCTGTGTTTAAACATCGTGGATCGAGGCAAACTCTCAATGATCTGTTCTTCTCTATTACATGTAATTAAGCTGCACCAATCAGTGTGCTCTTGTACTCTTCTAATAATACCAACCTTCTCTATTTTGCCTAAGTTACGTTCAATTTGTCTTGCATGTGGATGCAGCACTTACATGGTGGACTAATTAATGGACTTGCTTTCTCCTGTAAGTGTAATGTTTCAGCTCCCTTGAAATTGCCAAATTTCATCAAAACATTTTGGATATTTCAATGTTTGGTTATGAACTGAGATGATCGAAGTAGTTTCTGAGGTTGATCTACTTTGTGACGTCTGATTAATTCCATGAATTGTTACTAGTCTTTTGTGTACAGTTCTGGGCGCCACATTATAAGAAGGATGTGAACGCATTGGAGAGAGTGCAGAAGAGGTTTACAAGAATGGTTCCAGAGATGTGAAACTTCAGCTATGAGGAAAGATTGAAGAAGTTGGGACTGTTCTCCTTAGAGAGGAGAAGGCTAATAGGATACTTGATAGAAGTTTTCAAAATCATGAGGGGTCTGGATAGAGTAGATAGGAAGAAGATTTTCCCACTCATAAATGGATCAAGAACTAGAGGGCACAGTTTTAAAGTGTTTTGCAAAAGAAGCAAATGCGAGGTGAGAAAAAACATTTTCACACAGCGAGTAGTTAGGGTTTGGAATGCACTTCCTGGAAGTGTGGTGGAGACAGGTTCAATTGAGACATTCAAGAGGGCATTGGATGATTATTTAAATAGAAACAATGTGCAGTGTTAAGGGGGAAAAGTCAGGAGATTGGCACTAAGTTAAAACGCTCAGAGAGCTGGTGCAGACACGATTGGCTGAATGGCCTACTTCTACACCATAATAATCCTGTGATTCTGTGATTCTGTGAAATGGCATGGACTCTAGTTGATGAATATAGATGTTTAACCTGATTCTGAACCGGTTTGCCAATGCAGTCCGTAGCTTTTGGGGATCCTTTAACTCTTCTGCTATTAATCCTGACACGTTCTGTCTGTGCACATCTTCATTCCTAATTGCCAGGCAAATTTTTATGGCTTGCTGGTCTGACTCAGTTACACCCGAATCAAGAAAGCATAGCTCTGTTTGCTATTTAAACATTTTGAATCCAGACAGTAAATCAGCTGCATCCCAATTCACATTGGGGAATTTTGTGGAAATTCTGACAATAGCCCTTTGAACTTCCTTCTTCTGAGTGTCGCTGTAGCTGCTTTTGCATGCTTTTCTGAAGCTTTGTCTATGACGATGAGTTGTGGCGGGAACACACCACTGAGTAATAGTGTCTTTGCTTTTTATTCAATTTATTATTCAGCAACTCCCATAGCCGCCCATTATAATCACAACCTTCTCTGGATCCATTTTTCTGATGGTTATTTTCTTTTCTTTTTGTTTAACTCTCCCTCCCTCACTATTGGTCCAGCCCATACCATGGTCATTCACCTTTCTTGCCTGAGCTAACCCAGTGCTGGTCCTCGATGCACTGACTCATTCACAGAACTGACAGGTTATGAGCTGCAATCTCACCACGAGGGATCCGTCTGCTTACCAACTCTTTATATGAGCACTTGCTCAGCACTGTGTCTCTCTTCACAGTCACCACACTGTATTTTCAATACTCTCCAACTTCATTGCAGTCTGGCCAAAATGTCAAAGGTCATCTCATGCAACATGATCTAAGCCTGTTCACCAGGTCATACCTGTACTTAATCTTGCTGCAATCTGTGTTACCACTGCTGATTACCATTTTGTGTTATTATAACGATATAATACCTGGGGTTTATTTACTGTACAAGAAACAAGGCACCAATCGCTCATAAGGGATTGAGTAAACATGTTGTGGAGACATCAGAGTTGTGTCTTCTGCTCAAAGCAAACATGAAACTAAGACTGGATCATGTGACATATTTCCCTTCTAGTGATGTCATGCTGATATTCCTTGAAGACATATTACAACACTCATTTCGCCTACTCTCAAAGAAGGAGTTATTTGAAGGATAGAAACTTCTTTGCAATATTTCTTTCTTCCCTTTTGAGTTCTGTGCCCTAAGGCAGGTTCAGCCCACATGTGTAGGCCAAGGAGGCAGGACCCAAACCAGCTGGACCAGGGGTCGAACCCTGTGCTATTGGCACCAATTTGATCCAGACAAGCCATCCAGCCAACTGGCACCCCACCCCATCGAGGTGACTGGGCCTGTGCTGTTTAGAGTTTAGAAGGATGAAACATGATCTCACTGAATCATGCAAATTTCTTACAGGGATTGACCGGGTTGATACAGGCAGAATGTTTCCCCTGGCTGGGGTGGTGGAGTGGGGAGGGAGAGTTCTAGAACCAGGGGACACAGTCTCAGAGTAAGGGGCCATTTAGGACTGAGATGAGGAGGAATTTCTTCACCCAAAAGGTGGTGAATCTTTGGAATTCTTAGTTCTCCACATACTCTGAATGAATAGATGTTACTGAAAGTTCTTTCTAAATTATGTGAGATAAAACCATCTCACAAAAGCTCAAAAGAGGCAGATGAACGGTTAATCTGTTTGCTAATTTTCCATAAGAATTGCAGGTTCACTTTGTAAGGACAGAGCATGAAAGAAGGAGAGGAATTCCTAAAAGGTATACAAGAGAAGTTTCTTAATCAGTGAATTTCCAGCCCAATGAGGAAGGAAGAACAGCTGGATCTTGTTTTGGGGATTGAAGTCAACAAGTGGAACACATTTCATAGGAGAGCATTTGGGGAACAATGATCATAACATCATCAGGTTTAGAATAGTTACAGAAAAGAATGAGGTATAATTATATGTAAAAATACTTAGCTGGAGAAAGTCGAACTTCTGAGAGGCTTAGGTGGATTAGAATCAACATTTTAGAGGCAAAACAATAATTGAACAACGGGATGTCCTCAAAGAGGAAATGGTTCAGGTACAGAGTACATACATTCCTATGAGGGGGAAACAAAGATTTTCCAATGGTAGAATTCATTGAATGACTTAAGATATAGAGATTAACCAAGCCAAAAATGAGGCTGATGACAGTTCATAACGCATTAGAGAATGAAGCTGAATATAGTAAATACAGAGGATATCTAAAATGGGAAATAGGAGGGGCAAAGAGGGAGTATAAAAGTAGGTTAGCAGCTGACATAAAACCCAAACGTCTTTTCTAAACACATCAATTGTAAAAGGGTTGTCGAAGGAAGGGTGGAGCTGATTAAGCACCTAAGAGTTAACATTCTTGTGGAGGCAGAGGGTATTGTTGAGATACCAAATGAACATTAACCATCTGTCTTCAGTAGAGAAGAGGATGCTGCCAGTGAACGACAAGGAGTGTTCCACCGACTGGAACAGTTGACAACTTTGACTTAACCAAAATTTTGCACTATCCAAGTTTGACTCTTCGCAATTTCACTATAATGTAGTGTTCTATGTGTGTTTTGTTTATTCTTTGATGGGATGTGGGTATCGCTGGGGCCAGCACTTGTTGCCCACTGCTAATTGCCCTTGAACTGAGTAGCTTGCAAGGCCATTTCAAAGGGCAGTTAAGGGTCAACAACATTGCTGTCCGCCTGGCATCACAAACTAGATAACAATGGCAGATTTCCTTTCCTAAAGGACATTAGTGAACTAGACGGATTTTGATGACAATTGATGACAGTTTCATGGTCACCATTACTGAAACTCATTTTTAATTCTAAATTTATTAATTGGCTGCCGAGGTGGGATTGGAACCCATGTCCCCAGAGCATTAGCCTGGGTCTCTGGATTAGCAATTTCGATAGGATACAATGAGATAAAGAGGAGATACTGGAATCAGGTATCTGGACCTTACAAATGAACATTCCTTCAGGACACTGGCTGCCTGCAGGGAATACTATTATCCTCTCACTAAATGACCTGCAGGTTAGGAACATAGGACTAGAGGAACATAGAGATTAGGAACAGGAGTAGGTCATTCGGCCCTTCGAGCCTGCTCCACAGCTTAATAAGATCATGGCTGATCTGGTGTGGTCCCGACTCCACTTCCCTATCTGCCCTCATAACCATTGACTCCCTTGGAGGAGAGAGCATATTCACTGCTAGAAACATCAAGACTTACAATCATTTAAATATATTTGTTCATGTTCTTTCAAAACAACATCAACAAATTTCACACAGTTCTTGCTGGCCTTTCTGTTGCTTCATTGACCGTGTTACCATCCTTGCTGATTTTGCACCGATCCCGGCTGACCTTGCTCTTATCCGCGTTGACCATGCTCATGTACCTGCTCACCTTGTTCCTATCCCTACTAGCTTTGCTCCGATCCTTGCTGGCCTTGCTCCTAACTATCCTGACCTTGCTCATTTCTTTGTGGACCTTGTCCTTAAATCTGCTGATTTTGGTCCTATCCTTGCTGGCCTTGGTCCTATACTTTTGAACATGGTCCTTTCTCTGTTGGCCTTGCTCCTATCCCTGCTGCCTTGCTCCTACCCCTGCTCTCCGTGCTCCTATCCCTGCTGGCCGTGCTCCTATTCCTGCTGACCAAGCTCCTATCCCTGCTGGCCTTGCTCCTATCCCTGCTGAACTTGCTCCATTTCCTGCTGACATTCCTCCTATTCCTGCTGGCATTACTCCATTCCCTGCTGATGTTGCTTCTATCCCTGTTGGACCTGCACCATTCCATGCTGGCTGTGCTTCTATCCCTGCTGGCCTCGCTCCTCACCCTGCTGGTCTTGCTCCTCTCGCTGCTGGCCTTGCTCCTACCCCTGCTGACCTTGCTTCAATCCCAGCTGAACTTGCTCCTCTCGCTGCTGACCTTCCTCCAATCCCTGCGGACCTTCTTCCTGTCCCTGCTGACCTTGTTACTATCAATGCTGGCCTTGCCCCAATCCCTGCTGGCCTTGCTCCAATTCCTGCTGACCTTGCCCCTTTCCCTGCTGACCTTGCTCCTATCTCTGTTGACCTTCCTCCTATCTCTGCTGGCCTTTCTCCTATTCCTGTTGACCTTGCTCCTCTTCCTGCTGGCATTGCTCCATTCCCTGCTGATGTTGCTCCTATCCCTGTTGGCCTTGCTCATATCCCTGCTGGTGCAGCTCTGATTCCTGCTAACCTTGCTCTTGTCCATGCAGACCTTGCTCCTAACTCTGATTACCTTGCTCCTATCCGTGTTGGCCTTGCTCCAATACATGCTGACCTTGTCACTATCCATATTGACCTTTCTCCTATCCCTACTGGCCTTGTTCATATCCCTGCTGACCTTGCTCTTATCACTTCTGGCTTTACCCCTTTCTCTGTTGGCCTTCTCCTTTTTGCTGGCCTTGCTCTTTTCCCTTTTGACACTGCTCCTATCCTTGCTGGCCTTGTTTCTATCCTTGCTGACCGTGCTCATATCCCTGCTGGCCTTGCTCCTATCCCTTCTGACCTTGCTCCTATTCCTACTGACCTTGCTCAAATCCCAGCTGACCTTGCTCTAATCCCTGCTGACCTTGCTCTTATCCCTGGTGACTTTGCTCCAATCGCTGCTGACTTTGCTGCTAAGTTTGCTAGCCTTGCTCCTAACTCTGCTGGCCATCTCCTGCTCTGCCGGCCTTGCTCTTATTCCTGCTGACCTTCCTCCTATTCCTGCTAAACTTGCTCCAATCCATGCAGGCCTTGCTCCTATCTGTGCTGACCTTACTCTTATCTCTGCTGGCATTGCTCCTATTCCTGCTGACCTTGCCCTTATCCTTGCTGGCCTTTCTCTATCCCTGCTGACCTTGCTCATATCACTGCTGGCCTTTTTCCTATCCCTGCTGACCTTGCTCAAATCCATGCTGGCCTTTTTCCTATCCCTGCTGACCTTGCTCATATCCCTGCTGGCCTTTCTGCTATCCCTGCTGGTCTTTTTCCTAACCCTGCTCACCTTGATCCTATCCCTGTTGACCTTGCTCCTATCTCTGCTAGAATTGTTTCTATCCCAGCTGACTTTGCTGCCACATCTGCTGACCTTGCCCCTATACCCATTGACCTTTCTCCTATCCCTGCTGACGTTGCTGCTATCCATGTTGAACTTGCTCCTATCCCCACTGGCCTTGCTCCTATCCCTGCTTACTCTGCTCCAATCCCTGCTAACCTTGCTCCTACCTCTGCTGACTTTGCTTCAATCGCTGCTGACCTTGCTCATCTCCCTGCCGACCTTACACATAATCCTGCTGACCTTCCTCCTATCCTTGATCTCCTTGCTCCTATCTCAGCTGGCCTTGTTCCTATCCCTGCTGGCTTTGCTCCTATCTCTGCTGGCCTTCTCCTTCTCTGCTGACCTTGCTACTATCCATGGAACCATAGAACCATCGAACCATAGAAAAGTTACAACACAGAAAGAGGCCAGTCAGCCCATCTTGTCCATGCCAGCCCAAGGACACCCAGGTGCCCTTTCTAATCCCACCTTCCTGCACTCAGCCCATAGCCCTGCAGCTTACAACACTTAAGGTGCAGATCCAGGTACTTTTTTAAAGAGTTTAGAGTTTCTGCCTCTACCACCAACTTGGCAGCGAATTCCAGACTACCCTCTGCGTAACAAAATTCTTCCTCATGTCCCCCCTACACCTTCTTGAATTCTCCACCAAGGGAAACAATTTCATCCTGTCCACTCTATTTATTCCACTCATAATTTTGTACAACTCAATCAAAACACCTCTCAGCCTTCTTTGTTCTAAGGAAAATAAACCCAACCTATCCAAACTGTCCTCGTAGCTATACTTTTCTAACCCTGGCAACATTCTTGTAAACCTCCTCTGCACTCTCTCCAGAGCTATTAAATCCTTTCGTTAATGTGGTATCCAGAACTGCACACAATATTCCAGTTGTGGCCTCACCAGTGTTTTATACAATTCCAACATTATATCCTTACTTTTATATTCTATATCTCTGCCAATGAAGGAGAGCATTCCATATGCCTTCTTTACAACCTTGTCTACTTGAACTGCTGCCGTAAGGGACCTGTGTACTTGTACGCCAAGATCTCTCACTTCATCTACCCCTCTTGGTATTTTCCCATTTATTTTGTAATCCCTGTAACTGTTTGACCTCCCTAAATGTATCCCTGCCAGCCACTCTCCTATCTGAGCTGTCCTTGCTCCTATACCTGCTGACCTTGCTGATATCCATATTGACCTTGCTCCTATCCCTGCTGGCCTTCCTCCTGTCCATGCCACTCCAGCTTCTTTACCTGCTGTCCTTGCTCATATCCCTGCTCACCTTGCTCCTATCTCTGATAGCTTTGCTACAATCCCTGCTGACCTTGCTCATATTCCTCTGGCCTTGCTCCTATCCCTGCTGGCTTTGCTATCTCTGCTGGCCTTCTCCTTCTCTGCTGGCCTTCTCCTTCTCTGCTGGCCTTCTCCTTCTCTGCTGGCCTTGCTCCTATCCCTGCTGGCCTTGCTCCTATCCCTGTTGACCTTCTTCCTATCACTGCTGACACTGCCACTATCCCAGCTGGCTATGTTCTTATCCGTGCTGACCTTGTTCCAACCTTGCTGGCCTTGCTCCTATCCCTGCTGACCGTGCTCCTGCAATTGCTGACATTGCTCCTATCCCTGCTGACCTTGATCCTGACACTGCTGGCCTTGTTCCTATACCTGCTGGCCTTGTTCCTATCCCTGCTGGCCTTGTTCCTATACCTGCTGTCCTTGTTCCTATCCCTGATGGCCTTGTTCCTATACCTGCTGTCCTTGCTCCTATTCATGCTGAACTTGTTCCTATACCTACTGACCTTGCTCCTATACCTGCTGGTTTGCTCCTATCCCTGATGGCCTTGTTCCTATACCTGCTGAACATGTTCCTATACCTGCTGGCCTTGTTCCTTTACCTGCTGACCTTGCTCCTATCCATGCTGGCCATGTTCCTATACCTGCTGGCCTTGCTCCTATCCATGCTGGCCTTGTTCCTTTACCTGCTGTCCTTGCTCCTGTCCATGCTGGCCTTGTTCCTATACCTGCTGTCCTTGCTCCTATCCCTGCTGACCTTCTTTCTATACCTGTTGGCCTTGTTCCTATACCTGCTGACCTTGCTCCTATCACTGCTGTCCTTTCTCCTATCCCTGCTGGCCTTGTTCCTATACCTGCTGGCCTTGTTCCTATACCTGCTGTCCTTGTTCCTATACCTGCTGACCTTGTTCCTATTCCTGCTGACCTTGCTCCTATATCTGCTGACCTTGTTCCTATACCTGCTGCCCTTGGCCCCTATCCCTGCTGACCTTGCTTCTGACACTGCTGGCCTTGTTTCTAAACCTGCTGTCCTTGCTCCTATCCCTGCTGGCCTTGTTCCAGTACATGCTGGCCTTGTTCCAATACCGGCTGTCCTTGCTCCTATCCCTGCTGACCTTGCTCCTATACCTGCTGATGTTGCTCCTATACCTGCTGGCCTTGTTCCCATCCCTGCTGTCCTTGCTCCTATCCATGCTGGCCTTGTTCCTATACCTGCTGGCCTTGCTCCTATCCATGCTGGCCTTGCTCCTTACCCTGCTGTCCTTGCTCCTATCCCTGCTGACCTTGTTTCTATACCTGGTGGCCTTGCTCCTATACCTGCTGACCTTGTTCCTATACCTGCTGACCTTGTTCCTATTCCTGCTGTCCTTGCACCTATACCTGCTGTCCTTGTTCCTATACCTGCTGTCCTTGCTCCTATCCCTTCTGGCCTTGTTCCTGTAACTGCTGGCCTTGCTCCTATACCTGCTGGCCTTGCTCCTATCCCTGCTGGCCTTGCTCCTATCCCTGTTGACCTTATTCCTATCACTGCTGACACTGCCACTATCCCAGCTGGCTATGTTCCTATTCTTACTGACCTTGTTCCAACACTGCTGTCCTTGCTCCTATCGCTGCTGACCATGCTCCTGCCACTGCAGTCCTTGCTCCTATCCCTGCTGACCTTGCTCCAGCCACTGCTGGCATTGTTTCTATACCTGCTGTCCTTGCTCCTATCCCTGCTGGCCTTGTACCTATACCTGCTGAACTTGTTCCTATACCTGCTGTCCTTGCTCCTATCCCTGCTGACCTTGCTCCTATACCTGCTGACCTTGCTCCTATACGTGCTGGCCTTGCTCCTATCCCTGCTGGCCTTATTCCTATCCCTATTGACCTTCTTCCTATCCCTGCTGACACTGCCACTATCTCAGCTGGCTATGTTCCTATTCTTACTGACCTTGTTCCAACACTGCGGGCCTTGCTCCTATCCCTGCTGACCTGGCTCCTGCCACTGCTGTCCTTGCTCCTATCCCTGCTGACCTTGCTCCTGCCACTGCTGGCCTTGTTCCTATACCTGTTGGCCTTGTTCCTATACCTGCTGACCTTGCTCCTATCACTGCTGTCCTTTCTCCTATCCCTGCTGGCCTTGTTCCTATACCTGCTGGCCTTGTTCCTATACCTGCTGTCCTTGTTCCTATACCTGCTGACCTTGTTCCTATTCCTGCTGACCTTGCTCCTATATCTGCTGACCTTGTTCCTATACCTGCTGCCCTTGGCCCCTATCCCTGCTGACCTTGCTTCTGACACTGCTGGCCTTGTTTCTAAACCTGCTGTCCTTGCTCCTATCCCTGCTGGCCTTGTTCCAGTACATGCTGGCCTTGTTCCAATACCGGCTGTCCTTGCTCCTATCCCTGCTGACCTTGCTCCTATACCTGCTGATGTTGCTCCTATCCCTGCTGGCCTTGTTCCTATCCCTGCTGTCCTTGCTCCTATCCATGCTGGCCTTATTCCTATACCTGCTGGCCTTGCTCATTTCCATGCTGGCCTTGCTCCTTACACTGCTGTCCTTGCTCCTATCCCTGCTGACCTTGTTTCTATACCTGGTGGCCTTGCTCCTATACCTGCTGACCTTGTTCCTATACCTGCTGACCTTGTTCCTATTCCTGCTGTCCTTGCACCTATACCTGCTGTCCTTGTTCCTATACCTGCTGTCCTTGCTCCTATCCCTTCTGGCCTTGTTCCTGTAACTGCTGGCCTTGCTCCTATACCTGCTGGCCTTGCTCCTATCCCTGCTGGCCTTGCTCCTATCCCTGTTGACCTTATTCCTATCACTGCTGACACTGCCACTATCCCAGCTGGCTATGTTCCTATTCTTACTGACCTTGTTCCAACACTGCTGTCCTTGCTCCTATCGCTGCTGACCATGCTCCTGCCACTGCAGTCCTTGCTCCTATCCCTGCTGACCTTGCTCCAGCCACTGCTGGCATTGTTTCTATACCTGCTGTCCTTGCTCCTATCCCTGCTGGCCTTGTACCTATACCTGCTGAACTTGTTCCTATACCTGCTGTCCTTGCTCCTATCCCTGCTGACCTTGCTCCTATACCTGCTGACCTTGCTCCTATACGTGCTGGCCTTGCTCCTATCCCTGCTGGCCTTATTCCTATCCCTATTGACCTTCTTCCTATCCCTGCTGACACTGCCACTATCTCAGCTGGCTATGTTCCTATTCTTACTGACCTTGTTCCAACACTGCGGGCCTTGCTCCTATCCCTGCTGACCTGGCTCCTGCCACTGCTGTCCTTGCTCCTATCCCTGCTGACCTTGCTCCTGCCACTGCTGGCCTTGTTCCTATACCTGTTGGCCTTGTTCCTATACCTGCTGACCTTGCTCCTATCACTGCTGTCCTTTCTCCTATCCCTGCTGGCCTTGTTCCTATACCTGCTGGCCTTGTTCCTATACCTGCTGTCCTTGTTCCTATACCTGCTGACCTTGTTCCTATTCCTGCTGACCTTGCTCCTATATCTGCTGACCTTGTTCCTATACCTGCTGCCCTTGGCCCCTATCCCTGCTGACCTTGCTTCTGACACTGCTGGCCTTGTTTCTAAACCTGCTGTCCTTGCTCCTATCCCTGCTGGCCTTGTTCCAGTACATGCTGGCCTTGTTCCAATACCGGCTGTCCTTGCTCCTATCCCTGCTGACCTTGCTCCTATACCTGCTGATGTTGCTCCTATCCCTGCTGGCCTTGTTCCTATCCCTGCTGTCCTTGCTCCTATCCATGCTGGCCTTATTCCTATACCTGCTGGCCTTGCTCATTTCCATGCTGGCCTTGCTCCTTACACTGCTGTCCTTGCTCCTATCCCTGCTGACCTTGTTTCTATACCTGGTGGCCTTGCTCCTATACCTGCTGACCTTGTTCCTATACCTGCTGACCTTGTTCCTATTCCTGCTGTCCTTGCACCTATACCTGCTGTCCTTGTTCCTATACCTGCTGTCCTTGCTCCTATCCCTTCTGGCCTTGTTCCTGTAACTGCTGGCCTTGCTCCTATACCTGCTGGCCTTGCTCCTATCCCTGCTGGCCTTGCTCCTATCCCTGTTGACCTTATTCCTATCACTGCTGACACTGCCACTATCCCAGCTGGCTATGTTCCTATTCTTACTGACCTTGTTCCAACACTGCTGTCCTTGCTCCTATCGCTGCTGACCATGCTCCTGCCACTGCAGTCCTTGCTCCTATCCCTGCTGACCTTGCTCCAGCCACTGCTGGCATTGTTTCTATACCTGCTGTCCTTGCTCCTATCCCTGCTGGCCTTGTACCTATACCTGCTGAACTTGTTCCTATACCTGCTGTCCTTGCTCCTATCCCTGCTGACCTTGCTCCTATACCTGCTGACCTTGCTCCTATACGTGCTGGCCTTGCTCCTATCCCTGCTGGCCTTATTCCTATCCCTATTGACCTTCTTCCTATCCCTGCTGACACTGCCACTATCTCAGCTGGCTATGTTCCTATTCTTACTGACCTTGTTCCAACACTGCGGGCCTTGCTCCTATCCCTGCTGACCTGGCTCCTGCCACTGCTGTCCTTGCTCCTATCCCTGCTGACCTTGCTCCTGCCACTGCTGGCCTTGTTCCTATACCTGTTGGCCTTGTTCCTATACCTGCTGACCTTGCTCCTATCACTGCTGTCCTTTCTCCTATCCCTGCTGGCCTTGTTCCTATACCTGCTGGCCTTGTTCCTATACCTGCTGTCCTTGTTCCTATACCTGCTGACCTTGTTCCTATTCCTGCTGACCTTGCTCCTATATCTGCTGACCTTGTTCCTATACCTGCTGCCCTTGGCCCCTATCCCTGCTGACCTTGCTTCTGACACTGCTGGCCTTGATCCTATCCCTGCTGGCCTTACTCCTATTCCTGTTGACCTTCTTCCTATCCCTGCTGACACTGCCACTATCTCAGCTGGCTATGTTCCTATTCTTAGTGACCTTGTTCCAACCCTGCTGGCCTTGCTCCTATCCCTGCTGACCTTGCTCCTGCCACGGCTGTCCTTGCTCCTATCCCTGCTGACACTGGTCCTGCCACTGCTGGCCTTGTTTCTATACCTGCTGTCCTTGATCCTATCCCTGCTGGCCTTGTTCCTATACCTGCTGGCCTTGTTTTTATACCTGCTGTCCATGCTCCTATCCCTGCTGAACTTGCTCATATAATGCTGACCTTGCTCCTATCCCTGCTGACCTTGCACCTATCCCTGCTGACCTTGATCCTATACCTGCTGGCCTTGCTCCTATCCCTGCTGGCCTTGTTCCTATACCTGCTGGCCTTGCTCCTATCCCTGCTGTCCTTGTTCCTATACCTGCTGACCTTGTTCCTATACCTGCTGGCCTTGTTCCTATCCCTGCTGTCGTTGCTCCTATCCATGCTGGCCTTGTTCCTATACCTGCTGGCCTTGCTCCTATCCCTGCTGACCTTGCGCCTATACCTGCTGACCTTGCTCCTATCCCTGCTGACCTTGCTCCTGCCACTGCTGGCCTTGTTTCTATAACTGCTGTCCTTGCTCCTATCCCTGCTGGCCTTGTTCCTATACCTGCTGGCCTTGTTCCTATACCTGCTGTCCTTGCTCCTATCCCTGCTGATATTGCTCCTATACCTGCTGACCATGCTCCTATCCCTGTAGCCTTGTTCCTATGCATGCTGGCCTTGCTCCTATACCTGCTGGCCTTGCTCCTATCCCTGCTGGCCTCACTCCTATCCCTGTTTACATTCTTCCTATCCCTGCTGAAACTGCCACTATCTCAGCTGGCTATGTTCATATTCTTACTGACCTTGTTCCAACCCGGCTGGCCTTGGCCTATCCCTGCTGACCTTGCTCCTGCCACTGCTGTCCTTGCTCCTATCCCTGCTGACCTTGCTCCTGCCACAGCTGGCCTTGTTTCTATACCTGCTGTCCTTGTTCCAACCCTGCTGTCCTTGCTCCTATCCCTGCTGACCTTGCTCCTGCCACTGCTGACCTTGCTCCTGTCACTGCTGTCCTTGCTCCTATCCCTGCTGACCTTGCTCCAACCACTGCTGGCCTTGATCCTATACCTGCTGTCCTTGCTCCTATACCTGCTGGCCTTGTTCCTATACCTGCTGGCCTTGTTCATATCCCTGCTGTCCTTGCTCCTAACCCTGCTAACCATGTTCCTATACCTGCTGGCCTTGCTTCTATCCCTGCTGGCCTTGTTCCTATACCTGCTGTTCTTGCTCCTATCCATGCTGACCTTGTTCCTATACCTGCTGTCCTTGTTCCTATCCCTGCTGGCCTTGTTCCTATACCTGCTGTTCTTGCTCCTATACCTGCTGGCCTTGTTCCTATACCTGCTGGCCTTGTTCCTATCCCTGCTGTCCTTGCTCCTATCCCTGCTAACCATGTTCCTATACCTGCTGGCCTTGCTTCTATCATTGCTGGCCTTGTTCCTATACCTGCTGCCCTTGTTCCTATCCCTGTTGATCTTGCTCGTACACCTGCTGACCTTTCTCCTATCCCTGCTGACCTTGCTCCTATACCTGCTGAGCTTACTCCTATCCCTGCTGACATTGCTACTATCCCAGCTGGCCTTGTTCCAATACCTGCTTGCCTTGCTCCTATCCTTGCTGGCCTTGTTCCTATACCTGCTGACCTTGTTCTTATACCTGCTGGCCATGTTCCTATCCCTGCTGTCCTTGCTCCTATCCCTGCCGAAATTGTTCCTATAACTGCTGGCCATGTTCCTTTCCCTGCTGGACTTGTTCCTATACCTGTTGACCTTGTTCCTATTCCTGCTGTAATTGCTCCTATCCCTGCTGGCCTTGTTCCTATACATGCTGGCCTTGCTCCTATACCTGCTGGCCTTGCTCCTATCCCTGCTGCCCTTGCTTATATCCCTGTTGACCTTCTTCCTATCCCTGCTGAAACTGCCACTATCCCAGCTGGCTATGTTCCGATTCTTACTGACCTTGTTTCAACCCTGCTGGCCTTGCTCCTATCCCTGCTGACTTTGCTCCTGCCACTGCTGTCCTTGCTCCTATCCCTGCTGACCTTGCTCCTGCCACTGCTGGCCGTGTTTCCATAGCTGCTGTCCTTGTTCCTATCCCTGCTGGCCTTGTTCCTATACCTGCTGGCCTTGTTCCTATACCTGATGTCCTTGCTCCTATCCCTGCTGACCTTGCTCATATAACTGCTGACCTTGCTCCTATACCTGCTGGCCTTGCTCCAATCCCTTCTGGCCTTGTTCCTATACCTGCTGGCCTTGCTCCTATATCTGCTGACCTTGTTCCTGTACCTGCTGACCTTGTTCCTATACCTGTTGACCTTGTTCCTATTCCTGCTGTAATTGCTCCTATCCCTGCTGGCCTTGTTCCTATACATGCTGGCCTTGCTACTATACCTGCTGGCCTTGCTCCTATCCCTGCTGCCCTTGCTTATATCCCTGTTGACCTTCTTCCTATCCCTGCTGACACTGCCACTATCCCAGCTGGCAATGTTCCGATTCTTACTGACCTTGTTTCAACCCTGCTGGCCTTGCTCCTATCCCTGCTGACTTTGCTCCTGCCACTGCTGTCCTTGCTCCTATCCCTGCTGACCATGCTCCTGCCACTGCTGGCCGTGTTTCCATAGCTGCTGTCCTTGTTCCTATCCCTGCTGGCCTTGTTCCTATACCTGCTGTCCTTGCTCCAATCCCTGCTGACCTTGCTCCTATACCTACTGACCTTGCTCCTGCCACTGCTGGCCTTGCTCCTATCCCTGCTGACCATGCTCCTGCCACTGCTGGCCGTGTTTCCATAGCTGCTGTCCTTGTTCCTATCCCTGCTGGCCTTGTTCCTATACCTGCTGGCCTTGTTCCTATACCTGCTGTCCTTGCTCCTATCCCTGCTGACCTTGCTCCTGCCACTGCTGGCCTTGATCCTATACCTGCTGTCCTTGCTCCTATACCTGCTGGCCTTGTTCCTATACCTGCTGGCCTTGTTCATATCCCTGCTGTCCTTGCTCCTAACCCTGCTAACCATGTTCCTATACCTGCTGGCCTTGCTTCTATCCCTGCTGGCCTTGTTCCTATACCTGCTGTTCTTGCTCCTATCCATGCTGACCTTGTTCCTATACCTGCTGTCCTTGTTCCTATCCCTGCTGGCCTTGTTCCTATACCTGCTGTTCTTGCTCCTATACCTGCTGGCCTTGTTCCTATACCTGCTGGCCTTGTTCCTATCCCTGCTGTCCTTGCTCCTATCCCTGCTAACCATGTTCCTATACCTGCTGGCCTTGCTTCTATCCCTGCTGGCCTTGTTCCTATACCTGCTGTCCTTGTTCCTATCCCTGTTGATCTTGCTCCTACACCTGCTGACCTTTCTCCTATCCCTGCTGACCTTGCTCCTATACCTGCTGAGCTTACTCCTATCCCTGCTGACATTGCTACTATCCCAGCTGGCCTTGTTCCAATACCTGCTTGCCTTGCTCCTATCCTTGCTGGCCTTGTTCCTATACCTGCTGACCTTGTTCTTATACCTGCTGGCCATGTTCCTATCCCTGCTGTCCTTGCTCCTATCCCTGCCGAAATTGTTCCTATAACTGCTGGCCTTGTTCCTTTCCCTGCTGGACTTGTTCCTATACCTGTTGACCTTGTTCCTATTCCTGCTGTAATTGCTCCTTTCCCTGCTGGCCTTGTTCCTATACATGCTGGCCTTGCTCCTATACCTGCTGGCCTTGCTCCTATCCCTGCTGCCCTTGCTTATATCCCTGTTGACCTTCTTCCTATCCCTGCTGAAACTGCCACTATCCCAGCTGGCTATGTTCCGATTCTTACTGACCTTGTTTCAACCCTGCTGGCCTTGCTCCTATCCCTGCTGACTTTGCTCCTGCCACTGCTGTCCTTGCTCCTATCCCTGCTGACCTTGCTCCTGCCACTGCTGGCCGTGTTTCCATAGCTGCTGTCCTTGTTCCTATCCCTGCTGGCCTTGTTCCTATACCTGCTGGCCTTGTACCTATACCTGATGTCCTTGCTCCTATCCCTGCTGACCTTGCTCATATAACTGCTGACCTTGCTCCTATACCTGCTGGCCTTGCTCCAATCCCTTCTGGCCTTGTTCCTATACCTGCTGGCCTTGCTCCTATCCCTGCTGACTTTGCTCCTGCCACTGCTGTCCTTGCTCCTATCCCTGCTGACCTTGCTCCTGCCACTGCTGGCCGTGTTTCCATAGCTGCTGTCCTTGTTCCTATCCCTGCTGGCCTTGTTCCTATACCTGCTGGCCTTGTTCCTATACCTGCTGTCCTTGCTCCTATCCCTGCTGACCTTGCTCCTATACCTACTGACCTTGCTCCTGCCACTGCTGGCCTTGCTCCTATCCCTGCTGACCATGCTCCTGCCACTGCTGGCCGTGTTTCCATAGCTGCTGTCCTTGTTCCTATCCCTGCTGGCCTTGTTCCTATACCTGCTGGCCTTGTTCCTATACCTGCTGTCCTTGCTCCTATCCCTGCTGACCTTGCTCCTGCCACTGCTGGCCTTGTTTCTATACCTGCTGTCCTTGCTCCTATTCATGCTGGCCTTGTTCCTATACCTGCTGTCCTTGCTGCTATCCACACTGGCCTTGCTCCTATCCCTGCTGTCCTTGTTCCTATCCCTGCTGCCTTGTTCATATACCTGCTGACCTTGTTCCTATACCTGCTGTCCTTGCTCCTATCCTTGCTGACCTTGCTCCTATACCTGCTGACCTTGCTCCTATCCGTGTTGATCTTCCTACTATCCCTGCTGGCCTTGTTCCTATAGCTGCTCGCCTTGCTCCAATAGCTGCTGGCCTTGATCCTATCCCTGCTGGCCTTACTCCTATTCCTGTTGACCTTCTTCCTATCACTGCTGACACTGCCACTATATCAGCTGGCTATGTTCCTATTCTTAGTGACCTTGTTCCAACCCTGCTGGCCTTGCTCCTATCCCTGCTGAACTTGCTCCTGCCACGGCTGTCTTTGCTCCTATCCCTGCTGACACTGCTCCTGCCACTGCTGGCCTTGTTTCTATACCTGCTGTCGTTGTTCCTATGCCTGCTGGCCTTGTTCCTATACCTGCTGTCCTTGCTCCTATCCCTGCTTGCCTTGCACCTATCCCTGCTGACCTTGATCCTATACCTGCTGGCCTTGCTCCAGTCCCTGCTGGCCTTGTTCCTATACCTGCTGGCCTTGCTCCTATCCCTGCTGTTCTTGTTCCTATACCTGCTGACCTTGTTCCTATACCTGCTGGCCTTGTTCCTATCCCTGCTGTCGTTGCTCCTATCCATGCTGGCCTTGTTCCTATATCTGCTGGCCTTGCTCCTATCCCTGCTGACCTTGCTCCTGCCACTGCAGGCCTTGTTTCCATAACTGCTGTCCTTGCTCCTATCCCTGCTGGCCTTGTTCCTATACCTGCTGGCCTTGTTCCTATACCTGCTGTCCTTGCTCCTATCCCTGCTGATCTTGCTCCTATACCTGCTGACCATGCTCCTATCCCTGTAGCCTTGTTCCTATGCATGTTGGCCTTGCTCCTATACGTGCTGGCCTTGCTCCTATCCCTGCTGGCCTCACTCCTATCCCTGTTTACCTTCTTCCTATCCCTGCTGAAACTGCCACTATCTCAGCTGGCTATTTTCCTATTCTTACTGACCTTGTTCCAACCCTGCGGTCCTTGCTCCTATCCCTGCTGGCCTTGTTCCTATACCTGCTGACCTTGCTGCAATCCATGCTGGCCTTGCTCCTATCCCTGCTGTCCTTGTTCCTATCCCTGTTGGCCTTGTTCATATACCTGCTGACCTTGTTCCTATACCTGCTGGCCTTGCTCCTATACCTGCTGGCCTTGCTACTATCCCTGCTGGCCTTACTCCTATCCCTGTTGAACTTCTTCCTATCCCTGCTGACACTGCCACTATCCCAGCTGGCTATGTTCCTATTCTTACTGACCTTGTTCCAACCCTGCTGGCCTTGCTCCGATCCCTGCTGACCTTGCTCCTGCACTGCTGACCTTGCTCCTGCCACTGCTGTCCTTGCTCCTATCCCTGCTGACCTTGCTCCTGCCACTGCTGGCCTTGATCCTATACCTGCTGTCCTTGCTCCTATCCCTGATGACCTTGTTCCTATACCTGCTAGCCTTGTTCCTATCCCTGCTGTCCTTGCTCCTATCCCTGCTAACCATGTTCCTATACCTGCTGGCCTTGCTCCTATCCCTGCTGGCCTTGTTCCTATACCTGCTGTTCTTGCTCCTATCCATGCTGACCTTGTTCCTATACCTGCTGTCCTTGTTCCTATCCCTGCTGGCCTTGTTCCTATATCTGCTGTCCTTGTTCCTATCCCTGCTGCCCTTGATTATATCCCTGTTGACCTTCTTCCTATCCCTGCTGACACTGCCACTATACCAGATGGCTATGTTCCGATTCTTATTGACCTTGTTCCAACCCTGCTGACCTTGCTCCTAACCCTGCTGACTTTGCTCCTGCCACTGCTGGCCTTGTTCCTAAACCTGCTGTTCTTGCTCCTATCCATGCTGACCTTGTTCCTATACCTGCTGTCCTTGTTCCTATCCCTGCTGGACTTGTTCCTATACCTAAGATAAAAACAAAAAAACTGCGGATGCTGGAAATCCAAAACAAAAACAGAATTACCTGGAAAAACTCAGCAGGTCTGGCAGCATCGGCGGAGAAGAAAAGAGTTGACGTTTCGAGTCCTCATGACCCTTCGACAGAACTTCTGTCGAAGGGTCATGAGGACTCGAAACGTCAACTCTTTTCTTCTCCGCCGATGCTGCCAGACCTGCTGAGTTTTTCCAGGTAATTCTGTTTTTGTTTTGTTCCTATACCTGTTGACCTTGTTCCTATTCCTGCTGTAATTGCTCCTATCCCTGCTGGCCTTGTTCCTATACATGCTGGCCTTGCTCCTATCCCTGCTGCCCTTGCTTATATCCCTGTTGACCTTCTTCCTATCCCTGCTGAAACTGCCACTATCCCAGCTGGCTATGTTCCGATTCTTACTGACCTTGTTTCAACCCTGCTGGCCTTGCTCCTATCCCTGCTGACTTTGCTCCTGCCACTGCTGTCCTTGCTCCTATCCCTGCTGACCTTGCTCCTGCCACTGCTGGCCGTGTTTCCATAGCTGCTGTCCTTGTTCCTATCCCTGCTGGCCTTGTTCCTATACCTGCTGGCCTTGTTCCTATACCTGATGTCCTTGCTCCTATCCCTGCTGACCTTGCTCATATAACTGCTGACCTTGCTCCTATACCTGCTGGCCTTGCTCCAATCCCTTCTGGCCTTGTTCCTATACCTGCTGGCCTTGCTCCTATATCTGCTGACCTTGTTCCTGTACCTGCTGACCTTGCTCCTATACCTGTTGACCTTGTTCCTATTCCTGCTGTAATTGCTCCTATCCCTGCTGGCCTTGTTCCTATACATGCTGGCCTTGCTCCTATACCTGCTGGCCTTGCTCCTATCCCTGCTGCCCTTGCTTATATCCCTGTTGACCTTCTTCCTATCCCTGCTGACACTGCCACTATCCCAGCTGGCAATGTTCCGATTCTTACTGACCTTGTTTCAACCCTGCTGACCTTGCTCCTATCCCTGCTGACTTTGCTCCTGCCACTGCTGTCCTTGCTCCTATCCCTGCTGACCATGCTCCTGCCACTGCTGGCCGTGTTTCCATAGCTGCTGTCCTTGTTCCTATCCCTGCTGGCCTTGTTCCTATACCTGCTGGCCTTGTTCCTATACCTGCTGTCCTTGCTCCTATCCCTGCTGACCTTGCTCCTATACCTACTGACCTTGCTCCTGCCACTGCTGGCCTTGCTCCTATCCCTGCTGACCATGCTCCTGCCACTGCTGGCCGTGTTTCCATAGCTGCTGTCCTTGTTCCTATCCCTGCTGGCCTTGTTCCTATACCTGCTGGCCTTGTTCCTATACCTGCTGTCCTTGCTCCTATTCATGCTGGCCTTGTACCTATACCTGCTGTCCTTGCTGCTATCCACGCTGGCCTTGCTCCTATCCCTGCTGTCCTTGTTCCTATCCCTGCTGCCTTGTTCATATAGCTGCTGACCTTGTTCCTATACCTGCTGTCCTTGCTCCTATCCTTGCTGACCTTGCTCCTATACCTTCTGACCTTGCTCCTATCCGTGTTGATCTTCCTACTATCCCTGCTGGCCTTGTTCCTATAGCTGCTCGCCTTGCTCCAATAGCTGCTGGCCTTGATCCTATCCCTGCTGGCCTTACTCCTATTCCTGTTGACCTTCTTCCTATCACTGCTGACACTGCCACTATATCAGCTGGCTATGTTCCTATTCTTAGTGACCTTGTTCCAACCCTGCTGGCCTTGCTCCTATCCCTGCTGAACTTGCTCCTGCCACGGCTGTCTTTGCTCCTATCCCTGCTGACACTGCTCCTGCCACTGCTGGCCTTGTTTCTATACCTGCTGTCGTTGTTCCTATACCTGCTGGCCTTGTTCCTATACCTGCTGTCCTTGCTCCTATCCCTGCTTGCCTTGCACCTATCCCTGCTGACCTTGATCCTATACCTGCTGGCCTTGTTCCAGTCCCTGCTGGCCTTGTTCCTATACCTGCTGGCCTTGCTCCTATCCCTGCTGTTCTTGTTCCTATACCTGCTGACCTTGTTCCTATACCTGCTGGCCTTGTTCCTATCCCTGCTGTCGTTGCTCCTATCCATGCTGGCCTTGTTCCTATATCTGCTGGCCTTGCTCCTATCCCTGCTGACCTTGCTCCTGCCACTGCAGGCCTTGTTTCCATAACTGCTGTCCTTGCTCCTATCCCTGCTGGCCTTGTTCCTATACCTGCTGGCCTTGTTCCTATACCTGCTGTCCTTGCTCCTATCCCTGCTGATCTTGCTCCTATACCTGCTGACCATGCTCCTATCCCTGTAGCCTTGTTCCTATGCATGCTGGCCTTGCTCCTATACGTGCTGGCCTTGCTCCTATCCCTGCTGGCCTCACTCCTATCCCTGTTTACCTTCTTCCTATCCCTGCTGAAACTGCCACTATCTCAGCTGGCTATTTTCCTATTCTTACTGACCTTGTTCCAACCCTGCGGTCCTTGCTCCTATCCCTGCTGGCCTTGTTCCTATACCTGCTGACCTTGCTGCAATCCATGCTGGCCTTGCTCCTATCCCTGCTGTCCTTGTTCCTATCCCTGTTGGCCTTGTTCATATACCTGCTGACCTTGTTCCTATACCTGCTGGCCTTGCTCCTATACCTGCTGGCCTTGCTACTATCCCTGCTGGCCTTACTCCTATCCCTGTTGAACTTCTTCCTATCCCTGCTGACACTGCCACTATCCCAGCTGGCTATGTTCCTATTCTTACTGACCTTGTTCCAACCCTGCTGGCCTTGCTCCGATCCCTGCTGACCTTGCTCCTGCACTGCTGACCTTGCTCCTGCCACTGCTGTCCTTGCTCCTATCCCTGCTGACCTTGCTCCTGCCACTGCTGGCCTTGTTCCTATACCTGCTGTTCTTGCTCCTATCCATGCTGACCTTGTTCCTATACCTGCTGTCCTTGTTCCTATCCCTGCTGGCCTTGTTCCTATATCTGCTGTCCTTGTTCCTATCCCTGCTGCCCTTGATTATATCCCTGTTGACCTTCTTCCTATCCCTGCTGACACTGCCACTATACCAGATGGCTATGTTCCGATTCTTATTGACCTTGTTCCAACCCTGCTGACCTTGCTCCTAACCCTGCTGACTTTGCTCCTGCCACTGCTGGCCTTGTTCCTAAACCTGCTGTTCTTGCTCCTATCCATGCTGACCTTGTTCCTATACCTGCTGTCCTTGTTCCTATCCCTGCTGGACTTGTTCCTATACCTGTTGACCTTGTTCCTATTCCTGCTGTAATTGCTCCTATCCCTGCTGGCCTTGTTCCTATACATGCTGGCCTTGCTCCTATACCTGCTGGCCTTGCTCCTATCCCTGCTGCCCTTGCTTATATCCCTGTTGACCTTCTTCCTATCCCTGCTGAAACTGCCACTATCCCAGCTGGCTATGTTCCGATTCTTACTGACCTTGTTTCAACCCTGCTGGCCTTGCTCCTATCCCTGCTGACTTTGCTCCTGCCACTGCTGTCCTTGCTCCTATCCCTGCTGACCTTGCTCCTGCCACTGCTGGCCGTGTTTCCATAGCTGCTGTCCTTGTTCCTATCCCTGCTGGCCTTGTTCCTATACCTGCTGGCCTTGTTCCTATACCTGATGTCCTTGCTCCTATCCCTGCTGACCTTGCTCATATAACTGCTGACCTTGCTCCTATACCTGCTGGCCTTGCTCCAATCCCTTCTGGCCTTGTTCCTATACCTGCTGGCCTTGCTCCTATATCTGCTGACCTTGTTCCTGTACCTGCTGACCTTGCTCCTATACCTGTTGACCTTGTTCCTATTCCTGCTGTAATTGCTCCTATCCCTGCTGGCCTTGTTCCTATACATGCTGGCCTTGCTCCTATACCTGCTGGCCTTGCTCCTATCCCTGCTGCCCTTGCTTATATCCCTGTTGACCTTCTTCCTATCCCTGCTGACACTGCCACTATCCCAGCTGGCAATGTTCCGATTCTTACTGACCTTGTTTCAACCCTGCTGGCCTTGCTCCTATCCCTGCTGACTTTGCTCCTGCCACTGCTGTCCTTGCTCCTATCCCTGCTGACCATGCTCCTGCCACTGCTGGCCGTGTTTCCATAGCTGCTGTCCTTGTTCCTATCCCTGCTGGCCTTGTTCCTATACCTGCTGACCTTGTTCCTATACCTGCTGGCCTTGTTCCTATCCCTGCTGTCGTTGCTCCTATCCATGCTGGCCTTGTTCCTATATCTGCTGGCCTTGCTCCTATCCCTGCTGACCTTGCTCCTGCCACTGCAGGCCTTGTTTCCATAACTGCTGTCCTTGCTCCTATCCCTGCTGGCCTTGTTCCTATACCTGCTGGCCTTGTTCCTATACCTGCTGTCCTTGCTCCTATCCCTGCTGATCTTGCTCCTATACCTGCTGACCATGCTCCTATCCCTGTAGCCTTGTTCCTATGCATGCTGGCCTTGCTCCTATACGTGCTGGCCTTGCTCCTATCCCTGCTGGCCTCACTCCTATCCCTGTTTACCTTCTTCCTATCCCTGCTGAAACTGCCACTATCTCAGCTGGCTATTTTCCTATTCTTACTGACCTTGTTCCAACCCTGCGGTCCTTGCTCCTATCCCTGCTGGCCTTGTTCCTATACCTGCTGACCTTGCTGCAATCCATGCTGGCCTTGCTCCTATCCCTGCTGTCCTTGTTCCTATCCCTGTTGGCCTTGTTCATATACC
The DNA here is from genome assembly GCF_017639515.1 of Carcharodon carcharias. Taxonomy (NCBI): domain Eukaryota; kingdom Metazoa; phylum Chordata; class Chondrichthyes; order Lamniformes; family Lamnidae; genus Carcharodon; species Carcharodon carcharias. The sequence goes on along the minus strand of NC_054475.1, from coordinate 81,404,025 downwards.
TGCTGACCTTGTTCCTATACCTGCTGGCCTTGTTCCTACACCTGCTGTCCTTGCTCCTATCCCTGCTGATCTTGCTCCTATACCTGCTGACCATGCTCCTATCCCTGTAGCCTTGTTCCTATGCATGCTGGCCTTGCTCCTATACGTGCTGGCCTTGCTGCTATCCCTGCTGGCCTCACTCCTATCCCTGTTTACCTTCTTCCTATCCCTGCTGAAACTGCCACTATCTCAGCTGGCTATTTTCCTATTCTTACTGACCTTGTTCCAACCCTGCGGTCCTTGCTCCTATCCCTGCTGGCCTTGTTCCTATACCTGCTGACCTTGCTGCAATCCATGCTGGCCTTGCTCCTATCCCTGCTGTCCTTGTTCCTATCCCTGTTGGCCTTGTTCATATACCTGCTGACCTTGTTCCTATACCTGCTGGCCTTGCTCCTATACCTGCTGGCCTTGCTACTATCCCTGCTGGCCTTACTCCTATCCCTGTTGAACTTCTTCCTATCCCTGCTGACACTGCCACTATCCCAGCTGGCTATGTTCCTATTCTTACTGACCTTGTTCCAACCCTGCTGGCCTTGCTCCGATCCCTGCTGACCTTGCTCCTGCACTGCTGACCTTGCTCCTGCCACTGCTGTCCTTGCTCCTATCCCTGCTGACCTTGCTCCTGCCACTGCTGGCCTTGATCCTATACCTGCTGTCCTTGCTCCTATCCCTGATGACCTTGTTCCTATACCTGCTAGCCTTGTTCCTATCCCTGCTGTCCTTGCTCCTATCCCTGCTAACCATGTTCCTATACCTGCTGGCCTTGCTCCTATCCCTGCTGGCCTTGTTCCTATACCTGCTGTTCTTGCTCCTATCCATGCTGACCTTGTTCCTATACCTGCTGTCCTTGTTCCTATCCCTGCTGGCCTTGTTCCTATATCTGCTGTCCTTGTTCCTATCCCTGCTGCCCTTGATTATATCCCTGTTGACCTTCTTCCTATCCCTGCTGACTCTGCCACTATACCAGATGGCTATGTTCCGATTCTTATTGACCTTGTGCCAACCCTGCTGACCTTGCTCCTAACCCTGCTGACTTTGCTCCTGCCACTGCTGGCCTTGTTCCTAAACCTGCTGTTCTTGCTCCTATCCATGCTGACCTTGTTCCTATACCTGCTGTCCTTGTTCCTATCCCTGCTGGCCTTGTTCCTATACCTGCTGTCCTTGTTCCTATCCCTGTTGATCGTGCTCCTACACCTGCTGACCTTTCTCCTATCCCTGCTGACCTTGCTCCTATACCTGCTGAGCTTACTCCTATCCCTGCTGACATTGCTACTATCCCTGCTGGCCTTGTTCCAATACCTGCTTGCCTTGCTCCTATCCTTGCTGGCCTTGTTCCTATACCTGCTGACCTTGTTCTTATACCTGCTGGCCATGTTCCTATCCCTGATGTCCTTGCTCCTATCCCTGCCGAAATTGTTCCTATAACTGCTGGCCTTGTTCCTATTCCTGCTGGACTTGTTCATATACCTGCTGACCTTGTTCCTATACCTGCTGGCCTTGTTCCTATCCATGCTGGACTTGTTCCTATACCTGCTGGCCTGGCTACTATCCATGCTGACCTGGTTCCTATACCTGCTGTCCTTGCTCCAATCCCTGATGGCCTTGTTCCTATACCTGCTAGCCTTGCTCCAATACCTGCTGACGTTGTTCCTGTACCTGGGGACCTTGTTCCTATACCTGTTGACCTTGTTCCTATTCCTGCTGTAATTGCTCCTATCCCTGCTGGCCTTGTTCCTATACATGCTGGCCTTGCTCCTATACCTGCTGGACTTGCTCCTATCCCTATTGCCCTTGCTTATATCCCTGTTGACCTTCTTCCTATCCCTGCTGAAACTGCCACTATCCCAGCTGGCTATGTTCCGATTCTTACTGACCTTGTTTCAACCCTGCTGGCCTTGCTCCTATCCCTGCTGACTTTGCTCCTGCCACTGCTGTCCTTGCTCTTATCCCTGCTGACCATGCTCCTGCCACTGCTGGCCGTGTTTCCATAGCTGCTGTCCTTGTTCCTATCCCTGCTGTCCTTGCTCCTATCCCTACTGACCTTGCTCATATAACTACTGAACTTGCTCCTATACCTGCTGGCCTTGCTCCAATCCCTGCTGGCCTTGTTCCTATACATGCTGGCCTTGCTCCAATACCTGCTGGCCTTGCTCCTATCCCTGCTGCCCTTGATTATATCCCTGTTGACCTTCTTCCTATCCCTGCTGACACTGCCACTATCCCAGATGACTATGTTCCGATTCTTATTGACCTTGTTCCAACCCTGCTGACGTTGCTCCTATCCCTGCTAACTTTGCTCCTGCCACTGCTGGCCTTGTTCCTAAACCTGCTGTTCTTGCTCCTATCCATGCTGACCTTGTTCCTATACCTGCTGTCCTTGTTCCTATCCCTGCTGGCCTTGTTCCTATACCTGCTGTCCTTGTTCCTATCCCTGTTGATCTTGCTCCTACACCTGCTGACCTTTCTCCTATCCCTGCTGACCTTGCTCCTATACCTGCTGAGCTTACTCCTATCCCTGCTGACATTGCTACTATCCCTGCTGGCCTTGTTCCAATACCTGCTTTCCTTGCTCCTATCCTTGCTGGCCTTGTTCCGATACCTGCTGACCTTGTTCTTATACCTGCTGGCCATGTTCCTATGCCTGCTGTCCTTGCTCCTATCCCTGCCGAAATTGTTCCTATAACTGCTGGCCTTGTTACTATCCCTGCTGGACTTGTTCCTATACCTGCTGACCTTGTTCCTATACCTGCTGGCCTTGTTCCTATCCATGCTGGCCTTGTTCCTATACCTGCTGGCCTTGCTACTATCCATGCTGACCTGGTTCCTATACATGCTGTCCTTGCTCCAATCCCTGCTGGCCTTGTTCCTATACCTGCTAGCCTTGCTCCTATACCTGCTGACCTTGTTCCTGTACCTGCTGACCTTGTTCCTATACCTGTTGACCTTGTTCCTATTCCTGCTGTAATTGCTCCTATCCCTGCTGGCCTTGTTCCTATACATGCTGGCCTTGCTCCTATACCTGCTGGCCTTGCTCCTATCCCTACTGCCCTTGCTTATATCCCTGTTGACCATCTTCCTATCCCTGCTGAAACTGCCACTATCCCAGCTGGCTATGTTCCGATTCTTACTGACCTTGTTTCAACCCTGCTGGCCTTGCTCCTATCCCTGCTGACTTTGCTCCTGCCACTGCTGTCCTTGCTCCGATCCCTGCTGACCATGCTCCTGCCACTGCTGGCCGTGTTTCCATAGCTGCTGTCCTTGTTCCTATCCCTGCTGGCCTTGTTCCTATACCTGCTGGCCTTGTTCCTATACCTGCTGTCCTTGCTCCTATCCCTGCTGACCTTGCTCATATAACTGCTGACCTTGCTCCTATACCTGCTGGCCTTGCTCCAATCCCTGCTGACCTTGTTCCTATACCTGCTGGCCTTGCTTCTATACCTGCTGACCTTGTTCCTGTACCTGCTGACCTTGTTCCTATACCTGTTGACCTTGTTCCTATTCCTGCTGTAATTGCTCCTATCCCTGCTGGCCTTGTTCCTATACATGCTGGCCTTGCTCCTATCCCTGCTGCCCTTGCTTATATCGCTGTTGACCTTCTTCCTATCCCTGCTGACACTGCCACTATCCCAGCTGGCTATGTTCCGATTCTTACTGACCTTGTTTCAACCCTGCTGGCCTTGCTCCTATCCCTGCTGACTTTGCTCCAGCCACTGCTGTCCTTGCTCCTATCCCTGCTGACCATGCTCCTGCCACTGCTGGCCGTGTTTCCATAGCTGCTGTCCTTGTTCCTATCCCTGCTGGCCTTGTTCCTATACCTGCTGGCCTTGTTCCTATACCTGCTGTCCTTGCTCCTATCCCTGCTGACCTTGCTCCTATACCTACTGACCTTGCTCCTGGCACTGCTGTCCTTGCTCTTATCCCTGCTGACCTTGCTCCTGCCACTGCTGGCCTTGTTTCTATACCTGCTGTCCTTGCTCCTATTCATGCTGGCCTTGTTCCTATACCTGCTGTCCTTGCTGCTCTCCATGCTGGCCTTGCTCCTATCCCTGCTGTCCTTGTTCCTTTCCTTGCTGCCTTGTTCCTATACCTGCTGTCCTTGCTCCTATCCTTGCTGACCTTGCTCCTATACCTGCTGACCTTGCTACTATCCGTGTTGATCTTGCTCCTATCCCTGCTGGCCTTGTTCCTATACCTGCTCGCCTTGCTCCAATAGCTGCTGGCCTTGATCCTATCCCTGCTGGCCTTACTCCTATTCCTGTTGACCTTCTTCCTATCCCTGCTGACACTGCCACTATCTCAGCTGGCTATGTTCCTAATCTTAGTGACCTTGTTCCAACCCTGATGGCCTTGCTCCTATCTTTGCTGACACTGCTCCTGCCACTGCTGGCCTTGTTTCTATACCTGCTGTCCTTGTTCCTATCCCTGCTGGCCTTGTTCCTATACCTGCTGGCCTTGTTTCTATACCTGCTGTCCTTGCTCCTATCCCTGCTGACCTTGCACCTATCCCTGCTGACCTTGTTCCTATACCTGCTGGCCTTGCTCCTATCCCTGCTGGCCTTGTTCCTATACCTGCTGGCCTTGCTCCTATCCCTGCTGTCCTTGTTCCTATACCTGCTGACCTTGTTCCTATACCTGCTGGCCTTGTTCCTATCCCTGCTGTCGTTGCTCCTATCCATGCTGGCCTTGTTCTTATATCTGCTGGCCTTGCTCCTATCCCTGCTGACCTTGCGCCTATACCTGCTGACCTTGCTCCTATCCTTGCTGACCTTGCTCCTGCCACCGCAGGCCTTGTTTCCATAACTGCTGTCCTTGCTCCTATCCCTGCTGGCCTTGTTCCTATACCTGCTGGCCTTGTTCCTATACCTGCTGTCCTTGCTCCTATCCCTGCTGATCTTGCTCCTATACCTGCTGACCATGCTCCTATCCCTGTAGCCTTGTTCCTATGCATGCTGGCCTTGCTCCTACACCTGCTGACCTTTCTCCTATCCCTGCTGACCTTGCTCCTATACCTGCTGAGCTTACTCCTATCCCTGCTGACATTGCTACTATCCTTGCTGGCCTTGCTCCTATCCCTGCTGCCCTTGATTATATCCCTGTTGACCTTCTTCCTATCCCTGCTGAAACTGCCACTATCTCAGCTGGCTATGTTCCTATTCTTAGTGACCTTGTTCCAAACCGGCTGGCCTTGCTCCTATCCCTGCTGGCCTTGTTCCTATACCTGCTGGCCTTGCTGCAATCCATGCTGGCCTTGCTCCTATCCCTGCTGTCCTTGTTATTATCCCTGTTGGCCTTGTTCATATACCTGCTGACCTTGTTCCTATAACTGCTGGCCTTGTTCCTATACCTGCTGGCCTTGTTCCTATACCTGCTGGCCTTGCTCCTATCCATGCTGCCCTTGTACGTATACCTGCTGGCCATGATCCTATACCTGCTGGCCTTTCTCCTATACCTGCTGGCCTTGCTCCTATCCCTGCAGGCCTTACTCCTATCCCTGTTGACCTTCTTCCTATCACTGCTGACACTGCCACTATCCCAGCTGGCTATGTTCCTATTCTTACTGACCTTGTTCCAACCCTGCTGGCCTTGCTCCTATCCCTGCTGACTTTGCTCCTGCCACTGCTGGCCTTGCTCCTATCCCTGCTGACCTTGCTCCTGCCACTGCTGGCCGTGTTTCCACAGCTGCTGTCCTTGTGCCTATCCCTGCTGACCTTGTTCCTATACCTGCTGGCCTTGTTCCTATACCTGCTCTCCTTGCTCCTACCCTGCTGACCTTGCTCATAAACCTGCTGATCTTGCTCCCTTACCTGCTGGCCTTACGCCTTCCATGCTGGCCTTGTTCCTATACCTGCTGGCCTTGCTGCTATCCCTGCTGACCTTGCGCCTATACCTACTGACCTTGCTCCTATCCCTGCTGACCTTGCTCCTGCCATTGCTGGCCTTGTTTCTATAACTGCTGTCCTTGCTCCTATCCCCGCTGGCCTTGTTCCTATACCTACTGGCCTTATTCCAATACCTGCTGTCCTTGCTCCTATCCCTGCTGATCTTGCTCCTATACCTGCTGACCATGCTCCTATTCCTGTAGCCTTGTTCCTATGCATGCTAGCCTTGCTCCTAGACGTGCTGGCCTTGTTTCTATACCTGTTGGCCTTGTTCCTATACCTGCTGACCTTGTTCCCATCACTGCTGGTCTTGTTCCTATACCTGCTGGCCTTGTTCCTATACCTGCTGTCCTTGCTCCTATCCCTGCTGGCCTTGTTCCTATACCTGCTGGCCTTGTTCCTATACCTGCTGTCCTTGTTCCTATACCTGCTGACCTTGTTCCTATTCCTGCTGTCCTTGCTCCTATACCTGCTAACCTTGTTCCTATACCTGCTGTCCTTGTTCCTATCCCTGCTGACCTGGCTCCTGCCACTGCTGGCCATATTTCTATACCTGCTGACCTTGCTCCTATCCCTGCTGGCCTTGTTCCTATACCTGCTGGCCTTGTTCCTATACCTGCTGTCCTTGCTCCTATACCTGCTGACCTTGCTCCTATACCTGCTGACCTTGCTCCTATCCCTGCTGGCCTTGTTCCTATCCCTGCTGTCCTTGCTCCTATCCCTGCTGACCGTGCTCCTATACCTGCTGACCTTGCTCCTATCCATGCTGGCCTTGTTCCTATACCTACTGGCCTTCCTCCTATCCATGCTGGCCTTATTCCTATACCTGCTGGCCTTGCTCATTTCCATGCTGGCCTTGCTCCTTACACTGCTGTCCTTTCTCCTATCCCTGCTGACCTTGTTTCTATACCTGTTGGCCTTGTTCCTATACCTGCTGACCTTGTTCCTATTCCTGCTGTCCTTGCTCCTATCCCTGCTGACCTTGTTCCTATACCTGCTGACCTTGTTCCTATTCCTGCTGACCTTGTTCCTATACCTGCTGAGCTTGTTCCTATTCCTGCTGACCTTGTTCCTATACCTGCTGACCTTGTTCCTATTCCTGCTGACCTTGTTCCTATTCCTGCTGACCTTGTTCCTATACCTGCTGACCTTGTTCCTATTCCTGCTGACTTTGTTCCTATACCTGCTGGCCTTGCTGCAATCCATGCTGGCCTTGCTCCTATCCCTGCTGTCCTTGTTCCTATCCCTGTTGGCCTTGTTCATATACCTGCTGAGCTTGTTCCTATACCTGCTGGCCTTGTTCCTATCCCTGCTGACCTTGCTCATGCCACTGCTGACCTTGCTCCTGCCACTGCTGTCCTTGCTCCTATCCCTGCTGACCTTGCTCCTGCCACTGCTGGCCTTGATCCTATACCTGCTGTGCCTTCTCCTATCCCTGCTGGCCTTGTTCCTATACCTGCTGGCCTTGCTCCTATCCATGCTGACCTTGCTCATGCCACTGCTGACCTTGCTCCTGCCACTGCTGGCCTTGATCCTATACCTGCTGTGCTTGCTCCTATCCCTGCTGGCCTTGTTCCTGTACCTGCTGGCCTTGTTCCTATACCTGCTGGCCTTGCTCCTATTCCTGCTGTCCTTGCTCCTATACCTGCTTTCCTTGTTCCTATACCTGCTGTCCTTGATCCTATCCCTTCTGGCCTTGCTCCTATCCCTGTTGACCTTATTCCTATCCCTGCTGACACTGCCACTATCCCAGCTGGCTATGTTCCTATTCTTACTGAACTTGTTCCAACACTGCTGTCCTTGCTCCTATCGCTGCTCACCATGCTCCTGCCACTGCAGTCCTTGCTCCTATCCCTGCTGACCTTGCTCCTGCCACTGCTGGCATTGTTTCTATACCTGCTGTCCTTGCTCCTATTCCTGCTGGCCTTATTCCTATACCTGCTGGCCTTGCTCCTAAACGTGCTGGCCTTGCTCCTATCCATGCTGGCCTTGTTCCTATACCTGCTGGCCTTGCTGCAATCCATGCTGGCCTTGCTCCTATCCCTGCTGTCCTTGTTCCTATCCCAGTTGGCCTTGTTCATATACCTGCTGACCTTGTTCCGATACCTGCTGGCCTTGCTCCTATACCTGCTGGCCTTGCTACTATCCCTGCTGGCCTTATTCCTATCCCTGTTGACCTTCTTCCTATCCCTGCTGACACTGCCACTATCCCAGCTGGCTATGTTCCTATTCTTACTGACCTTGTTCCAACCCTGCTGGCCTTGCTCCTATCCCTGCTATCCTTGCTCCTGTCACTGCTGACCTTGCTCCTGCCACTGCTGTTCTTGCTCCTATCCCTGCTGACCTTGCTCCTGCCACTGCTGGCCTTGATCCTATACCTGCTGTCCTTGCTCCTATCCCTGCTGGCCTTGCTCCTATACCTGCTGGCCTTGTTCCTATCCCTGCTGTCCTTGCTCCTATCCCTGCTAACCATGTTCCTATACCTTCTGGCCTTGCTCCTATCCCTACTGGCCTTGTTCCTATACCTGCTGTCCTTGTTCCTATCCCTGCTGTTCTTGCTCCTATCCCTGCTGACCTTGTTCCTATCCCTGCTGGCCTTGTTCCTATACCTGCTGACCTTTCTCCTATCCCTGCTGACCTTGCTCCTATACCTGCTGAGCTTACTCCTATCCCTGCTGACATTGCTACTATCCCTGCTGACCTTGTTCTTATACCTGCTGTCCTTGCTCCTATCCCTGCTGTCCTTGTTCCTATCCCTGCTGTTCTTGCTCCTATCCCAGCTGGCCTTGTTCCTATGCCTGCTGTTCTTGTTCCTATCCCTGCTGTTCTTGCTCCTATCCCTGCTGGCCTTGTTCCTATAGCTGCTGACCTTGTTCCTATACCTGCTGGCCTTGTTCCTATCCATGCTGGCCTTGTTCCTATACCTGCTGGCCTTGCTACTATCCATGCTGACCTGGTTCCTATACCTGCTGGCCTTGCTCCAATCCCTGCTGGCCTTGTTCCTATACCTGCTGGCCTTGCTCCTATACCTGCTGACCGTGTTCCTGTACCTGCTGACCTTGTTCCTATACCTGTTGACCTTGTTCCTATTCCTGCTGTAATTGCTCCTATCCCTGCTGGCCTTGTTCCTATACATGCTGGCCTTGCTCCTATCCCTGCTGCCCTTGCTTATATCCCTGTTGACCTTCTTCCTATACCTGCTGACACTGCCACTATCCCAGCTGGCTATGTTCCGATTCTTACTGACCTTGTTTCAACCCTGCTGGCCTTGCTCCTATCCCTGCTGACTTTGCTCCTGCCACTGCTGTCCTTGCTCCTATCCCTGCTGACCTTGCTCCTATACCTACTGACCTTACTCCTATTCTTGCTGGTTTGCTCCTATCCCTGATGGCCTTGTTCCTATACCTGCTGAACATGTTCCTATACCTGCTGGCCTTGTTCCTATCCCTGCTGACCTTGCTCCTATCCATGCTGGCCTTGTTCCTATACCTGCTGGCCTTGCTTCTATCCCTGCTGGCCTTGCTCCTATCCCTGCTGACTTTGCTCCTGCCACTGGTGGCCTTGCTCCTATCCCTGCTGACCTTGCTCCTGCCACTGCTGGCCGTGTTTCCATAGCTGCTGTCCTTGTTCCTATCCCTGCTGGCCTTGTTCCTATACCTGCTGGCCTTGTTCCTATACCTGCTGTCCTTGCTCCTATCCCTGCTGACCATGCTCATAAAACCGCTGACCGTGCTCCTCTACCTGCTGGCCTTGCTCCTATCCATGCTGGCCTTGTTCCTATACCTGCTGGACTTGCTCCTATCCCTGCTGACCTTGCGCCTATACCTGCTGACCTTTCTCCTATCCCTGCTGACCTTGCTCCTGCCATGCTGGCCTTGTTTCCATAACTGCTGTCCTTGCTCCTATCCCTGCTGGCCTTGTTCCTATACCTGCTGGCCTTGTTCCTATACCTGCTGGCCTTGTTCCTATACCTGCTGTCCTTGCTCCTATCCCTGCTGATCTTGCTCCTATACCTGCTGACCATGCTCCTATACCTGTAGCCTTGTTCCTATGCATGCTAGCCTTGCTCCTATACGTGCTGGCCTTGCTCCTATACCTGCTGGCCTCACTCCTATCCCTTTTTACATTCTTCCTATCCCTGCTGAAACTGCCAATATCTCAGCTGGCTATGTTCCTATTCTTAGTGACCTTGTTCCAAACCTGCCGTCCTTGTTCCTATCCCTGCTGACCTTGTTCCTATCCCTGTTGATCTCGCTCCTGCACCTGCTGACCTTTCTCCTATCCCTGCTGACCTTGCTCCTATACCTGCTGAGCTTACTCCTATCCCTGCTGACATTGCTACTATCCCTGCTGGCCTCGTTCCAATAACTGCTTGCCTTGCTGCTATCCTTGCTGGCCTTGTTCATATACCTGCTGACCTTGTTCTTATACCTGCTGGCCATGTTCCTATCCCGGCTGTCCTTGCTCCTATCCCTGCCGAAATTGTTCCTATAACTGCTGGCCTTGTTCCTATCCCTGCTGGACATGTTCCTATACCTGCTGACCTTGTTCCTATACCTGCTGGCCTTGTTCCTATCCATGCTGGCCTTGTTCCTATACCTGCTGGCCTTGCTACTATCCATGCTGACCTGGTTCCTATACCTGCTGTCCTTGCTCCAATCCCTGCTGGCCTTGTTCCTATGCCTGCTGGCCTTGCTCCTATACCTGCTGACCGTGTTCCTGTACCTGCTGACCATGTTCCTATACCTGTTGACCTTGTTCCTATTCCTGCCGTAATTGCTCCTATCCCTGCTGGCCTTGTTCCTATACATGCTGGCCTTGCTCCTATCCCAGCTGCCCTTGCTTATATCCCTGCTAACCTTCTTCCTATCCCTGCTGACACTGCCACTATCCCAGCTGACTATGTTCCGATTCTTACTGACCTTGTTTCAACCCTGCTGGCCTTGCTCCTATCCCTGCTGACTTTGCTCCTGCCACTGCTGTCCTTGCTCTTTTCCCTGCTGACCTTGCTCCTATACCTACTGACCTTACTCCTATTCCTGCTGGTTTGCTCCTATCTCTGATGGCCTTGTTCCTATACCTGCTGAACATGTTCCTATACCTGCTGGCCTTGTTCCTATCCCTGCTGTCCTTGCTCCTATCCATGCTGGCCTTGTTCCTATACCTGCTGGCCTTGCTTCTATCCCTGCTGGCCTTACTCCTATCCCTGTTGACCTTCTTCCGATCCCTGCTGACACTGCCACTATCCCAGCTGGCTATGTTCCTATTCTTACTGACCTTGTTTCAACCCTGCTGGCCTTGCTCCTATCCCTGCTGACTTTGCTCCTGTCACTGGTGGCCTTGCTCCTATCCCTGCTCACCTTGCTCCTGCCACTGCTGGCCGTGTTTCCATAGCTGCTGTCCTTGTTCCTATCCCTGCTGGCCTTGTTCCTATACCTGCTTGTCTTGTTCCTATACCTGCTGTCCTTGCTGCTATCCCTGCTGACCATGCTCATAAAACCGCTGACCGTGCTCCTCTACCTGCTGGCCTTGCTCCTATCCATGCTGGCCTTGTTCCTATACCTGCTGGACTTGCTCCTATCCCTGCTGACCTTGCGCCTATACCTGCTGACCTTTCTCCTATCCCTGCTGACCTTGCTCCTGCCATGCTGGCCTTGTTTCTATAACTGCTGTCCTTGCTCCTATCCCTGCTGGCCTTGTTCCTATACCTGCTGGCCTTGTTCCTATACCTGCTGTCCTTGCTCCTATCCCTGCTGATCTTGCTCCTATACCTGCTGACCATGCTCCTATACCTGTAGCCTTGTTCCTATGCATGCTGGCCTTGCTCCTATACGTGCTGGCCTTGCTCCTATACCTGCTGGCCTCACTCCTATCCCTGTTTACATACTTCCTATCCCTGCTGAAACTGCCAATATCTCAGCTGGCTATGTTCCTATTCTTAGTGACCTTGTTCCAAACCTGCCATCCTTGTTCCTATCCCTGCTGACCTTGTTCCTATACCTGCTGGCCTTGTTCCTATACCTGCTGTCCTTGCTCCTATCCCTGCTGACCTTGCTCCTATACCTACTGACCTTGCTCCTTTACCTGCTGGTTTGCTCCTATCCCTGATGGCCTTGTTCCTATACCTGCTGAATATGTTCCTGTACCTGCTGGCCTTGTTCCCATCCATGCTGTCCTTGCTCCTATCCATGCTGGCCTTGTTCCTATACCTGCTGGCCTTGCTCCTATCCATGCCTGCCTTGTTCCTATACCTGCTGGCCTTGCTTCTATCCCTGCTGGCCTTACTCCTATCCCTGTTGACCTTCTTCCTATCCCTGCTGACACTGCCACTATCCCAGCTGGCTATGTTCCTATTCTTACTGAACTTGTTCCAACCCTGCTGGCCTTGCTCCTATCCCTGCTGACTTTGCTCCTGCCACTGGTGGCCTTGCTCCTATCCCTGCTGACCTTGCTCCTGCCACTGCTGGCCGTGTTTCCATAGCTGCTGTCCTTGTTCCTATCCCTGCTGGCCTTGTTCCTATACCTGCTGGCCTTGTTCCTATACCTGCTGGACTTGCTCCTATCCCTGCTGACCTTGCGCCTATACCTGCTGACCTTTCTCCTATCCCTGCTGACCTTGCTCCTGCCATGCTGGCTTTGTTTCTATAACTGCTGTCCTTGCTCCTATCCCTGCTGGCCTTGTTCCAATACCTGCTGTCCTTGGTCCTATCCCTTCTGGCCTTGCTCCTATCCCTGTTGACCTTATTCCTATCCCTGCTGACACTGCCACTATCCCAGCTGGCTATGTTCCTATTCTTACTGACCTTGTTCCAACACTGCTGTCCTTGCTCATATCGCTGCTGACCATGCTCCTGCCACTGCAGTCCTTGCTCCTATCCCTGCTGACCTTGCTCCTGCCACTGCTGGCATTGTTTCTATACCTGCTGTCCTTGCTCCTATCCCTGCTGGCCTTGTTCCTATACCTGCTGGCCTTGATCCTGTACGTGCTGGCCTTGCTCCTATCCATGCTGGCCTTGTTCCTATACCTGCTGGCCTTGCTGCAATCCATGCTGGCCTTGCTCCTATCCCTGCTGTCCTTGTTCCTATCCCTGTTGGCCTTGTTCATACCCCTGTTGACCTTGTTCCTATACCTGCTGGCCTTGTTCCAATACCTGCTGTCCTTGGTCCTATCCCTTCTGGCCTTGCTCCTATCCCTGTTGACCTCATTCCTATCCCTGCTGACACTGCCACTATCCCAGCTGGCTATTTTCCGATTCTTACTGACCTTGTTTCAACCCTGCTGGCCTTGCTCCTATCCCTGCTGACTTTGCTCCTGCCACTGCTGTCCTTGCTCTTTTCCCTGCTGACCATGCTCCTGCCACTGCTGGCCGTGATTCCATAGCTGCTGTCCTTGTTCCTATCCTTGCTGGCCTTGTTCCTATACCTGCTGGCTTTGTTCCTATACCTGCTGTCCTTGCTCCTATCCCTGCTGACCTTGCTCATATAACTGCTGACCTTGCTCCTATACCTGCTGGCCTTGCTCCAATCCCTGCTGGCATTGTTCCTATACCTGCTGGCCTTGCTCCAATACCTGCTGGCCTTGCTCCTATCCCTGCTGCCCTTGATTATATCCCTGTTGACCTTCTTCCTATCCCTGCTGACACTGCCACTATCCCAGATGGCTATGTTCCAATTCTTACTGACCTTGTTCCAACCCTGCTGACCTTGCTCCTATCCATGCTGACTTTGCTCCTGCAACTGCTGTCCTTGCTCCTATCCCTGCTGACCTTGCTCCTGCCACTGCTGGCCGTGTTTCCATACCTGCTGTCCTTGTTCCTATCCCTGCTGGCCTTGTTCCTATACCTGCTGTCCTTGGTCCTATACCTGCTGTCCTTGCTCCTGTCCCTGCTGACCTTGTTCCTGCCACTGCTGGCCGTGTTACCATACCTGCTCTCCTTATTCCTATCCCTGCTGTCCTTGCTCCTGCCACTGCTGTCGTTGCTCCCATCCCTGCTGACCTTGGTCCTGCCGCTGCTGTCCTTGTTTCTAAACCTGCTGTCCTTGTTCCTATCCCTGCTGGCCTTGTTCCTATACCTGCTGTCCTTGCTCCTATCACTGCTGACCTAGCTCATATACCTGCTGACCTTACTCCTATCCCTGCTGACCTTGCTCATATACCTGCTGACCTTTATCCTATCCCTGATGACCTTGCTCCTATCAATGCAGGCCTTGTTCCTCTACCTGCTGGCCTTGCTCCTATCCCTGCTGGCCTTGTTCCTATAGCTGCTGACCTTGATCCTATCCCTGCTGACCTTGCTCCTATACCTTCTGACCTTTCTCCTATCCCTGCTGACCTTGCTCCTATACCTGCTGTCCTTGTTCCTATCCCTGCTGGCCATGTTCCTATCCCTGCTGCCTTGTTCATATACCTGCTGTCCTTGTTCCTATACCTGCTGTCCTTGCTCCTATCCTTGCTGGCCTTGCTCCTATCCCAGCTGGCCTTGTTCCTATACCTGCTGGCCTTGCTCCTATCACTGCTGGCCTTGTTCCTATCCCTGCTGGCCTTGTTCCTATACCTGCTGACCTTGTTCCTATACCTGCTGGCCTTGTTCCTATCCCTGCTGTCGTTGCTCCTATCCATGCTGGCCCTGTTCCTATACCTGCTGACCTTGCTCCTATCCCTGCTGACCTTGCGCCTATACCTGCTGACCTTGCTCCTATCCCTGCTGACCTTGCTCCTGCCACTGATGGCCTTGTTTCTATACCTGCTGTCCGTGCTCCTTCCCTGCTGGCCTTTTTCCTATACCTGCTGGCCTTGTTCCTATACCTGCTGTCCTTGCTCCTATCCCTGCTGATCTTGCTCCAATACCTGTTGGCCTTGTTCATATACCTGCTGACCTTGTTCCTATACCTTCTGGCCTTGCTCCTATACCTTCTGGCCTTGCTCCTATCCCTGCTGGCCTTACTCCTATCCCTGCTGACACTGCCACTATCCCAGATGGCTATGTTCCTTTTCTTACTGACCTTGTTCAAACCCTGCTGGCCATGCTCCTATCCCTGCTGACCTTGCTCGTGCCACTGCTGACCTTGCTCCTGCCACTGCTCTCCTTGTTCCTATCCCTGCTGGCCTTGTTCCTATACCTGCTGTCCTTGGTCCTATACCTGCTGTCATTGCTCCTATCCCTGCTGACCTTGTTCCTGCCACTGCTGGCCGTGTTACCATACCTGCTCTCCTTGTTCCTATCCCTGCTGACCTTGCTCCTGCCACTGCTGTCCTTGCTCCTATCCCTGCTGACCTTGCTCCTGCCGCTGCTGTCCTTGTTTCTAAACCAGCTGTCCTTGTTCCTATCCCTGCTGGCCTTGTTCCTATACCAGCTGGCCTTGTTCCTATACCTGCTGTCCTTGCTCCTATCACTGCTGACCTAGCTCATATACCTGCTGACCTTACTCCTATCCCTGCTGACCTTGCTCATATACCTGCTGACCTTTATCCGATCCCTGTTGACCTTGCTCCTATCAATGCAGGCCTTGTTCCTCTACCTGCTGGCCTTGCTCCTATCCTTGCTGGCCTTGTTCCTATAGCTGCTGACCTTGATCCTATCCCTGCTGACCTTGCTCCTATACCTTCTGACCTTTCTCCTATCCCTGCTGACCTTGCTCCTATACCTGCTGAACTTGCTCCTATCCCTGCTGACCTGGCTCCTGCCACTACTGGCCTTGTTTCTATACCTGCTGACCTTGCTCCTATCCCTGCTGGCCTTGTTCCTAAACCTACAGGCCATGCTCCTATCCATGCTGGCCTTATTCCTATACCTGCTGGCCTTGCTCATTTCCATGCTGGCCTTGCTCCTTACACTGCTGTCCTTGCTCCTATCCCTGCTGAACTTGTTTCTATACCTGTTGGCCTTGTTCCTATACCTGCTGACCTTGTTCCTATCACTGCTGTCCTTGTTCCTATACCTGCTGAGCTTGATCCTATTCCTGCTGACCTTGTTCCTATACCTGCTGACCTTGTTCCTATTCCTGCTGACCTTGTTCCTATACCTGCTGACCTTGTTCCTATACCTGCTGACCTTGTTCCTATTCCTGCTGACCTTGTTCCTATACCTGCTGACCTTGTTCCTATTCCTGCTGGCCTTGTTCCTATACCTGCTGGCCTTGCTCCTATACCTGCTGACCTTGTTCCTATACCTGCTGACCTTGTTCCTATTCCTGCTGTCCTTGCTCCTATACCTGCTGTCCTTGCTCCTATCCCTTCTGGCTTTGCTCCTATCCCTGTTGACCTCATTCCTATCCCTGCTGACACTGCCACTATCCCAGCTGGCTATGTTCCGATTCTTACTGACCTTGTTTCAACCCTGCTGGCCTTGCTCCTATCCCTGCTGACTTTGCTCCTGCCACTGCTGTCCTTGCTCTTTTCCCTGCTGACCATGCTCCTGCCACTGCTAGCCGTGATTCCATAGCTGCTGTCCTTGTGCCTATCCTTGCTGGCCTTGTTCCTATACCTGCTGGCTTTGTTCCTATACCTGCTGTCCTTGCTCCTATCCCTGCTGACCTTGCTCATATAACTGCTGACCTTGCTCCTATACCTGCTGGCCTTGCTCCAATCCCTGCTGGCATTGTTCCTATACCTGCTGGCCTTGCTCCAATACCTGCTGGCCTTGCTCCTATCCCTGCTGCCCTTGATTATATCCCTGTTGACCTTCTTCCTATCCCTGCTGACACTGCCACTATCCCAGATGGCTATGTTCCGATTCTTACTGACCTTGTTCCAACCCTGCTGACCTTGCTCCTATCCCTGCTGACTTTGCTCCTGCCACTGCTGTCCTTGCTCCTATCCCTGCTGACCTTGCTCCTGCCACTGCTGGCCGTGTTTCCATACCTGATGTCCTTGTTCCTATCCCTGCTGGCCTTGTTCCTATACCTGCTGTCCTTGGTCCTATACCTGCTGTCCTTGCTCCTGTCCCTGCTGACCTTGTTCCTGCCACTGCTGGCCGTGTTACCATACCTGCTCTCCTTATTCCTATCCCTGCTGTCCTTGCTCCTGCCACTGCTGTCGTTGCTCCCATCCCTGCTGACCTTGGTCCTGCCGCTGCTGTCCTTGTTTCTAAACCTGCTGTCCTTGTTCCTATCCCTGCTGGCCTTGTTCCTATACCTGCTGTCCTTGCTCCTATCACTGCTGACCTAGCTCATATACCTGCTGACCTTACTCCTATCCCTGCTGACCTTGCTCATATACCTGCTGACCTTTATCCTATCCCTGATGACCTTGCTCCTATCAATGCAGGCCTTGTTCCTCTACCTGCTGGCCTTGCTCCTATCCCTGCTGGCCTTGTTCCTATAGCTGCTGACCTTGATCCTATCCCTGCTGACCTTGCTCCTATACCTTCTGACCTTTCTCCTATCCCTGCTGACCTTGCTCCTATACCTGCTGTCCTTGTTCCTATCCCTGCTGGCCATGTTCCTATCCCTGCTGCCTTGTTCATATACCTGCTGACCTTGTTCCTATACCTGCTGTCCTTGCTCCTATCCTTGCTGGCCTTGTTCCTATACCTGCTCGCCGTGCTCCTATCCTTGCTGACCTTGCTCCAATACCTGCTGACCTTGCTCCTTTCCGTGCTGACCTTGCTCCTATTCCTGCTGGCCTTGTTCCTATACCTGCTGGCCTTAATCCTATCCCTGTTGGCCTTCTTCCTATCCCTGCTGACACTGCCACTATCTCAGCTGGCTATGTTCCTATTCTTAGTGACCTTGTTCCCACCCTGCTGGCCTTTCTCCTATCCCTGCTGACCTTGCTCCTGCCACGGCTGTCCTTGCTCCTAACCCTGCTGACACTGCTCCTACCACTGCTGGCCTTGCTTCTATACCTGCTTTCCTTGTTCCTATCCCTGCTGGCCTTGTTCCTATACCTGCTGGCCTTGTTCCTAAACCTGCTGTCCTTGCTCCTATCCTTGCTGACCTTGCTCATATAAAGCTGACCTTGCTCCTATCCCTGCTGACCTTGCACCTATCCCTGCTGACCTTGATCCTATACCTGCTGGCCTTGCACCTATCCCAGCTGGCCTTGTTCCTATACCTGCTGGCCTTGCTCCTATCCCTGCTGGCCTTGTTCCTATCCCTGCTGGCCTTGTTCCTATACCTGCTGAACTTGTTCCTATACCTGCTGGCCTTGTTCCTATCCCTGCTGTCGTTGCTCCTATCCATGCTGGCCCTGTTCCTATCCCTGCTGACCTTGCTCCTGCCACTGATGGCCTTCTTTCTATACCTGCTGTCCGTGCTCCTTCCCTGCTGGCCTTTTTCCTATACCTGATGGCCTTGTTCCTATACCTGCTGTCCTTGCTCCTCTCCCTGCTGATCTTGCTCCAATACCTGTTGGCCTTGTTCATATACCTGCTGACCTTGTTCCTATACCTTCTGGCCTTGCTCCTATACCTTCTGGCCTTGCTCCTATCCCTGCTGGCCTTACTCCTATCCCTGCTGACACTGCCACTATCCCAGCTGGCTATGTTCCTTTTCTTACTGACCTTGTTCCAACCCTGCTGGCCATGCTCCTATCCCTGCTGACCTTGCTCGTGCCACTGCTGACCTTGCTCCTGCCACTGCTCTCCTTGTTCCTATCCCTGCTGGCCTTGTTCCTATACCTGCTGTCCTTGGTCCTATACCTGCTGTCATTGCTCCTATCCCTGCTGACCTTGTTCCTGCCACTGCTGGCCGTGTTACCATACCTGCTCTCCTTGTTCCTATCCCTGCTGAACTTGCTCCTGCCACTGCTGTCCTTGCTCCTATCCCTGCTGACCTTGCTCCTGCCGCTGCTGTCCTTGTTTCTAAACCTGCTGTCCTTGTTCCTATCCCTGCTGGCCTTGTTCCTATACCAGCTGGCCTTGTTCCTATACCTGCTGTCCTTGCTCCTATCACTGCTGACCTAGCTCATATACCTGCTGACCTTTAACCGATCCCTGTTGACCTTGCTCCTATCAATGCAGGCCTTGTTCCTCTACCTGCTGGCCTTGCTCCTATCCTTGCTGGCCTTGTTCCTATAGCTGCTGACCTTGATCCTATCCCTGCTGACCTTGCTCCTATACCTTCTGACCTTTCTCCTATCCCTGCTGACCTTGCTCCTATACCTGCTGAACTTGCTCCTATCCCTGCTGACCTGGCTCCTGCCACTTCTGGCCTTGTTTCTATACCTGCTGACCTTGCTCCTATCCCTGCTGGCCTTGTTCCTATACCTACAGGCCATGCTCCTATCCATGCTGGCCTTATTCCTATACCTGCTGGCCTTGCTCATTTCCATGCTGGCCTTGCTCCTTACACTGCTGTCCTTGCTCCTATCCCTGCTGACCTTGTTTCTATACCTGTTGGCCTTGTTCCTATACCTGCTGACCTTGTTCCTATTCCTGCTGTCCTTGCTCCTATACCTGCTGTCCTTGCTCCTATCCCTTCTGGCCTTGCTCCTATCCCTGTTGACCTCATTCCTATCCCTGCTGACACTGCCACTATCCCAGCTGGCTATGTTCCGATTCTTACTGACCTTGTTTCAACCCTGCTGGCCTTGCTCCTATCCCTGCTGACTTTGCTCCTGCCACTGCTGTCCTTGCTCTTTTCCCTGCTGACCATGCTCCTGCCACTGCTGGCCGTGTTTCCACAGCTGCTGTCCTTGTTCCTATCCTTGCTGGCCTTGTTCCTATACCTGCTGGCCTTGTTCCTATACCTGCTGTCCTTGCTCCTATCCCTGCTGACCTTGCTCATATAACTGCTGACCTTGCTCCTATACCTGCTGGCCTTGCTCCAATCCCTGCTGGCCTTGTTCCTATACCTGCTGGCCTTGCTCCAATACCTGCTGGCCTTGCTCCTATCCCTGCTGCCCTTGATTATATCCCTGTTGACCTTCTTCCTATCCCTGCTGACACTGCCACTATCCCAGATGGCTATGTTCCGATTCTTACTGACCTTGTTCCAACCCTGCTGACCTTGCTCCTATCCCTGCTGACTTTGCTCCTGCCACTGCTGTCCTTGCTCCTATCCCTGCTGACCTTGCTCCTGCCACTGCTGGCCGTGTTTCCATACCTGCTGTCCTTGTTCCTATCCCTGCTGGCCTTGTTCCTATACCTGCTGGCCTTGTTCCTATACCTGCTGGACTTGCTCCTATCCCTGCTGACCTTGCGCCTATACCTGCTGACCTTTCTCCTATCCCTGCTGACCTTGCTCCTGCCATGCTGGCTTTGTTTCTATAACTGCTGTCCTTGCTCCTATCCCTGCTGGCCTTGTTCCAATACCTGCTGTCCTTGGTCCTATCCCTTCTGGCCTTGCTCCTATCCCTGTTGACCTTATTCCTATCCCTGCTGACACTGCCACTATCCCAGCTGGCTATGTTCCTATTCTTACTGACCTTGTTCCAACACTGCTGTCCTTGCTCATATCGCTGCTGACCATGCTCCTGCCACTGCAGTCCTTGCTCCTATCCCTGCTGACCTTGCTCCTGCCACTGCTGGCATTGTTTCTATACCTGCTGTCCTTGCTCCTATCCCTGCTGGCCTTGTTCCTATACCTGCTGGCCTTGATCCTGTACGTGCTGGCCTTGCTCCTATCCATGCTGGCCTTGTTCCTATACCTGCTGGCCTTGCTGCAATCCATGCTGGCCTTGCTCCTATCCCTGCTGTCCTTGTTCCTATCCCTGTTGGCCTTGTTCATACCCCTGTTGACCTTGTTCCTATACCTGCTGGCCTTGTTCCAATACCTGCTGTCCTTGGTCCTATCCCTTCTGGCCTTGCTCCTATCCCTGTTGACCTCATTCCTATCCCTGCTGACACTGCCACTATCCCAGCTGGCTATTTTCCGATTCTTACTGACCTTGTTTCAACCCTGCTGGCCTTGCTCCTATCCCTGCTGACTTTGCTCCTGCCACTGCTGTCCTTGCTCTTTTCCCTGCTGACCATGCTCCTGCCACTGCTGGCCGTGATTCCATAGCTGCTGTCCTTGTTCCTATCCTTGCTGGCCTTGTTCCTATACCTGCTGGCTTTGTTCCTATACCTGCTGTCCTTGCTCCTATCCCTGCTGACCTTGCTCATATAACTGCTGACCTTGCTCCTATACCTGCTGGCCTTGCTCCAATCCCTGCTGGCATTGTTCCTATACCTGCTGGCCTTGCTCCAATACCTGCTGGCCTTGCTCCTATCCCTGCTGCCCTTGATTATATCCCTGTTGACCTTCTTCCTATCCCTGCTGACACTGCCACTATCCCAGATGGCTATGTTCCAATTCTTACTGACCTTGTTCCAACCCTGCTGACCTTGCTCCTATCCATGCTGACTTTGCTCCTGCAACTGCTGTCCTTGCTCCTATCCCTGCTGACCTTGCTCCTGCCACTGCTGGCCGTGTTTCCATACCTGCTGTCCTTGTTCCTATCCCTGCTGGCCTTGTTCCTATACCTGCTGTCCTTGGTCCTATACCTGCTGTCCTTGCTCCTGTCCCTGCTGACCTTGTTCCTGCCACTGCTGGCCGTGTTACCATACCTGCTCTCCTTATTCCTATCCCTGCTGTCCTTGCTCCTGCCACTGCTGTCGTTGCTCCCATCCCTGCTGACCTTGGTCCTGCCGCTGCTGTCCTTGTTTCTAAACCTGCTGTCCTTGTTCCTATCCCTGCTGGCCTTGTTCCTATACCTGCTGTCCTTGCTCCTATCACTGCTGACCTAGCTCATATACCTGCTGACCTTACTCCTATCCCTGCTGACCTTGCTCATATACCTGCTGACCTTTATCCTATCCCTGATGACCTTGCTCCTATCAATGCAGGCCTTGTTCCTCTACCTGCTGGCCTTGCTCCTATCCCTGCTGGCCTTGTTCCTATAGCTGCTGACCTTGATCCTATCCCTGCTGACCTTGCTCCTATACCTTCTGACCTTTCTCCTATCCCTGCTGACCTTGCTCCTATACCTGCTGTCCTTGTTCCTATCCCTGCTGGCCATGTTCCTATCCCTGCTGCCTTGTTCATATACCTGCTGTCCTTGTTCCTATACCTGCTGTCCTTGCTCCTATCCTTGCTGGCCTTGCTCCTATCCCAGCTGGCCTTGTTCCTATACCTGCTGGCCTTGCTCCTATCACTGCTGGCCTTGTTCCTATCCCTGCTGGCCTTGTTCCTATACCTGCTGACCTTGTTCCTATACCTGCTGGCCTTGTTCCTATCCCTGCTGTCGTTGCTCCTATCCATGCTGGCCCTGTTCCTATACCTGCTGACCTTGCTCCTATCCCTGCTGACCTTGCGCCTATACCTGCTGACCTTGCTCCTATCCCTGCTGACCTTGCTCCTGCCACTGATGGCCTTGTTTCTATACCTGCTGTCCGTGCTCCTTCCCTGCTGGCCTTTTTCCTATACCTGCTGGCCTTGTTCCTATACCTGCTGTCCTTGCTCCTATCCCTGCTGATCTTGCTCCAATACCTGTTGGCCTTGTTCATATACCTGCTGACCTTGTTCCTATACCTTCTGGCCTTGCTCCTATACCTTCTGGCCTTGCTCCTATCCCTGCTGGCCTTACTCCTATCCCTGCTGACACTGCCACTATCCCAGATGGCTATGTTCCTTTTCTTACTGACCTTGTTCAAACCCTGCTGGCCATGCTCCTATCCCTGCTGACCTTGCTCGTGCCACTGCTGACCTTGCTCCTGCCACTGCTCTCCTTGTTCCTATCCCTGCTGGCCTTGTTCCTATACCTGCTGTCCTTGGTCCTATACCTGCTGTCATTGCTCCTATCCCTGCTGACCTTGTTCCTGCCACTGCTGGCCGTGTTACCATACCTGCTCTCCTTGTTCCTATCCCTGCTGACCTTGCTCCTGCCACTGCTGTCCTTGCTCCTATCCCTGCTGACCTTGCTCCTGCCGCTGCTGTCCTTGTTTCTAAACCAGCTGTCCTTGTTCCTATACCTGCTGGCCTTGTTCCTATACCAGCTGGCCTTGTTCCTATACCTGCTGTCCTTGCTCCTATCACTGCTGACCTAGCTCATATACCTGCTGACCTTACTCCTATCCATGCTGACCTTGCTCATATACCTGCTGACCTTTATCCGATCCCTGTTGACCTTGCTCCTATCAATGCAGGCCTTGTTCCTCTACCTGCTGGCCTTGCTCCTATCCTTGCTGGCCTTGTTCCTATAGCTGCTGACCTTGATCCTATCCCTGCTGACCTTGCTCCTATACCTTCTGACCTTTCTCCTATCCCTGCTGACCTTGCTCCTATACCTGCTGAACTTGCTCCTATCCCTGCTGACCTGGCTCCTGCCACTACTGGCCTTGTTTCTATACCTGCTGACCTTGCTCCTATCCCTGCTGGCCTTGTTCCTAAACCTACAGGCCATGCTCCTATCCATGCTGGCCTTATTCCTATACCTGCTGGCCTTGCTCATTTCCATGCTGGCCTTGCTCCTTACACTGCTGTCCTTGCTCCTATCCCTGCTGAACTTGTTTCTATACCTGTTGGCCTTGTTCCTATACCTGCTGACCTTGTTCCTATCACTGCTGTCCTTGTTCCTATACCTGCTGAGCTTGATCCTATTCCTGCTGACCTTGTTTCAACCCTGCTGGCCTTGCTCCTATCCCTGCTGACTTTGCTCCTGCCACTGCTGTCCTTGCTCTTTTCCCTGCTGACCATGCTCCTGCCACTGCTGGCCGTGATTCCATAGCTGCTGTCCTTGTTCCTATCCTTGCTGGCCTTGTTCCTATACCTGCTGGCTTTGTTCCTATACCTGCTGTCCTTGCTCCTATCCCTGCTGACCTTGCTCATATAACTGCTGACCTTGCTCCTATACCTGCTGGCCTTGCTCCAATCCCTGCTGGCATTGTTCCTATACCTGCTGGCCTTGCTCCAATACCTGCTGGCCTTGCTCCTATCCCTGCTGCCCTTGATTATATCCCTGTTGACCTTCTTCCTATCCCTGCTGACACTGCCACTATCCCAGATGGCTATGTTCCGATTCTTACTGACCTTGTTCCAACCCTGCTGACCTTGCTCCTATCCATGCTGACTTTGCTCCTGCAACTGCTGTCCTTGCTCCTATCCCTGCTGACCTTGCTCCTGCCACTGCTGGCCGTGTTTCCATACCTGCTGTCCTTGTTCCTATCCCTGCTGGCCTTGTTCCTATACCTGCTGTCCTTGGTCCTATACCTGCTGTCCTTGCTCCTGTCCCTGCTGACCTTGTTCCTGCCACTGCTGGCCGTGTTACCATACCTGCTCTCCTTATTCCTATCCCTGCTGTCCTTGCTCCTGCCACTGCTGTCGTTGCTCCCATCCCTGCTGACCTTGCTCCTGCCGCTGCTGTCCTTGTTTCTAAACCTGCTGTCCTTGTTCCTATCCCTGCTGGCCTTGTTCCTATACCTGCTGTCCTTGCTCCTATCACTGCTGACCTAGCTCATATACCTGCTGACCTTACTCCTATCCCTGCTGACCTTGCTCATATACCTGCTGACCTTTATCCTATCCCTGATGACCTTGCTCCTATCAATGCAGGCCTTGTTCCTCTACCTGCTGGCCTTGCTCCTATCCCTGCTGGCCTTGTTCCTATAGCTGCTGACCTTGATCCTATCCCTGCTGACCTTGCTCCTATACCTTCTGACCTTTCTCCTATCCCTGCTGACCTTGCTCCTATACCTGCTGTCCTTGTTCCTATCCCTGCTGGCCATGTTCCTATCCCTGCTGCCTTGTTCATATACCTGCTGTCCTTGTTCCTATACCTGCTGTCCTTGCTCCTATCCTTGCTGGCCTTGCTCCTATCCCAGCTGGCCTTGTTCCTATACCTGCTGGCCTTGCTCCTATCACTGCTGGCCTTGTTCCTATCCCTGCTGGCCTTGTTCCTATACCTGCTGACCTTGTTCCTATACCTGCTGGCCTTGTTCCTATCCCTGCTGTCGTTGCTCCTATCCATGCTGGCCCTGTTCCTATACCTGCTGACCTTGCTCCTATCCCTGCTGACCTTGCGCCTATACCTGCTGACCTTGCTCCTATCCCTGCTGACCTTGCTCCTGCCACTGATGGCCTTGTTTCTATACCTGCTGTCCGTGCTCCTTCCCTGCTGGCCTTTTTCCTATACCTGCTGGCCTTGTTCCTATACCTGCTGTCCTTGCTCCTATCCCTGCTGATCTTGCTCCAATACCTGTTGGCCTTGTTCATATACCTGCTGACCTTGTTCCTATACCTTCTGGCCTTGCTCCTATACCTTCTGGCCTTGCTCCTATCCCTGCTGGCCTTACTCCTATCCCTGCTGACACTGCCACTATCCCAGATGGCTATGTTCCTTTTCTTACTGACCTTGTTCAAACCCTGCTGGCCATGCTCCTATCCCTGCTGACCTTGCTCGTGCCACTGCTGACCTTGCTCCTGCCACTGCTCTCCTTGTTCCTATCCCTGCTGGCCTTGTTCCTATACCTGCTGTCCTTGGTCCTATACCTGCTGTCATTGCTCCTATCCCTGCTGACCTTGTTCCTGCCACTGCTGGCCGTGTTACCATACCTGCTCTCCTTGTTCCTATCCCTGCTGACCTTGCTCCTGCCACTGCTGTCCTTGCTCCTATCCCTGCTGACCTTGCTCCTGCCGCTGCTGTCCTTGTTTCTAAACCAGCTGTCCTTGTTCCTATCCCTGCTGGCCTTGTTCCTATACCAGCTGGCCTTGTTCCTATACCTGCTGTCCTTGCTCCTATCACTGCTGACCTAGCTCATATACCTGCTGACCTTACTCCTATCCCTGCTGACCTTGCTCATATACCTGCTGACCTTTATCCGATCCCTGTTGACCTTGCTCCTATCAATGCAGGCCTTGTTCCTCTACCTGCTGGCCTTGCTCCTATCCTTGCTGGCCTTGTTCCTATAGCTGCTGACCTTGATCCTATCCCTGCTGACCTTGCTCCTATACCTTCTGACCTTTCTCCTATCCCTGCTGACCTTGCTCCTATACCTGCTGAACTTGCTCCTATCCCTGCTGACCTGGCTCCTGCCACTACTGGCCTTGTTTCTATACCTGCTGACCTTGCTCCTATCCCTGCTGGCCTTGTTCCTAAACCTACAGGCCATGCTCCTATCCATGCTGGCCTTATTCCTATACCTGCTGGCCTTGCTCATTTCCATGCTGGCCTTGCTCCTTACACTGCTGTCCTTGCTCCTATCCCTGCTGAACTTGTTTCTATACCTGTTGGCCTTGTTCCTATACCTGCTGACCTTGTTCCTATCACTGCTGTCCTTGTTCCTATACCTGCTGAGCTTGATCCTATTCCTGCTGACCTTGTTCCTATACCTGCTGACCTTGTTCCTATTCCTGCTGACCTTGTTCCTATACCTGCTGACCTTGTTCCTATACCTGCTGACCTTGTTCCTATTCCTGCTGACCTTGTTCCTATACCTGCTGACCTTGTTCCTATTCCTGCTGGCCTTGTTCCTATACCTGCTGGCCTTGCTCCTATACCTGCTGACCTTGTTCCTATACCTGCTGACCTTGTTCCTATTCCTGCTGTCCTTGCTCCTATACCTGCTGTCCTTGCTCCTATCCCTTCTGGCTTTGCTCCTATCCCTGTTGACCTCATTCCTATCCCTGCTGACACTGCCACTATCCCAGCTGGCTATGTTCCGATTCTTACTGACCTTGTTTCAACCCTGCTGGCCTTGCTCCTATCCCTGCTGACTTTGCTCCTGCCACTGCTGTCCTTGCTCTTTTCCCTGCTGACCATGCTCCTGCCACTGCTAGCCGTGATTCCATAGCTGCTGTCCTTGTGCCTATCCGTGCTGGCCTTGTTCCTATACCTGCTGGCTTTGTTCCTATACCTGCTGTCCTTGCTCCTATCCCTGCTGACCTTGCTCATATAACTGCTGACCTTGCTCCTATACCTGCTGGCCTTGCTCCAATCCCTGCTGGCATTGTTCCTATACCTGCTGGCCTTGCTCCAATACCTGCTGGCCTTGCTCCTATCCCTGCTGCCCTTGATTATATCCCTGTTGACCTTCTTCCTATCCCTGCTGACACTGCCACTATCCCAGATGGCTATGTTCCGATTCTTACTGACCTTGTTCCAACCCTGCTGACCTTGCTCCTATCCCTGCTGACTTTGCTCCTGCCACTGCTGTCCTTGCTCCTATCCCTGCTGACCTTGCTCCTGCCACTGCTGGCCGTGTTTCCATACCTGCTGTCCTTGTTCCTATCCCTGCTGGCCTTGTTCCTATACCTGCTGTCCTTGGTCCTATACCTGCTGTCCTTGCTCCTGTCCCTGCTGACCTTGTTCCTGCCACTGCTGGCCGTGTTACCATACCTGCTCTCCTTATTCCTATCCCTGCTGTCCTTGCTCCTGCCACTGCTGTCGTTGCTCCCATCCCTGCTGACCTTGGTCCTGCCGCTGCTGTCCTTGTTTCTAAACCTGCTGTCCTTGTTCCTATCCCTGCTGGCCTTGTTCCTATACCTGCTGTCCTTGCTCCTATCACTGCTGACCTAGCTCATATACCTGCTGACCTTACTCCTATCCCTGCTGACCTTGCTCATATACCTGCTGACCTTTATCCTATCCCTGATGACCTTGCTCCTATCAATGCAGGCCTTGTTCCTCTACCTGCTGGCCTTGCTCCTATCCCTGCTGGCCTTGTTCCTATAGCTGCTGACCTTGATCCTATCCCTGCTGACCTTGCTCCTATACCTTCTGACCTTTCTCCTATCCCTGCTGACCTTGCTCCTATACCTGCTGTCCTTGTTCCTATCCCTGCTGGCCATGTTCCTATCCCTGCTGCCTTGTTCATATACCTGCTGACCTTGTTCCTATACCTGCTGTCCTTGCTCCTATCCTTGCTGGCCTTGTTCCTATACCTGCTCGCCGTGCTCCTATCCTTGCTGACCTTGCTCCAATACCTGCTGACCTTGCTCCTTTCCGTGCTGACCTTGCTCCTATTCCTGCTGGCCTTGTTCCTATACCTGCTGGCCTTAATCCTATCCCTGTTGGCCTTCTTCCTATCCCTGCTGACACTGCCACTATCTCAGCTGGCTATGTTCCTATTCTTAGTGACCTTGTTCCCACCCTGCTGGCCTTTCTCCTATCCCTGCTGACCTTGCTCCTGCCACGGCTGTCCTTGCTCCTAACCCTGCTGACACTGCTCCTACCACTGCTGGCCTTGCTTCTATACCTGCTTTCCTTGTTCCTATCCCTGCTGGCCTTGTTCCTATACCTGCTGGCCTTGTTCCTAAACCTGCTGTCCTTGCTCCTATCCTTGCTGACCTTGCTCATATAAAGCTGACCTTGCTCCTATCCCTGCTGACCTTGCACCTATCCCTGCTGACCTTGATCCTATACCTGCTGGCCTTGCACCTATCCCAGCTGGCCTTGTTCCTATACCTGCTGGCCTTGCTCCTATCCCTGCTGGCCTTGTTCCTATCCCTGCTGGCCTTGTTCCTATACCTGCTGACCTTGTTCCTATACCTGCTGGCCTTGTTCCTATCCCTGCTGTCGTTGCTCCTATCCATGCTGGCCCTGTTCCTATCCCTGCTGACCTTGCTCCTGCCACTGATGGCCTTCTTTCTATACCTGCTGTCCGTGCTCCTTCCCTGCTGGCCTTTTTCCTATACCTGATGGCCTTGTTCCTATACCTGCTGTCCTTGCTCCTCTCCCTGCTGATCTTGCTCCAATACCTGTTGGCCTTGTTCATATACCTGCTGACCTTGTTCCTATACCTTCTGGCCTTGCTCCTATACCTTCTGGCCTTGCTCCTATCCCTGCTGGCCTTACTCCTATCCCTGCTGACACTGCCACTATCCCAGCTGGCTATGTTCCTTTTCTTACTGACCTTGTTCCAACCCTGCTGGCCATGCTCCTATCCCTGCTGACCTTGCTCGTGCCACTGCTGACCTTGCTCCTGCCACTGCTCTCCTTGTTCCTATCCCTGCTGGCCTTGTTCCTATACCTGCTGTCCTTGGTCCTATACCTGCTGTCATTGCTCCTATCCCTGCTGACCTTGTTCCTGCCACTGCTGGCCGTGTTACCATACCTGCTCTCCTTGTTCCTATCCCTGCTGAACTTGCTCCTGCCACTGCTGTCCTTGCTCCTATCCCTGCTGACCTTGCTCCTGCCGCTGCTGTCCTTGTTTCTAAACCTGCTGTCCTTGTTCCTATCCCTGCTGGCCTTGTTCCTATACCAGCTGGCCTTGTTCCTATACCTGCTGTCCTTGCTCCTATCACTGCTGACCTAGCTCATATACCTGCTGACCTTTAACCGATCCCTGTTGACCTTGCTCCTATCAATGCAGGCCTTGTTCCTCTACCTGCTGGCCTTGCTCCTATCCTTGCTGGCCTTGTTCCTATAGCTGCTGACCTTGATCCTATCCCTGCTGACCTTGCTCCTATACCTTCTGACCTTTCTCCTATCCCTGCTGACCTTGCTCCTATACCTGCTGAACTTGCTCCTATCCCTGCTGACACTGCCACTATCCCAGCTGGCTATGTTCCTTTTCTTACTGACCTTGTTCCAACCCTGCTGGCCATGCTCCTATCCCTGCTGACCTTGCTCGTGCCACTGCTGACCTTGCTCCTGCCACTGCTCTCCTTGTTCCTATCCCTGCTGGCCTTGTTCCTATACCTGCTGTCCTTGGTCCTATACCTGCTGTCATTGCTCCTATCCCTGCTGACCTTGTTCCTGCCACTGCTGGCCGTGTTACCATACCTGCTCTCCTTGTTCCTATCCCTGCTGAACTTGCTCCTGCCACTGCTGTCCTTGCTCCTATCCCTGCTGACCTTGCTCCTGCCGCTGCTGTCCTTGTTTCTAAACCTGCTGTCCTTGTTCCTATCCCTGCTGGCCTTGTTCCTATACCAGCTGGCCTTGTTCCTATACCTGCTGTCCTTGCTCCTATCACTGCTGACCTAGCTCATATACCTGCTGACCTTTAACCGATCCCTGTTGACCTTGCTCCTATCAATGCAGGCCTTGTTCCTCTACCTGCTGGCCTTGCTCCTATCCTTGCTGGCCTTGTTCCTATAGCTGCTGACCTTGATCCTATCCCTGCTGACCTTGCTCCTATACCTTCTGACCTTTCTCCTATCCCTGCTGACCTTGCTCCTATACCTGCTGAACTTGCTCCTATCCCTGCTGACCTGGCTCCTGCCACTTCTGGCCTTGTTTCTATACCTGCTGACCTTGCTCCTATCCCTGCTGGCCTTGTTCCTATACCTACAGGCCATGCTCCTATCCATGCTGGCCTTATTCCTATACCTGCTGGCCTTGCTCATTTCCATGCTGGCCTTGCTCCTTACACTGCTGTCCTTGCTCCTATCCCTGCTGACCTTGTTTCTATACCTGTTGGCCTTGTTCCTATACCTGCTGACCTTGTTCCTATTCCTGCTGTCCTTGCTCCTATACCTGCTGTCCTTGCTCCTATCCCTTCTGGCCTTGCTCCTATCCCTGTTGACCTCATTCCTATCCCTGCTGACACTGCCACTATCCCAGCTGGCTATGTTCCGATTCTTACTGACCTTGTTTCAACCCTGCTGGCCTTGCTCCTATCCCTGCTGACTTTGCTCCTGCCACTGCTGTCCTTGCTCTTTTCCCTGCTGACCATGCTCCTGCCACTGCTGGCCGTGTTTCCACAGCTGCTGTCCTTGTTCCTATCCTTGCTGGCCTTGTTCCTATACCTGCTGGCCTTGTTCCTATACCTGCTGTCCTTGCTCCTATCCCTGCTGACCTTGCTCATATAACTGCTGACCTTGCTCCTATACCTGCTGGCCTTGCTCCAATCCCTGCTGGCCTTGTTCCTATACCTGCTGGCCTTGCTCCAATACCTGCTGGCCTTGCTCCTATCCCTGCTGACCTTGATTATATCCCTGTTGACCTTCTTCCTATCCCTGCTGACACTGCCACTATCCCAGATGGCTATGTTCCGATTCTTACTGACCTTGTTCCAACCCTGCTGACCTTGCTCCTATCCCTGCTGACTTTGCTCCTGCCACTGCTGACCTTGCTCCTATCCCTGCTGACCTTGCTCCTGCCACTGCTGGCCGTGTTTCCATACCTGCTGTCCTTGTTCCTATCCCTGCTGGCCTTGTTCCTATACCTGCTGTCCTTGGTCCTATACCTGCTGTCCTTGCTCCTGTCCCTGCTGACCTTGTTCCTGCCACTGCTGGCCGTGTTACCATACCTGCTCTCCTTATTCCTATCCCTGCTGACCTTGCTCCTGCCACTGCTGTCGTTGCTCCCATCGCTGCTGACCTTGCTCCTGCCGCTGCTGTCCTTGTTTCTAAACCTGCTTTCCTTGTTCCTATCCCTGCTGGCCTTGTTCCTATCCCTGCTGACCTTGCTCCTGCCACTGCTGTCGTTGCTCCCATCGCTGCTGACCTTGCTCCTGCCGCTGCTGTCCTTGTTTCTAAACCTGCTGTCCTTGTTCCTATCCCTGCTGGCCTTGTTCCTATACCTGCTGTCCTTGCTCCTATCACTGCTGACCTAGCTCATACACCTGCTGACCTTACTCCTATCCCTGCTGACCTTGCTCATATACCTGCTGACCTTTATCCTATCCCTGATGACCTTGCTCCTATCAATGCAGGCCTTGTTCCTCTACCTGCTGGCCTTGCTCCTATCCCTGCTGGCCTTGTTCCTATAGCTGCTGACCTTGATCCTATCCCTGCTGACCTTGCTCCTATACCTTCTGAACTTTCTCCTATCCCTGCTGACCTTGCTCCTATACCTGCTGTCCTTGTTCCTATCCCTGCTGGCCATGTTCCTATCCCTGCTGCCTTGTTCATATACCTGCTGACCTTGTTCCTATACCTGCTGTCCTTGCTCCTATCCTTGCTGGCCTTGTCCTATACCTGCTCGCCGTGCTCCTATCCTTGCTGACCTTGCTCCAATACCTGCTGACCTTGCTCCTTTCCGTGCTGACCTTGCTCCTATTCCTGCTGGCCTTGTTCCTATACCTGCTGGCCTTAATCCTATCCCTGTTGGCCTTCTTCCTATCCCTGCTGACACTGCCACTATCCCAGCTGGCTATGTTCCGATTCTTACTGACCTTGTTTCAACCCTGCTGGCCTTGCTCCTATCCCTGCTGACTTTGCTCCTGCCACTGCTGTCCTTGCTCTTTTCCCTGCTGACCATGCTCCTGCCACTGCTGGCCGTGTTTCCATAGCTGCTGTCCTTGTTCCTATCCTTGCTGGCCTTGTTCCTATACCTGCTGGCCTTGTTCCTATACCTGCTGTCCTTGCTCCTATCCCTGCTGACCTTGCTCATATAACTGCAGACCTTGCTCCTATACCTGCTGGCCTTGCTCCAATCCCTGCTGGCCTTGTTCCTATACCTGCTGGCCTTGCTCCAATACCTGCTGGCCTTGCTCCTATCCCTGCTGCCCTTGATTATATCCCTGTTGACCTTCTTCCTATCCCTGCTGACACTGCCACTATCCCAGACGGCTATGTTCCGATTCTTACTGACCTTGTTCCAACCCTGCTGACCTTGCTCCTATCCCTGCTGACTTTGCTCCTGCCACTGCTGTCCTTGCTCCTATCCCTGCTGACCTTGCTCCTGCCACTGCTGGCCGTGTTTCCATAGCTGCTGTCCTTGTTCCTATCCCTGCTGGCCTTGTTCCTATACCTGCTGTCCTTGGACCTATACCTGCTGTCCTTGCTCCTGTCCCTGCTGACCTTGTTCCTGCCACTGCTGGCCGTGTTTCCATACCTGCTGGCCTTGTTCCTATCCCTGCTGGCCTTGTTCCTATACCTGCTGACCTTGTTCCTATACCTGCTGGCCTTGTTCCTATCCCTGCTGTCGTTGCTCCTATCCATGCTGGCCCTGTTCCTATACCTGCTGACCTTGCTCCTATCCCTGCTGACCTTGCGCCTATACCTGCTGACCTTGCTCCTATCCCTGCTGACCTTGCTCCTGCCACTGATGGCCTTGTTTCTATACCTGCTGTCCGTGCTCCTTCCCTGCTGGCCTTTTTCCTATACCTGCTGGCCTTGTTCCTATACCTGCTGTCCTTGCTCCTATCCCTGCTGATCTTGCTCCAATACCTGTTGGCCTTGTTCATATACATGCTGACCTTGTTCCTATACCTTCTGGCCTTGCTCCTATACCTTCTGGCCTTGCTCCTATCCCTGCTGGCCTTACTCCTATCCCTGCTGACACTGCCACTATCCCAGCTGGCTATGTTCCTTTTCTTACTGACCTTGTTCCAACCCTGCTGGCCATGCTCCTATCCCTGCTGACCTTGCTCGTGCCACTGCTGACCTTGCTCCTGCCACTGCTATCCTTGTTCCTATCCCTGCTGGCCTTGTTCCTATACCTGCTGTCCTTGGTCCTATACCTGCTGTCCTTGCTCCTATCCCTGCTGACCTTGTTCCTGCCACTGCTGGCCGTGTTACCATACCTGCTCTCCTTGTTCCTATCCCTGCTGACATTGCTCCTGCCACTGCTGTCATTGCTCCAATCCCTGCTGACGTTGCTCCTGCCGCTGCTGTCATTGTTTCTAAACCTGCTGTCCTTGTTCCTATCCCTGCTGGCCTTGCTCCTATACCAGCTGGCCTTGTTCCTATACCTGCTGTCCTTGCTCCTATCACTGCTGACCTAGCTCATATACCTGCTGACCTTACTCCTATCCCTGCTGACCTTGCTCATATACCTGCTGACCTTTATCCGATCCCTGTTGACCTTGCTCCTATCAATGCAGGCCTTGTTCCTCTACCTGCTGGCCTTGCTCCTATCCCTGCTGGCCTTGTTCCTATAGCTGCTGACCTTGATCCTATCCCTGCTGACCTTGCTCCTATACCTGCTGAACTTGCTCCTATCCCTGCTGACCTGGCTCCTGCCACTACTGGCCTTGTTTCTGTACCTGCTGACCTTGCTCCTATCCCTGCTGGCCTTGTTCCTATACCTACAGGCCATGCTACTATCCATGCTGGCCTTATTCCTATACCTGCTGGCCTTGCTCATTTCCATGCTGGCCTTGCTCCTTACACTGCTGTCCTTGCTCCTATCCCTGCTGACCTTGTTTCTATACCTGTTGGCCTTGTTCCTATACCTGCTGACCTTGTTCCTATCACTGCTGTCCTTGCTCCTATCCCTGCTGACCTTGTTCCTATACCTGCTGACCTTGTTCCTATTCCTGCTGACCTTGTTCCTATACCTGCTGAGCTTGATCCTATTCCTGCTGACCTTGTTCCTATACCTGCTGACCTTGTTCCTATTCCTGCTGACCTTGTTCCTATTCCTGCTGACCTTGTTCCTATACCTGCTGACCTTGTTCCTATACCTGCTGACCTTTTTCCTATTCCTGCTGACCTTGTTCCTATACCTGCTGACCTTGTTCCTATTCCTGCTGGCCTTGTTCCTATACCTGCTGACCTTGCTCCTATACCTGCTGACCTTGTTCCTATTCCTGCTGGCCTTGTTCCTATACCTGCTGGCCTTGCTCCTATACCTGCTGACCTTGTTCCTATACCTGCTGACCTTGTTCCTGTTCCTGCTGTCCTTGCTCCTATACGTGCTGTCCTTGCTCCTATCCCTTCTGGCCTTGCTCCTATCCCTGTTGACCTCATTCCTATCCGTGCTGACACTGCCACTATCCCAGCTGGCTATGTTCCTATTCTTACTGACCTTGTTCCAACACTGCTGTCCTTGCTCCTATCGCTGCTCACCATGCTCCTGCCACTGCAGTCCTTGCTCCTATCCCTGCTGACCTTGCTCCTGCCACTGCTGGCATTGTTTCTATACCTGCTGACCTTGCTCCTATCCCTGCTGGCCTTGTTCCTATACCTGCTGGCCTTGCTCCTGTACGTGCTGGCCTTGCTCCTATCCATGCTGGCCTTGTTCCTATACCTGCTGGCCTTGCTGCAATCCATGCTGGCCTTGCTCCTATCCCTGCTGTCCTTGTTCCTATCCCTGTTGGCCTTGTTCATATACCTGCTGACCTTGTTCCTATACCTGCTGGCCTTGCTCCTATACCTGCTGGCCTTGCTACTATCCCTGCTGGCCTTACTCCTATCCCTGCTGACCTTCTTCCTATCCCTGCTGACACTGCCACTATCCCAGCTGGCTATGTTCCTATTCTTACTGACCTTGTTCCAACCCTGCTGGCCTTGCTCCTATCCCTGCTGACCTTGCTCCTGCCACTGCTGACCTTGCTCCTGCCACTGCTGTCCTTGCTCCTATCGCTGCTGGCCTTGCTCCTATACCTGCTGGCCTTGCTACTATCCCTGCTGGCCTTACTCCTATCCCTGCTGACCTTCTTCCTATCCCTGCTGACACTGCCACTATCCCAGCTGGCTATGTTCCTATTCTTACTGACCTTGTTCCAACCCTGCTGGCCTTGCTCCTATCCCTGCTGACCTTGCTCGTGCCACTGCTGACCTTGCTCCTGCCACTGCTATCCTTGTTCCTATCCCTGCTGGCCTTGTTCCTATACCTGCTGTCCTTGGTCCTATACCTGCTGTCCTTGCTCCTATCCCTGCTGACCTTGTTCCTGCCATTGCTGGCCGTGTTACCATACCTGCTCTCCTTGTTCCTATCCCTGCTGACAATGCTCCTGCCACTGCTGTCATTGCTCCTATCCCTGCTGACGTTGCTCCTGCCGCTGCTGTCCTTGTTTCTAAACCTGCTGTCCTTGTTCCTATCCCTGCTGGCCTTGTTCCTATACCAGCTGGCCTTGTTCCTATACCTGCTGTCCTTGCTCCTATCACTGCTGACCTAGCTCATATACCTGCTGACCTTACTCCTATCCCTGCTGACCTTGCTCATATACCTGCTGACCTTTATCGGATCCCTGTTGACCTTGCTCCTATCAATGCAGGCCTTGTTCCTCTACCTGCTGGCCTTGCTCCTATCCCTGCTGGCCTTGTTCCTATAGCTGCTGACCTTGATCCTATCCCTGCTGACCTTGCTCCTATACCTGCTGAACTTGCTCCTATCCCTGCTGACCTGGCTCCTGCCACTACTGGCCTTGTTTCTATACCTGCTGACCTTGCTCCTATCCCTGCTGGCCTTGTTCCTATACCTACAGGCCATGCTACTATCCATGCTGGCCTTATTCCTCTACCTGCTGGCCTTGCTCATTTCCATGCTGGCCTTGCTCCTTACACTGCTGTCCTTGCTCCTATCCCTGCTGACCTTGTTTCTATACCTGTTGGCCTTGTTCCTATACCTGCTGACCTTGTTCCTATCACTGCTGTCCTTGCTCCTATCCCTGCTGACCTTGTTCCTATACCTGCTGACCTTGTTCCTATTCCTGCTGACCTTGTTCCTATACCTGCTGAGCTTGATCCTATTCCTGCTGACCTTGTTCCTATACCTGCTGACCTTGTTCCTATTCCTGCTGACCTTGTTCCTATTCCTGCTGACCTTGTTCCTATACCTGCTGACCTTGTTCCTATACCTGCTGACCTTGTTCCTATTCCTGCTGACCTTGTTCCTATACCTGCTGACCTTGTTCCTATTCCTGCTGGCCTTGTTCCTATACCTGCTGACCTTGCTCCTATACCTGCTGACCTTGTTCCTATTCCTGCTGGCCTTGTTCCTATACCTGCTGGCCTTGCTCCTATACCTGCTGACCTTTTTCCTATACCTGCTGACCTTGTTCCTGTTCCTGCTGTCCTTGCTCCTATACGTGCTGTCCTTGCTCCTATCCCTTCTGGCCTTGCTCCTATCCCTGTTGACCTCATTCCTATCCGTGCTGACACTGCCACTATCCCAGCTGGCTATGTTCCTATTCTTACTGACCTTGTTCCAACACTGCTGTCCTTGCTCCTATCGCTGCTCACCATGCTCCTGCCACTGCAGTCCTTGCTCCTATCCCTGCTGACCTTGCTCCTGCCACTGCTGGCATTGTTTCTATACCTGCTGACCTTGCTCCTATCCCTGCTGGCCTTGTTCCTATACCTGCTGGCCTTGCTCCTGTACGTGCTGGCCTTGCTCCTATCCATGCTGGCCTTGTTCCTATACCTGCTGGCCTTGCTGCAATCCATGCTGGCCTTGCTCCTATCCCTGCTGTCCTTGTTCCTATCCCTGTTGGCCTTGTTCATATACCTGCTGACCTTGTTCCTATACCTGCTGGCCTTGCTCCTATACCTGCTGGCCTTGCTACTATCCCTGCTAGCCTTACTCCTATCCCTGCTGACCTTCTTCCTATCCCTGCTGACACTGCCACTATCCCAGCTGGCTATGTTCCTATTCTTACTGACCTTGTTCCAACCCTGCTGGCCTTGCTCCTATCCCTGCTGACCTTGCTCCTGCCACTGCTGACCTTGCTCCTGCCACTGCTGTCCTTGCTCCTATCGCTGCTGACCATGCTCCTGCCACTGCAGTCCATGCTCCTATCCCTGCTGTCCTTGCTCCTATCCCTGCTGGCCTTGTTCCTATACCTGCTGGCCTTGTTCCTATCCCTGCTGTCCTTGCTCCTATCCCTGCTAACCATGTTCCTATACCTGCTGGCCTTGCTCCTATCCCTGCTGGCCTTGTTCCTATACCTGCTGTTCTTGCTCCTATCCATGCTGACCTTGTTCCTGTACCTGCTGTCCTTGTTCCTATCCCTGCTGGCCTTGTTCCTATACCTGCTGTCCTTGTTCCTATCCCTGTTGATCTTTCTACTACACCTGCTGACCTTTCTCCTATCCCTGCTGACATTGCTACTATTCCTGCTGGCCTTGTTCCAATACCTGCTTGCCTTGCTCCTATCCTTGCTGGCCTTGTTCCTATACCTGCTGAACTTGTTCTTATACCTGCTGGCCATGTTCCTATCCCTGCTGTCCTTGCTCCTATCCCTGCCGAAATTATTCCTATAACTGCTGGCCTTGTTCCTATCCCTGCTGGACTTGTTCCTATACCTGCTGGCCTTGTTCCTATCCATGCTGGCCTTGTTCCTATACCTGCTGGCCTTGCTACTATCCATGCTGACCTGGTTCCTATACCTGCTGACCTTGCTCCAATCCCTGCTGGCCTTGTTCCTATACCTGCTGGCCTTGCTCCTATACCTGCTGACCTTGTTCCTGTACCTGCTGACCTTGTTCCTATACCTGTTGACCTTGTTCCTATTCCTGCTGTAATTGCTCCTATCCCTGCTGGCCTTGTTCCTATATATGCTGGCCATGCTCCTATACCTGCTGGCCTTGCTCCTATCCCTGCTGCCCTTGCTTATATCCCTGTTGACCTTCTTCCTATCCCTGCTGACACTGCCACTATCCCAGCTGGCTATGTTCCGATTCTTACTGACCTTGTTTCAGCCCTGCTGGCCTTGCTCCTATCCCTGCTGACTTTGCTCCTGCCACTGTTGTCCTTGCTCTTTTCCCTGCTGACCATGCTCCTGCCACTGCTGGCCGTGTTTCCATAGCTGCTGTCCTTGTTCCTATCCTTGCTGGCCTTGTTCCTATACCTGCTGACCTTGTTCCTGTTCCTGCTGTCCTTGCTCCTATACGTGCTGTCCTTGCTCCTATCCCTTCTGGCCTTGCTCCTATCCCTGTTGACCTCATTCCTATCCGTGCTGACACTGCCACTATCCCAGCTGGCTATGTTCCTATTCTTACTGACCTTGTTCCAACACTGCTGTCCTTGCTCCTATCGCTGCTCACCATGCTCCTGCCACTGCAGTCCTTGCTCCTATCCCTGCTGACCTTGCTCCTGCCACTGCTGGCATTGTTTCTATACCTGCTGACCTTGCTCCTATCCCTGCTGGCCTTGTTCCTATACCTGCTGGCCTTGCTCCTGTACGTGCTGGCCTTGCTCCTATCCATGCTGGCCTTGTTCCTATACCTGCTGGCCTTGCTGCAATCCATGCTGGCCTTGCTCCTATCCCTGCTGTCCTTGTTCCTATCCCTGTTGGCCTTGTTCATATACCTGCTGACCTTGTTCCTATACCTGCTGGCCTTGCTCCTATACCTGCTGGCCTTGCTACTATCCCTGCTGGCCTTACTCCTATCCCTGCTGACCTTCTTCCTATCCCTGCTGACACTGCCACTATCCCAGCTGGCTATGTTCCTATTCTTACTGACCTTGTTCCAACCCTGCTGGCCTTGCTCCTATCCCTGCTGACCTTGCTCCTGCCACTGCTGACCTTGCTCCTGCCACTGCTGTCCTTGCTCCTATCGCTGCTGACCATGCTCCTGCCACTGCAGTCCATGCTCCTATCCCTGCTGTCCTTGCTCCTATCCCTGCTGGCCTTGTTCCTATACCTGCTGGCCTTGTTCCTATCCCTGCTGTCCTTGCTCCTATCCCTGCTAACCATGTTCCTATACCTGCTGGCCTTGCTCCTATCCCTGCTGGCCTTGTTCCTATACCTGCTGTTCTTGCTCCTATCCATGCTGACCTTGTTCCTGTACCTGCTGTCCTTGTTCCTATCCCTGCTGGCCTTGTTCCTATACCTGCTGTCCTTGTTCCTATCCCTGTTGATCTTTCTACTACACCTGCTGACCTTTCTCCTATCCCTGCTGACCTTGCTCCTATACCTGCTGAGCTTACTCCTATCCCTGCTGACATTGCTACTATTCCTGCTGGCCTTGTTCCAATACCTGCTTGCCTTGCTCCTATCCTTGCTGGCCTTGTTCCTATACCTGCTGACCTTGTTCTTATACCTGCTGGCCATGTTCCTATCCCTGCTGTCCTTGCTCCTATCCCTGCCGAAATTATTCCTATAACTGCTGGCCTTGTTCCTATCCCTGCTGGACTTGTTCCTATACCTGCTGGCCTTGTTCCTATCCATGCTGGCCTTGTTCCTATACCTGCTGGCCTTGCTACTATCCATGCTGACCTGGTTCCTATACCTGCTGACCTTGCTCCAATCCCTGCTGGCCTTGTTCCTATACCTGCTGGCCTTGCTCCTATACCTGCTGACCTTGTTCCTGTACCTGCTGACCTTGTTCCTATACCTGTTGACCTTGTTCCTATTCCTGCTGTAATTGCTCCTATCCCAACTGGCCTTGTTCCTATATATGCTGGCCATGCTCCTATACCTGCTGGCCTTGCTCCTATCCCTGCTGCCCTTGCTTATATCCCTGTTGACCTTCTTCCTATCCCTGCTGACACTGCCACTATCCCAGATGGCTATGTTCCGATTCTTACTGACCTTGTTTCAGCCCTGCTGGCCTTGCTTCTATCCCTGCTGACTTTGCTCCTGCCACTGTTGTCCTTGCTCTTTTCCCTGCTGACCATGCTCCTGCCACTGCTGGCCGTGTTTCCATAGCTGCTGTCCTTGTTCCTATCCTTGCTGGCCTTGTTCCTATACCTGCTGGCCTTGTTCCTATACCTGCTGTCCTTGCTCCTATCCCTGCTGACCTTGCTCAAATAACTGCTGACCTTGCTCCTATACCTGCTGGCCTTGCTCCAATCCCTGCTGGCCTTGTTCCTATACCTGCTGGCCTTGCTCCAATACCTGCTGACCTTGCTCGTATCCCTACTGCCCTTCATTATGTCCCTGTTGACCTTCTTCCTATCCCTGCTGACACTGCCACTATCCCAGATGGCTATGTTCCGATTCTTACTGACCTTGTTCCAACCCTGCTGACCTTGCTCCTATCCCTGCTGACTTTGCTCCTGCAACTGCTGTCCTTGCTCCTATCCCTGCTGACCTTGCTCCTGCCACTGCTGGCCGTGTTTCCATACCTGCTGTCCTTGTTCCTATCCCTGCTGGCCTTGTTCCTATACCTGCTGTCCTTGGTCCTATACCTGCTGTCCTTGCCCCTGTCCCTGCTGACCTTGTTCCTGCCACTGCTGGCCGTGTTACCATACCTGCTCTCCTTATTCCTATCCCTGCTGACCTTGCTCCTGCCACTGCTGTCGTTGCTCCCATCCCTGCTGACCTTGCTCCTGCCGCTGCTGTCCTTGTTTCTAAACCTGCTGTCCTTGTTCCTATCCCTGCTGCCCTTGTTCCTATACCTGCTGTCCTTGCTCCTATCCCTGCTGACCTAGCTCATATACCTGCTGACCTTACTCCTATCCCTGCTGACGTTGCTCATATACCTGCTGACCTTTATCCTATCCCTGATGACCTTGCTCCTATCAATGCAGGCCTTGTTCCTCTACCTGCTGGCCTTGCTCCTATCCCTGCTGGCCTTGTTCCTATAGCTGCTGACCTTGATCCTATCCCTGCTGACCTTGCTCCTATACCTTCTGACCTTTCTCCTATCCCTGCTGACCTTGCTCCTATACCTGCTGTCCTTGTTCCTATCCCTGCTGGCCATGTTCCTATCCCTGCTGCCTTGTTCATATACCTGCTGACCTTGTTCCTATACCTGCTGTCCTTGCTCCTATCCTTGCTGGCCTTGTTCCTATACCTGCTCGCCGTGCTCCTATCCTTGCTGACCTTGCTCCAATACCTGCTGACCTTGCTCCTTTCCGTGCTGACCTTGCTCCTATTCCTGCTGGCCTTGTTCCTATACCTGCTGGCCTTAATCCTATCCCTGTTGGCCTTCTTCCTATCCCTGCTGACACTGCCACTATCTCAGCTGGCTATGTTCCTATTCTTAGTGACCTTGTTCCCACCCTGCTGGCCTTTCTCCTATCCCTGCTGACCTTGCTCCTGCCACGGCTGTCCTTGCTCCTAACCCTGCTGACACTGCTCCTGCCACTGCTGGCCTTGCTTCTATACCTGCTTTCCTTGTTCCTATCCCTGCTGGCCTTGTTCCTATACCTGCTGGCCTTGTTCCTAAACCTGCTGTCCTTGCTCCTATCCTTGCTGACCTTGCTCATATAAAGCTGACCTTGCTCCTATCCCTGCTGACCTTGCACCTATCCCTGCTGACCTTGATCCTATACCTGCTGGCCTTGCACCTATCCCAGCTGGCCTTGTTCCTATACCTGCTGGCCTTGCTCCTATCCCTGCTGGCCTTGTTCCTATCCCTGCTGGCCTTGTTCCTATACCTGCTGACCTTGTTCCTATACCTGCTGGCCTTGTTCCTATCCCTGCTGTCGTTGCTCCTATCCATGCTGGCCCTGTTCCTATACCTGCTGACCTTGCTCCTATCCCTGCTGACCTTGCGCCTATACCTGCTGACCTTGCTCCTATCCCTGCTGACCTTGCTCCTGCCACTGATGGCCTTGTTTCTATACCTGCTGTCCGTGCTCCTTCCCTGCTGGCCTTTTTCCTATACCTGCTGGCCTTGTTCCTATACCTGCTGTCCTTGCTCCTCTCCCTGCTGATCTTGCTCCAATACCTGTTGGCCTTGTTCATATACCTGCTGACCTTGTTCCTATACCTTCTGGCCTTGCTCCTATACCTTCTGGCCTTGCTCCTATCCCTGCTGGCCTTACTCCTATCCCTGCTGACACTGCCACTATCCCAGCTGGCTATGTTCCTTTTCTTACTGACCTTGTTCCAACCCTGCTGGCCATGCTCCTATCCCTGCTGAGCTTGCTCGTGCCACTGCTGACCTTGCTCCTGCCACTGCTCTCCTTGTTCCTATCCCTGCTGGCCTTGTTCCTATACCTGCTGTCCTTGGTCCTATACCTGCTGTCATTGCTCCTATCCCTGCTGACCTTGTTCCTGCCACTGCTGGCCGTGTTACCATACCTGCTCTCCTTGTTCCTATCCCTGCTTACCTTGCTCCTGCCACTGCTGTCCTTGCTCCTATCCCTGCTGACCTTGCTCCTGCCGCTGCTGTCCTTGTTTCTAAACCTGCTGTCCTTCTTCCTATCCCTGCTGGCCTTGTTCCTATACCAGCTGGCCTTGTTCCTATACCTGCTGTCCTTGCTCCTATCACTGCTGACCTAGCTCATATACCTGCTGACCTTACTCCTATCCCTGCTGACCTTGCTCATATACCTGCTGACCTTTATCCGATCCCTGTTGACCTTGCTCCTATCAATGCAGGCCTTGTTCCTCTACCTGCTGGCCTTGCTCCTATCCTTGCTGGCCTTGTTCCTATAGCTGCTGACCTTGATCCTATCCCTGCTGACCTTGCTCCTATACCTTCTGACCTTTCTCCTATCCCTGCTGACCTTGCTCCTATACCTGCTGAACTTGCTCCTATCCCTGCTGACCTGGCTCCTGCCACTACTGGCCTTGTTTCTATACCTGCTGACCTTGCTCCTATCCCTGCTGGCCTTGTTCCTATACCTACAGGCCATGCTCCTATCCATGCTGGCATAATTCCTATACCTGCTGGCCTTGCTCATTTCCATGCTGGCCTTGCTCCTTACACTGCTGTCCTTGATCCTATCCCTGCTGACCTTGTTTCTATACCTGTTGGCCTTGTTCCTATACCTGCTGACCTTGTTCCTATTCCTGCTGTCCTTGCTCCTATACCTGCTGTCCTTGCTCCTATCTCTTCTGGCCTTGCTCCTATCCCTGTTGACCTCATTCCTATCCCTGCTGACACTGCCACTATCCCAGCTGGCTATGTTCCGATTCTTACTGACCTTGTTTCAACCCTGCTGGCCTTGCTCCTATCCCTGCTGACTTTGCTCCTGCCACTGCTGTCCTTGCTCTTTTCCCTGCTGACCATGCTCCTGCCACTGCTGGCCGTGTTTCCATAGCTGCTGTCCTTGTTCCTATCCTTGCTGGCCTTGTTCCTATACCTGCTGGCCTTGTTCCTATACCTGCTGTCCTTGCACCTATCCCTGCTGACCTTGCTCATATAACTGCTGACCTTGCTCCTATACCTGCTGGCCTTGCTCCAATCCCTGCTGGCCTTGTTCCTATACCTGCTGGCCTTGCTCCAATACCTGCTGGCCTTGCTCCTATCCCTGCTGCCCTTGATTATATCCCTGTTGACCTTCTTCCTATCCCTGCTGACACTGCCACTATCCCAGATGGCTATGTTCCGATTCTTACTGACCTTGTTCCAACCCTGCTGACCTTGCTCCTATCCCTGCTGACTTTGCTCCTGCCACTGCTGTCCTTGCTCCTATCCCTGCTGACCTTGCTCCTGCCACTGCTGGCCGTGTTTCCATACCTGCTGTCCTTGTTCCTATCCCTGCTGGCCTTGTTCCTATACCTGCTGTCCTTGGTCCTATACCTGCTGTCCTTGCTCCTGTCCCTGCTGACCTTGCTCCTGCCACTGCTGGCCGTGTTTCCATACCTGCTGTCCTTGTTCCTATCCCTGCT
Organism: Carcharodon carcharias; assembly: GCF_017639515.1. NCBI lineage: Eukaryota > Metazoa > Chordata > Chondrichthyes > Lamniformes > Lamnidae > Carcharodon > Carcharodon carcharias. The sequence goes on along the minus strand of NC_054475.1, from coordinate 81,360,119 downwards.
GGCCTTGTTCCTATACCTGCTGTCCTTGGTCCTATACCTGCTGTCCTTGCTCCTGTCCCTGCTGACCTTGTTCCTGCCACTGCTGGCCGTGTTACCATACCTGCTCTCCTTATTCCTATCCCTGCTGACCTTGCTCCTGCCACTGCTGTCGTTGCTCCCATCGCTGCTGACCTTGCTCCTGCCGCTGCTGTCCTTGTTTCTAAAGCTGCTGTCCTTGTTCCTATCCCTGCTGGCCTTGTTCCTATACCTGCTGTCCTTGCTCCTATCCCTGCTGACCTAGCTCATATACCTGCTGACCTTACTCCTATCCCTGCTGACCTTGCTCATATACCTGCTGACCTTTATCCTATCCCTGATGACCTTGCTCCTATCAATGCAGGCCTTGTTCCTCTACCTGCTGGCCTTGCTCCTATCCCTGCTGGCCTTGTTCCTATAGCTGCTGACCTTGATCCTATCCCTGCTGACCTTGCTCCTATACCTTCTGACCTTTCTCCTATCCCTGCTGACCTTGCTCCTATACCTGCTGTCCTTGTTCCTATCCCTGCTGGCCATGATCCTATCCCTGCTGCCTTGTTCATATACCTGCTGACCTTGTTCCTATACCTGCTGTCCTTGCTCCTATCCTTGCTGGCCTTGTTCCTATACCTGCTCGCCGTGCTCCTATCCTTGCTGACCTTGCTCCAATACCTGCTGACCTTGCTCCTTTCCGTGCTGACCTTGCTCCTATTCCTGCTGGCCTTGTTCCTATACCTGCTGGCCTTAATCCTATCCCTGTTGGCCTTCTTCCTATCCCTGCTGACACTGCCACTATCCCAGCTGGCTATGTTCCGATTCTTACTGACCTTGTTTCAACCCTGCTGGCCTTGCTCCTATCCCTGCTGACTTTGCTCCTGCCACTGCTGTCCTTGCTCTTTTCCCTGCTGACCATGCTCCTGCCACTGCTGGCCGTGTTTCCATAGCTGCTGTCCTTGTTCCTATCCTTGCTGGCCTTGTTCCTATACCTGCTGGCCTTGTTCCTATACCTGCTGTCCTTGCTCCTATCCCTGCTGACCTTGCTCATATAACTGCTGACCTTGCTCCTATACCTGCTGGCCTTGCTCCAATCCCTGCTGGCCTTGTTCCTATACCTGCTGGCCTTGCTCCAATACCTGCTGGCCTTGCTCCTATCCCTGCTGACCTTGCACCTATCCCTGCTGACCTTGATCCTATACCTGCTGGCCTTGCACCTATCCCAGCTGGCCTTGTTCCTATACCTGCTGGCCTTGCTCCTATCCCTGCTGGCCTTGTTCCTATCCCTGCTGGCCTTGTTCCTATACCTGCTGACCTTGTTCCTATACCTGCTGGCCTTGTTCCTATCCCTGCTGTCGTTGCTCCTATCCATGCTGGCCCTGTTCCTATACCTGCTGACCTTGCTCCTATCCCTGCTGACCTTGCGCCTATACCTGCTGACCTTGCTCCTATCCCTGCTGACCTTGCTCCTGCCACTGATGGCCTTGTTTCTATACCTGCTGTCCGTGCTCCTTCCCTGCTGGCCTTTTTCCTATACCTGCTGGCCTTGTTCCTATACCTGCTGTCCTTGCTCCTCTCCCTGCTGATCTTGCTCCAATACCTGTTGGCCTTGTTCATATACCTGCTGACCTTGTTCCTATACCTTCTGGCCTTGCTCCTATACCTTCTGGCCTTGCTCCTATCCCTGCTAGCCTTACTCCTATCCCTGCTGACACTGCCACTATCCCAGCTGGCTATGTTCCTTTTCTTACTGACCTTGTTCCAACCCTGCTGGCCATGCTCCTATCCCTGCTGAGCTTGCTCGTGCCACTGCTGACCTTGCTCCTGCCACTGCTCTCCTTGTTCCTATCCCTGCTGGCCTTGTTCCTATACCTGCTGTCCTTGGTCCTATACCTGCTGTCATTGCTCCTATCCCTGCTGACCTTGTTCCTGCCACTGCTGGCCGTGTTACCATACCTGCTCTCCTTGTTCCTATCCCTGCTTACCTTGCTCCTGCCACTGCTGTCCTTGCTCCTATCCCTGCTGACCTTGCTCCTGCCGCTGCTGTCCTTGTTTCTAAACCTGCTGTCCTTCTTCCTATCCCTGCTGGCCTTGTTCCTATACCAGCTGGCCTTGTTCCTATACCTGCTGTCCTTGCTCCTATCACTGCTGACCTAGCTCATATACCTGCTGACCTTACTCCTATCCCTGCTGACCTTGCTCATATACCTGCTGACCTTTATCCGATCCCTGTTGACCTTGCTCCTATCAATGCAGGCCTTGTTCCTCTACCTGCTGGCCTTGCTCCTATCCTTGCTGGCCTTGTTCCTATAGCTGCTGACCTTGATCCTATCCCTGCTGACCTTGCTCCTATACCTTCTGACCTTTCTCCTATCCCTGCTGACCTTGCTCCTATACCTGCTGAACTTGCTCCTATCCCTGCTGACCTGGCTCCTGCCACTACTGGCCTTGTTTCTATACCTGCTGACCTTGCTCCTATCCCTGCTGGCCTTGTTCCTATACCTACAGGCCATGCTCCTATCCATGCTGGCATAATTCCTATACCTGCTGGCCTTGCTCATTTCCATGCTGGCCTTGCTCCTTACACTGCTGTCCTTGATCCTATCCCTGCTGACCTTGTTTCTATACCTGTTGGCCTTGTTCCTATACCTGCTGACCTTGTTCCTATTCCTGCTGTCCTTGCTCCTATACCTGCTGTCCTTGCTCCTATCTCTTCTGGCCTTGCTCCTATCCCTGTTGACCTCATTCCTATCCCTGCTGACACTGCCACTATCCCAGCTGGCTATGTTCCGATTCTTACTGACCTTGTTTCAACCCTGCTGGCCTTGCTCCTATCCCTGCTGACTTTGCTCCTGCCACTGCTGTCCTTGCTCTTTTCCCTGCTGACCATGCTCCTGCCACTGCTGGCCGTGTTTCCATAGCTGCTGTCCTTGTTCCTATCCTTGCTGGCCTTGTTCCTATACCTGCTGGCCTTGTTCCTATACCTGCTGTCCTTGCTCCTATCCCTGCTGACCTTGCTCATATAACTGCTGACCTTGCTCCTATACCTGCTGGCCTTGCTCCAATCCCTGCTGGCCTTGTTCCTATACCTGCTGGCCTTGCTCCAATACCTGCTGGCCTTGCTCCTATCCCTGCTGCCCTTGATTATATCCCTGTTGACCTTCTTCCTATCCCTGCTGACACTGCCACTATCCCAGATGGCTATGTTCCGATTCTTACTGACCTTGTTCCAACCCTGCTGACCTTGCTCCTATCCCTGCTGACTTTGCTCCTGCCACTGCTGTCCTTGCTCCTATCCCTGCTGACCTTGCTCCTGCCACTGCTGGCCGTGTTTCCATACCTGCTGTCCTTGTTCCTATCCCTGCTGGCCTTGTTCCTATACCTGCTGTCCTTGGTCCTATACCTGCTGTCCTTGCTCCTGTCCCTGCTGACCTTGCTCCTGCCACTGCTGGCCGTGTTTCCATACCTGCTGTCCTTGTTCCTATCCCTGCTGGCCTTGTTCCTATACCTGCTGTCCTTGGTCCTATACCTGCTGTCCTTGCTCCTGTCCCTGCTGACCTTGTTCCTGCCACTGCTGGCCGTGTTACCATACCTGCTCTCCTTATTCCTATCCCTGCTGACCTTGCTCCTGCCACTGCTGTCGTTGCTCCCATCGCTGCTGACCTTGCTCCTGCCGCTGCTGTCCTTGTTTCTAAAGCTGCTGTCCTTGTTCCTATCCCTGCTGGCCTTGTTCCTATACCTGCTGTCCTTGCTCCTATCACTGCTGACCTAGCTCATATACCTGCTGACCTTACTCCTATCCCTGCTGACCTTGCTCATATACCTGCTGACCTTTATCCTATCCCTGATGACCTTGCTCCTATCAATGCAGGCCTTGTTCCTCTACCTGCTGGCCTTGCTCCTATCCCTGCTGGCCTTGTTCCTATAGCTGCTGACCTTGATCCTATCCCTGCTGACCTTGCTCCTATACCTTCTGACCTTTCTCCTATCCCTGCTGACCTTGCTCCTATACCTGCTGTCCTTGTTCCTATCCCTGCTGGCCATGATCCTATCCCTGCTGCCTTGTTCATATACCTGCTGACCTTGTTCCTATACCTGCTGTCCTTGCTCCTATCCTTGCTGGCCTTGTTCCTATACCTGCTCGCCGTGCTCCTATCCTTGCTGACCTTGCTCCAATACCTGCTGACCTTGCTCCTTTCCGTGCTGACCTTGCTCCTATTCCTGCTGGCCTTGTTCCTATACCTGCTGGCCTTAATCCTATCCCTGTTGGCCTTCTTCCTATCCCTGCTGACACTGCCACTATCCCAGCTGGCTATGTTCCGATTCTTACTGACCTTGTTTCAACCCTGCTGGCCTTGCTCCTATCCCTGCTGACTTTGCTCCTGCCACTGCTGTCCTTGCTCTTTTCCCTGCTGACCATGCTCCTGCCACTGCTGGCCGTGTTTCCATAGCTGCTGTCCTTGTTCCTATCCTTGCTGGCCTTGTTCCTATACCTGCTGGCCTTGTTCCTATACCTGCTGTCCTTGCTCCTATCCCTGCTGACCTTGCTCATATAACTGCTGACCTTGCTCCTATACCTGCTGGCCTTGCTCCAATCCCTGCTGGCCTTGTTCCTATACCTGCTGGCCTTGCTCCAATACCTGCTGGCCTTGCTCCTATCCCTGCTGCCCTTGATTATATCCCTGTTGACCTTCTTCCTATCCCTGCTGACACTGCCACTATCCCAGATGGCTATGTTCCGATTCTTACTGACCTTGTTCCAACCCTGCTGACCTTGCTCCTATCCCTGCTGACTTTGCTCCTGCCACTGCTGTCCTTGCTCCTATCCCTGCTGACCTTGCTCCTGCCACTGCTGGCCGTGTTTCCATAGCTGCTGTCCTTGTTCCTATCCCTGCTGGCCTTGTTCCTATACCTGCTGTCCTTGGACCTATACCTGCTGTCCTTGCTCCTGTCCCTGCTGACCTTGTTCCTGCCACTGCTGGCCGTGTTTCCATACCTGCTGGCCTTGTTCCTATCCCTGCTGGCCTTGTTCCTATACCTGCTGACCTTGTTCCTATACCTGCTGGCCTTGTTCCTATCCCTGCTGTCGTTGCTCCTATCCATGCTGGCCCTGTTCCTATACCTGCTGACCTTGCTCCTATCCCTGCTGACCTTGCGCCTATACCTGCTGACCTTGCTCCTTTCCCTGCTGACCTTGCTCCTGCCACTGATGGCCTTGTTTCTATACCTGCTGTCCGTGCTCCTTCCCTGCTGGCCTTTTTCCTATACCTGCTGGCCTTGTTCCTATACCTGCTGTCCTTGCTCCTCTCCCTGCTGATCTTGCTCCAATACCTGTTGGCCTTGTTCATATACCTGCTGACCTTGTTCCTATACCTTCTGGCCTTGCTCCTATACCTTCTGGCCTTGCTCCTATCCCTGCTGGCCTTACTCCTATCCCTGCTGACACTGCCACTATCCCAGCTGGCTATGTTCCTTTTCTTACTGACCTTGTTCCAACCCTGCTGGCCATGCTCCTATCCCTGCTGACCTTGCTCGTGCCACTGCTGACCTTGCTCCTGCCACTGCTATCCTTGTTCCTATCCCTGCTGGCCTTGTTCCTATTACTGCTGTCCTTAGTCCTATACCTGCTGTCCTTGCTCCTATCCCTGCTGACCTTGTTCCTGCCACTGCTGGCCGTGTTACCATACCTGCTCTCCTTGTTCCTATCCCTGCTGACCTTGCTCCTGCCACTGCTGTCCTTGCTCCTATCCCTGCTGACCTTGCTCCTGCCGCTGCTGTCATTGTTTCTAAACCTGCTGTCCTTGTTCCTATCCCTGCTGGCCTTGTTCCTATACCAGCTGGCCTTGTTCCTATACCTGCTGTCCTTGCTCCTATCACTGCTGACCTAGCTCATATACCTGCTGACCTTACTCCTATCCCTGCTGACCTTGCTCATATACCTGCTGACCTTTATCCAATCCCTGTTGACCTTGCTCCTATCAATGCAGGCCTTGTTCCTCTACCTGCTGGCCTTGCTCCTATCCCTGCTGGCCTTGTTCCTATAGCTGCTGACCTTGATCCTATCCCTGCTGACCTTGCTCCTATACCTGCTGAACTTGCTCCTATCCCTGCTGACCTGGCTCCTGCCACTACTGGCCTTGTTTCTATACCTGCTGACCTTGCTCCTATCCCTGCTGGCCTTGTTCCTATACCTACAGGCCATGCTCCTATCCATGCTGGCCTTATTCCTATACCTGCTGGCCTTGCTCATTTCCATGCTGGCCTTGCTCCTTACACTGCTGTCCTTGCTCCTATCCCTGCTGACCTTGTTCCTATACCTGTTGGCCTTGTTCCTATACCTGCTGACCTTGTTCCTATCACTGCTGTCCTTGCTCCTATCCCTGCTGACCTTGTTCCTATACCTGCTGACCTTGTTCCTATTCCTGCTGACCTTGTTCCTATACCTGCTTCCTTGTTCCTATTCCTGCTGACCTTGTTCCTATACCTGCTGACCTTGTTCCTATACCTGCTGACCTTGTTCCTATTCCTGCTGACCTTGTTCCTATACCTGCTGACCTTGTTCCTATTCCTGCTGGCCTTGTTCCTATACCTGCTGGCCTTGCTCCTATACCTGCTGACCTTGTTCCTATACCTGCTGACCTTGTTCCTGTTCCTGCTGTCCTTGCTCCTATACGTGCTGTCCTTGCTCCTATCCCTTCTGGCCTTGCTCCTATCCCTGTTGACCTCATTCCTATCCATGCTGACACTGCCACTATCCCAGCTGGCTATGTTCCTATTCTTACTGACCTTGTTCCAACACTGCTGTCCTTGCTCCTATCGCTGCTCACCATGCTCCTGCCACTGCAGTCCTTGCTCCTATCCCTGCTGACCTTGCTCCTGCCACTGCTGGCATTGTTTCTATACCTGCTGACCTTGCTCCTATCCCTGCTGGCCTTGTTCCTATACCTGCTGGCCTTGCTCCTGTACGTGCTGGCCTTGCTCCTATCCATGCTGGCCTTGTTCCTATACCTGCTGGCCTTGCTGCAATCCATGCTGGCCTTGCTCCTATCCCTGCTGTCCTTGTTCCTATCCCTGTTGGCCTTGTTCATATACCTGCTGACCTTGTTCCTATACCTGCTGGACTTGCTCCTATACCTGCTGGCCTTGCTACTATCCCTGCTGGCCTTACTCCTATCCCAGCTGACCTTCTTCCTATCCCTGCTGACACTGCCACTATCCCAGCTGGCTATGTTCCTATTCTTACTGACCTTGTTCCAACCCTGCTGGCCTTGCTCCTATCCCTGCTGACCTTGCTCCTGCCACTGCTGACCTTGCTCCTGCCACTGCTGTCCTTGCTCCTATCGCTGCTGACCATGCTCCTGCCACTGCAGTCCATGCTCCTATCCCTGCTGTCCTTGCTCCTATCCCTGCTGGCCTTGTTCCTATACCTGCTGGCCTTGTTCCTATCCCTGCTGTCCTTGCTCCTATCCCTGCTGGCCTTGTTCCTATACCTGCTGTTCTTGCTCCTATCCATGCTGACCTTGTTCCTGTACCTGCTGTCCTTGTTCCTATCCCTGCTGGCCTTGTTCCTATACCTGCTGTCCTTGTTCCTATCCCTGTTGATCTTTCTACTACACCTGCTGACCTTTCTCCTATCCCTGCTGACCTTGCTCCTATACCTGCTGAGCTTACTCCTATCCCTGCTGACATTGCTACTATTCCTGCTGGCCTTGTTCCAATACCTGCTTGCCTTGCTCCTATCCTTGCTGGCCTTGTTCCTATACCTGCTGACCTTGTTCTTATACCTGCTGGCCATGTTCCTATCCCTGCTGTCTTTGCTCCTATCTCTGCCGAAATTATTCCTATAACTGCTGGCCTTGTTCCTATCCCTGCTGGACTTGTTCCTATACCTGCTGGCCTTGTTCCTATCCATGCTGGCCTTGTTCCTATACCTGCTGGCCTTGCTACTATCCATGCTGACCTGGTTCCTATACCTGCTGACCTTGCTCCAATCCCTGCTGGCCTTGTTCCTATACCTGCTGGCCTTGCTCCTATACCTGCTGACCTTGTTCCTGTACCTGCTGACCTTGTTCCTATACCTGTTGACCTTGTTCCTATTCCTGCTGTAATTGCTCCTATCCCTGCTGGCCTTGTTCCTATATATGCTGTCCTTGCTCCCATCCCTGCTGACCTTGCTCCTGCCGCTGCTGTCCTTGTTTCTAAACCTGCTGTCCTTGTTCCTATCCCTGCTGGCCTTGTTCCTATACCAGCTGGCCTTGTTCCTATACCTGCTGTCCTTGCTCCTATCATTGCTGACCTAGCTCATATACCTGCTGACCTTACTCCTATCCCTGCTGACCTTGCTCATATACCTGCTGAACTTTATCCTATCCCTGTTGACCTTGCTCCTATCAATGCAGGCCTTGTTCCTCTACCTGCTGGTCTTGCTCCTATCCCTGCTGGCCTTGTTCCTATAGCTGCTGACCTTGATCCTATCCCTGCTGACCTTGCTCCTATACCTTCTGACCTTTCTCCTATCCCTGCTGACCTTGCTCCTATACCTGCTGTCCTTGCTCCTATCCCTGCTGGCCTTGTTCCTATCCCTGCTGCCTTGTTCATATACCTGCTGACCTTGTTCCTATAGCTGCTGTCCTTGCTCCTATACTTGCTGGCCTTGTTCCTATACCTGCTCGCCGTGCTACTATCCTTGCTGACCTTGCTCCAATACCTGCTGACCTTGCTCCTGCCACGGCTGTCCTTGCTCCTAACCCTGCTGACACTGCTCCTGCCACTGCTGGCCTTGCTTCTATACCTGCTTTCCTTGTTCCTATCCCTGCTGGCGTTGTTCTTATACCTGCTGGCCTTGTTCCTAAACCTGCTGTCCTTGCTCCCATCCTTGCTGACCTTGCTCATATAAAGCTGACCTTGCTCCTATCCCTGCTGACCTTGCACCTATCCCTGCTGACCTTGATCCTATACCTGCTGGCCTTGCTCCTATCCCTGCTGGCATTGTTCCTATACCTGCTGGCCTTGCTCCTATCCCTGCTGGCCTTGTTCCTATACCTGCTGACCTTGTTCCTATACCTGCTGGCCTTGTTCCTATCCCTGCTGTCGTTGCTCCTATCCATGCTGGCCCGGTTCCTATACCTGCTGACCTTGCTCCTATCCCTGCTGACCTTGCGCCTATACCTGCTGACCTTGCTCCTATCCCTGCTGACCTTGCTCCTGCCACTGATGGCCTTGTTCCTATACCTGCTGTCCTTGGTCCTATACCTGCTGTCATTGCTCCTATCCCTGCTGACCTTGTTCCTGCCACTGCTGGCCGTGTTACCATACCTGCTCTCCTTGTTCCTATCCCTGCTGACCTTGCTCCTGCCACTGCTGTCCTTGCTCCTATCCCTGCTGACCTTGCTCCTGCCGCTGCTGTCCTTGTTTCTAAACCTGCTGTCCTTGTTCCTATCCCTGCTGGCCTTGTTCCTATACCAGCTGGCCTTGTTCCTATACCTGCTGTCCTTGCTCCTATCACTGCTGACCTAGCTCATATACCTGCTGACCTTTATCCGATCCCTGTTGACCTTGCTCCTATCAATGCAGGCCTTGTTCCTCTACCTGCTGGCCTTGCTCCTATCCTTGCTGGCCTTGTTCCTATAGCTGCTGACCTTGATCCTATCCCTGCTGACCTTGCTCCTATACCTTCTGACCTTTCTCCTATCCCTGCTGACCTTGCTCCTATACCTGCTGAACTTGCTCCTATCCCTGCTGACCTGGCTCCTGCCACTACTGGCCTTGTTTCTATACCTGCTGACCTTGCTCCTATCCCTGCTGGCCTTGTTCCTATACCTACAGGCCATGCTCCTATCCATGCTGGCCTTATTCCTATACCTGCTGGCCTTGCTCATTTCCATGCTGGCCTTGCTCCTTACACTGCTGTCCTTGCTCCTATCCCTGCTGACCTTGTTTCTATACCTGTTGGCCTTGTTCCTATACCTGCTGACCTTGTTCCTATTCCTGCTGTCCTTGCTCCTATACCTGCTGTCCTTGCTCCTATCCCTTCTGGCCTTGCTCCTATCCCTGTTGACCTCATTCCTATCCCTGCTGACACTGCCACTATCCCAGCTGGCTATGTTCCGATTCTTACTGACCTTGTTTCAACCCTGCTGGCCTTGCTCCTATCCCTGCTGACTTTGCTCCTGCCACTGCTGTCCTTGCTCTTTTCCCTGCTGACCATGCTCCTGCCACTGCTGGCCGTGTTTCCATAGCTGCTGTCCTTGTTCCTATCCTTGCTGGCCTTGTTCCTATACCTGCTGGCCTTGTTCCTATACCTGCTGTCCTTGCTCCTATCCCTGCTGACCTTGCTCATATAACTGCTGACCTTGCTCCTATACCTGCTGGCCTTGCTCCAATCCCTGCTGGCCTTGTTCCTATACCTGCTGGCCTTGCTCCAATACCTGCTGGCCTTGCTCCTATCCCTGCTGCCCTTGATTATATCCCTGTTGACCTTCTTCCTATCCCTGCTGACACTGCCACTATCCCAGATGGCTATGTTCCGATTCTTACTGACCTTGTTCCAACCCTGCTGACCTTGCTCCTTGTTTGTCGCTACAACCACACCAACCCCCTCCACCTCTCTGTCTCTCTATCTCTCCGCCCCCCACACACACACCTTAAACCAGCTTATATTTCAGCTCTTTCCTGGACTCGAACTCAAGTTCTGTCGAAGGGTCATGAGGACTCGAAACGTCAACTCTTTTCTTCTCCGCCGATGCTGCCAGACCTGCTGAGTTTTTCCAGGTAATTCTGTTTTTGTTTTGGATTTCCAGCATCCGCAGTTTTTTTGTTTTTATCTCCTATCCCTGCTGACTTTGCTCCTGCCACTGCTGTCCTTGCTCCTATCCCTGCTGACCTTGCTCCTGCCACTGCTGGCCGTGTTTCCATACCTGCTGTCCTTGTTCCTATCCCTGCTGGCCTTGTTCCTATACCTGCTGTCCTTGGACCTATACCTGCTGTCCTTGCTCCTGTCCCTGCTGACCTTGTTCCTGCCACTGCTGGCCGTGTTTCCATACCTGCTGGCCTTGTTCCTATCCCTGCTGGCCTTGTTCCTATACCTGCTGACCTTGTTCCTATACCTGCTGGCCTTGTTCCTATCCCTGCTGTCGTTGCTCCTATCCATGCTGGCCCTGTTCCTATACCTGCTGACCTTGCTCCTATCCCTGCTGACCTTGCGCCTATACCTGCTGACCTTGCTCCTATCCCTGCTGACCTTGCTCCTGCCACTGATGGCCTTGTTTCTATACCTGCTGTCCGTGCTCCTTCCCTGCTGGCCTTTTTCCTATACCTGCTGGCCTTGTTCCTATACCTGCTGTCCTTGCTCCTCTCCCTGCTGATCTTGCTCCAATACCTGTTGGCCTTGTTCATATACCTGCTGACCTTGTTCCTATACCTTCTGGCCTTGCTCCTATACCTTCTGGCCTTGCTCCTATCCCTCCTGGCCTTACTCCTATCCCTGCTGACACTGCCACTATCCCAGCTGGCTATGTTCCTTTTCTTACTGACCTTGTTCCAACCCTGCTGGCCATGCTCCTATCCCTGCTGACCTTGCTCGTGCCACTGCTGACCTTGCTCCTGCCACTGCTATCCTTGTTCCTATCCCTGCTGGCCTTGTTCCTATACCTGCTGTCCTTGGTCCTATACCTGCTGTCCTTGCTCCTATCCCTGCTGACCTTGTTCCTGCCACTGCTGGCCGTGTTACCATACCTGCTCTCCTTGTTCCTATCCTAGCTGACCTTGCTCCTGCCACTGCTGTCATTGCTCCTATCCCTGCTGACGTTGCTCCTGCCGCTGCTGTCATTGTTTCTAAACCTGCTGTCCTTGTTCCTATCCCTGCTGGCCTTGTTCCTATACCAGCTGGCCTTGTTCCTATACCTGCTGTCCTTGCTCCTATCACTGCTGACCTAGCTCATATACCTGCTGACCTTACTCCTATCCCTGCTGACCTTGCTCATATACCTGCTGACCTTTATCCGATCCCTGTTGACCTTGCTCCTATCAATGCAGGCCTTGTTCCTCTACCTGCTGGCCTTGCTCCTATCCCTGCTGGCCTTGTTCCTATAGCTGCTGACCTTGATCCTATCCCTGCTGACCTTGCTCCTATACCTGCTGAACTTCTCCTATCCCTGCTGACCTGGCTCCTGCCACTACTGGCCTTGTTTCTATACCTGCTGACCTTGCTCCTATCCCTGCTGGCCTTGTTCCTATACCTACAGGCCATGCTCCTATCCATGCTGGCCTTATTCCTATACCTGCTGGCCTTGCTCATTTCCATGCTGGCCTTGCTCCTTACACTGCTGTCCTTGCTCCTATCCCTGCTGACCTTGTTTCTATACCTGTTGGCCTTGTTCCTATACCTGCTGACCTTGTTCCTATCACTGCTGTCCTTGCTCCTATACCTGCTGACCTTGTTCCTATTCCTGCTGACCTTGTTCCTATACCTGCTGAGCTTGATCCTATTCCTGCTGACCTTGTTCCTATACCTGCTGACCTTGTTCCTATTCCTGCTGACCTTGTTCCTATTCCTGCTGACCTTGTTCCTATACCTGCTGACCTTGTTCCTATACCTGCTGACCTTGTTCCTATTCCTGCTGACCTTGTTCCTATACCTGCTGACCTTGTTCCTATTCCTGCTGGCCTTGTTCCTATACCTGCTGACCTTGCTCCTATACCTGCTGACCTTGTTCCTATACCTGCTGACCTTGTTCCTGTTCCTGCTGTCCTTGCTCCTATACGTGCTGTCCTTGCTCCTATCCCTTCTGGCCTTGCTCCTATCCCTGTTGACCTCATTCCTATCCGTGCTGACACTGCCACTATCCCAGCTGGCTATGTTCCTATTCTTACTGACCTTGTTCCAACACTGCTGTCCTTGCTCCTATCGCTGCTCACCATGCTCCTGCCACTGCAGTCCTTGCTCCTATCCCTGCTGACCTTGCTCCTGCCACTGCTGGCATTGTTTCTATACCTGCTGACCTTGCTCCTATCCCTGCTGGCCTTGTTCCTATACCTGCTGGCCTTGCTCCTGTACGTGCTGGCCTTGCTCCTATCCATGCTGGCCTTGTTCCTATACCTGCTGGCCTTGCTGCAATCCATGCTGGCCTTGCTCCTATCCCTGCTGTCCTTGTTCCTATCCCTGTTGGCCTTGTTCATATACCTGCTGACCTTGTTCCTATACCTGCTGGACTTGCTCCTATACCTGCTGGCCTTGCTACTATCCCTGCTGGCCTTACTCCTATCCCTGCTGACCTTCTTCCTATCCCTGCTGACACTGCCACTATCCCAGCTGGCTATGTTCCTATTCTTACTGACCTTGTTCCAACCCTGCTGGCCTTGCTCCTATCCCTGCTGACCTTGCTCCTGCCACTGCTGACCTTGCTCCTGCCACTGCTGTCCTTGCTCCTATCGCTGCTGACCATGCTCCTGCCACTGCAGTCCATGCTCCTATCCCTGCTGTCCTTGCTCCTATCCCTGCTGGCCTTGTTCCTATACCTGCTGGCCTTGTTCCTATCCCTGCTGTCCTTGCTCTTATCCCTGCTAACCATGTTCCTATACCTGCTGGCCTTGCTCCTATCCCTGCTGGCCTTGTTCCTATACCTGCTGTTCTTGCTCCTATCCATGCTGACCTTGTTCCTGTACCTGCTGTCCTTGTTCCTATCCCTGCTGGCCTTGTTCCTATACCTGCTGTCCTTGTTCCTATCCCTGTTGATCTTTCTACTACACCTGCTGACCTTTCTCCTATCCCTGCTGACCTTGCTCCTATACCTGCTGAGCTTACTCCTATCCCTGCTGACATTGCTACTATTCCTGCTGGCCTTGTTCCAATACCTGCTTGCCTTGCTCCTATCCTTGCTGGCCTTGTTCCTATACCTGCTGACCTTGTTCTTATACCTGCTGGCCATGTTCCTATCCCTGCTGTCCTTGCTCCTATCCCTGCCGAAATTATTCCTATAACTGCTGGCCTTGTTCCTATCCCTGCTGGACTTGTTCCTATACCTGCTGGCCTTGTTCCTATCCATGCTGGCCTTGTTCCTATACCTGCTGGCCTTGCTACTATCCATGCTGACCTGGTTCCTATACCTGCTGACCTTGCTCCAATCCCTGCTGGCCTTGTTCCTATACCTGCTGGCCTTGCTCCTATACCTGCTGACCTTGTTCCTGTACCTGCTGACCTTGTTCCTATACCTGTTGACCTTGTTCCTATTCCTGCTGTAATTGCTCCAATCCCTGCTGGCCTTGTTCCTATATATGCTGGCCATGCTCCTATACCTGCTGGCCTTGCTCCTATCCCTGCTGCCCTTGCTTATATCCCTGTTGACCTTCTTCCTATCCCTGCTGACACTGCCACTATCCCAGATGGCTATGTTCCGATTCTTACTGACCTTGTTTCAGCCCTGCCGGCCTTGCTCCTATCCCTGCTGACTTTGCTCCTGCCACTGTTGTCCTTGCTCTTTTCCCTGCTGACCTTGCTCCTGCCGCTGCTGTCCTTGTTTCCATAGCTGCTGTCCTTGCTCAAATAACTGCTGACCTTGCTCCTATACCTGCTGGCCTTGCTCCAATCCCTGCTGACCTTGCTCCTATACCTGCTGGCCTTGCTCCAATCCCTGCTGGCCTTGTTCCTATCCCTGCTGACCTTGCTCCTGCCACTGCTGTCGTTGCTCCCATCCCTGCTGACCTTGCTCCTGCCGCTGCTGTCCTTGTTTCTAAACCTGCTGTCCTTGTTCCTATCCCTGCTGGCCTTGTTCCTATACCTGCTGTCCTTGCTCCTATCCCTGCTGACCTAGCTCATATACCTGCTGACCTTACTCCTATCCCTGCTGACCTTGCTCATATACCTGCTGACCTTTATCCTATCCCTGATGACCTTGCTCCTATCCCTGCTGGCCTTGTTCCTATAGCTGCTGACCTTGATCCTATCCCTGCTGACCTTGCTCCTATACCTTCTGACCTTTCTCCTATCCCTGCTGACCTTGCTCCTATACCTGCTGTCCTTGTTCCTATCCCTGCTGGCCATGTTCCTATCCCTGCTGCCTTGTTCATATACCTGCTAACCTTGTTCCTATACCTGCTGTCCTTGCTCCTATCCTTGCTGGTCTTGTTCCTATACCTGCTCGCCGTGCTCCTATCCTTGCTGACCTTGCTCCAATACCTGCTGACCTTGCTCCTTTCCGTGCTGACCTTGCTCCTATTCCTGCTGGCCTTGTTCCTATACCTGCTGGCCTTAATCCTATCCCTGTTGGCCTTCTTCCTATCCCTGCTGACACTGCCACTATCTCAGCTGGCTATGTTCCTATTCTCAGTGACCTTGTTCCCACCCTGCTGGCCTTTCTCCTATCCCTGCTGACCTTGCTCCTGCCACGGCTGTCCTTGCTCCTAACCCTGCTGACACTGCTCCTGCCACTGCTGGCCTTGCTTCTATACCTGCTTTCCTTGTTCCTATCCCTGCTGGCCTTGTTCCTATACCTGCTGGCCTTGTTCCTAAACCTGCTGTCCTTGCTCCTATCCTTGCTGACCTTGCTCATATAAAGCTGACCTTGCTCCTATCCCTGCTGACCTTGCACCTATCCCTGCTGACCTTGATCCTATACCTGCTGGCCTTGCACCTATCCCAGCTGGCCTTGTTCCTATACCTGCTGGCCTTGCTCCTATCCCTGCTGGCCTTGTTCCTATCCCTGCTGGCCTTGTTCCTATACCTGCTGACCTTGTTCCTATACCTGCTGGCCTTGTTCCTATCCCTGCTGTCGTTGCTCCTATCCATGCTGGCCCTGTTCCTATACCTGCTGTCCTTGCTCCAATCCCTGCTGACCTTGCGCCTATACCTGCTGACCTTGCTCCTATCCCTGCTGACCTTGCTCCTGCCACTGATGGCCTTGTTTCTATACCTGCTGTCCGTGCTCCTTCCCTGCTGGCCTTTTTCCTATACCTGCTGGCCTTGTTCCTATACCTGCTGTCCTTGCTCCTCTCCCTGCTGATCTTGCTCCAATACCTGTTGGCCTTGTTCATATACCTGCTGACCTTGTTCCTATACCTTCTGGCCTTGCTCCTATACCTTCTGGCCTTGCTCCTATCCCTGCTGGCCTTACTCCTATCCCTGCTGACACTGCCACTATCCCAGCTGGCTATGTTCCTTTTCTTACTGACCTTGTTCCAACCCTGCTGGCCATGCTCCTATCCCTGCTGACCTTGCTCGTGCCACTGCTGACCTTGCTCCTGCCACTGCTCTCCTTGTTCCTATCCCTGCTGGCCTTGTTCCTATACCTGCTGTCCTTGGTCCTATACCTGCTGTCATTGCTCCTATCCCTGCTGACCTTGTTCCTGCCACTGCTGGCCGTGTTACCATACCTGCTCTCCTTGTTCCTATCCCTGCTGACCTTGCTCCTGCCACTGCTGTCCTTGCTCCTATCCCTGCTGACCTTGCTCCTGCCGCTGCTATCCTTGTTTCTAAACCTGCTGTCCTTGTTCCTATCCCTGCTGGCCTTGTTCCTATACCAGCTGGCCTTGTTCCTATACCTGCTGTCCTTGCTCCTATCACTGCTGACCTAGCTCATATACCTGCTGACCTTACTCCTATCCCTGCTGACCTTGCTCATATACCTGCTGACCTTTATCCGATCCCTGTTGACCTTGCTCCTATCAATGCAGGCCTTGTTCCTCTACCTGCTGGCCTTGCTCCTATCCTTGCTGGCCTTGTTCCTATAGCTGCTGACCTTGATCCTATCCCTGCTGACCTTGCTCCTATACCTTCTGACCTTTCTCCTATCCCTGCTGACCTTGCTCCTATACCTGCTGAACTTGCTCCTATCCCTGCTGACCTGGCTCCTGCCACTACTGGCCTTGTTTCTATACCTGCTGATCTTGCTCCTATCCCTGCTGGCCTTGTTCCTATACCTACAGGCCATGCTCCTATCCATGCTGGCCTTATTCCTATACCTGCTGGCCTTGCTCATTTCCATGCTGGCCTTGCTCCTTACACTGCTGTCCTTGCTCCTATCCCTGCTGACCTTGTTTCTATACCTGTTGGCCTTGTTCCTATACCTGCTGACCTTGTTCCTATTCCTGCTGTCCTTGCTCCTATACCTGCTGTCCTTGCTCCTATCCCTTCTGGCCTTGCTCCTATCCCTGTTGACCTCATTCCTATCCCTGCTGACACTGCCACTATCCCAGCTGGCTATGTTCCGATTCTTACTGACCTTGTTTCAACCCTGCTGGCCTTGCTCCTATCCCTGCTGACTTTGCTCCTGCCACTGCTGTCCTTGCTCTTTTCCCTGCTGACCATGCTCCTGCCACTGCTGGCCGTGTTTCCATAGCTGCTGTCCTTGTTCCTATCCTTGCTGGCCTTGTTCCTATACCTGCTGGCCTTGTTCCTATACCTGCTGTCCTTGCTCCTATCCCTGCTGACCTTGCTCATATAACTGCTGACCTTGCTCCTATACCTGCTGGCCTTGCTCCAATCCCTGCTGGCCTTGTTCCTATACCTGCTGGCCTTGCTCCAATACCTGCTGGCCTTGCTCCTATCCCTGCTGCCCTTGATTATATCCCTGTTGACCTTCTTCCTATCCCTGCTGACACTGCCACTATCCCAGATGGCTATGTTCCGATTCTTACTGACCTTGTTCCAACCCTGCTGACCTTGCTCCTATCCCTGCTGACTTTGCTCCTGCCACTGCTGTCCTTGCTCCTATCCCTGCTGACCTTGCTCCTGCCACTGCTGGCCGTGTTTCCATACCTGCTGTCCTTGTTCCTATCCCTGCTGGCCTTGTTCCTATACCTGCTGTCCTTGGTCCTATACCTGCTGTCCTTGCTCCTGTCCCTGCTGACCTTGCTCCTGTCACTGCTGGCCGTGTTTCCATACTTGCTGTCCTTGTTCCTATCCCTGCTGGCCTTGTTCCTATACCTGCTGTCCTTGGTCCTATACCTGCTGTCCTTGCTCCTGTCCCTGCTGACCTTGTTCCTGCCACTGCTGGCCGTGTTACCATACCTGCTCTCCTTATTCCTATCCCTGCTGACCTTGCTCCTGCCACTGCTGTCGTTGCTCCCATCGCTGCTGACCTTGCTCCTGCCGCTGCTGTCCTTGTTTCTAAAGCTGCTGTCCTTGTTCCTATCCCTGCTGGCCTTGTTCCTATACCTGCTGTCCTTGCTCCTATCACTGCTGACCTAGCTCATATACCTGCTGACCTTACTCCTATCCCTGCTGACCTTGCTCATATACCTGCTGACCTTTATCCTATCCCTGATGACCTTGCTCCTATCAATGCAGGCCTTGTTCCTCTACCTGCTGGCCTTGCTCCTATCCCTGCTGGCCTTGTTCCTATAGCTGCTGACCTTGATCCTATCCCTGCTGACCTTGCTCCTATACCTTCTGACCTTTCTCCTATCCCTGCTGACCTTGCTCCTATACCTGCTGTCCTTGTTCCTATCCCTGCTGGCCATGATCCTATCCCTGCTGCCTTGTTCATATACCTGCTGACCTTGTTCCTATACCTGCTGTCCTTGCTCCTATCCTTGCTGGCCTTGTTCCTATACCTGCTCGCCGTGCTCCTATCCTTGCTGACCTTGCTCCAATACCTGCTGACCTTGCTCCTTTCCGTGCTGACCTTGCTCCTATTCCTGCTGGCCTTGTTCCTATACCTGCTGGCCTTAATCCTATCCCTGTTGGCCTTCTTCCTATCCCTGCTGACACTGCCACTATCCCAGCTGGCTATGTTCCGATTCTTACTGACCTTGTTTCAACCCTGCTGGCCTTGCTCCTATCCCTGCTGACTTTGCTCCTGCCACTGCTGTCCTTGCTCTTTTCCCTGCTGACCATGCTCCTGCCACTGCTGGCCGTGTTTCCATAGCTGCTGTCCTTGTTCCTATCCTTGCTGGCCTTGTTCCTATACCTGCTGGCCTTGTTCCTATACCTGCTGTCCTTGCTCCTATCCCTGCTGACCTTGCTCCTATACCTGCTGGCCTTGCTCCTATCCCTGCTGGCCTTGTTCCTATACCTGCTGGCCTTGCTCCAATACCTGCTGGCCTTGCTCCTATCCCTGCTGCCCTTGATTATATCCCTGTTGACCTTCTTCCTATCCCTGCTGACACTGCCACTATCCCAGATGGCTATGTTCCGATTCTTACTGACCTTGTTCCAACCCTGCTGACCTTGCTCCTATCCCTGCTGACTTTGCTCCTGCCACTGCTGTCCTTGCTCCTATCCCTGCTGACCTTGCACCTGCCACTGCTGGCCGTGTTTCCATACCTGCTGTCCTTGTTCCTATCCCTGCTGGCCTTGTTCCTATACCTGCTGTCCTTGGACCTATACCTGCTGTCCTTGCTCCTGTCCCTGCTGACCTTGTTCCTGCCACTGCTGGCCGTGTTTCCATACCTGCTGGCCTTGTTCCTATACCTGCTGGCCTTGTTCCTATACCTGCTGACCTTGTTCCTATACCTGCTGGCCTTGTTCCTATCCCTGCTGTCGTTGCTCCTATCCATGCTGGCCCTGTTCCTATACCTGCTGACCTTGCTCCTATCCCTGCTGACCTTGCGCCTATACCTGCTGACCTTGCTCCTATCCCTGCTGACCTTGCTCCTGCCACTGATGGCCTTGTTTCTATACCTGCTGTCCGTGCTCCTTCCCTGCTGGCCTTTTTCCTATACCTGCTGGCCTTGTTCCTATACCTGCTGTCCTTGCTCCTCTCCCTGCTGATCTTGCTCCAATACCTGTTGGCCTTGTTCATATACCTGCTGACCTTGTTCCTATACCTTCTGGCCTTGCTCCTATACCTTCTGGCCTTGCTCCTATCCCTGCTGGCCTTACTCCTATCCCTGCTGACACTGCCACTATCCCAGCTGGCTATGTTCCTTTTCTTACTGACCTTGTTCCAACCCTGCTGGCCATGCTCCTATCCCTGCTGACCTTGCTCGTGCCACTGCTGACCTTGCTCCTGCCACTGCTATCCTTGTTCCTATCCCTGCTGGCCTTGTTCCTATACCTGCTGTCCTTAGTCCTATACCTGCTGTCCTTGCTCCTATCCCTGCTGACCTTGTTCCTGCCACTGCTGGCCGTGTTACCATACCTGCTCTCCTTGTTCCTATCCCTGCTGACCTTGCTCCTGCCACTGCTGTCATTGCTCCTATCCCTGCTGACCTTGCTCCTGCCGCTGCTGTCATTGTTTCTAAACCTGCTGTCCTTGTTCCTATCCCTGCTGGCCTTGTTCCTATACCAGCTGGCCTTGTTCCTATACCTGCTGTCCTTGCTCCTATCACTGCTGACCTAGCTCATATACCTGCTGACCTTACTCCTATCCCTGCTGACCTTGCTCATATACCTGCTGACCTTTATCCGATCCCTGTTGACCTTGCTCCTATCAATGCAGGCCTTGTTCCTCTACCTGCTGGCCTTGCTCCTATCCCTGCTGGCCTTGTTCCTATAGCTGCTGACCTTGATCCTATCCCTGCTGACCTTGCTCCTATACCTGCTGAGCTTACTCCTATCCCTGCTGACATTGCTACTATTCCTGCTGGCCTTGTTCCAATACCTGCTTGCCTTGCTCCTATCCTTGCTGGCCTTGTTCCTATACCTGCTGACCTTGTTCTTATACCTACTGGCCATGTTCCTATCCCTGCTGTCTTTGCTCCTATCCCTGCCGAAATTATTCCTATAACTGCTGGCCTTGTTCCTATCCCTGCTGGACTTGTTCCTATACCTGCTGGCCTTGTTCCTATCCATGCTGGCCTTGTTCCTATACCTGCTGGTCTTGCTACTATCCATGCTGACCTGGTTCCTATACCTGCTGACCTTGCTCCAATCCCTGCTGGCCTTGTTCCTATACCTGCTGGCCTTGCTCCTATACCTGCTGACCTTGTTCCTGTACCTGCTGACCTTGTTCCTATACCTGTTGACCTTGTTCCTATTCCTGCTGTAATTGCTCCTATCCCTGCTGGCCTTGTTCCTATATATGCTGGCCATGCTCCTATACCTGCTGGCCTTGCTCCTATCCCTGCTGCAATTGCTTATATCCCTGTTGACATTCTTCCTATCCCTGCTGACACTGCCACTATCCCAGCTGGCTATGTTCAGATTCTTACTGACCTTGTTTCAGCCCTGCTGGCCTTGCTCCTATCCCTGCTGACTTTGCTCCTGCCACTGTTGTCCTTGCTCTTTTCCCTGCTGACCATGCTCCTGCCACTGCTGGCCGTGTTTCCATAGCTGCTGTCCTTGTTCCTATCCTTGCTGGCCTTGTTCCTATACCTGCTGGCCTTGTTCCTATAACTGCTGTCCTTGCTCCTATCCCTGCTGACCTTGCTCAAATAACTGCTGACCTTGCTCCTATACCTGCTGGCCTTGCTCCAATCCCTGCTGGCCTTGTTCCTATACCTGCTGGCCTTGCTCCAATACCTGCTGGCCTTGCTCCTATCCCTACTGCCCTTCATTATGTCCCTGTTGCCTTCTTCCTATCCCTGCTGACACTGCCACTATCCCAGATGGCTATGTTCCGATTCTTACTGACCTTGTTCCAACCCTGCTGACCTTGCTCCTATCCCTGCTGACTTTGCTCCTGCCACTGCTGTCCTTGCTCCTATCCCTGCTGACCTTGCTCCTGCCACTGCTGGCCGTGTTTCCATACCTGCTCTCCTTGTTCCTATCCCTGCTGACCTTGCTCCTGCCACTGCTGTCCTTGCTCCCATCCCTGCTGACCTTGCTCCTGCCGCTGCTGTCCTTGTTTCTAAACCTGCTGTCCTTGTTCCTATCCCTGCTGGCCTTGTTCCTATACCAGCTGGCCTTGTTCCTATACCTGCTGTCCTTGCTCCTATCATTGCTGACCTAGCTCATATACCTGCTGACCTTACTCCTATCCCTGCTGACCTTGCTCATATACCTGCTGAACTTTATCCTATCCCTGTTGACCTTGCTCCTATCAATGCAGGCCTTGTTCCTCTACCTGCTGGTCTTGCTCCTATCCCTGCTGGCCTTGTTCCTATAGCTGCTGACCTTGATCCTATCCCTGCTGACCTTGCTCCTATACCTTCTGACCTTTCTCCTATCCCTGCTGACCTTGCTCCTATACCTGCTGTCCTTGCTCCTATCCCTGCTGGCCTTGTTCCTATCCCTGCTGCCTTGTTCATATACCTGCTGACCTTGTTCCTATACCTGCTGTCCTTGCTCCTATACTTGCTGGCCTTGTTCCTATACCTGCTCGCCGTGCTACTATCCTTGCTGACCTTGCTCCAATACCTGCTGACCTTGCTCCTGCCACGGCTGTCCTTGCTCCTAACCCTGCTGACACTGCTCCTGCCACTGCTGGCCCTCCTTCTATACCTGCTTTCCTTGTTCCTATCCCTGCTGGCGTTGTTCTTATACCTGCTGGCCTTGTTCCTAAACCTGCTGTCCTTGCTCCCATCCTTGCTGACCTTGCTCATATAAAGCTGACCTTGCTCCTATCCCTGCTGACCTTGCACCTATCCCTGCTGACCTTGATCATATACCTGCTGGCCTTGCTCCTATCCCTGCTGGCATTGTTCCTATACCTGCTGGCCTTGCTCCTATCCCTGCTGGCCTTGTTCCTATACCTGCTGACCTTGTTCCTATACCTGCTGGCCTTGTTCCTATCCCCGCTGTCGTTGCTCCTATCCATGCTGGCCCTGTTCCTATACCTGCTGACCTTGCTCCTATCCCTGCTGACCTTGCGCCTATACCTGCTGACCTTGCTCCTATCCCTGCTGACCTTGCTCCTGCCACTGATGGCCTTGTTCCTATACCTGCTGTCCTTGGTCCTATACCTGCTGTCATTGCTCCTATCCCTGCTGACCTTGTTCCTGCCACTGCTGGCCGTGTTACCATACCTGCTCTCCTTGTTCCTATCCCTGCTGACCTTGCTCCTGCCACTGCTGTCCTTGCTCCTATCCCTGCTGACCTTGCTCCTGCCGCTGCTGTCCTTGTTTCTAAACCTGCTGTCCTTGTTCCTATCCCTGCTGGCCTTGTTCCTATACCAGCTGGCCTTGTTCCTATACCTGCTGTCCTTGCTCCTATCACTGCTGACCTAGCTCATATACCTGCTGACCTTTATCCGATCCCTGTTGACCTTGCTCCTATCAATGCAGGCCTTGTTCCTCTACCTGCTGGCCTTGCTCCTATCCTTGCTGGCCTTGTTCCTATAGCTGCTGACCTTGATCCTATCCCTGCTGACCTTGCTCCTATACCTTCTGACCTTTCTCCTATCCCTGCTGACCTTGCTCCTATACCTGCTGAACTTGCTCCTATCCCTGCTGACCTGGCTCCTGCCACTACTGGCCTTGTTTCTATACCTGCTGACCTTGCTCCTATCCCTGCTGGCCTTGTTCCTATACCTACAGGCCATGCTCCTATCCATGCTGGCCTTATTCCTATACCTGCTGGCCTTGCTCATTTCCATGCTGGCCTTGCTCCTTACACTGCTGTCCTTGCTCCTATCCCTGCTGACCTTGTTTCTATACCTGTTGGCCTTGTTCCTATACCTGCTGACCTTGTTCCTATTCCTGCTGTCCTTGCTCCTATACCTGCTGTCCTTGCTCCTATCCCTTCTGGCCTTGCTCCTATCCCTGTTGACCTCATTCCTATCCCTGCTGACACTGCCACTATCCCAGCTGGCTATGTTCCGATTCTTACTGACCTTGTTTCAACCCTGCTGGCCTTGCTCCTATCCCTGCTGACTTTGCTCCTGCCACTGCTGTCCTTGCTCTTTTCCCTGCTGACCATGCTCCTGCCACTGCTGGCCGTGTTTCCATAGCTGCTGTCCTTGTTCCTATCCTTGCTGGCCTTGTTCCTATACCTGCTGGCCTTGTTCCTATACCTGCTGTCCTTGCTCCTATCCCTGCTGACCTTGCTCATATAACTGCTGACCTTGCTCCTATACCTGCTGGCCTTGCTCCAATCCCTGCTGGCCTTGTTCCTATACCTGCTGGCCTTGCTCCAATACCTGCTGGCCTTGCTCCTATCCCTGCTGCCCTTGATTATATCCCTGTTGACCTTCTTCCTATCCCTGCTGACACTGCCACTATCCCAGATGGCTATGTTCCGATTCTTACTGACCTTGTTCCAACCCTGCTGACCTTGCTCCTATCCCTGCTGACTTTGCTCCTGCCACTGCTGTCCTTGCTCCTATCCCTGCTGACCTTGCTCCTGCCACTGCTGGCCGTGTTTCCATACCTGCTGTCCTTGTTCCTATCCCTGCTGGCCTTGTTCCTATACCTGCTGTCCTTGGTCCTATACCTGCTGTCCTTGCTCCTGTCCCTGCTGACCTTGCTCCTGTCACTGCTGGCCGTGTTTCCATACCTGCTGTCCTTGTTCCTATCCCTGCTGGCCTTGTTCCTATACCTGCTGTCCTTGGTCCTATACCTGCTGTCCTTGCTCCTGTCCCTGCTGACCTTGTTCCTGCCACTGCTGGCCGTGTTACCATACCTGCTCTCCTTATTCCTATCCCTGCTGACCTTGCTCCTGCCACTGCTGTCGTTGCTCCCATCGCTGCTGACCTTGCTCCTGCCGCTGCTGTCCTTGTTTCTAAAGCTGCTGTCCTTGTTCCTATCCCTGCTGGCCTTGTTCCTATACCTGCTGTCCTTGCTCCTATCACTGCTGACCTAGCTCATATACCTGCTGACCTTACTCCTATCCCTGCTGACCTTGCTCATATACCTGCTGACCTTTATCCTATCCCTGATGACCTTGCTCCTATCAATGCAGGCCTTGTTCCTCTACCTGCTGGCCTTGCTCCTATCCCTGCTGGCCTTGTTCCTATAGCTGCTGACCTTGATCCTATCCCTGCTGACCTTGCTCCTATACCTTCTGACCTTTCTCCTATCCCTGCTGACCTTGCTCCTATACCTGCTGTCCTTGTTCCTATCCCTGCTGGCCATGATCCTATCCCTGCTGCCTTGTTCATATACCTGCTGACCTTGTTCCTATACCTGCTGTCCTTGCTCCTATCCTTGCTGGCCTTGTTCCTATACCTGCTCGCCGTGCTCCTATCCTTGCTGACCTTGCTCCAATACCTGCTGACCTTGCTCCTTTCCGTGCTGACCTTGCTCCTATTCCTGCTGGCCTTGTTCCTATACCTGCTGGCCTTAATCCTATCCCTGTTGGCCTTCTTCCTATCCCTGCTGACACTGCCACTATCCCAGCTGGCTATGTTCCGATTCTTACTGACCTTGTTTCAACCCTGCTGGCCTTGCTCCTATCCCTGCTGACTTTGCTCCTGCCACTGCTGTCCTTGCTCTTTTCCCTGCTGACCATGCTCCTGCCACTGCTGGCCGTGTTTCCATAGCTGCTGTCCTTGTTCCTATCCTTGCTGGCCTTGTTCCTATACCTGCTGGCCTTGTTCCTATACCTGCTGTCCTTGCTCCTATCCCTGCTGACCTTGCTCCTATACCTGCTGGCCTTGCTCCTATCCCTGCTGGCCTTGTTCCTATACCTGCTGGCCTTGCTCCAATACCTGCTGGCCTTGCTCCTATCCCTGCTGCCCTTGATTATATCCCTGTTGACCTTCTTCCTATCCCTGCTGACACTGCCACTATCCCAGATGGCTATGTTCCGATTCTTAGTGACCTTGTTCCAACCCTGCTGACCTTGCTCCTATCCCTGCTGACTTTGCTCCTGCCACTGCTGTCCTTGCTCCTATCCCTGCTGACCTTGCACCTGCCACTGCTGGCCGTGTTTCCATACCTGCTGTCCTTGTTCCTATCCCTGCTGGCCTTGTTCCTATACCTGCTGTCCTTGGACCTATACCTGCTGTCCTTGCTCCTGTCCCTGCTGACCTTGTTCCTGCCACTGCTGGCCGTGTTTCCATACCTGCTGGCCTTGTTCCTATACCTGCTGGCCTTGTTCCTATACCTGCTGACCTTGTTCCTATACCTGCTGGCCTTGTTCCTATCCCTGCTGTCGTTGCTCCTATCCATGCTGGCCCTGTTCCTATACCTGCTGACCTTGCTCCTATCCCTGCTGACCTTGCGCCTATACCTGCTGACCTTGCTCCTATCCCTGCTGACCTTGCTCCTGCCACTGATGGCCTTGTTTCTATACCTGCTGTCCGTGCTCCTTCCCTGCTGGCCTTTTTCCTATACCTGCTGGCCTTGTTCCTATACCTGCTGTCCTTGCTCCTCTCCCTGCTGATCTTGCTCCAATACCTGTTGGCCTTGTTCATATACCTGCTGACCTTGTTCCTATACCTTCTGGCCTTGCTCCTATACCTTCTGGCCTTGCTCCTATCCCTGCTGGCCTTACTCCTATCCCTGCTGACACTGCCACTATCCCAGCTGGCTATGTTCCTTTTCTTACTGACCTTGTTCCAACCCTGCTGGCCATGCTCCTATCCCTGCTGACCTTGCTCGTGCCACTGCTGACCTTGCTCCTGCCACTGCTATCCTTGTTCCTATCCCTGCTGGCCTTGTTCCTATACCTGCTGTCCTTAGTCCTATACCTCCTGTCCTTGCTCCTATCCCTGCTGACCTTGTTCCTGCCACTGCTGGCGTGTTACCATACCTGCTCTCCTTGTTCCTATCCCTGCTGACCTTGCTCCTGCCACTGCTGTCATTGCTCCTATCCCTGCTGACCTTGCTCCTGCCGCTGCTGTCATTGTTTCTAAACCTGCTGTCCTTGTTCCTATCCCTGCTGGCCTTGTTCCTATACCAGCTGGCCTTGTTCCTATACCTGCTGTCCTTGCTCCTATCACTGCTGACCTAGCTCATATACCTGCTGACCTTACTCCTATCCCTGCTGACCTTGCTCATATACCTGCTGACCTTTATCCGATCCCTGTTGACCTTGCTCCTATCAATGCAGGCCTTGTTCCTCTACCTGCTGGCCTTGCTCCTATCCCTGCTGGCCTTGTTCCTATAGCTGCTGACCTTGATCCTATCCCTGCTGACCTTGCTCCTATACCTGCTGAACTTGCTCCTATCCCTGCTGACCTGGCTCCTGCCACTACTGGCCTTGTTTCTATACCTGCTGACCTTGCTCCTATCCCTGCTGGCCTTGTTCCTATACCTACAGGCCATGCTCCTATCCATGCTGGCCTTATTCCTATACCTGCTGGCCTTGCTCATTTCCATGCTGGCCTTGCTCCTTACACTGCTGTCCTTGCTCCTATCCCTGCTGACCTTGTTTCTATACCTGTTGGCCTTGTTCCTATACCTGCTGACCTTGTTCCTATCACTGCTGTCCTTGCTCCTATCCCTGCTGACCTTGTTCCTATACCTGCTGACCTTGTTCCTATTCCTGCTGACCTTGTTCCTATACCTGCTGAGCTTGATCCTATTCCTGCTGACCTTGTTCCTATACCTACTGACCTTGTTCCTATTCCTGCTGACCTTGTTCCTATTCCTGCTGACCTTGTTCCTATACCTGCTGACCTTGTTCCTATTCCTGCTGACCTTGTTCCTATACCTGCTGACCTTGTTCCTATTCCTGCTGGCCTTGTTCCTATACCTGCTGGCCTTGCTCCTATACCTGCTGACCTTGTTCCTATACCTGCTGACCTTGTTCCTGTTCCTGCTGTCCTTGCTCCTATACGTGCTGTCCTTGCTCCTATCCCTTCTGGCCTTGCTCCTATCCCTGTTGACCTCATTCCTATCCGTGCTGACACTGCCACTATCCCAGCTGGCTATGTTCCTATTCTTACTGACCTTGTTCCAACACTGCTGTCCTTGCTCCTATCGCTGCTCACCATGCTCCTGCCACTGCAGTCCTTGCTCCTATCCCTGCTGACCTTGCTCCTGCCACTGCTGGCATTGTTTCTATACCTGCTGACCTTGCTCCTATCCCTGCTGGCCTTGTTCCTATACCTGCTGGCCTTGCTCCTGTACGTGCTGGCCTTGCTCCTATCCATGCTGGCCTTGTTCCTATACCTGCTGGCCTTGCTGCAATCCATGCTGGCCTTGCTCCTATCCCTGCTGTCCTTGTTCCTATCCCTGTTGGCCTTGTTCATATACCTGCTGACCTTGTTCCTATACCTGCTGGCCTTGCTCCTATACCTGCTGGCCTTGCTACTATCCCTGCTGGCCTTACTCCTATCCCTGCTGACCTTCTTCCTATCCCTGCTGACACTGCCACTATCCCAGCTGGCTATGTTCCTATTCTTACTGACCTTGTTCCAACCCTGCTGGCCTTGCTCCTATCCCTGCTGACCTTGCTCCTGCCACTGCTGACCTTGCTCCTGCCACTGCTGTCCTTGCTCCTATCGCTGCTGACCATGCTCCTGCCACTGCAGTCCATGCTCCTATCCCTGCTGTCCTTGCTCCTATCCCTGCTGGCCTTGTTCCTATACCTGCTGGCCTTGTTCCTATCCCTGCTGTCCTTGCTCCTATCCCTGCTAACCATGTTCCTATACCTGCTGGCCTTGCTCCTATCCCTGCTGGCCTTGTTCCTATACCTGCTGTTCTTGCTCCTATCCATGCTGACCTTGTTCCTGTACCTGCTGTCCTTGTTCCTATCCCTGCTGGCCTTGTTCCTATACCTGCTGTCCTTGTTCCTATCCCTGTTGATCTTTCTACTACACCTGCTGACCTTTCTCCTATCCCTGCTGACCTTGCTCCTATACCTGCTGAGCTTACTCCTATCCCTGCTGACATTGCTACTATTCCTGCTGGCCTTGTTCCAATACCTGCTTGCCTTGCTCCTATCCTTGCTGGCCTTGTTCCTATACCTGCTGACCTTGTTCTTATACCTGCTGGCCATGTTCCTATCCCTGCTGTCCTTGCTCCTATCCCTGCCGAAATTATTCCTATAACTGCTGGCCTTGTTCCTATCCCTGCTGGACTTGTTCCTATACCTGCTGGCCTTGTTCCTATCCATGCTGGCCTTGTTCCTATACCTGCTGGCCTTGCTACTATCCATGCTGACCTGGTTCCTATACCTGCTGACCTTGCTCCAATCCCTGCTGGCCTTGTTCCTATACCTGCTGGCCTTGCTCCTATACCTGCTGACCTTGTTCCTGTACCTGCTGACCTTGTTCCTATACCTGTTGACCTTGTTCCTATTCCTGCTGTAATTGCTCCTATCCCTGCTGGCCTTGTTCCTATATATGCTGGCCATGCTCCTATACCTGCTGGCCTTGCTCCTATCCCTGCTGCCCTTGCTTATATCCCTGTTGACCTTCTTCCTATCCCTGCTGACACTGCCACTATCCCAGCTGGCTATGTTCCGATTCTTACTGACCTTGTTTCAGCCCTGCTGGCCTTGCTCCTATCCCTGCTGACTTTGCTCCTGCCACTGTTGTCCTTGCTCTTTTCCCTGCTGACCATGCTCCTGCCACTGCTGGCCGTGTTTCCATAGCTGCTGTCCTTGTTCCTATCCTTGCTGGCCTTGTTCCTATACCTGCTGGCCTTGTTCCTATACCTGCTGTCCTTGCTCCTATCCCTGCTGACCTTGCTCAAATAACTGCTGACCTTGCTCCTATACCTGCTGGCCTTGCTCTAATCCCTGCTGGCCTTGTTCCTATACCTGCTGGCCTTGCTCCAATACCTGCTGGCCTTGCTCCTATCCCTGCTGCCCTTGATTATATCCCTGTTGACCTTCTTCCTATCCCTGCTGACACTGCCACTATCCCAGATGGCTATGTTCCGATTCTTACTGACCTTGTTCCAACCCTGCTGACCTTGCTCCTATCCCTGCTGACTTTGCTCCTGCCACTGCTGTCCTTGCTCCTATCCCTGCTGACCTTGCTCCTGCCACTGCTGGCCGTGTTTCCATACCTGCTCTCCTTGTTCCTATCCCTGCTGACCTTGCTCCTGCCACTGCTGTCCTTGCTCCCATCCCCGCTGACCTTGCTCCTGCCGCTGCTGTCCTTGTTTCTAAACCTGCTGTCCTTGTTCCTATCCCTGCTGGCCTTGTTCCTATACCAGCTGGCCTTGTTCCTATACCTGCTGTCCTTGCTCCTATCATTGCTGACCTAGCTCATATACCTGCTGACCTTACTCCTATCCCTGCTGACCTTGCTCATATACCTGCTGAACTTTATCCTATCCCTGTTGACCTTGCTCCTATCAATGCAGGCCTTGTTCCTCTACCTGCTGGTCTTGCTCCTATCCCTGCTGGCCTTGTTCCTATAGCTGCTGACCTTGATCCTATCCCTGCTGACCTTGCTCCTATACCTTCTGACCTTTCTCCTATCCCTGCTGACCTTGCTCCTATACCTGCTGTCCTTGCTCCTATCCCTGCTGGCCTTGTTCCTATCCCTGCTGCCTTGTTCATATACCTGCTGACCTTGTTCCTATACCTGCTGTCCTTGCTCCTATACTTGCTGGCCTTGTTCCTATACCTGCTCGCCGTGCTACTATCCTTGCTGACCTTGCTCCAATACCTGCTGACCTTGCTGCTGCCACGGCTGTCCTTGCTCCTAACCCTGCTGACACTGCTCCTGCCACTGCTGGCCTTGCTTCTATACCTGCTTTCCTTGTTCCTATCCCTGCTGGCGTTGTTCTTATACCTGCTGGCCTTGTTCCTAAACCTGCTGTCCTTGCTCCTATCCTTGCTGACCTTGCTCATATAAAGCTGACCTTGCTCCTATCCCAGCTGACCTTGCACCTATCCCTGCTGACCTTGATCCTATACCTGCTGGCCTTGCTCCTATCCCTGCTGGCATTGTTCCTATACCTGCTGGCCTTGCTCCTATCCCTGCTGGCCTTGTTCCTATACCTGCTGACCTTGTTCCTATACCTGCTGGCCTTGTTCCTATCCCTGCTGTCGTTGCTCCTATCCATGCTGGCCCTGTTCCTATACCTGCTGACCTTGCTCCTATCCCTGCTGACCTTGCGCCTATACCTGCTGACCTTGCTCCTATCCCTGCTGACCTTGCTCCTGCCACTGATGGCCTTGTTCCTATACCTGCTGTCCTTGGTCCTATACCTGCTGTCATTGCTCCTATCCCTGCTGACCTTGTTCCTGCCACTGCTGTCCTTGCTCCTATCCCTGCTGACCTTGCTCCTGCCGCTGCTGTCCTTGTTTCTAAACCTGCTGTCCTTGTTCCTATCCCTGCTGGCCTTGTTCCTATACCAGCTGGCCTTGTTCCTATACCTGCTGTCCTTGCTCCTATCACTGCTGACCTAGCTCATATACCTGCTGACCTTTATCCGATCCCTGTTGACCTTGCTCCTATCAATGCAGGCCTTGTTCCTCTACCTGCTGGCCTTGCTCCTATCCTTGCTGGCCTTGTTCCTATAGCTGCTGACCTTGATCCTATCCCTGCTGACCTTGCTCCTATACCTTCTGACCTTTCTCCTATCCCTGCTGACCTTGCTCCTATACCTGCTGAACTTGCTCCTATCCCTGCTGACCTGGCTCCTGCCACTACTGGCCTTGTTTCTATACCTGCTGACCTTGCTCCTATCCCTGCTGGCCTTGTTCCTATACCTACAGGCCATGCTCCTATCCATGCTGGCCTTATTCCTATACCTGCTGGCCTTGCTCATTTCCATGCTGGCCTTGCTCCTTACACTGCTGTCCTTGCTCCTATCCCTGCTGACCTTGTTTCTATACCTGTTGGCCTTGTTCCTATACCTGCTGACCTTGTTCCTATTCCTGCTGTCCTTGCTCCTATACCTGCTGTCCTTGCTCCTATCCCTTCTGGCCTTGCTCCTATCCCTGTTGACCTCATTCCTATCCCTGCTGACACTGCCACTATCCCAGCTGGCTATGTTCCGATTCTTACTGACCTTGTTTCAACCCTGCTGGCCTTGCTCCTATCCCTGCTGACTTTGCTCCTGCCACTGCTGTCCTTGCTCTTTTCCCTGCTGACCATGCTCCTGCCACTGCTGGCCGTGTTTCCATAGCTGCTGTCCTTGTTCCTATCCTTGCTGGCCTTGTTCCTATACCTGCTGGCCTTGTTCCTATACCTGCTGTCCTTGCTCCTATCCCTGCTGACCTTGCTCATATAACTGCTGACCTTGCTCCTATACCTGCTGGCCTTGCTCCAATCCCTGCTGGCCTTGTTCCTATACCTGCTGGCCTTGCTCCAATACCTGCTGGCCTTGCTCCTATCCCTGCTGCCCTTGATTATATCCCTGTTGACCTTCTTCCTATCCCTGCTGACACTGCCACTATCCCAGATGGCTATGTTCCGATTCTTACTGACCTTGTTCCAACCCTGCTGACCTTGCTCCTATCCCTGCTGACTTTGCTCCTGCCACTGCTGTCCTTGCTCCTATCCCTGCTGACCTTGCTCCTGCCACTGCTGGCCGTGTTTCCATACCTGCTGTCCTTGTTCCTATCCCTGCTGGCCTTGTTCCTATACCTGCTGTCCTTGGTCCTATACCTGCTGTCCTTGCTCCTGTCCCTGCTGACCTTGCTCCTGCCACTGCTGGCCGTGTTTCCATACCTGCTGTCCTTGTTCCTATCCCTGCTGGCCTTGTTCCTATACCTGCTGTCCTTGGTCCTATACCTGCTGTCCTTGCTCCTGTCCCTGCTGACCTTGTTCCTGCCACTGTTGGCCGTGTTACCATACCTGCTCTCCTTATTCCTATCCCTGCTGACCTTGCTCCTGCCACTGCTGTCGTTGCTCCCATCGCTGCTGACCTTGCTCCTGCCGCTGCTGTCCTTGTTTCTAAAGCTGCTGTCCTTGTTCCTATCCCTGCTGGCCTTGTTCCTATACCTGCTGTCCTTGCTCCTATCACTGCTGACCTAGCTCATATACCTGCTGACCTTACTCCTATCCCTGCTGACCTTGCTCATATAATTGCTGACCTTTATCCTATCCCTGATGACCTTGCTCCTATCAATGCAGGCCTTGTTCCTCTACCTGCTGGCCTTGCTCCTATCCCTGCTGGCCTTGTTCCTATAGCTGCTGACCTTGATCCTATCCCTGCTGACCTTGCTCCTATACCTTCTGACCTTTCTCCTATCCCTGCTGACCTTGCTCCTATACCTGCTGTCCTTGTTCCTATCCCTGCTGGCCATGTTCCTATCCCTGCTGCCTTGTTCATATACCTGCTGACCTTGTTCCTATACCTGCTGTCCTTGCTCCTATCTTGCTGGCCTTGTTCCTATACCTGCTCGCCGTGCTCCTATCCTTGCTGACCTTGCTCCAATACCTGCTGACCTTGCTCCTTTCCGTGCTGACCTTGCTCCTATCCCTGCTGACCTTGCTCCTATACCTGCTGTCCTTGTTCCTATCCCTGCTGGCCATGTTCCTATCCCTGCTGCCTTGTTCATATACCTGCTGACCTTGTTCCTATACCTGCTGTCCTTGCTCCTATCCTTGCTGGCCTTGTTCCTATACCTGCTCGCCGTGCTCCTATCCTTGCTGACCTTGCTCCAATACCTGCTGACCTTGCTCCTTTCCGTGCTGACCTTGCTCCTATTCCTGCTGGCCTTGTTCCTATACCTGCTGGCCTTAATCATATCCCTGTTGGCCTTCTTCCTATCCCTGCCGACACTGCCACTATCCCAGCTGGCTATGTTCCGATTCTTACTGACCTTGTTTCAACCCTGCTGGCCTTGCTCCTATCCCTGCTGACTTTGCTCCTGCCACTGCTGTCCTTGCTCTTTTCCCTGCTGACCATGCTCCTGCCACTGCTGGCCGTGTTTCCATAGCTGCTGTCCTTGTTCCTATCCTTGCTGGCCTTGTTCCTATACCTGCTGGCCTTGTTCCTATACCTGCTGTCCTTGCTCCTATCCCTGCTGACCTTGCTCCTATACCTGCTGGCCTTGCTCCAATCCCTGCTGGCCTTGTTCCTATACCTGCTGGCCTTGCTCCAATACCTGCTGGCCTTGCTCCTATCCCTGCTGGCCTTGTTCCTATAGCTGCCGACCTTGATCCTATCCCTGCTGACCTTGCTCCTATACCTTCTGACCTTTCTCCTATCCCTGCTGACCTTGCTCCTATACCTGCTGTCCTTGTTCCTATCCCTGCTGGCCATGTTCCTATCCCTGCTGCCTTGTTCATATACCTGCTGACCTTGTTCCTATACCTGCTGTCCTTGCTCCTATCCTTGCTGGCCTTGTTCCTATACCTGCTCGCCGTGCTCCTATCCTTGCTGACCTTGCTCCTGCCGCTGCTGTCCTTGTTTCTAAACCTGCTGTCCTTGTTCCTATCCCTGCTGGCCTTGTTCCTATACCAGCTGGCCTTGTTCCTATACCTGCTGTCCTTGCTCCTATCATTGCTGACCTAGCTCATATACCTGCTGACCTTACTCCTATCCCTGCTGACCTTGCTCATATACCTGCTGAACTTTATCCTATCCCTGTTGACCTTGCTCCTATCAATGCAGGCCTTGTTCCTCTACCTGCTGGTCTTGCTCCTATCCCTGCTGGCCTTGTTCCTATAGCTGCTGACCTTGATCCTATCCCTGCTGACCTTGCTCCTATACCTTCTGACCTTTCTCCTATCCCTGCTGACCTTGCTCCTATACCTGCTGTCCTTGCTCCTATCCCTGCTGGCCTTGTTCCTATCCCTGCTGCCTTGTTCATATACCTGCTGACCTTGTTCCTATACCTGCTGTCCTTGCTCCTATACTTGCTGGCCTTGTTCCTATACCTGCTCGCCGTGCTACTATCCTTGCTGACCTTGCTCCAATACCTGCTGACCTTGCTGCTGCCACGGCTGTCCTTGCTCCTAACCCTGCTGACACTGCTCCTGCCACTGCTGGCCTTGCTTCTATACCTGCTTTCCTTGTTCCTATCCCTGCTGGCGTTGTTCTTATACCTGCTGGCCTTGTTCCTAAACCTGCTGTCCTTGCTCCTATCCTTGCTGACCTTGCTCATATAAAGCTGACCTTGCTCCTATCCCAGCTGACCTTGCACCTATCCCTGCTGACCTTGATCCTATACCTGCTGGCCTTGCTCCTATCCCTGCTGGCATTGTTCCTATACCTGCTGGCCTTGCTCCTATCCCTGCTGGCCTTGTTCCTATACCTGCTGACCTTGTTCCTATACCTGCTGGCCTTGTTCCTATCCCTGCTGTCGTTGCTCCTATCCATGCTGGCCCTGTTCCTATACCTGCTGACCTTGCTCCTATCCCTGCTGACCTTGCGCCTATACCTGCTGACCTTGCTCCTATCCCTGCTGACCTTGCTCCTGCCACTGATGGCCTTGTTCCTATACCTGCTGTCCTTGGTCCTATACCTGCTGTCATTGCTCCTATCCCTGCTGACCTTGTTCCTGCCACTGCTGTCCTTGCTCCTATCCCTGCTGACCTTGCTCCTGCCGCTGCTGTCCTTGTTTCTAAACCTGCTGTCCTTGTTCCTATCCCTGCTGGCCTTGTTCCTATACCAGCTGGCCTTGTTCCTATACCTGCTGTCCTTGCTCCTATCACTGCTGACCTAGCTCATATACCTGCTGACCTTTATCCGATCCCTGTTGACCTTGCTCCTATCAATGCAGGCCTTGTTCCTCTACCTGCTGGCCTTGCTCCTATCCTTGCTGGCCTTGTTCCTATAGCTGCTGACCTTGATCCTATCCCTGCTGACCTTGCTCCTATACCTTCTGACCTTTCTCCTATCCCTGCTGACCTTGCTCCTATACCTGCTGAACTTGCTCCTATCCCTGCTGACCTGGCTCCTGCCACTACTGGCCTTGTTTCTATACCTGCTGACCTTGCTCCTATCCCTGCTGGCCTTGTTCCTATACCTACAGGCCATGCTCCTATCCATGCTGGCCTTATTCCTATACCTGCTGGCCTTGCTCATTTCCATGCTGGCCTTGCTCCTTACACTGCTGTCCTTGCTCCTATCCCTGCTGACCTTGTTTCTATACCTGTTGGCCTTGTTCCTATACCTGCTGACCTTGTTCCTATTCCTGCTGTCCTTGCTCCTATACCTGCTGTCCTTGCTCCTATCCCTTCTGGCCTTGCTCCTATCCCTGTTGACCTCATTCCTATCCCTGCTGACACTGCCACTATCCCAGCTGGCTATGTTCCGATTCTTACTGACCTTGTTTCAACCCTGCTGACCTTGCTCCTATCCCTGCTGACTTTGCTCCTGCCACTGCTGGCCGTGTTTCCATACCTGCTGTCCTTGTTCCTATCCCTGCTGGCCTTGTTCCTATACCTGCTGTCCTTGGTCCTATACCTGCTGTCCTTGCTCCTGTCCCTGCTGACCTTGTTCCTGCCACTGTTGGCCGTGTTACCATACCTGCTCTCCTTATTCCTATCCCTGCTGACCTTGCTCCTGCCACTGCTGTCGTTGCTCCCATCGCTGCTGACCTTGCTCCTGCCGCTGCTGTCCTTGTTTCTAAAGCTGCTGTCCTTGTTCCTATCCCTGCTGGCCTTGTTCCTATACCTGCTGTCCTTGCTCCTATCACTGCTGACCTAGCTCATATACCTGCTGACCTTACTCCTATCCCTGCTGACCTTGCTCATATACCTGCTGACCTTTATCCTATCCCTGATGACCTTGCTCCTATCAATGCAGGCCTTGTTCCTCTACCTGCTGGCCTTGCTCCTATCCCTGCTGGCCTTGTTCCTATAGCTGCTGTCCTTGCTCCTATCCCTGCTGACCTTGTTCCTATACCTGCTGTCCTTGCTCCTATCCTTGCTGGCCTTGTTCCTATACCTGCTCGCCGTGCTCCTATCCTTGCTGACCTTGCTCCAATACCTGCTGACCTTGCTCCTTTCCGTGCTGACCTTGCTCCTATTCCTGCTGGCCTTGTTCCTATACCTGCTGGCCTTAATCATATCCCTGTTGGCCTTCTTCCTATCCCTGCTGACACTGCCACTATCCCAGCTGGCTATGTTCCGATTCTTACTGACCTTGTTTCAACCCTGCTGGCCTTGC
Organism: Carcharodon carcharias; assembly: GCF_017639515.1. Classification (NCBI taxonomy): domain Eukaryota; kingdom Metazoa; phylum Chordata; class Chondrichthyes; order Lamniformes; family Lamnidae; genus Carcharodon; species Carcharodon carcharias. The sequence continues at coordinate 81,323,378 of NC_054475.1, read as the reverse complement.
TCCTATCCCTGCTGACTTTGCTCCTGCCACTGCTGTCCTTGCTCTTTTCCCTGCTGACCATGCTCCTGCCACTGCTGGCCGTGTTTCCATAGCTGCTGTCCTTGTTCCTATCCTTGCTGGCCTTGTTCCTATACCTGCTGGCCTTGTTCCTATACCTGCGGTCCTTGCTCCTATCCCTGCTGACCTTGCTCATATAACTGCTGACCTTGCTCCTATACCTGCTGGCCTTGCTCCAATCCCTGCTGGCCTTGTTCCTATACCTGCTGGCCTTGCTCCAATACCTGCTGGCCTTGCTCCTATCCCTGCTGCCCTTGATTATATCCCTGTTGACCTTCTTCCTATCCCTGCTGACACTGCCACTATCCCAGATGGCTATGTTCCGATTCTTACTGACCTTGTTCCAACCCTGCTGACCTTGCTCCTATCCCTGCTGACTTTGCTCCTGCCACTGCTGTCCTTGCTCCTATCCCTGCTGACCTTGCTCCTGCCACTGCTGGCCGTGTTTCCATACCTGCTGTCCTTGTTCCTATCCCTGCTGGCCTTGTTCCTATACCTGCTGTCCTTGGTCCTATACCTGCTGGCCTTGCTCCAATACCTGCTGGCCTTGCTCCTATCCCTGCTGCCCTTGATTATATCCCTGTTGACCTTCTTCCTATCCCTGCTGACACTGCCACTATCCCAGATGGCTATGTTCCGATTCTTACTGACCTTGTTCCAACCCTGCTGACCTTGCTCCTATCCCTGCTGACTTTGCTCCTGCCACTGCTGTCCTTGCTCCTATCCCTGCTGACCTTGCACCTGCCACTGCTGGCCGTGTTTCCATACCTGCTGTCCTTGTTCCTATCCCTGCTGGCCTTGTTCCTATACCTGCTGTCCTTGGACCTATACCTGCTGTCCTTGCTCCTGTCCCTGCTGACCTTGTTCCTGCCACTGCTGGCCGTGTTTCCATACCTGCTGGCCTTGTTCCTATACCTGCTGGCCTTGTTCCTATACCTGCTGACCTTGTTCCTATACCTGCTGGCCTTGTTCCTATCCCTGCTGTCGTTGCTCCTATCCATGCTGGCCCTGTTCCTATACCTGCTGACCTTGCTCCTATCCCTGCTGACCTTGCGCCTATACCTGCTGACCTTGCTCCTATCCCTGCTGACCTTGCTCCTGCCACTGATGGCCTTGTTTCTATACCTGCTGTCCGTGCTCCTTCCCTGCTGGCCTTTTTCCTATACCTGCTGGCCTTGTTCCTATACCTGCTGTCCTTGCTCCTCTCCCTGCTGATCTTGCTCCAATACCTGTTGGCCTTGTTCATATACCTGCTGACCTTGTTCCTATACCTTCTGGCCTTGCTCCTATACCTTCTGGCCTTGCTCCTATCCCTGCTGGCCTTACTCCTATCCCTGCTGACACTGCCACTATCCCAGCTGGCTATGTTCCTTTTCTTACTGACCTTGTTCCAACCCTGCTGGCCATGCTCCTATCCCTGCTGACCTTGCTCGTGCCACTGCTGACCTTGCTCCTGCCACTGCTATCCTTGTTCCTATCCCTGCTGGCCTTGTTCCTATACCTGCTGTCCTTAGTCCTATACCTCCTGTCCTTGCTCCTATCCCTGCTGACCTTGTTCCTGCCACTGCTGGCCGTGTTACCATACCTGCTCTCCTTGTTCCTATCCCTGCTGACCTTGCTCCTGCCACTGCTGTCATTGCTCCTATCCCTGCTGACCTTGCTCCTGCCGCTGCTGTCATTGTTTCTAAACCTGCTGTCCTTGTTCCTATCCCTGCTGGCCTTGTTCCTATACCAGCTGGCCTTGTTCCTATACCTGCTGTCCTTGCTCCTATCACTGCTGACCTAGCTCATATACCTGCTGACCTTACTCCTATCCCTGCTGACCTTGCTCATATACCTGCTGACCTTTATCCGATCCCTGTTGACCTTGCTCCTATCAATGCAGGCCTTGTTCCTCTACCTGCTGGCCTTGCTCCTATCCCTGCTGGCCTTGTTCCTATAGCTGCTGACCTTGATCCTATCCCTGCTGTCCTTGCTCCTATACCTGCTGAACTTGCTCCTATCCCTGCTGACCTGGCTCCTGCCACTACTGGCCTTGTTTCTATACCTGCTGACCTTGCTCCTATCCCTGCTGGCCTTGTTCCTATACCTACAGGCCATGCTCCTATCCATGCTGGCCTTATTCCTATACCTGCTGGCCTTGCTCATTTCCATGCTGGCCTTGCTCCTTACACTGCTGTCCTTGCTCCTATCCCTGCTGACCTTGTTTCTATACCTGTTGGCCTTGTTCCTATACCTGCTGACCTTGTTCCTATCACTGCTGTCCTTGCTCCTATCCCTGCTGACCTTGTTCCTATACCTGCTGACCTTGTTCCTATTCCTGCTGACCTTGTTCCTATACCTGCTGAGCTTGATCCTATTCCTGCTGACCTTGTTCCTATACCTACTGACCTTGTTCCTATTCCTGCTGACCTTGTTCCTATTCCTGCTGACCTTGTTCCTATACCTGCTGACCTTGTTCCTATTCCTGCTGACCTTGTTCCTATACCTGCTGACCTTGTTCCTATTCCTGCTGGCCTTGTTCCTATACCTGCTGGCCTTGCTCCTATACCTGCTGACCTTGTTCCTATACCTGCTGACCTTGTTCCTGTTCCTGCTGTCCTTGCTCCTATACGTGCTGTCCTTGCTCCTATCCCTTCTGGCCTTGCTCCTATCCCTGTTGACCTCATTCCTATCCGTGCTGACACTGCCACTATCCCAGCTGGCTATGTTCCTATTCTTACTGACCTTGTTCCAACACTGCTGTCCTTGCTCCTATCGCTGCTCACCATGCTCCTGCCACTGCAGTCCTTGCTCCTATCCCTGCTGACCTTGCTCCTGCCACTGCTGGCATTGTTTCTATACCTGCTGACCTTGCTCCTATCCCTGCTGGCCTTGTTCCTATACCTGCTGGCCTTGCTCCTGTACGTGCTGGCCTTGCTCCTATCCATGCTGGCCTTGTTCCTATACCTGCTGGCCTTGCTGCAATCCATGCTGGCCTTGCTCCTATCCCTGCTGTCCTTGTTCCTATCCCTGTTGGCCTTGTTCATATACCTGCTGACCTTGTTCCTATACCTGCTGGCCTTGCTCCTATACCTGCTGGCCTTGCTACTATCCCTGCTGGCCTTACTCCTATCCCTGCTGACCTTCTTCCTATCCCTGCTGACACTGCCACTATCCCAGCTGGCTATGTTCCTATTCTTACTGACCTTGTTCCAACCCTGCTGGCCTTGCTCCTATCCCTGCTGACCTTGCTCCTGCCACTGCTGACCTTGCTCCTGCCACTGCTGTCCTTGCTCCTATCGCTGCTGACCATGCTCCTGCCACTGCAGTCCATGCTCCTATCCCTGCTGTCCTTGCTCCTATCCCTGCTGGCCTTGTTCCTATACCTGCTGGCCTTGTTCCTATCCCTGCTGTCCTTGCTCCTATCCCTGCTAACCATGTTCCTATACCTGCTGGCCTTGCTCCTATCCCTGCTGGCCTTGTTCCTATACCTGCTGTTCTTGCTCCTATCCATGCTGACCTTGTTCCTGTACCTGCTGTCCTTGTTCCTATCCCTGCTGGCCTTGTTCCTATACCTGCTGTCCTTGTTCCTATCCCTGTTGATCTTTCTACTACACCTGCTGACCTTTCTCCTATCCCTGCTGACCTTGCTCCTATACCTGCTGAGCTTACTCCTATCCCTGCTGACATTGCTACTATTCCTGCTGGCCTTGTTCCAATACCTGCTTGCCTTGCTCCTATCCTTGCTGGCCTTGTTCCTATACCTGCTGACCTTGTTCTTATACCTGCTGGCCATGTTCCTATCCCTGCTGTCCTTGCTCCTATCCCTGCCGAAATTATTCCTATAACTGCTGGCCTTGTTCCTATCCCTGCTGGACTTGTTCCTATACCTGCTGGCCTTGTTCCTATCCATGCTGGCCTTGTTCCTATACCTGCTGGCCTTGCTACTATCCATGCTGACCTGGTTCCTATACCTGCTGACCTTGCTCCAATCCCTGCTGGCCTTGTTCCTATACCTGCTGGCCTTGCTCCTATACCTGCTGACCTTGTTCCTGTACCTGCTGACCTTGTTCCTATACCTGTTGACCTTGTTCCTATTCCTGCTGTAATTGCTCCTATCCCTGCTGGCCTTGTTCCTATATATGCTGGCCATGCTCCTATACCTGCTGGCCTTGCTCCTATCCCTGCTGCCCTTGCTTATATCCCTGTTGACCTTCTTCCTATCCCTGCTGACACTGCCACTATCCCAGCTGGCTATGTTCCGATTCTTACTGACCTTGTTTCAGCCCTGCTGGCCTTGCTCCTATCCCTGCTGACTTTGCTCCTGCCACTGTTGTCCTTGCTCTTTTCCCTGCTGACCATGCTCCTGCCACTGCTGGCCGTGTTTCCATAGCTGCTGTCCTTGTTCCTATCCTTGCTGGCCTTGTTCCTATACCTGCTGGCCTTGTTCCTATACCTGCTGTCCTTGCTCCTATCCCTGCTGACCTTGCTCAAATAACTGCTGACCTTGCTCCTATACCTGCTGGCCTTGCTCTAATCCCTGCTGGCCTTGTTCCTATACCTGCTGGCCTTGCTCCAATACCTGCTGGCCTTGCTCCTATCCCTGCTGCCCTTGATTATATCCCTGTTGACCTTCTTCCTATCCCTGCTGACACTGCCACTATCCCAGATGGCTATGTTCCGATTCTTACTGACCTTGTTCCAACCCTGCTGACCTTGCTCCTATCCCTGCTGACTTTGCTCCTGCCACTGCTGTCCTTGCTCCTATCCCTGCTGACCTTGCTCCTGCCACTGCTGGCCGTGTTTCCATACCTGCTCTCCTTGTTCCTATCCCTGCTGACCTTGCTCCTGCCACTGCTGTCCTTGCTCCCATCCCCGCTGACCTTGCTCCTGCCGCTGCTGTCCTTGTTTCTAAACCTGCTGTCCTTGTTCCTATCCCTGCTGGCCTTGTTCCTATACCAGCTGGCCTTGTTCCTATACCTGCTGTCCTTGCTCCTATCATTGCTGACCTAGCTCATATACCTGCTGACCTTACTCCTATCCCTGCTGACCTTGCTCATATACCTGCTGAACTTTATCCTATCCCTGTTGACCTTGCTCCTATCAATGCAGGCCTTGTTCCTCTACCTGCTGGTCTTGCTCCTATCCCTGCTGGCCTTGTTCCTATAGCTGCTGACCTTGATCCTATCCCTGCTGACCTTGCTCCTATACCTTCTGACCTTTCTCCTATCCCTGCTGACCTTGCTCCTATACCTGCTGTCCTTGCTCCTATCCCTGCTGGCCTTGTTCCTATCCCTGCTGCCTTGTTCATATACCTGCTGACCTTGTTCCTATACCTGCTGTCCTTGCTCCTATACTTGCTGGCCTTGTTCCTATACCTGCTCGCCGTGCTACTATCCTTGCTGACCTTGCTCCAATACCTGCTGACCTTGCTGCTGCCACGGCTGTCCTTGCTCCTAACCCTGCTGACACTGCTCCTGCCACTGCTGGCCTTGCTTCTATACCTGCTTTCCTTGTTCCTATCCCTGCTGGCGTTGTTCTTATACCTGCTGGCCTTGTTCCTAAACCTGCTGTCCTTGCTCCTATCCTTGCTGACCTTGCTCATATAAAGCTGACCTTGCTCCTATCCCAGCTGACCTTGCACCTATCCCTGCTGACCTTGATCCTATACCTGCTGGCCTTGCTCCTATCCCTGCTGGCATTGTTCCTATACCTGCTGGCCTTGCTCCTATCCCTGCTGGCCTTGTTCCTATACCTGCTGACCTTGTTCCTATACCTGCTGGCCTTGTTCCTATCCCTGCTGTCGTTGCTCCTATCCATGCTGGCCCTGTTCCTATACCTGCTGACCTTGCTCCTATCCCTGCTGACCTTGCGCCTATACCTGCTGACCTTGCTCCTATCCCTGCTGACCTTGCTCCTGCCACTGATGGCCTTGTTCCTATACCTGCTGTCCTTGGTCCTATACCTGCTGTCATTGCTCCTATCCCTGCTGACCTTGTTCCTGCCACTGCTGTCCTTGCTCCTATCCCTGCTGACCTTGCTCCTGCCGCTGCTGTCCTTGTTTCTAAACCTGCTGTCCTTGTTCCTATCCCTGCTGGCCTTGTTCCTATACCAGCTGGCCTTGTTCCTATACCTGCTGTCCTTGCTCCTATCACTGCTGACCTAGCTCATATACCTGCTGACCTTTATCCGATCCCTGTTGACCTTGCTCCTATCAATGCAGGCCTTGTTCCTCTACCTGCTGGCCTTGCTCCTATCCTTGCTGGCCTTGTTCCTATAGCTGCTGACCTTGATCCTATCCCTGCTGACCTTGCTCCTATACCTTCTGACCTTTCTCCTATCCCTGCTGACCTTGCTCCTATACCTGCTGAACTTGCTCCTATCCCTGCTGACCTGGCTCCTGCCACTACTGGCCTTGTTTCTATACCTGCTGACCTTGCTCCTATCCCTGCTGGCCTTGTTCCTATACCTACAGGCCATGCTCCTATCCATGCTGGCCTTATTCCTATACCTGCTGGCCTTGCTCATTTCCATGCTGGCCTTGCTCCTTACACTGCTGTCCTTGCTCCTATCCCTGCTGACCTTGTTTCTATACCTGTTGGCCTTGTTCCTATACCTGCTGACCTTGTTCCTATTCCTGCTGTCCTTGCTCCTATACCTGCTGTCCTTGCTCCTATCCCTTCTGGCCTTGCTCCTATCCCTGTTGACCTCATTCCTATCCCTGCTGACACTGCCACTATCCCAGCTGGCTATGTTCCGATTCTTACTGACCTTGTTTCAACCCTGCTGGCCTTGCTCCTATCCCTGCTGACTTTGCTCCTGCCACTGCTGTCCTTGCTCTTTTCCCTGCTGACCATGCTCCTGCCACTGCTGGCCGTGTTTCCATAGCTGCTGTCCTTGTTCCTATCCTTGCTGGCCTTGTTCCTATACCTGCTGGCCTTGTTCCTATACCTGCTGTCCTTGCTCCTATCCCTGCTGACCTTGCTCATATAACTGCTGACCTTGCTCCTATACCTGCTGGCCTTGCTCCAATCCCTGCTGGCCTTGTTCCTATACCTGCTGGCCTTGCTCCAATACCTGCTGGCCTTGCTCCTATCCCTGCTGCCCTTGATTATATCCCTGTTGACCTTCTTCCTATCCCTGCTGACACTGCCACTATCCCAGATGGCTATGTTCCGATTCTTACTGACCTTGTTCCAACCCTGCTGACCTTGCTCCTATCCCTGCTGACTTTGCTCCTGCCACTGCTGTCCTTGCTCCTATCCCTGCTGACCTTGCTCCTGCCACTGCTGGCCGTGTTTCCATACCTGCTGTCCTTGTTCCTATCCCTGCTGGCCTTGTTCCTATACCTGCTGTCCTTGGTCCTATACCTGCTGTCCTTGCTCCTGTCCCTGCTGACCTTGCTCCTGCCACTGCTGGCCGTGTTTCCATACCTGCTGTCCTTGTTCCTATCCCTGCTGGCCTTGTTCCTATACCTGCTGTCCTTGGTCCTATACCTGCTGTCCTTGCTCCTGTCCCTGCTGACCTTGTTCCTGCCACTGTTGGCCGTGTTACCATACCTGCTCTCCTTATTCCTATCCCTGCTGACCTTGCTCCTGCCACTGCTGTCGTTGCTCCCATCGCTGCTGACCTTGCTCCTGCCGCTGCTGTCCTTGTTTCTAAAGCTGCTGTCCTTGTTCCTATCCCTGCTGGCCTTGTTCCTATACCTGCTGTCCTTGCTCCTATCACTGCTGACCTAGCTCATATACCTGCTGACCTTACTCCTATCCCTGCTGACCTTGCTCATATAATTGCTGACCTTTATCCTATCCCTGATGACCTTGCTCCTATCAATGCAGGCCTTGTTCCTCTACCTGCTGGCCTTGCTCCTATCCCTGCTGGCCTTGTTCCTATAGCTGCTGACCTTGATCCTATCCCTGCTGACCTTGCTCCTATACCTTCTGACCTTTCTCCTATCCCTGCTGACCTTGCTCCTATACCTGCTGTCCTTGTTCCTATCCCTGCTGGCCATGTTCCTATCCCTGCTGCCTTGTTCATATACCTGCTGACCTTGTTCCTATACCTGCTGTCCTTGCTCCTATCTTGCTGGCCTTGTTCCTATACCTGCTCGCCGTGCTCCTATCCTTGCTGACCTTGCTCCAATACCTGCTGACCTTGCTCCTTTCCGTGCTGACCTTGCTCCTATCCCTGCTGACCTTGCTCCTATACCTGCTGTCCTTGTTCCTATCCCTGCTGGCCATGTTCCTATCCCTGCTGCCTTGTTCATATACCTGCTGACCTTGTTCCTATACCTGCTGTCCTTGCTCCTATCCTTGCTGGCCTTGTTCCTATACCTGCTCGCCGTGCTCCTATCCTTGCTGACCTTGCTCCAATACCTGCTGACCTTGCTCCTTTCCGTGCTGACCTTGCTCCTATTCCTGCTGGCCTTGTTCCTATACCTGCTGGCCTTAATCATATCCCTGTTGGCCTTCTTCCTATCCCTGCCGACACTGCCACTATCCCAGCTGGCTATGTTCCGATTCTTACTGACCTTGTTTCAACCCTGCTGGCCTTGCTCCTATCCCTGCTGACTTTGCTCCTGCCACTGCTGTCCTTGCTCTTTTCCCTGCTGACCATGCTCCTGCCACTGCTGGCCGTGTTTCCATAGCTGCTGTCCTTGTTCCTATCCTTGCTGGCCTTGTTCCTATACCTGCTGGCCTTGTTCCTATACCTGCTGTCCTTGCTCCTATCCCTGCTGACCTTGCTCCTATACCTGCTGGCCTTGCTCCAATCCCTGCTGGCCTTGTTCCTATACCTGCTGGCCTTGCTCCAATACCTGCTGGCCTTGCTCCTATCCCTGCTGGCCTTGTTCCTATAGCTGCCGACCTTGATCCTATCCCTGCTGACCTTGCTCCTATACCTTCTGACCTTTCTCCTATCCCTGCTGACCTTGCTCCTATACCTGCTGTCCTTGTTCCTATCCCTGCTGGCCATGTTCCTATCCCTGCTGCCTTGTTCATATACCTGCTGACCTTGTTCCTATACCTGCTGTCCTTGCTCCTATCCTTGCTGGCCTTGTTCCTATACCTGCTCGCCGTGCTCCTATCCTTGCTGACCTTGCTCCTGCCGCTGCTGTCCTTGTTTCTAAACCTGCTGTCCTTGTTCCTATCCCTGCTGGCCTTGTTCCTATACCAGCTGGCCTTGTTCCTATACCTGCTGTCCTTGCTCCTATCATTGCTGACCTAGCTCATATACCTGCTGACCTTACTCCTATCCCTGCTGACCTTGCTCATATACCTGCTGAACTTTATCCTATCCCTGTTGACCTTGCTCCTATCAATGCAGGCCTTGTTCCTCTACCTGCTGGTCTTGCTCCTATCCCTGCTGGCCTTGTTCCTATAGCTGCTGACCTTGATCCTATCCCTGCTGACCTTGCTCCTATACCTTCTGACCTTTCTCCTATCCCTGCTGACCTTGCTCCTATACCTGCTGTCCTTGCTCCTATCCCTGCTGGCCTTGTTCCTATCCCTGCTGCCTTGTTCATATACCTGCTGACCTTGTTCCTATACCTGCTGTCCTTGCTCCTATACTTGCTGGCCTTGTTCCTATACCTGCTCGCCGTGCTACTATCCTTGCTGACCTTGCTCCAATACCTGCTGACCTTGCTGCTGCCACGGCTGTCCTTGCTCCTAACCCTGCTGACACTGCTCCTGCCACTGCTGGCCTTGCTTCTATACCTGCTTTCCTTGTTCCTATCCCTGCTGGCGTTGTTCTTATACCTGCTGGCCTTGTTCCTAAACCTGCTGTCCTTGCTCCTATCCTTGCTGACCTTGCTCATATAAAGCTGACCTTGCTCCTATCCCAGCTGACCTTGCACCTATCCCTGCTGACCTTGATCCTATACCTGCTGGCCTTGCTCCTATCCCTGCTGGCATTGTTCCTATACCTGCTGGCCTTGCTCCTATCCCTGCTGGCCTTGTTCCTATACCTGCTGACCTTGTTCCTATACCTGCTGGCCTTGTTCCTATCCCTGCTGTCGTTGCTCCTATCCATGCTGGCCCTGTTCCTATACCTGCTGACCTTGCTCCTATCCCTGCTGACCTTGCGCCTATACCTGCTGACCTTGCTCCTATCCCTGCTGACCTTGCTCCTGCCACTGATGGCCTTGTTCCTATACCTGCTGTCCTTGGTCCTATACCTGCTGTCATTGCTCCTATCCCTGCTGACCTTGTTCCTGCCACTGCTGTCCTTGCTCCTATCCCTGCTGACCTTGCTCCTGCCGCTGCTGTCCTTGTTTCTAAACCTGCTGTCCTTGTTCCTATCCCTGCTGGCCTTGTTCCTATACCAGCTGGCCTTGTTCCTATACCTGCTGTCCTTGCTCCTATCACTGCTGACCTAGCTCATATACCTGCTGACCTTTATCCGATCCCTGTTGACCTTGCTCCTATCAATGCAGGCCTTGTTCCTCTACCTGCTGGCCTTGCTCCTATCCTTGCTGGCCTTGTTCCTATAGCTGCTGACCTTGATCCTATCCCTGCTGACCTTGCTCCTATACCTTCTGACCTTTCTCCTATCCCTGCTGACCTTGCTCCTATACCTGCTGAACTTGCTCCTATCCCTGCTGACCTGGCTCCTGCCACTACTGGCCTTGTTTCTATACCTGCTGACCTTGCTCCTATCCCTGCTGGCCTTGTTCCTATACCTACAGGCCATGCTCCTATCCATGCTGGCCTTATTCCTATACCTGCTGGCCTTGCTCATTTCCATGCTGGCCTTGCTCCTTACACTGCTGTCCTTGCTCCTATCCCTGCTGACCTTGTTTCTATACCTGTTGGCCTTGTTCCTATACCTGCTGACCTTGTTCCTATTCCTGCTGTCCTTGCTCCTATACCTGCTGTCCTTGCTCCTATCCCTTCTGGCCTTGCTCCTATCCCTGTTGACCTCATTCCTATCCCTGCTGACACTGCCACTATCCCAGCTGGCTATGTTCCGATTCTTACTGACCTTGTTTCAACCCTGCTGACCTTGCTCCTATCCCTGCTGACTTTGCTCCTGCCACTGCTGGCCGTGTTTCCATACCTGCTGTCCTTGTTCCTATCCCTGCTGGCCTTGTTCCTATACCTGCTGTCCTTGGTCCTATACCTGCTGTCCTTGCTCCTGTCCCTGCTGACCTTGTTCCTGCCACTGTTGGCCGTGTTACCATACCTGCTCTCCTTATTCCTATCCCTGCTGACCTTGCTCCTGCCACTGCTGTCGTTGCTCCCATCGCTGCTGACCTTGCTCCTGCCGCTGCTGTCCTTGTTTCTAAAGCTGCTGTCCTTGTTCCTATCCCTGCTGGCCTTGTTCCTATACCTGCTGTCCTTGCTCCTATCACTGCTGACCTAGCTCATATACCTGCTGACCTTACTCCTATCCCTGCTGACCTTGCTCATATACCTGCTGACCTTTATCCTATCCCTGATGACCTTGCTCCTATCAATGCAGGCCTTGTTCCTCTACCTGCTGGCCTTGCTCCTATCCCTGCTGGCCTTGTTCCTATAGCTGCTGTCCTTGCTCCTATCCCTGCTGACCTTGTTCCTATACCTGCTGTCCTTGCTCCTATCCTTGCTGGCCTTGTTCCTATACCTGCTCGCCGTGCTCCTATCCTTGCTGACCTTGCTCCAATACCTGCTGACCTTGCTCCTTTCCGTGCTGACCTTGCTCCTATTCCTGCTGGCCTTGTTCCTATACCTGCTGGCCTTAATCATATCCCTGTTGGCCTTCTTCCTATCCCTGCTGACACTGCCACTATCCCAGCTGGCTATGTTCCGATTCTTACTGACCTTGTTTCAACCCTGCTGGCCTTGCTCCTATCCCTGCTGACTTTGCTCCTGCCACTGCTGTTCTTGCTCTTTTCCCTGCTGACCATGCTCCTGCCACTGCTGGCCGTGTTTCCATAGCTGCTGTCCTTGTTCCTATCCTTGCTGGCCTTGTTCCTATACCTGCTGGCCTTGTTCCTATACCTGCGGTCCTTGCTCCTATCCCTGCTGACCTTGCTCATATAACTGCTGACCTTGCTCCTATACCTGCTGGCCTTGCTCCAATCCCTGCTGGCCTTGTTCCTATACCTGCTGGCCTTGCTCCAATACCTGCTGGCCTTGCTCCTATCCCTGCTGGCCTTGTTCCTATAGCTGCCGACCTTGATCCTATCCCTGCTGACCTTGCTCCTATACCTTCTGACCTTTCTCCTATCCCTGCTGACCTTGCTCCTATACCTGCTGTCCTTGTTCCTATCCCTGCTGGCCATGTTCCTATCCCTGCTGCCTTGTTCATATACCTGCTGACCTTGTTCCTATACCTGCTGTCCTTGCTCCTATCCTTGCTGGCCTTGTTCCTATACCTGCTCGCCGTGCTCCTATCCTTGCTGACCTTGCTCCTGCCGCTGCTGTCCTTGTTTCTAAACCTGCTGTCCTTGTTCCTATCCCTGCTGGCCTTGTTCCTATACCAGCTGGCCTTGTTCCTATACCTGCTGTCCTTGCTCCTATCATTGCTGACCTAGCTCATATACCTGCTGACCTTACTCCTATCCCTGCTGACCTTGCTCATATACCTGCTGAACTTTATCCTATCCCTGTTGACCTTGCTCCTATCAATGCAGGCCTTGTTCCTCTACCTGCTGGTCTTGCTCCTATCCCTGCTGGCCTTGTTCCTATAGCTGCTGACCTTGATCCTATCCCTGCTGACCTTGCTCCTATACCTTCTGACCTTTCTCCTATCCCTGCTGACCTTGCTCCTATACCTGCTGTCCTTGCTCCTATCCCTGCTGGCCTTGTTCCTATCCCTGCTGCCTTGTTCATATACCTGCTGACCTTGTTCCTATACCTGCTGTCCTTGCTCCTATACTTGCTGGCCTTGTTCCTATACCTGCTCGCCGTGCTACTATCCTTGCTGACCTTGCTCCAATACCTGCTGACCTTGCTCCTGCCACGGCTGTCCTTGCTCCTAACCCTGCTGACACTGCTCCTGCCACTGCTGGCCTTGCTTCTATACCTGCTTTCCTTGTTCCTATCCCTGCTGGCGTTGTTCTTATACCTGCTGGCCTTGTTCCTAAACCTGCTGTCCTTGCTCCTATCCTTGCTGACCTTGCTCATATAAAGCTGACCTTGCTCCTATCCCAGCTGACCTTGCACCTATCCCTGCTGACCTTGATCCTATACCTGCTGGCCTTGCTCCTATCCCTGCTGGCATTGTTCCTATACCTGCTGGCCTTGCTCCTATCCCTGCTGGCCTTGTTCCTATACCTGCTGACCTTGTTCCTATACCTGCTGGCCTTGTTCCTATCCCTGCTGTCGTTGCTCCTATCCATGCTGGCCCTGTTCCTATACCTGCTGACCTTGCTCCTATCCCTGCTGACCTTGCGCCTATACCTGCTGACCTTGCTCCTATCCCTGCTGACCTTGCTCCTGCCACTGATGGCCTTGTTCCTATACCTGCTGTCCTTGGTCCTATACCTGCTGTCATTGCTCCTATCCCTGCTGACCTTGTTCCTGCCACTGCTGTCCTTGCTCCTATCCCTGCTGACCTTGCTCCTGCCGCTGCTGTCCTTGTTTCTAAACCTGCTGTCCTTGTTCCTATCCCTGCTGGCCTTGTTCCTATACCAGCTGGCCTTGTTCCTATACCTGCTGTCCTTGCTCCTATCACTGCTGACCTAGCTCATATACCTGCTGACCTTTATCCGATCCCTGTTGACCTTGCTCCTATCAATGCAGGCCTTGTTCCTCTACCTGCTGGCCTTGCTCCTATCCTTGCTGGCCTTGTTCCTATAGCTGCTGACCTTGATCCTATCCCTGCTGACCTTGCTCCTATACCTTCTGACCTTTCTCCTATCCCTGCTGACCTTGCTCCTATACCTGCTGAACTTGCTCCTATCCCTGCTGACCTGGCTCCTGCCACTACTGGCCTTGTTTCTATACCTGCTGACCTTGCTCCTATCCCTGCTGGCCTTGTTCCTATACCTACAGGCCATGCTCCTATCCATGCTGGCCTTATTCCTATACCTGCTGGCCTTGCTCATTTCCATGCTGGCCTTGCTCCTTACACTGCTGTCCTTGCTCCTATCCCTGCTGACCTTGTTTCTATACCTGTTGGCCTTGTTCCTATACCTGCTGACCTTGTTCCTATTCCTGCTGTCCTTGCTCCTATACCTGCTGTCCTTGCTCCTATCCCTTCTGGCCTTGCTCCTATCCCTGTTGACCTCATTCCTATCCCTGCTGACACTGCCACTATCCCAGCTGGCTATGTTCCGATTCTTACTGACCTTGTTTCAACCCTGCTGACCTTGCTCCTATCCCTGCTGACTTTGCTCCTGCCACTGCTGTCCTTGCTCTTTTCCCTGCTGACCTTGCTCCTGCCACTGCTGGCCGTGTTTCCATAGCTGCTGTCCTTGTTCCTATCCTTGCTGGCCTTGTTCCTATACCTGCTGGCCTTGTTCCTATACCTGCTGTCCTTGCTCCTATCCCTGCTGACCTTGCTCATATAACTGCTGACCTTGCTCCTATACCTGCTGGCCTTGCTCCAATCCCTGCTGGCCTTGTTCCTATACCTGCTGGCCTTGCTCCAATACCTGCTGGCCTTGCTCCTATCCCTGCTGCCCTTGATTATATCCCTGTTGACCTTCTTCCTATCCCTGCTGACACTGCCACTATCCCAGATGGCTATGTTCCGATTCTTACTGACCTTGTTCCAACCCTGCTGACCTTGCTCCTATCCCTGCTGACTTTGCTCCTGCCACTGCTGTCCTTGCTCCTATCCCTGCTGACCTTGCTCCTGCCACTGCTGGCCGTGTTTCCATACCTGCTGTCCTTGTTCCTATCCCTGCTGGCCTTGTTCCTATACCTGCTGTCCTTGGTCCTATACCTGCTGTCCTTGCTCCTGTCCCTGCTGACCTTGTTCCTGCCACTGTTGGCCGTGTTACCATACCTGCTCTCCTTATTCCTATCCCTGCTGACCTTGCTCCTGCCACTGCTGTCGTTGCTCCCATCGCTGCTGACCTTGCTCCTGCCGCTGCTGTCCTTGTTTCTAAAGCTGCTGTCCTTGTTCCTATCCCTGCTGGCCTTGTTCCTATACCTGCTGTCCTTGCTCCTATCACTGCTGACCTAGCTCATATACCTGCTGACCTTACTCCTATCCCTGCTGACCTTGCTCATATACCTGCTGACCTTTATCCTATCCCTGATGACCTTGCTCCTATCAATGCAGGCCTTGTTCCTCTACCTGCTGGCCTTGCTCCTATCCCTGCTGGCCTTGTTCCTATAGCTGCTGACCTTGATCCTATCCCTGCTGACCTTGCTCCTATACCTTCTGACCTTTCTCCTATCCCTGCTGACCTTGCTCCTATACCTGCTGTCCTTGTTCCTATCCCTGCTGGCCATGTTCCTATCCCTGCTGCCTTGTTCATATACCTGCTGACCTTGTTCCTATACCTGCTGTCCTTGCTCCTATCCTTGCTGGCCTTGTTACTATACCTGCTCGCCGTGCTCCTATCCTTGCTGACCTTGCTCCAATACCTGCTGACCTTGCTCCTTTCCGTGCTGACCTTGCTCCTATCCCTGCTGACCTTGCTCCTATACCTGCTGTCCTTGTTCCTATCCCTGCTGGCCATGTTCCTATCCCTGCTGCCTTGTTCATATACCTGCTGACCTTGTTCCTATACCTGCTGTCCTTGCTCCTATCCTTGCTGGCCTTGTTCCTATACCTGCTCGCCGTGCTCCTATCCTTGCTGACCTTGCTCCAATACCTGCTGACCTTGCTCCTTTCCGTGCTGACCTTGCTCCTATTCCTGCTGGCCTTGTTCCTATACCTGCTGGCCTTAATCATATCCCTGTTGGCCTTCTTCCTATCCCTGCTGACACTGCCACTATCCCAGCTGGCTATGTTCCGATTCTTACTGACCTTGTTTCAACCCTGCTGGCCTTGCTCCTATCCCTGCTGACTTTGCTCCTGCCACTGCTGTCCTTGCTCTTTTCCCTGCTGACCATGCTCCTGCCACTGCTGGCCGTGTTTCCATAGCTGCTGTCCTTGTTCCTATCCTTGCTGGCCTTGTTCCTATACCTGCTGGCCTTGTTCCTATACCTGCTGTCCTTGCTCCTATCCCTGCTGACCTTGCTCATATAACTGCTGACCTTGCTCCTATACCTGCTGGCCTTGCTCCAATCCCTGCTGGCCTTGTTCCTATACCTGCTGGCCTTGCTCCAATACCTGCTGGCCTTGCTCCTATCCCTGCTGGCCTTGTTCCTATAGCTGCCGACCTTGATCCTATCCCTGCTGACCTTGCTCCTATACCTTCTGACCTTTCTCCTATCCCTGCTGACCTTGCTCCTATACCTGCTGTCCTTGTTCCTATCCCTGCTGGCCATGTTCCTATCCCTGCTGCCTTGTTCATATACCTGCTGACCTTGTTCCTATACCTGCTGTCCTTGCTCCTATCCTTGCTGGCCTTGTTCCTATACCTGCTCGCCGTGCTCCTATCCTTGCTGACCTTGCTCCTGCCGCTGCTGTCCTTGTTTCTAAACCTGCTGTCCTTGTTCCTATCCCTGCTGGCCTTGTTCCTATACCAGCTGGCCTTGTTCCTATACCTGCTGTCCTTGCTCCTATCATTGCTGACCTAGCTCATATACCTGCTGACCTTACTCCTATCCCTGCTGACCTTGCTCATATACCTGCTGAACTTTATCCTATCCCTGTTGACCTTGCTCCTATCAATGCAGGCCTTGTTCCTCTACCTGCTGGTCTTGCTCCTATCCCTGCTGGCCTTGTTCCTATAGCTGCTGACCTTGATCCTATCCCTGCTGACCTTGCTCCTATACCTTCTGACCTTTCTCCTATCCCTGCTGACCTTGCTCCTATACCTGCTGTCCTTGCTCCTATCCCTGCTGGCCTTGTTCCTATCCCTGCTGCCTTGTTCATATACCTGCTGACCTTGTTCCTATACCTGCTGTCCTTGCTCCTATACTTGCTGGCCTTGTTCCTATACCTGCTCGCCGTGCTACTATCCTTGCTGACCTTGCTCCAATACCTGCTGACCTTGCTCCTGCCACGGCTGTCCTTGCTCCTAACCCTGCTGACACTGCTCCTGCCACTGCTGGCCTTGCTTCTATACCTGCTTTCCTTGTTCCTATCCCTGCTGGCGTTGTTCTTATACCTGCTGGCCTTGTTCCTAAACCTGCTGTCCTTGCTCCTATCCTTGCTGACCTTGCTCATATAAAGCTGACCTTGCTCCTATCCCAGCTGACCTTGCACCTATCCCTGCTGACCTTGATCCTATACCTGCTGGCCTTGCTCCTATCCCTGCTGGCATTGTTCCTATACCTGCTGACCTTGCTCCTATCCCTGCTGGCCTTGTTCCTATACCTGCTGACCTTGCTCCTGCCACTGATGGCCTTGTTCCTATACCTGCTGTCCTTGGTCCTATACCTGCTGTCATTGCTCCTATCCCTGCTGACCTTGTTCCTGCCACTGCTGTCCTTGCTCCTATCCCTGCTGACCTTGCTCCTGCCGCTGCTGTCCTTGTTTCTAAACCTGCTGTCCTTGTTCCTATCCCTGCTGGCCTTGTTCCTATACCAGCTGGCCTTGTTCCTATACCTGCTGTCCTTGCTCCTATCACTGCTGACCTAGCTCATATACCTGCTGACCTTTATCCGATCCCTGTTGACCTTGCTCCTATCAATGCAGGCCTTGTTCCTCTACCTGCTGGCCTTGCTCCTATCCTTGCTGGCCTTGTTCCTATAGCTGCTGACCTTGATCCTATCCCTGCTGACCTTGCTCCTATACCTTCTGACCTTTCTCCTATCCCTGCTGACCTTGCTCCTAAACCTGCTGTCCTTGCTCCTATCCTTGCTGACCTTGCTCATATAAAGCTGACCTTGCTCCTATCCCAGCTGACCTTGCACCTATCCCTGCTGACCTTGATCCTATACCTGCTGGCCTTGCTCCTATCCCTGCTGGCATTGTTCCTATACCTGCTGGCATTGTTCCTATACCTGCTGGCCTTGCTCCTATCCCTGCTGGCCTTGTTCCTATACCTGCTGACCTTGTTCCTATCCCTGCTGTCGTTGCTCCTATCCATGCTGGCCCTGTTCCTATACCTGCTGACCTTGCTCCTATCCCTGCTGACCTTGCGCCTATACCTGCTGACCTTGCTCCTATCCCTGCTGACCTTGCTCCTGCCACTGATGGCCTTGTTCCTATACCTGCTGTCCTTGGTCCTATACCTGCTGTCATTGCTCCTATCCCTGCTGACCTTGTTCCTGCCACTGCTGTCCTTGCTCCTATCCCTGCTGACCTTGCTCCTGCCGCTGCTGTCCTTGTTTCTAAACCTGCTGTCCTTGTTCCTATCCCTGCTGGCCTTGTTCCTATACCAGCTGGCCTTGTTCCTATACCTGCTGTCCTTGCTCCTATCACTGCTGACCTAGCTCATATACCTGCTGACCTTTATCCGATCCCTGTTGACCTTGCTCCTATCAATGCAGGCCTTGTTCCTCTACCTGCTGGCCTTGCTCCTATCCTTGCTGGCCTTGTTCCTATAGCTGCTGACCTTGATCCTATCCCTGCTGACCTTGCTCCTATACCTTCTGACCTTTCTCCTATCCCTGCTGACCTTGCTCCTATACCTGCTGAACTTGCTCCTATCCCTGCTGACCTGGCTCCTGCCACTACTGGCCTTGTTTCTATACCTGCTGACCTTGCTCCTATCCCTGCTGGCCTTGTTCCTATACCTACAGGCCATGCTCCTATCCATGCTGGCCTTATTCCTATACCTGCTGGCCTTGCTCATTTCCATGCTGGCCTTGCTCCTTACTCTGCTGTCCTTGCTCCTATCCCTGCTGACCTTGTTTCTATACCTGTTGGCCTTGTTCCTATACCTGCTGACCTTGTTCCTATTCCTGCTGTCCTTGCTCCTATACCTGCTGTCCTTGCTCCTATCCCTTCTGGCCTTGCTCCTATCCCTGTTGACCTCATTCCTATCCCTGCTGACACTGCCACTATCCCAGCTGGCTATGTTCCGATTCTTACTGACCTTGTTTCAACCCTGCTGACCTTGCTCCTATCCCTGCTGACTTTGCTCCTGCCACTGCTGTCCTTGCTCTTTTCCCTGCTGACCATGCTCCTGCCACTGCTGGCCGTGTTTCCATAGCTGCTGTCCTTGTTCCTATCCTTGCTGGCCTTGTTCCTATACCTGCTGGCCTTGTTCCTATACCTGCTGTCCTTGCTCCTATCCCTGCTGACCTTGCTCATATAACTGCTGACCTTGCTCCTATACCTGCTGGCCTTGCTCCAATCCCTGCTGGCCTTGTTCCTATACCTGCTGGCCTTGCTCCAATACCTGCTGGCCTTGCTCCTATCCCTGCTGCCCTTGATTATATCCCTGTTGACCTTCTTCCTATCCCTGCTGACACTGCCACTATCCCAGATGGCTATGTTCCGATTCTTACTGACCTTGTTCCAACCCTGCTGACCTTGCTCCTATCCCTGCTGACTTTGCTCCTGCCACTGCTGTCCTTGCTCCTATCCCTGCTGACCTTGCTCCTGCCACTGCTGGCCGTGTTTCCATACCTGCTGTCCTTGTTCCTATCCCTGCTGGCCTTGTTCCTATACCTGCTGTCCTTGGTCCTATACCTGCTGTCCTTGCTCCTGTCCCTGCTGACCTTGCTCCTGCCACTGCTGGCCGTGTTTCCATACCTGCTGTCCTTGTTCCTATCCCTGCTGGCCTTGTTCCTATACCTGCTGTCCTTGGTCCTATACCTGCTGTCCTTGCTCCTGTCCCTGCTGACCTTGTTCCTGCCACTGTTGGCCGTGTTACCATACCTGCTCTCCTTATTCCTATCCCTGCTGACCTTGCTCCTGCCACTGCTGTCGTTGCTCCCATCGCTGCTGACCTTGCTCCTGCCGCTGCTGTCCTTGTTTCTAAAGCTGCTGTCCTTGTTCCTATCCCTGCTGGCCTTGCTCCTATACCTGCTGTCCTTGCTCCTATCACTGCTGACCTAGCTCATATACCTGCTGACCTTACTCCTATCCCTGCTGACCTTGCTCATATACCTGCTGACCTTTATCCTATCCCTGATGACCTTGCTCCTATCAATGCAGGCCTTGTTCCTCTACCTGCTGGCCTTGCTCCTATCCCTGCTGGCCTTGTTCCTATAGCTGCTGACCTTGATCCTATCCCTGCTGACCTTGCTCCTATACCTTCTGACCTTTCTCCTATCCCTGCTGACCTTGCTCCTATACCTGCTGTCCTTGTTCCTATCCCTGCTGGCCATGATCCTATCCCTGCTGCCTTGTTCATATACCTGCTGACCTTGTTCCTATACCTGCTGTCCTTGCTCCTATCCTTGCTGGCCTTGTTCCTATACCTGCTCGCCGTGCTCCTATCCTTGCTGACCTTGCTCCAATACCTGCTGACCTTGCTCCTTTCCGTGCTGACCTTGCTCCTATTCCTGCTGGCCTTGTTCCTATACCTGCTGGCCTTAATCCTATCCCTGTTGGCCTTCTTCCTATCCCTGCTGACACTGCCACTATCCCAGCTGGCTATGTTCCGATTCTTACTGACCTTGTTTCAACCCTGCTGGCCTTGCTCCTATCCCTGCTGACTTTGCTCCTGCCACTGCTGTCCTTGCTCTTTTCCCTGCTGACCATGCTCCTGCCACTGCTGGCCGTGTTTCCATAGCTGCTGTCCTTGTTCCTATCCTTGCTGGCCTTGTTCCTATACCTGCTGGCCTTGTTCCTATACCTGCTGTCCTTGCTCCTATCCCTGCTGACCTTGCTCATATAACTGCTGACCTTGCTCCTATACCTGCTGGCCTTGCTCCAATCCCTGCTGGCCTTGTTCCTATACCTGCTGGCCTTGCTCCAATACCTGCTGGCCTTGCTCCTATCCCTGCTGCCCTTGATTATATCCCTGTTGACCTTCTTCCTATCCCTGCTGACACTGCCACTATCCCAGATGGCTATGTTCCGATTCTTACTGACCTTGTTCCAACCCTGCTGACCTTGCTCCTATCCCTGCTGACTTTGCTCCTGCCACTGCTGTCCTTGCTCCTATCCCTGCTGACCTTGCTCCTGCCACTGCTGGCCGTGTTTCCATACCTGCTGTCCTTGTTCCTATCCCTGCTGGCCTTGTTCCTATACCTGCTGTCCTTGGACCTATACCTGCTGTCCTTGCTCCTGTCCCTGCTGACCTTGTTCCTGCCACTGCTGGCCGTGTTTCCATACCTGCTGGCCTTGTTCCTATCCCTGCTGGCCTTGTTCCTATACCTGCTGACCTTGTTCCTATACCTGCTGGCCTTGTTCCTATCCCTGCTGTCGTTGCTCCTATCCATGCTGGCCCTGTTCCTATACCTGCTGACCTTGCTCCTATCCCTGCTGACCTTGCGCCTATACCTGCTGACCTTGCTCCTATCCCTGCTGACCTTGCTCCTGCCACTGACGGCCTTCTTTCTATACCTGCTGTCCGTGCTCCTTCCCTGCTGGCCTTTTTCCTATACCTGCTGGCCTTGTTCCTATACCTGCTGTCCTTGCTCCTCTCCCTGCTGATCTTGCTCCAATACCTGTTGGCCTTGTTCATATACCTGCTGACCTTGTTCCTATACCTTCTGGCCTTGCTCCTATACCTTCTGGCCTTGCTCCTATCCCTGCTGGCCTTACTCCTATCCCTGCTGATTCTGCCACTATCCCAGCTGGCTATGTTCCTTTTCTTACTGACCTTGTTCCAACCCTGCTGGCCATGCTCCTATCCCTGCTGACCTTGCTCGTGCCACTGCTGACCTTGCTCCTGCCACTGCTATCCTTGTTCCTATCCCTGCTGCCTTGTTCCTATACCTGCTGTCCTTAGTCCTATACCTGCTGTCCTTGCTCCTATCCCTGCTGACCTTGTTCCTGCCAGTGCTGGCCGTGTTACCATACCTGCTCTCCTTGTTCCTATCCCTGCTGACCTTGCTCCTATACCAGCTGGCCTTGTTCCTATACCTGCTGTCCTTGCTCCTATCACTGCTGACCTAGCTCATATACCTGCTGACCTTACTCCTATCCCTGCTGACCTTGCTCATATACCTGCTGACCTTTATCCGATCCCTGTTGACCTTGCTCCTATCAATGCAGGCCTTGTTCCTCTACCTGCTGGCCTTGCTCCTATCCCTGCTGGCCTTGTTCCTATAGCTGCTGACCTTGATCCTATCCCTGCTGACCTTGCTCCTATACCTGCTGAACTTGCTCCTATCCCTGCTGACCTGGCTGCTGCCACTACTGGCCTTGTTTCTATACCTGCTGACCTTGCTCCTATCCCTGCTGGCCTTGTTCCTATACCTACAGGCCATGCTCCTATCCATGCTGGCCTTATTCCTATACCTGCTGGCCTTGCTCATTTCCATGCTGGCCTTGCTCCTTACACTGCTGTCCTTGCTCCTATCCCTGCTGACCTTGTTTCTATACCTGTTGGCCTTGTTCCTATACCTGCTGACCTTGTTCCTATCACTGCTGTCCTTGCTCCTATCCCTGCTGACCTTGTTCCTATACCTGCTGACCTTGTTCCTATTCCTGCTGACCTTGTTCCTATACCTGCTGAGCTTGATCCTATTCCTGCTGACCTTGTTCCTATACCTGCTGACCTTGTTCCTATTCCTGCTGACCTTGTTCCTATTCCTGCTGACCTTGTTCCTATACCTGCTGACCTTGTTCCTATTCCTGCTGACCTTGTTCCTATACCTGCTGACCTTGTTCCTATTCCTGCTGGCCTTGTTCCTATACCTGCTGGCCTTGCTCCTATACCTGCTGACCTTGTTCCTATACCTGCTGACCTTGTTCCTGTTCCTGCTGTCCTTGCTCCTATACGTGCTGTCCTTGCTCCTATCCCTTCTGGCCTTGCTCCTATCCCTGTTGACCTCATTCCTATCCGTGCTGACACTGCCACTATCCCAGCTGGCTATGTTCCTATTCTTACTGACCTTGTTCCAACACTGCTGTCCTTGCTCCTATCGCTGCTCACCATGCTCCTGCCACTGCAGTCCTTGCTCCTATCCCTGCTGACCTTGCTCCTGCCACTGCTGGCATTGTTTCTATACCTGCTGACCTTGCTCCTATCCCTGCTGGCCTTGTTCCTATACCTGCTGGCCTTGCTCCTGTACGTGCTGGCCTTGCTCCTATCCATGCTGGCCTTGTTCCTATACCTGCTGGCCTTGCTGCAATCCATGCTGGCCTTGCTCCTATCCCTGCTGTCCTTGTTCCTATCCCTGTTGGCCTTGTTCATATACCTGCTGACCTTGTTCCTATACCTGCTGGCCTTGCTCCTATACCTGCTGGCCTTGCTACCATCCCTGCTGGCCTTGTTCCTATACCTACAGGCCATGCTCCTATCCATGCTGGCCTTATTCCTATACCTGCTGGCCTTGCTCATTTCCATGCTGGCCTTGCTCCTTACACTGCTGTCCTTGCTCCTATCCCTGCTGACCTTGTTTCTATACCTGTTGGCCTTGTTCCTATACCTGCTGACCTTGTTCCTATCACTGCTGTCCTTGCTCCTATCCCTGCTGACCTTGTTCCTATACCTGCTGACCTTGTTCCTATTCCTGCTGACCTTGTTCCTATACCTGCTGAGCTTGATCCTATTCCTGCTGACCTTGTTCCTATACCTGCTGACCTTGTTCCTATTCCTGCTGACCTTGTTCCTATTCCTGCTGACCTTGTTCCTATACCTGCTGACCTTGTTCCTATTCCTGCTGACCTTGTTCCTATACCTGCTGACCTTGTTCCTATTCCTGCTGGCCTTGTTCCTATACCTGCTGGCCTTGCTCCTATACCTGCTGACCTTGTTCCTATACCTGCTGACCTTGTTCCTGTTCCTGCTGTCCTTGCTCCTATACGTGCTGTCCTTGCTCCTATCCCTTCTGGCCTTGCTCCTATCCCTGTTGACCTCATTCCTATCCGTGCTGACACTGCCACTATCCCAGCTGGCTATGTTCCTATTCTTACTGACCTTGTTCCAACACTGCTGTCCTTGCTCCTATCGCTGCTCACCATGCTCCTGCCACTGCAGTCCTTGCTCCTATCCCTGCTGACCTTGCTCCTGCCACTGCTGGCATTGTTTCTATACCTGCTGACCTTGCTCCTATCCCTGCTGGCCTTGTTCCTATACCTGCTGGCCTTGCTCCTGTACGTGCTGGCCTTGCTCCTATCCATGCTGGCCTTGTTCCTATACCTGCTGGCCTTGCTGCAATCCATGCTCGCCTTGCTCCTATCCCTGCTGGCCTTGTTCCTATCCCTGTTGGCCTTGTTCATATACCTGCTGACCTTGTTCCTATACCTGCTGGCCTTGCTCCTATACCTGCTGGCCTTGCTACTATCTCTGCTGGCCTTACTCCTATCCCTGCTGACCTTCTTCCTATCCCTGCTGACACTGCCACTATCCCAGCTGGCTATGTTCCTATTCTTACTGACCTTGTTCCAACCCTGCTGGCCTTGCTCCTATCCCTGCTGACCTTGCTCCTGCCACTGCTGACCTTGCTCCTGCCACTGCTGTCCTTGCTCCTATCGCTGCTGACCATGCTCCTGCCACTGCAGTCCATGCTCCTATCCCTGCTGTCCTTGCTCCTATCCCTGCTGGCCTTGTTCCTATACCTGCTGGCCTTGTTCCTATCCCTGCTGTCCTTGCTCCTATCCCTGCTAACCATGTTCCTATACCTGCTGGCCTTGCTCCTATCCCTGCTGGCCTTGTTCCTATACCTGCTGTTCTTGCTCCTATCCATGCTGACCTTGTTCCTGTACCTGCTGTCCTTGTTCCTATCCCTGCTGGCCTTGTTCCTATACCTGCTGTCCTTGTTCCTATCCCTGTTGATCTTTCTACTACACCTGCTGACCTTTCTCCTATCCCTGCTGACCTTGCTCCTATACCTGCTGAGCTTACTCCTATCCCTGCTGACATTGCTACTATTCCTGCTGGCCTTGTTCCAATACCTGCTTGCCTTGCTCCTATCCTTGCTGGCCTTGTTCCTATACCTGCTGACCTTGTTCTTATACCTGCTGGCCATGTTCCTATCCCTGCTGTCCTTGCTCCTATCCCTGCCGAAATTATTCCTATAACTGCTGGCCTTGTTCCTATCCCTGCTGGACTTGTTCCTATACCTGCTGGCCTTGTTCCTATCCATGCTGGCCTTGTTCCTATACCTGCTGGCCTTGCTACTATCCATGCTGACCTGGTTCCTATACCTGCTGACCTTGCTCCAATCCCTGCTGGCCTTGTTCCTATACCTGCTGGCCTTGCTCCTATACCTGCTGACCTTGTTCCTGTACCTGCTGACCTTGTTCCTATACCTGTTGACCTTGTTCCTATTCCTGCTGTAATTGCTCCTATCCCTGCTGGCCTTGTTCCTATATATGCTGGCCATGCTCCTATACCTGCTGGCCTTGCTCCTATCCCTGCTGCCCTTGCTTATATCCCTGTTGACCTTCTTCCTATCCCTGCTGACACTGCCACTATCCCAGCTGGCTATGTTCCGATTCTTACTGACCTTGTTTCAGCCCTGCTGGCCTTGCTCCTATCCCTGCTGACTTTGCTCCTGCCACTGTTGTCCTTGCTCTTTTCCCTGCTGACCATGCTCCTGCCACTGCTGGCCGTGTTTCCATAGCTGCTGTCCTTGTTCCTATCCTTGCTGTCCTTGCTCCTATCCCTGCTGACCTTGTTTCTATACCTGTTGGCCTTGTTCCTATACCTGCTGACCTTGTTCCTATTCCTGCTGTCCTTGCTCCTATACCTGCTGTCCTTGCTCCTATCCCTTCTGGCCTTGCTCCTATCCCTGTTGACCTCATTCCTATCCCTGCTGACACTGCCACTATCCCAGCTGGCTATGTTCCGATTCTTACTGACCTTGTTTCAACCCTGCTGGCCTTGCTCCTATCCCTGCTGACTTTGCTCCTGCCACTGCTGTCCTTGCTCTTTTCCCTGCTGACCATGCTCCTGCCACTGCTGGCCGTGTTTCCATAGCTGCTGTCCTTGTTCCTATCCTTGCTGGCCTTGTTCCTATACCTGCTGGCCTTGTTCCTATACCTGCTGTCCTTGCTCCTATCCCTGCTGACCTTGCTCATATAACTGCTGACCTTGCTCCTATACCTGCTGGCCTTGCTCCAATCCCTGCTGGCCTTGTTCCTATACCTGCTGGCCTTGCTCCAATACCTGCTGGCCTTGCTCCTATCCCTGCTGCCCTTGATTATATCCCTGTTGACCTTCTTCCTATCCCTGCTGACACTGCCTCTATCCCAGATGGCTATGTTCCGATTCTTACTGACCTTGTTCCAACCCTGCTGACCTTGCTCCTATCCCTGCTGACTTTGCTCCTGCCACTGCTGTCCTTGCTCCTATCCCTGCTGACCTTGCTCCTGCCACTGCTGGCCGTGTTTCCATACCTGCTGTCCTTGTTCCTATCCCTGCTGGCCTTGTTCCTATACCTGCTGTCCTTGGTCCTATACCTGCTGGCCTTGCTCCTGTCCCTGCTGACCTTGCTCCTGCCACTGCTGGCCGTGTTTCCATACCTGCTGTCCTTGTTCCTATCCCTGCTGGCCTTGTTCCTATACCTGCTGTCCTTGGTCCTATACCTGCTGTCCTTGCTCCTGTCCCTGCTGACCTTGTTCCTGCCACTGGTGGCCGTGTTACCATACCTGCTCTCCTTATTCCTATCCCTGCTGACCTTGCTCCTGCCACTGCTGTCGTTGCTCCCATCGCTGCTGACCTTGCTCCTGCCGCTGCTGTCCTTGTTTCTAAACCTGCTGTCCTTGTTCCTATCCCTGCTGGCCTTGTTCCTATACCTGCTGTCCTTGCTCCTATCACTGCTGACCTAGCTCATATACCTGCTGACCTTACTCCTATCCCTGCTGACCTTGCTCATATACCTGCTGACCTTTATCCTATCCCTGATGACCTTGCTCCTATCAATGCAGGCCTTGTTCCTCTACCTGCTGGCCTTGCTCCTATCCCTGCTGGCCTTGTTCCTATAGCTGCTGACCTTGATCCTATCCCTGCTGACCTTGCTCCTATACCTTCTGACCTTTCTCCTATCCCTGCTGACCTTGCTCCTATACCTGCTGTCCTTGTTCCTATCCCTGCTGGCCATGTTCCTATCCCTGCTGCCTTGTTCATATACCTGCTGACCTTGTTCCTATACCTGCTGTCCTTGCTCCTATCCTTGCTGGCCTTGTTCCTATACCTGCTCGCCGTGCTCCTATCCTTGCTGACCTTGCTCCAATACCTGCTGACCTTGCTCCTTTCCGTGCTGACCTTGCTCCTATTCCTGCTGGCCTTGTTCCTATACCTGCTGGCCTTAATCCTATCCCTGTTGGCCTTCTTCCTATCCCTGCTGACACTGCCACTATCCCAGCTGGCTATGTTCCGATTCTTACTGACCTTGTTTCAACCCTGCTGGCCTTGCTCCTATCCCTGCTGACTTTGCTCCTGCCACTGCTGTCCTTGCTCTTTTCCCTGCTGACCATGCTCCTGCCACTGCTGGCCGTGTTTCCATAGCTGCTGTCCTTGTTCCTATCCTTGCTGGCCTTGTTCCTATACCTGCTGGCCTTGTTCCTATACCTGCTGTCCTTGCTCCTATCCCTGCTGACCTTGCTCATATAACTGCTGACCTTGCTCCTATACCTGCTGGCCTTGCTCCAATACCTGCTGGCCTTGCTCCTATCCCTGCTGCCCTTGATTATTTCCCTGTTGACCTTCTTCCTATCCCTGCTGACACTGCCACTATCCCAGATGGCTATGTTCCGATTCTTACTGACCTTGTTCCAACCCTGCTGACCTTGCTCCTATCCCTGCTGACTTTGCTCCTGCCACTGCTGTCCTTGCTCCTATCCCTGCTGACCTTGCTCCTGCCACTGCTGGCCGTGTTTCCATACCTGCTGTCCTTGTTCCTATCCCTGCTGGCCTTGTTCCTATACCTGCTGTCCTTGGACCTATACCTGCTGTCCTTGCTCCTGTCCCTGCTGACCTTGTTCCTGCCACTGCTGGCCGTGTTTCCATACCTGCTGGCCTTGTTCCTATCCCTGCTGGCCTTGTTCCTATACCTGCTGACCTTGTTCCTATACCTGCTGGCCTTGTTCCTATCCCTGCTGTCGTTGCTCCTATCCATGCTGGCCCTGTTCCTATACCTGCTGACCTTGCTCCTATCCCTGCTGACCTTGCGCCTATACCTGCTGACCTTGCTCCTATCCCTGCTGACCTTGCTCCTGCCACTGATGGCCTTCTTTCTATACCTGCTGTCCGTGCTCCTTCCCTGCTGGCCTTTTTCCTATACCTGCTGGCCTTGTTCCTATACCTGCTGTCCTTGCTCCTCTCCCTGCTGATCTTGCTCCAATACCTGTTGGCCTTGTTCATATACCTGCTGACCTTGTTCCTATACCTTCTGGCCTTGCTCCTATACCTTCTGGCCTTGCTCCTATCCCTGCTAGCCTTACTCCTATCCCTGCTGACACTGCCACTATCCCAGCTGGCTATGTTCCTTTTCTTACTGACCTTGTTCCAACCCTGCTGGCCATGCTCCTATCCCTGCTGACCTTGCTCGTGCCACTGCTGACCTTGCTCCTGCCACTGCTATCCTTGTTCCTATCCCTGCTGGCCTTGTTCCTATACCTCCTGTCCTTAGTCCTATACCTGCTGTCCTTGCTCCTATCCCTGCTGACCTTGTTCCTGCCAGTGCTGGCCGTGTTACCATACCTGCTCTCCTTGTTCCTATCCCTGCTGACCTTGCTCCTGCCACTGCTGTCCTTGCTCCTATCCCTGCTGACCTTGCTCCTGCCGCTGCTGTCATTGTTTCTAAACCTGCTGTCCTTGTTCCTATCCCTGCTGGCCTTGTTCCTATACCAGCTGGCCTTGTTCCTATACCTGCTGTCCTTGCTCCTATCACTGCTGACCTAGCTCATATACCTGCTGACCTTACTCCTATCCCTGCTGACCTTGCTCATATACCTGCTGACCTTTATCCGATCCCTATTGACCTTGCTCCTATCAATGCAGGCCTTGTTCCTCTACCTGCTGGCCTTGCTCCTATCCCTGCTGGCCTTGTTCCTATAGCTGCTGACCTTGATCCTATCCCTGCTGACCTTGCTCCTATACCTGCTGAACTTGCTCCTATCCCTGCTGACCTGGCTGCTGCCACTACTGGCCTTGTTTCTATACCTGCTGACCTTGCTCCTATCCCTGCTGGCCTTGTTCCTATACCTACAGGCCATGCTCCTATCCATGCTGGCCTTATTCCTATACCTGCTGGCCTTGCTCATTTCCATGCTGGCCTTGCTCCTTACACTGCTGTCCTTGCTCCTATCCCTGCTGACCTTGTTTCTATACCTGTTGGCCTTGTTCCTATACCTGCTGACCTTGTTCCTATCACTGCTGTCCTTGCTCCTATCCCTGCTGACCTTGTTCCTATACCTGCTGACCTTGTTCCTATTCCTGCTGACCTTGTTCCTATACCTGCTGAGCTTGATCCTATTCCTGCTGACCTTGTTCCTATACCTGCTGACCTTGTTCCTATTCCTGCTGACCTTGTTCCTATTCCTGCTGACCTTGTTCCTATACCTGCTGACCTTGTTCCTATTCCTGCTGACCTTGTTCCTATACCTGCTGACCTTGTTCCTATTCCTGCTGGCCTTGTTCCTATACCTGCTGGCCTTGCTCCTATACCTGCTGACCTTGTTCCTATACCTGCTGACCTTGTTCCTGTTCCTGCTGTCCTTGCTCCTATACGTGCTGTCCTTGCTCCTATCCCTTCTGGCCTTGCTCCTATCCCTGTTGACCTCATTCCTATCCGTGCTGACACTGCCACTATCCCAGCTGGCTATGTTCCTATTCTTACTGACCTTGTTCCAACACTGCTGTCCTTGCTCCTATCGCTGCTCACCATGCTCCTGCCACTGCAGTCCTTGCTCCTATCCCTGCTGACCTTGCTCCTGCCACTGCTGGCATTGTTTCTATACCTGCTGACCTTGCTCCTATCCCTGCTGGCCTTGTTCCTATACCTGCTGGCCTTGCTCCTGTACGTGCTGGCCTTGCTCCTATCCATGCTGGCCTTGTTCCTATACCTGCTGGCCTTGCTGCAATCCATGCTGGCCTTGCTCCTATCCCTGCTGTCCTTGTTCCTATCCCTGTTGGCCTTGTTCATATACCTGCTGACCTTGTTCCTATACCTGCTGGCCTTGCTCCTATACCTGCTGGCCTTGCTACCATCCCTGCTGGCCTTGTTCCTATACCTACAGGCCATGCTCCTATCCATGCTGGCCTTATTCCTATACCTGCTGGCCTTGCTCATTTCCATGCTGGCCTTGCTCCTTACACTGCTGTCCTTGCTCCTATCCCTGCTGACCTTGTTTCTATACCTGTTGGCCTTGTTCCTATACCTGCTGACCTTGTTCCTATCACTGCTGTCCTTGCTCCTATCCCTGCTGACCTTGTTCCTATACCTGCTGACCTTGTTCCTATTCCTGCTGACCTTGTTCCTATACCTGCTGAGCTTGATCCTATTCCTGCTGACCTTGTTCCTATACCTGCTGACCTTGTTCCTATTCCTGCTGACCTTGTTCCTATTCCTGCTGACCTTGTTCCTATACCTGCTGACCTTGTTCCTATTCCTGCTGACCTTGTTCCTATACCTGCTGACCTTGTTCCTATTCCTGCTGGCCTTGTTCCTATACCTGCTGGCCTTGCTCCTATACCTGCTGACCTTGTTCCTATACCTGCTGACCTTGTTCCTGTTCCTGCTGTCCTTGCTCCTATACGTGCTGTCCTTGCTCCTATCCCTTCTGGCCTTGCTCCTATCCCTGTTGACCTCATTCCTATCCGTGCTGACACTGCCACTATCCCAGCTGGCTATGTTCCTATTCTTACTGACCTTGTTCCAACACTGCTGTCCTTGCTCCTATCGCTGCTCACCATGCTCCTGCCACTGCAGTCCTTGCTCCTATCCCTGCTGACCTTGCTCCTGCCACTGCTGGCATTGTTTCTATACCTGCTGACCTTGCTCCTATCCCTGCTGGCCTTGTTCCTATACCTGCTGGCCTTGCTCCTGTACGTGCTGGCCTTGCTCCTATCCATGCTGGCCTTGTTCCTATACCTGCTGGCCTTGCTGCAATCCATGCTCGCCTTGCTCCTATCCCTGCTGGCCTTGTTCCTATCCCTGTTGGCCTTGTTCATATACCTGCTGACCTTGTTCCTATACCTGCTGGCCTTGCTCCTATACCTGCTGGCCTTGCTACTATCTCTGCTGGCCTTACTCCTATCCCTGCTGACCTTCTTCCTATCCCTGCTGACACTGCCACTATCCCAGCTGGCTATGTTCCTATTCTTACTGACCTTGTTCCAACCCTGCTGGCCTTGCTCCTATCCCTGCTGACCTTGCTCCTGCCACTGCTGACCTTGCTCCTGCCACTGCTGTCCTTGCTCCTATCGCTGCTGACCATGCTCCTGCCACTGCAGTCCATGCTCCTATCCCTGCTGTCCTTGCTCCTATCCCTGCTGGCCTTGTTCCTATACCTGCTGGCCTTGTTCCTATCCCTGCTGTCCTTGCTCCTATCCCTGCTAACCATGTTCCTATACCTGCTGGCCTTGCTCCTATCCCTGCTGGCCTTGTTCCTATACCTGCTGTTCTTGCTCCTATCCATGCTGACCTTGTTCCTGTACCTGCTGTCCTTGTTCCTATCCCTGCTGGCCTTGTTCCTATACCTGCTGTCCTTGTTCCTATCCCTGTTGATCTTTCTACTACACCTGCTGACCTTTCTCCTATCCCTGCTGACCTTGCTCCTATACCTGCTGAGCTTACTCCTATCCCTGCTGACATTGCTACTATTCCTGCTGGCCTTGTTCCAATACCTGCTTGCCTTGCTCCTATCCTTGCTGGCCTTGTTCCTATACCTGCTGACCTTGTTCTTATACCTGCTGGCCATGTTCCTATCCCTGCTGTCCTTGCTCCTATCCCTGCCGAAATTATTCCTATAACTGCTGGCCTTGTTCCTATCCCTGCTGGACTTGTTCCTATACCTGCTGGCCTTGTTCCTATCCATGCTGGCCTTGTTCCTATACCTGCTGGCCTTGCTACTATCCATGCTGACCTGGTTCCTATACCTGCTGACCTTGCTCCAATCCCTGCTGGCCTTGTTCCTATACCTGCTGGCCTTGCTCCTATACCTGCTGACCTTGTTCCTGTACCTGCTGACCTTGTTCCTATACCTGTTGACCTTGTTCCTATTCCTGCTGTAATTGCTCCTATCCCAACTGGCCTTGTTCCTATATATGCTGGCCATGCTCCTATACCTGCTGGCCTTGCTCCTATCCCTGCTGCCCTTGCTTATATCCCTGTTGACCTTCTTCCTATCCCTGCTGACACTGCCACTATCCCAGATGGCTATGTTCCGATTCTTACTGACCTTGTTTCAGCCCTGCTGGCCTTGCTTCTATCCCTGCTGACTTTGCTCCTGCCACTGTTGTCCTTGCTCTTTTCCCTGCTGACCATGCTCCTGCCACTGCTGGCCGTGTTTCCATAGCTGCTGTCCTTGTTCCTATCCTTGCTGGCCTTGTTCCTATACCTGCTGGCCTTGTTCCTATACCTGCTGTCCTTGCTCCTATCCCTGCTGACCTTGCTCAAATAACTGCTGACCTTGCTCCTATACCTGCTGGCCTTGCTCCAATCCCTGCTGGCCTTGTTCCTATACCTGCTGGCCTTGCTCCAATACCTGCTGACCTTGCTCGTATCCCTACTGCCCTTCATTATGTCCCTGTTGACCTTCTTCCTATCCCTGCTGACACTGCCACTATCCCAGATGGCTATGTTCCGATTCTTACTGACCTTGTTCCAACCCTGCTGACCTTGCTCCTATCCCTGCTGACTTTGCTCCTGCAACTGCTGTCCTTGCTCCTATCCCTGCTGACCTTGCTCCTGCCACTGCTGGCCGTGTTTCCATACCTGCTGTCCTTGTTCCTATCCCTGCTGGCCTTGTTCCTATACCTGCTGTCCTTGGTCCTATGCCTGCTGTCCTTGCCCCTGTCCCTGCTGACCTTGTTCCTGCCACTGCTGGCCGTGTTACCATACCTGCTCTCCTTATTCCTATCCCTGCTGACCTTGCTCCTGCCACTGCTGTCGTTGCTCCCATCCCTGCTGACCTTGCTCCTGCCGCTGCTGTCCTTGTTTCTAAACCTGCTGTCCTTGTTCCTATCCCTGCTGCCCTTGTTCCTATACCTGCTGTCCTTGCTCCTATCCCTGCTGACCTAGCTCATATACCTGCTGACCTTACTCCTATCCCTGCTGACGTTGCTCATATACCTGCTGACCTTTATCCTATCCCTGATGACCTTGCTCCTATCAATGCAGGCCTTGTTCCTCTACCTGCTGGCCTTGCTCCTATCCCTGCTGGCCTTGTTCCTATAGCTGCTGACCTTGATCCTATCCCTGCTGACCTTGCTCCTATACCTTCTGACCTTTCTCCTATCCCTGCTGACCTTGCTCCTATACCTGCTGTCCTTGTTCCTATCCCTGCTGGCCATGTTCCTATCCCTGCTGCCTTGTTCATATACCTGCTGACCTTGTTCCTATACCTGCTGTCCTTGCTCCTATCCTTGCTGGCCTTGTTCCTATACCTGCTCGCCTTGCTCCTATCCCTGCTGCCCTTGATTATTTCCCTGTTGACCTTCTTCCTATCCCTGCTGACACTGCCACTATCCCAGATGGCTATGTTCCGATTCTTACTGACCTTGTTCCAACCCTGCTGACCTTGCTCCTATCCCTGCTGACTTTGCTCCTGCCACTGCTGTCCTTGCTCCTATCCCTGCTGACCTTGCTCCTGCCACTGCTGGCCGTGTTTCCATACCTGCTGTCCTTGTTCCTATCCCTGCTGGCCTTGTTCCTATACCTGCTGTCCTTGGACCTATACCTGCTGTCCTTGCTCCTGTCCCTGCTGACCTTGTTCCTGCCACTGCTGGCCGTGTTTCCATACCTGCTGGCCTTGTTCCTATCCCTGCTGGCCTTGTTCCTATACCTGCTGACCTTGTTCCTATACCTGCTGGCCTTGTTCCTATCCCTGCTGTCGTTGCTCCTATCCATGCTGGCCCTGTTCCTATACCTGCTGACCTTGCTCCTATCCCTGCTGACCTTGCGCCTATACCTGCTGACCTTGCTCCTATCCCTGCTGACCTTGCTCCTGCCACTGATGGCCTTCTTTCTATACCTGCTGTCCGTGCTCCTTCCCTGCTGGCCTTTTTCCTATACCTGCTGGCCTTGTTCCTATACCTGCTGTCCTTGCTCCTCTCCCTGCTGATCTTGCTCCAATACCTGTTGGCCTTGTTCATATACCTGCTGACCTTGTTCCTATACCTTCTGGCCTTGCTCCTATACCTTCTGGCCTTGCTCCTATCCCTGCTAGCCTTACTCCTATCCCTGCTGACACTGCCACTATCCCAGCTGGCTATGTTCCTTTTCTTACTGACCTTGTTCCAACCCTGCTGGCCATGCTCCTATCCCTGCTGACCTTGCTCGTGCCACTGCTGACCTTGCTCCTGCCACTGCTATCCTTGTTCCTATCCCTGCTGGCCTTGTTCCTATACCTCCTGTCCTTAGTCCTATACCTGCTGTCCTTGCTCCTATCCCTGCTGACCTTGTTCCTGCCAGTGCTGGCCGTGTTACCATACCTGCTCTCCTTGTTCCTATCCCTGCTGACCTTGCTCCTGCCACTGCTGTCCTTGCTCCTATCCCTGCTGACCTTGCTCCTGCCGCTGCTGTCATTGTTTCTAAACCTGCTGTCCTTGTTCCTATCCCTGCTGGCCTTGTTCCTATACCAGCTGGCCTTGTTCCTATACCTGCTGTCCTTGCTCCTATCACTGCTGACCTAGCTCATATACCTGCTGACCTTACTCCTATCCCTGCTGACCTTGCTCATATACCTGCTGACCTTTATCCGATCCCTATTGACCTTGCTCCTATCAATGCAGGCCTTGTTCCTCTACCTGCTGGCCTTGCTCCTATCCCTGCTGGCCTTGTTCCTATAGCTGCTGACCTTGATCCTATCCCTGCTGACCTTGCTCCTATACCTGCTGAACTTGCTCCTATCCCTGCTGACCTGGCTGCTGCCACTACTGGCCTTGTTTCTATACCTGCTGTCCTTGCTCCTATCCCTGCTGGCCTTGTTCCTATACCTACAGGCCATGCTCCTATCCATGCTGGCCTTATTCCTATACCTGCTGGCCTTGCTCATTTCCATGCTGGCCTTGCTCCTTACACTGCTGTCCTTGCTCCTATCCCTGCTGACCTTGTTTCTATACCTGTTGGCCTTGTTCCTATACCTGCTGACCTTGTTCCTATCACTGCTGTCCTTGCTCCTATCCCTGCTGACCTTGTTCCTATACCTGCTGACCTTGTTCCTATTCCTGCTGACCTTGTTCCTATACCTGCTGAGCTTGATCCTATTCCTGCTGACCTTGTTCCTATACCTGCTGACCTTGTTCCTATTCCTGCTGACCTTGTTCCTATTCCTGCTGACCTTGTTCCTATACCTGCTGACCTTGTTCCTATTCCTGCTGACCTTGTTCCTCTACCTGCTGACCTTGTTCCTATTCCTGCTGGCCTTGTTCCTATACCTGCTGGCCTTGCTCCTATACCTGCTGACCTTGTTCCTATACCTGCTGACCTTGTTCCTGTTCCTGCTGTCCTTGCTCCTATACGTGCTGTCCTTGCTCCTATCCCTTCTGGCCTTGCTCCTATCCCTGTTGACCTCATTCCTATCCGTGCTGACACTGCCACTATCCCAGCTGGCTATGTTCCTATTCTTACTGACCTTGTTCCAACACTGCTGTCCTTGCTCCTATCGCTGCTCACCATGCTCCTGCCACTGCAGTCCTTGCTCCTATCCCTGCTGACCTTGCTCCTGCCACTGCTGGCATTGTTTCTATACCTGCTGACCTTGCTCCTATCCCTGCTGGCCTTGTTCCTATACCTGCTGGCCTTGCTCCTGTACGTGCTGGCCTTGCTCCTATCCATGCTGGCCTTGTTCCTATACCTGCTGGCCTTGCTGCAATCCATGCTGGCCTTGCTCCTATCCCTGCTGTCCTTGTTCCTATCCCTGTTGGCCTTGTTCATATACCTGCTGACCTTGTTCCTATACCTGCTGGCCTTGCTCCTATACCTGCTGGCCTTGCTACTATCCCTGCTGGCCTTGTTCCTATACCTACAGGCCATGCTCCTATCCATGCTGGCCTTATTCCTATACCTGCTGGCCTTGCTCATTTCCATGCTGGCCTTGCTCCTTACCCTGCTGTCCTTGCTCCTATCCCTGCTGACCTTGTTTCTATACCTGTTGGCCTTGTTCCTATACCTGCTGACCTTGTTCCTATCACTGCTGTCCTTGCTCCTATCCCTGCTGACCTTGTTCCTATACCTGCTGACCTTGTTCCTATTCCTGCTGACCTTGTTCCTATACCTGCTGAGCTTGATCCTATTCCTGCTGACCTTGTTCCTATACCTGCTGACCTTGTTCCTATTCCTGCTGACCTTGTTCCTATTCCTGCTGACCTTGTTCCTATACCTGCTGACCTTGTTCCTATTCCTGCTGACCTTGTTCCTATACCTGCTGACCTTGTTCCTATTCCTGCTGGCCTTGTTCCTATACCTGCTGGCCTTGCTCCTATACCTGCTGACCTTGTTCCTATACCTGCTGACCTTGTTCCTGTTCCTGCTGTCCTTGCTCCTATACGTGCTGTCCTTGCTCCTATTCCTGCTGACCTTGTTCCTATACCTGCTGACCTTGTTCCTATTCCTGCTGACCTTGTTCCTATTCCTGCTGACCTTGTTCCTATACCTGCTGACCTTGTTCCTATTCCTGCTGACCTTGTTCCTCTACCTGCTGACCTTGTTCCTATTCCTGCTGGCCTTGTTCCTATACCTGCTGGCCTTGCTCCTATACCTGCTGACCTTGTTCCTATACCTGCTGACCTTGTTCCTGTTCCTGCTGTCCTTGCTCCTATACGTGCTGTCCTTGCTCCTATCCCTTCTGGCCTTGCTCCTATCCCTGTTGACCTCATTCCTATCCGTGCTGACACTGCCACTATCCCAGCTGGCTATGTTCCTATTCTTACTGACCTTGTTCCAACACTGCTGTCCTTGCTCCTATCGCTGCTCACCATGCTCCTGCCACTGCAGTCCTTGCTCCTATCCCTGCTGACCTTGCTCCTGCCACTGCTGGCATTGTTTCTATACCTGCTGACCTTGCTCCTATCCCTGCTGGCCTTGTTCCTATACCTGCTGGCCTTGCTCCTGTACGTGCTGGCCTTGCTCCTATCCATGCTGGCCTTGTTCCTATACCTGCTGGCCTTGCTGCAATCCATGCTGGCCTTGCTCCTATCCCTGCTGTCCTTGTTCCTATCCCTGTTGGCCTTGTTCATATACCTGCTGACCTTGTTCCTATACCTGCTGGCCTTGCTCCTATACCTGCTGGCCTTGCTACTATCCCTGCTGGCCTTGTTCCTATACCTACAGGCCATGCTCCTATCCATGCTGGCCTTATTCCTATACCTGCTGGCCTTGCTCATTTCCATGCTGGCCTTGCTCCTTACCCTGCTGTCCTTGCTCCTATCCCTGCTGACCTTGTTTCTATACCTGTTGGCCTTGTTCCTATACCTGCTGACCTTGTTCCTATCACTGCTGTCCTTGCTCCTATCCCTGCTGACCTTGTTCCTATACCTGCTGACCTTGTTCCTATTCCTGCTGACCTTGTTCCTATACCTGCTGAGCTTGATCCTATTCCTGCTGACCTTGTTCCTATTCCTGCTGACCTTGTTCCTATACCTGCTGACCTTGTTCCTATTCCTGCTGGCCTTGTTCCTATACCTGCTGGCCTTGCTCCTATACCTGCTGACCTTGTTCCTATACCTGCTGACCTTGTTCTTATACCTGCTGGCCTTGCTCCTATCCCTGCCGCCCTTGCTTATATCCCTGTTGACCTTCTTCCTATCCATGCTGACACTGCCACTATCCCAGCTGGCTATGTTCCGATTCTTACTGACCTTGTTCCAACCCTGCTGGCCTTGCTCCTATCCCTGCTGACTTTGCTCCTGCCACTGCTGTCCTTGCTCCTATCCCTGCTGACCTTGCTCCTGCCACTGCTGGCCGTGTTTCCATTGCTGCTGTCCTTGTTCCTATCCCTGCTGGCCTTGTTCCTATACCTGCTGGCCTTGTTCCTATACCTGCTGTCCTTGCTCCTATCCCTGCAGGCCTTGCTCCTATCCATGCTGGCCTTGTTCCTATACCTGCTGGACTTGCTCTTATCCCTGCTGACCTTGCGCCTATGCCTGCTGACCTTGCTCCTATCCCTGCTGACCATGCTGCTATGCCTGTAGCCTTGTTCCTAAGCATGCTGGTCTTGCTCCTCTACGTGCTGGCCTTGCTCCTATCCCTGCTGGCCTCACTCCTATCCCTGTTTACCATCTTCCTATCCCTGCTTAAACTGCCACTATCTCAGCTAGCTATGTTCCTATTCTTAGTGACCTTGTTCCAACCCGGCTGGCTTTGCTCCTATCCCTGCTGACCTTGCTCCTGCCACTGCTAGCCTTGTTTCTGTCCCTGCTGCCCTTGCTCCTATCCATGCTGGCCTTGTTCCTATACCTGCTGGCCTTGCTGCAATCCATGCTGGCCTTGCTCCTATACCTGCTGACCTTGCTCCTATCCTTGCTGACCTTGCTCCTATCCCTGCTGGCCTTGTTCCTATACCTGCTCGCCTTGCTCCTATACCTGCTGGCCTTGCTCCTATCACTGCTGGCCTTACTCCTATCCCTGGTGACCTTCTTCCTATCCCTGCTGACACTGCCACTATCTCAGCTGGCTATGTTCCTATTCTTAATGACCTTGTTCTAACCCTGCTGGCCTTGCTCCTATCCCTGCTGACCTTGCTCCTGCCACTGCTGTCCTTGCTCCTATCCCTGATGACCTTGCTCCTGCCGCTGCTGTCCTTGTTTCTAAACCTGCTGTCCTTGTTCCTATCCCTGCTGGCCTTGTTCCTATACCAGCTGGCCTTGTTCGGAAAGCTGCTGATCTTGTTCCTATACGTGCTGGCCTTGTTCCTATCCCTGCTGTCATTACTCCTATCCATGGTGGCCTTGTTCATACACCTGCAGGCCTTGCTCCTATCTATGCTGGAGTTGTTCCTATACCTGCTGGCCTTGCTCCTATCCCTGTTGACCATGCTCCTATACCTGCTGTCCTTGTTCCTATTCCTGCTGGCCTTGTTCCTGTACCTGCTGTCCTTGTTCCTATCCCTGCTGACCTTGCTCCTATACCTGCTGACCTTACTCCTATCCCTGCTGACCTTGCTCCTGCCACGGCTGTCCTTGCTCCTATCCCTGCTGACACTGCTCCTGCCACTGCTGGCCTTGCTTCTATACCTGCTGT
Organism: Carcharodon carcharias; assembly: GCF_017639515.1. NCBI lineage: Eukaryota > Metazoa > Chordata > Chondrichthyes > Lamniformes > Lamnidae > Carcharodon > Carcharodon carcharias. The sequence goes on along the minus strand of NC_054475.1, from coordinate 81,283,929 downwards.
CCTTGTTCCTATCCCTGCTGCCTTGTTCATATACCTGCTGACCTTGTTCCAATACCTGCTGTCCTTGCTCCTATCCTTGCTCACCTTGCTCCTATACCTGCTGACCTTGTTCCGGCCACTGCTGGCCTTGTTTCTATTCCTGCTGTCCTTGTTCCTATCCCTGCTGACCATGCTCCTATCCCTGCTGACCTTGCTCCTATCCCTGCTGGCCTTGTTCCTATACCTGCTGGCCTTGCTCCTATCAATGCTGGCCTTGTTCCTATCCCTGCTGGCTTGCTCCTATCCATGCTGGCCTGGTTTCTATACCTGCTGTCCTTGCTCCTATCCCTGCTGACCTTGCTCCTATCCCTGCTGACCTTGCTCCTATCCCTGCTGGCCTTGTTCCTATACCTGCTGGCCTTGCTCCTATACCTGCTGGCCTTGCTCCTATCCCTGCTGGCCTTATTCCTATCCCTTTTGACCTTCTTCCTATCCCTGCTGACACTGCCACTATCTCAGCTGGCTATGTTCCTATTCTTACTGACCTTATTCCAACCCTGCTGGCCTTGCTCCTATCCCTGCTGACCTTGCTCCTGCCACTGCTGTCCTTGCTCCTATCCCTGCTGACCTTGCTTCTGCCACTGCTGGGCTTGTTCCTATACCTGCTGTCCTTGCTCCTATCACTTCTGGCCTTGTTCCTATACCTGCTGGCCTTGCTGCTATCCATGCTGGTCTTGTTCCTATCCCTGCTTTCCTTGTTCCTATCCCTGCTGGCCTTGTTCATATACCTGCTGACGTTTTTCCTATTCCTGCTGTCCTTGCTCCTATACCTGCTGACCTTGTTCATATTCCTGCTGTAAATGCTCCTATCCCTGCTGGCCTTGTTCCTATACATGCTGGCCTTGCTCCTATACCTGCTGGCCTTGCTCCTATCCCTGCTGCCCTTGCTTATATCCCTGTTGACCTTCTTCCTATTCCCGGTTAACACTGCCACTATCCCAGCTGGCTATGTTCCGATTCTTACTGACCTTGTTCCAACCCTGCTGGCCTTGCTCCTATCCCTGCTGACTTTGCTCCTGCCACTGCTGTCCTTGCTCCTATCCCTGCTGACCATGCTCCTGCCACTGCTGGCCGTGTTTCCATTGCTGCTGTCCTTGTTCCTATCCCTGCTGGCCTTGTTCCTATACCTGCTGTACTTGCTCCTATCCCTGCTGACCTTGCGCCTATACCTGCTGACCTTGCTCCTATCCCTGCTGACCATGCTGCTATGCCTGTAGCCTTGTTCCTAAGCATTCTGGCCTTGCTCCTATACGTGCTGGCCTTGCTCCTATCCCTGCTGGCCTCACTCCTATCCCTGTTTACCTTCTTCCTATCCCTGCTTAAACTGCCACTATCTCAGCTAGCTATGTTCGTATTCTTAGTGACCTTGTTCCAACCCGGCTGGCTTTGCTCCTATCCCTGCTGACCCTGCTCCTGCCACTGCTAGCCTTGTTTCTGTCCCTGCTGCCCTTGCTCCTATCCATGCTGGCCTTGTTCCTATACCTGCTGGCCTTGCTGCAATCCATGCTGGCCTTGCTCATAGACCTGCTGACCTTGCTCCTATCCTTGCTGACCTTGCTCCTATCCCTGCTGGCCTTGTTCCTATACCTGCTCGCCTTGCTCCTATACCTGCTGGCCTTGCTCCAATCCCTGCTGGCCTTATTCCTATCCCTGGTGACCTTCTTCCTATCCCTGCTGACACTGCCACTATCTCAGCTGGCTATGTTCCTATTCTTAATGACCTTGTTCCAACCCTGCTGGCCTTGCTCCTATCCCTGCTGACCTTGCTCCTGCTCTGCTGTCCTTGCTCCTATCCCTGACGACCTTGCTCCTGCCGCTGCTGTCCTTGTTTCTAAACCTGCTGTCCTTGTTCCTATCCCTGCTGGCCTTGTTCCTATACCAGCTGGCCTTGTTCGGAAAGCTGCTGATCTTGTTCCTATACCTGCTGGCCTTGTTCCGATCCCTGCTGTCATTGCTCCTATCCATGGTGGCCTTGTTCATACACCTGCTGGCCTTGCTCCTATCTATGCTGGACTTGTTCCTATACCTGCTGGCCTTGGTCCTATCCATGCTGACCTTGCTCCTATACCTGCTGACCTTGCTCCTATACCTGCTGACCATGCTCCTATCCCTGCTGACCTTGCTCCTATCCCTGCTGGCCTTGTTCCTATACCTGCTGGCCTTGCTCCTATCAATGCTGGCCTTGTTCCATACCTGCTGGCCTTGCTCCTATCCATGCTGGCCTGGTTTCTATACCTGCTGTCCTTGCTCCTATCCCTGCTGGCCTTGTTCCTATAGCTGCTGGCCTTGCTCCTATACCTGCTGGCCTTGCTCCTATCCCTGCTGGCCTTATTCCTATCCCTGTTGACCTTCTTCCTATCCCTGCTGACACTGCCACTATCTCAGCTGGCTATGTTCCTATTCTTACTGACCTTGTTCCAACCCTGCTGGCCTTGCTCCTATCCCTGCTGACCTTGCTCCTGCCACTGCTGTCCTTGCTCCTATCCCTGCTGACCTTGCTCCTGCCACTGCTGGCCTTGTTCCTATACCTGCTGTCCTTGCTCCTATCACTTCTGGCCTTGTTCCTATACCTGCTGGCCTTGCTGCTATCCATGCTGGTCTTGTTCCTATCCCTGCTTTCCTTGTTTCTATCCCTGCTGGCCTTGTTCATATACCTGCTGACGTTTTTCCTATACCTGCTGTCCTTGCTCCTATACCTGCTGACCTTGTTCCTATTCCTGCTGTAATTGCTCCTATCCCTGCTGGCCTTGTTCCTATACATGCTGGCCTTGCTCCTATACCTGCTGGCCTTGCTCCTATCCCTGCCGCCCTTGCTTATATCCCTGTTGACCTTCTTCCTATCCATGCTGACACTGCCACTATCCCAGCTGGCTATGTTCCGATTCTTACTGACCTTGTTCCAACCCTGCTGGCCTTGCTCCTATCCCTGCTGGCCTTATTCCTATCCCTGTTGACCTTCTTCCTATCCCTGCTGACACTGCCACTATCTCAGCTGGCTATGTTCCTATTCTTACTGACCTTGTTCCAACCCTGCTGGCCTTGCTCCTATCCCTGCTGACCTTGCTCCTGCCACTGCTGTCCTTGCTCCTATCCCTGCTGACCTTGCTCCTGCCACTGCTGGCCTTGTTCCTATACCTGCTGTCCTTGCTCCTATCACTTCTGGCCTTGTTCCTATACCTGCTGGCCTTGCTGCTATCCATGCTGGTCTTGTTCCTATCCCTGCTTTCCTTGTTCCTATCCCTGCTGGCCTTGTTCATATACCTGCTGACGTTTTTCCTATACCTGCTGTCCTTGCTCCTATACCTGCTGACCTTGTTCATATTCCTGCTGTAATTGCTCCTATCCCTGCTGGCCTTGTTCCTATACATGCTGGCCTTGCTCCTATACCTGCTGGCCTTGCTCCTATCCCTGCTGCCCTTGCTTATATACCTGTTGACCTTCTTCCTATTCCCGGTTAACACTGCCACTATCCCAGCTGGCTATGTTCCGATTCTTACTGACCTTGTTCCAACCATGCTGGCCTTGCTCCTATCCCTGCTGACTTTGCTCCTGCCACTGCTGTCCTTGCTCCTATCCCTGCTGACCATGCTCCTGCCACTGCTGGCCGTGTTTCCATTGCTGCTGTCCTTGTTCCTATCCCTGCTGGCCTTGTTCCTATACCTGCTGTAATTGCTCCTATCCCTGCTGACCTTGCGCCTATACCTGCTGACCTTGCTCCTATCCCTGCTGACCATGCTGCTATGCCTGTAGCCTTGTTCCTAAGCATGCTGGCCTTGCTCCTATACGTGCTGGCCTTGCTCCTATCCCTGCTGGCCTCACTCCTATCCCTGTTTACCTTCTTCCTATCCCTGCTTAAACTGCCACTATCTCAGCTAGCTATGTTCGTATTCTTAGTGACCTTGTTCCAACCCGGCTGGCTTTGCTCCTATCCCTGCTGACCCTGCTCCTGCCACTGCTAGCCTTGTTTCTGTCCCTGCTGCCCTTGCTCCTATCCATGCTGGCCTTGTTCCTATACCTGCTGTCCTTGCTCCTATACCTGCTGACCTTGTTCATATTCCTGCTGTAATTGCTCCTATCCCTGCTGGCCTTGTTCCTATACATGCTGGCCTTGCTCCTATACCTGCTGGCCTTGCTCCTATCCCTGCTGCCCTTGCTTATATACCTGTTGACCTTCTTCCTATTCCCGGTTAACACTGCCACTATCCCAGCTGGCTATGTTCCGATTCTTACTGACCTTGTTCCAACCCTGCTGGCCTTGCTCCTATCCCTGCTGACTTTGCTCCTGCCACTGCTGTCCTTGCTCCTATCCCTGCTGACCATGCTCCTGCCACTGCTGGCCGTGTTTCCATTGCTGCTGTCCTTGTTCCTATCCCTGCTGGCCTTGTTCCTATACCTGCTGTAATTGCTCCTATCCCTGCTGACCTTGCGCCTATACCTGCTGACCTTGCTCCTATCCCTGCTGACCATGCTGCTATGCCTGTAGCCTTGTTCCTAAGCATGCTGGCCTTGCTCCTATACGTGCTGGCCTTGCTCCTATCCCTGCTGGCCTCACTCCTATCCCTGTTTACCTTCTTCCTATCCCTGCTTAAACTGCCACTATCTCAGCTAGCTATGTTCGTATTCTTAGTGACCTTGTTCCAACCCGGCTGGCTTTGCTCCTATCCCTGCTGACCCTGCTCCTGCCACTGCTAGCCTTGTTTCTGTCCCTGCTGCCCTTGCTCCTATCCATGCTGGCCTTGTTCCTATACCTGCTGGCCTTGCTGCAATCCATGCTGGCCTTGCTCATATACCTGCTGACCTTGCTCCTATCCTTGCTGACCTTGCTCCTATCCCTGCTGGCCTTGTTCCTATACCTGCTCGCCTTGCTCCTATACCTGCTGGCCTTGCTCCAATCCCTGCTGGCCTTATTCCTATCCCTGGTGACCTTCTTCCTATCCCTGCTGACACTGCCACTATCTCAGCTGGCTATGTTCCTATTCTTAATGACCTTGTTCCAACCCTGCTGGCCTTGCTCCTATCGCTGCTGAACTTGCTCCTGCTCTGCTGTCCTTGCTCCTATCCCTGATGACCTTGCTCCTGCCGCTGCTGTCCTTGTTTCTAAACCTGCTGTCCTTGTTCCTATCCCTGCTGGCCTTGTTCCTATACCAGCTGGCCTTGTTCGGAAAGCTGCTGATCTTGTTCCTATACCTGCTGGCCTTGTTCCTATCCCTGCTGTCATTGCTCCTATCCATGGTGGCCTTGTTCATACACCTGCTGGCCTTGCTCCTATCTATGCTGGACTTGTTCCTATACCTGCTGGCCTTGGTCCTATCCATGCTGACCTTGCTCCTATACCTGCTGACCTTGCTCCTATACCTGCTGACCATGCTCCTATCCCTGCTGACCTTGCTCCTATCCCTGCTGGCCTTGTTCCTATACCTGCTGGCCTTGCTCCTATCAATGCTGGCCTTGTTCCTATACCTGCTGGCCTTGCTCCTATCCATGCTGGCCTGGTTTCTATACCTGCTGTCCTTGCTCCTATCCCTGCTGACCGTGCTCCTATACCTGCTGGCCTTGCTCCTATCCCTGCTGGCCTTGTTCCTATAGCTGCTGGCCTTGCTCCTATACCTGCTGGCCTTGCTCCTATCCCTGCTGGCCTTATTCCTATCCCTGTTGACCTTCTTCCTATCCCTGCTGACACTGCCACTATCTCAGCTGGCTATGTTCCTATTCTTACTGACCTTGTTCCAACCCTGCTGGCCTTGCTCCTATCCCTGCTGACCTTGCTCCTGCCACTGCTGGCCTTGTTCCTATACCTGCTGTCCTTGCTCCTATCACTTCTGGCCTTGTTCCTATACCTGCTGGCCTTGCTGCTATCCATGCTGGTCTTGTTCCTATCCCTGCTTTCCTTGTTCCTATCCCTGCTGGCCTTGTTCATATACCTGCTGACGTTTTTCCTATACCTGCTGTCCTTGCTCCTATACCTGCTGACCTTGTTCCTATTCCTGCTGTAATTGCTCCTATCCCTGCTGGCCTTGTTCCTATACATGCTGGCCTTGCTCCTATACCTGCTGGCCTTGCTCCTATCCCTGCCGCCCTTGCTTATATCCCTGTTGACCTTCTTCCTATCCATGCTGACACTGCCACTATCCCAGCTGGCTATGTTCCGATTCTTACTGACCTTGTTCCAACCCTGCTGGCCTTGCTCCTATCCCTGCTGACTTTGCTCCTGCCACTGCTGTCCTTGCTCCTATCCCTGCTGACCTTGCTCCTGCCACTGCTGGCCGTGTTTCCATTGCTGCTGTCCTTGTTCCTATCCCTGCTGGCCTTGTTCCTATACCTGCTGGCCTTGTTCCTATACCTGCTGTCCTTGCTCCTATCCCTGCAGGCCTTGCTCCTATCCATGCTGGCCTTGTTCCTATACCTGCTGGACTTGCTCTTATCCCTGCTGACCTTGCGCCTATGCCTGCTGACCTTGCTCCTATCCCTGCTGACCATGCTGCTATGCCTGTAGCCTTGTTCCTAAGCATGCTGGTCTTGCTCCTCTACGTGCTGGCCTTGCTCCTATCCCTGCTGGCCTCACTCCTATCCCTGTTTACCATCTTCCTATCCCTGCTTAAACTGCCACTATCTCAGCTAGCTATGTTCCTATTCTTAGTGACCTTGTTCCAACCCGGCTGGCTTTGCTCCTATCCCTGCTGACCTTGCTCCTGCCACTGCTAGCCTTGTTTCTGTCCCTGCTGCCCTTGCTCCTATCCATGCTGGCCTTGTTCCTATACCTGCTGGCCTTGCTGCAATCCATGCTGGCCTTGCTCCTATACCTGCTGACCTTGCTCCTATCCTTGCTGACCTTGCTCCTATCCCTGCTGGCCTTGTTCCTATACCTGCTCGCCTTGCTCCTATACCTGCTGGCCTTGCTCCTATCACTGCTGGCCTTACTCCTATCCCTGGTGACCTTCTTCCTATCCCTGCTGACACTGCCACTATCTCAGCTGGCTATGTTCCTATTCTTAATGACCTTGTTCTAACCCTGCTGGCCTTGCTCCTATCCCTGCTGACCTTGCTCCTGCCACTGCTGTCCTTGCTCCTATCCCTGATGACCTTGCTCCTGCCGCTGCTGTCCTTGTTTCTAAACCTGCTGTCCTTGTTCCTATCCCTGCTGGCCTTGTTCCTATACCAGCTGGCCTTGTTCGGAAAGCTGCTGATCTTGTTCCTATACGTGCTGGCCTTGTTCCTATCCCTGCTGTCATTACTCCTATCCATGGTGGCCTTGTTCATACACCTGCAGGCCTTGCTCCTATCTATGCTGGAGTTGTTCCTATACCTGCTGGCCTTGCTCCTATCCCTGTTGACCATGCTCCTATACCTGCTGTCCTTGTTCCTATTCCTGCTGGCCTTGTTCCTGTACCTGCTGACCTTACTCCTATCCCTGCTGACCTTGCTCCTGCCACGGCTGTCCTTGCTCCTATCCCTGCTGACACTGCTCCTGCCACTGCTGGCCTTGCTTCTATACCTGCTGTCCTTGTTCCTATCCCTGCTGCCTTGTTCATATACCTGCTGACCTTGTTCCAATACCTGCTGTCCTTGCTCCTATCCTTGCTCACCTTGCTCCTATACCTGCTGACCTTGTTCCGGCCACTGCTGGCCTTGTTTCTATTCCTGCTGTCCTTGTTCCTATCCCTGCTGACCATGCTCCTATCCCTGCTGACCTTGCTCCTATCCCTGCTGGCCTTGTTCCTATACCTGCTGGCCTTGCTCCTATCAATGCTGGCCTTGTTCCTATCCCTGCTGGCTTGCTCCTATCCATGCTGGCCTGGTTTCTATACCTGCTGTCCTTGCTCCTATCCCTGCTGACCTTGCTCCTATCCCTGCTGACCTTGCTCCTATCCCTGCTGGCCTTGTTCCTATACCTGCTGGCCTTGCTCCTATACCTGCTGGCCTTGCTCCTATCCCTGCTGGCCTTATTCCTATCCCTTTTGACCTTCTTCCTATCCCTGCTGACACTGCCACTATCTCAGCTGGCTATGTTCCTATTCTTACTGACCTTGTTCCAACCCTGCTGGCCTTGCTCCTATCCCTGCTGACCTTGCTCCTGCCACTGCTGTCCTTGCTCCTATCCCTGCTGACCTTGCTTCTGCCACTGCTGGGCTTGTTCCTATACCTGCTGTCCTTGCTCCTATCACTTCTGGCCTTGTTCCTATACCTGCTGGCCTTGCTGCTATCCATGCTGGTCTTGTTCCTATCCCTGCTTTCCTTGTTCCTATCCCTGCTGGCCTTGTTCATATACCTGCTGACGTTTTTCCTATTCCTGCTGTCCTTGCTCCTATACCTGCTGACCTTGTTCATATTCCTGCTGTAATTGCTCCTATCCCTGCTGGCCTTGTTCCTATACATGCTGGCCTTGCTCCTATAGCTGCTGGCCTTGCTCCTATCCCTGCTGCCCTTGCTTATATCCCTGTTGACCTTCTTCCTATTCCCGGTTAACACTGCCACTATCCCAGCTGGCTATGTTCCGATTCTTACTGACCTTGTTCCAACCCTGCTGGCCTTGCTCCTATCCCTGCTGACTTTGCTCCTGCCACTGCTGTCCTTGCTCCTATCCCTGCTGACCATGCTCCTGCCACTGCTGGCCGTGTTTCCATTGCTGCTGTCCTTGTTCCTATCCCTGCTGGCCTTGTTCCTATACCTGCTGTACTTGCTCCTATCCCTGCTGACCTTGCGCCTATACCTGCTGACCTTGCTCCTATCCCTGCTGACCATGCTGCTATGCCTGTAGCCTTGTTCCTAAGCATTCTGGCCTTGCTCCTATACGTGCTGGCCTTGCTCCTATCCCTGCTGGCCTCACTCCTATCCCTGTTTACCTTCTTCCTATCCCTGCTTAAACTGCCACTATCTCAGCTAGCTATGTTCGTATTCTTAGTGACCTTGTTCCAACCCGGCTGGCTTTGCTCCTATCCCTGCTGACCCTGCTCCTGCCACTGCTAGCCTTGTTTCTGTCCCTGCTGCCCTTGCTCCTATCCATGCTGGCCTTGTTCCTATACCTGCTGGCCTTGCTGCAATCCATGCTGGCCTTGCTCATAGACCTGCTGACCTTGCTCCTATCCTTGCTGACCTTGCTCCTATCCCTGCTGGCCTTGTTCCTATACCTGCTCGCCTTGCTCCTATACCTGCTGGCCTTGCTCCAATCCCTGCTGGCCTTATTCCTATCCCTGGTGACCTTCTTCCTATCCCTGCTGACACTGCCACTATCTCAGCTGGCTATGTTCCTATTCTTAATGACCTTGTTCCAACCCTGCTGGCCTTGCTCCTATCCCTGCTGACCTTGCTCCTGCTCTGCTGTCCTTGCTCCTATCCCTGACGACCTTGCTCCTGCCGCTGCTGTCCTTGTTTCTAAACCTGCTGTCCTTGTTCCTATCCCTGCTGGCCTTGTTCCTATACCAGCTGGCCTTGTTCGGAAAGCTGCTGATCTTGTTCCTATACCTGCTGGCCTTGTTCCGATCCCTGCTGTCATTGCTCCTATCCATGGTGGCCTTGTTCATACACCTGCTGGCCTTGCTCCTATCTATGCTGGACTTGTTCCTATACCTGCTGGCCTTGGTCCTATCCATGCTGACCTTGCTCCTATACCTGCTGACCTTGCTCCTATACCTGCTGACCATGCTCCTATCCCTGCTGACCTTGCTCCTATCCCTGCTGGCCTTGTTCCTATACCTGCTGGCCTTGCTCCTATCAATGCTGGCCTTGTTCCATACCTGCTGGCCTTGCTCCTATCCATGCTGGCCTGGTTTCTACACCTGCTGTCCTTGCTCCTATCCCTGCTGGCCTTGTTCCTATAGCTGCTGGCCTTGCTCCTATACCTGCTGGCCTTGCTCCTATCCCTGCTGGCCTTATTCCTATCCCTGTTGACCTTCTTCCTATCCCTGCTGACACTGCCACTATCTCAGCTGGCTATGTTCCTATTCTTACTGACCTTGTTCCAACCCTGCTGGCCTTGCTCCTATCCCTGCTGACCTTGCTCCTGCCACTGCTGTCCTTGCTCCTATCCCTGCTGACCTTGCTCCTGCCACTGCTGGCCTTGTTCCTATACCTGCTGTCCTTGCTCCTATCACTTCTGGCCTTGTTCCTATACCTGCTGGCCTTGCTGCTATCCATGCTGGTCTTGTTCCTATCCCTGCTTTCCTTGTTCCTATCCCTGCTGGCCTTGTTCATATACCTGCTGACGTTTTTCCTATACCTGCTGTCCTTGCTCCTATACCTGCTGACCTTGTTCCTATTCCTGCTGTAATTGCTCCTATCCCTGCTGGCCTTGTTCCTATACATGCTGGCCTTGCTCCTATACCTGCTGGCCTTGCTCCTATCCCTGCCGCCCTTGCTTATATCCCTGTTGACCTTCTTCCTATCCATGCTGACACTGCCACTATCCCAGCTGGCTATGTTCCGATTCTTACTGACCTTGTTCCAACCCTGCTGGCCTTGCTCCTATCCCTGCTGACTTTGCTCCTGCCACTGCTGTCCTTGCTCCTATCCCTGCTGACCTTGCTCCTGCCACTGCTGGCCGTGTTTCCATTGCTGCTGTCCTTGTTCCTATCCCTGCTGGCCTTGTTCCTATACCTGCTGGCCTTGTTCCTATACCTGCTGTCCTTGCTCCTATCCCTGCAGGCCTTGCTCCTATCCATGCTGGCCTTGTTCCTATACCTGCTGGACTTGCTCTTATCCCTGCTGACCTTGCGCCTATGCCTGCTGACCTTGCTCCTATCCCTGCTGACCATGCTGCTATGCCTGTAGCCTTGTTCCTAAGCATGCTGGTCTTGCTCCTCTACGTGCTGGCCTTGCTCCTATCCCTGCTGGCCTCACTCCTATCCCTGTTTACCATCTTCCTATCCCTGCTTAAACTGCCACTATCTCAGCTAGCTATGTTCCTATTCTTAGTGACCTTGTTCCAACCCGGCTGGCTTTGCTCCTATCCCTGCTGACCTTGCTCCTGCCACTGCTAGCCTTGTTTCTGTCCCTGCTGCCCTTGCTCCTATCCATGCTGGCCTTGTTCCTATACCTGCTGGCCTTGCTGCAATCCATGCTGGCCTTGCTCCTATACCTGCTGACCTTGCTCCTATCCTTGCTGACCTTGCTCCTATCCCTGCTGGCCTTGTTCCTATACCTGCTCGCCTTGCTCCTATACCTGCTGGCCTTGCTCCTATCACTGCTGGCCTTACTCCTATCCCTGGTGACCTTCTTCCTATCCCTGCTGACACTGCCACTATCTCAGCTGGCTATGTTCCTATTCTTAATGACCTTGTTCTAACCCTGCTGGCCTTGCTCCTATCCCTGCTGACCTTGCTCCTGCCACTGCTGTCCTTGCTCCTATCCCTGATGACCTTGCTCCTGCCGCTGCTGTCCTTGTTTCTAAACCTGCTGTCCTTGTTCCTATCCCTGCTGGCCTTGTTCCTATACCAGCTGGCCTTGTTCGGAAAGCTGCTGATCTTGTTCCTATACGTGCTGGCCTTGTTCCTATCCCTGCTGTCATTACTCCTATCCATGGTGGCCTTGTTCATACACCTGCAGGCCTTGCTCCTATCTATGCTGGAGTTGTTCCTATACCTGCTGGCCTTGCTCCTATCCCTGTTGACCATGCTCCTATACCTGCTGTCCTTGTTCCTATTCCTGCTGGCCTTGTTCCTGTACCTGCTGACCTTACTCCTATCCCTGCTGACCTTGCTCCTGCCACGGCTGTCCTTGCTCCTATCCCTGCTGACACTGCTCCTGCCACTGCTGGCCTTGCTTCTATACCTGCTGTCCTTGTTCCTATCCCTGCTGCCTTGTTCATATACCTGCTGACCTTGTTCCAATACCTGCTGTCCTTGCTCCTATCCTTGCTCACCTTGCTCCTATACCTGCTGACCTTGTTCCGTCCACTGCTGGCCTTGTTTCTATTCCTGCTGTCCTTGTTCCTATCCCTGCTGACCATGCTCCTATCCCTGCTGACCTTGCTCCTATCCCTGCTGGCCTTGTTCCTATACCTGCTGGCCTTGCTCCTATCAATGCTGGCCTTGTTCCTATCCCTGCTGGCTTGCTCCTATCCATGCTGGCCTGGTTTCTATACCTGCTGTCCTTGCTCCTATCCCTGCTGACCTTGCTCCTATCCCTGCTGACCTTGCTCCTATCCCTGCTGGCCTTGTTCCTATACCTGCTGGCCTTGCTCCTATACCTGCTGGCCTTGCTCCTATCCCTGCTGGCCTTATTCCTATCCCTTTTGACCTTCTTCCTATCCCTGCTGACACTGCCACTATCTCAGCTGGCTATGTTCCTATTCTTACTGACCTTGTTCCAACCCTGCTGGCCTTGCTCCTATCCCTGCTGAACTTGCTCCTGCCACTGCTGTCCTTGCTCCTATCCCTGCTGACCTTGCTTCTGCCACTGCTGGGCTTGTTCCTATACCTGCTGTCCTTGCTCCTATCACTTCTGGCCTTGTTCCTATACCTGCTGGCCTTGCTGCTATCCATGCTGGTCTTGTTCCTATCCCTGCTTTCCTTGTTCCTATCCCTGCTGGCCTTGTTCATATACCTGCTGACGTTTTTCCTATTCCTGCTGTCCTTGCTCCTATACCTGCTGACCTTGTTCATATTCCTGCTGTAATTGCTCCTATCCCTGCTGGCCTTGTTCCTATACATGCTGGCCTTGCTCCTATAGCTGCTGGCCTTGCTCCTATCCCTGCTGCCCTTGCTTATATCCCTGTTGACCTTCTTCCTATTCCCGGTTAACACTGCCACTATCCCAGCTGGCTATGTTCCGATTCTTACTGACCTTGTTCCAACCCTGCTGGCCTTGCTCCTATCCCTGCTGACTTTGCTCCTGCCACTGCTGTCCTTGCTCCTATCCCTGCTGACCATGCTCCTGCCACTGCTGGCCGTGTTTCCATTGCTGCTGTCCTTGTTCCTATCCCTGCTGGCCTTGTTCCTATACCTGCTGTACTTGCTCCTATCCCTGCTGACCTTGCGCCTATACCTGCTGACCTTGCTCCTATCCCTGCTGACCATGCTGCTATGCCTGTAGCCTTGTTCCTAAGCATGCTGGCCTTGCTCCTATACGTGCTGGCCTTGCTCCTATCCCTGCTGGCCTCACTCCTATCCCTGTTTACCTTCTTCCTATCCCTGCTTAAACTGCCACTATCTCAGCTAGCTATGTTCGTATTCTTAGTGACCTTGTTCCAACCCGGCTGGCTTTGCTCCTATCCCTGCTGACCCTGCTCCTGCCACTGCTAGCCTTGTTTCTGTCCCTGCTGCCCTTGCTCCTATCCATGCTGGCCTTGTTCCTATACCTGCTGGCCTTGCTGCAATCCATGCTGGCCTTGCTCATAGACCTGCTGACCTTGCTCCTATCCTTGCTGACCTTGCTCCTATCCCTGCTGGCCTTGTTCCTATACCTGCTCGCCTTGCTCCTATACCTGCTGGCCTTGCTCCAATCCCTGCTGGCCTTATTCCTATCCCTGGTGACCTTCTTCCTATCCCTGCTGACACTGCCACTATCTCAGCTGGCTATGTTCCTATTCTTAATGACCTTGTTCCAACCCTGCTGGCCTTGCTCCTATCCCTGCTGACCTTGCTCCTGCTCTGCTGTCCTTGCTCCTATCCCTGACGACCTTGCTCCTGCCGCTGCTGTCCTTGTTTCTAAACCTGCTGTCCTTGTTCCTATCCCTGCTGGCCTTGTTCCTATACCAGCTGGCCTTGTTCGGAAAGCTGCTGATCTTGTTCCTATACCTGCTGGCCTTGTTCCGATCCCTGCTGTCATTGCTCCTATCCATGGTGGCCTTGTTCATACACCTGCTGGCCTTGCTCCTATCTATGCTGGACTTGTTCCTATACCTGCTGGCCTTGGTCCTATCCATGCTGACCTTGCTCCTATACCTGCTGACCTTGCTCCTATACCTGCTGACCATGCTCCTATCCCTGCTGACCTTGCTCCTATCCCTGCTGGCCTTGTTCCTATACCTGCTGGCCTTGCTCCTATCAATGCTGGCCTTGTTCCATACCTGCTGGCCTTGCTCCTATCCATGCTGGCCTGGTTTCTATACCTGCTGTCCTTGCTCCTATCCCTGCTGGCCTTGTTCCTATAGCTGCTGGCCTTGCTCCTATACCTGCTGGCCTTGCTCCTATCCCTGCTGGCCTTATTCCTATCCCTGTTGACCTTCTTCCTATCCCTGATGACACTGCCACTATCTCAGCTGGCTATTTTCCTATTCTTACTGACCTTGTTCCAACCCTGCTGGCCTTGCTCCTATCCCTGCTGACCTTGCTCCTGCCACTGCTGTCCTTGCTCCTATCCCTGCTGACCTTGCTCCTGCCACTGCTGGCCTTGTTCCTATACCTGCTGTCCTTGCTCCTATCACTTCTGGCCTTGTTCCTATACCTGCTGGCCTTGCTGCTATCCATGCTGGTCTTGTTCCTATCCCTGCTTTCCTTGTTTCTATCCCTGCTGGCCTTGTTCATATACCTGCTGACGTTTTTCCTATACCTGCTGTCCTTGCTCCTATACCTGCTGACCTTGTTCCTATTCCTGCTGTAATTGCTCCTATCCCTGCTGGCCTTGTTCCTATACATGCTGGCCTTGCTCCTATACCTGCTGGCCTTGCTCCTATCCCTGCCGCCCTTGCTTATATCCCTGTTGACCTTCTTCCTATCCCTGCTGACACTGCCACTATCTCAGCTGGCTATGTTCCTATTCTTACTGACCTTGTTCCAACCCTGCTGGCCTTGCTCCTATCCCTGCTGACCTTGCTCCTGCCACTGCTGTCCTTGCTCCTATCCCTGCTGACCTTGCTCCTGCCACTGCTGGCCTTGTTCCTATACCTGCTGTCCTTGCTCCTATCACTTCTGGCCTTGTTCCTATACCTGCTGGCCTTGCTGCTATCCATGCTGGTCTTGTTCCTATCCCTGCTTTCCTTGTTTCTATCCCTGCTGGCCTTGTTCATATACCTGCTGACGTTTTTCCTATACCTGCTGTCCTTGCTCCTATACCTGCTGACCTTGTTCCTATTCCTGCTGTAATTGCTCCTATCCCTGCTGGCCTTGTTCCTATACATGCTGGCCTTGCTCCTATACCTGCTGGCCTTGCTCCTATCCCTGCCGCCCTTGCTTATATCCCTGTTGACCTTCTTCCTATCCATGCTGACACTGCCACTATCCCAGCTGGCTATGTTCCGATTCTTACTGACCTTGTTCCAACCCTGCTGGCCTTGCTCCTATCCCTGCTGGCCTTATTCCTATCCCTGTTGACCTTCTTCCTATCCCTGCTGACACTGCCACTATCTCAGCTGGCTATGTTCCTATTCTTACTGACCTTGTTCCAACCCTGCTGGCCTTGCTCCTATCCCTGCTGACCTTGCTCCTGCCACTGCTGTCCTTGCTCCTATCCCTGCTGACCTTGCTCCTGCCACTGCTGGCCTTGTTCCTATACCTGCTGTCCTTGCTCCTATCACTTCTGGCCTTGTTCCTATACCTGCTGGCCTTGCTGCTATCCATGCTGGTCTTGTTCCTATCCCTGCTTTCCTTGTTCCTATCCCTGCTGGCCTTGTTCATATACCTGCTGACGTTTTTCCTATACCTGCTGTCCTTGCTCCTATACCTGCTGACCTTGTTCATATTCCTGCTGTAATTGCTCCTATCCCTGCTGGCCTTGTTCCTATACATGCTGGCCTTGCTCCTATACCTGCTGGCCTTGCTCCTATCCCTGCTGCCCTTGCTTATATACCTGTTGACCTTCTTCCTATTCCCGGTTAACACTGCCACTATCCCAGCTGGCTATGTTCCGATTCTTACTGACCTTGTTCCAACCCTGCTGGCCTTGCTCCTATCCCTGCTGACTTTGCTCCTGCCACTGCTGTCCTTGCTCCTATCCCTGCTGACCATGCTCCTGCCACTGCTGGCCGTGTTTCCATTGCTGCTGTCCTTGTTCCTATCCCTGCTGGCCTTGTTCCTATACCTGCTGTAATTGCTCCTATCCCTGCTGACCTTGCGCCTATACCTGCTGACCTTGCTCCTATCCCTGCTGACCATGCTGCTATGCCTGTAGCCTTGTTCCTAAGCATGCTGGCCTTGCTCCTATACGTGCTGGCTTTGCTCCTATCCCTGCTGGCCTCACTCCTATCCCTGTTTACCTTCTTCCTATCCCTGCTTAAACTGCCACTATCTCAGCTAGCTATGTTCCTATTCTTAGTGACCTTGTTCCAACCCGGCTGGCTTTGCTCCTATCCCTGCTGACCCTGCTCCTGCCACTGCTAGCCTTGTTTCTGTCCCTGCTGCCCTTGCTCCTATCCATGCTGGCCTTGTTCCTATACCTGCTGGCCTTGCTGCAATCCATGCTGGCCTTGCTCATATAGCTGCTGACCTTGCTCCTATCCTTGCTGACCTTGCTCCTATCCCTGCTGGCCTTGTTCCTATACCTGCTCGCCTTGCTCCTATACCTGCTGGCCTTGCTCCAATCCCTGCTGGCCTTATTCCTATCCCTGGTGACCTTCTTCCTATCCCTGCTGACACTGCCACTATCTCAGCTGGCTATGTTCCTATTCTTAATGACCTTGTTCCAACCCTGCTGGCCTTGCTCCTATCGCTGCTGAACTTGCTCCTGCTCTGCTGTCCTTGCTCCTATCCCTGATGACCTTGCTCCTGCCGCTGCTGTCCTTGTTTCTAAACCTGCTGTCCTTGTTCCTATCCCTGCTGGCCTTGTTCCTATACCAGCTGGCCTTGTTCGGAAAGCTGCTGATCTTGTTCCTATACCTGCTGGCCTTGTTCCTATCCCTGCTGTCATTGCTCCTATCCATGGTGGCCTTGTTCATACACCTGCTGGCCTTGCTCCTATCTATGCTGGACTTGTTCCTATACCTGCTGGCCTTGGTCCTATCCATGCTGACCTTGCTCCTATACCTGCTGACCTTGCTCCTATACCTGCTGACCATGCTCCTATCCCTGCTGACCTTGCTCCTATCCCTGCTGGCCTTGTTCCTATACCTGCTGGCCTTGCTCCTATCAATGCTGGCCTTGTTCCTATACCTGCTGGCCTTGCTCCTATCCATGCTGGCCTGGTTTCTATACCTGCTGTCCTTGCTCCTATCCCTGCTGACCGTGCTCCTATACCTGCTGACCTTGCTCCTATCCCTGCTGGCCTTGTTCCTATAGCTGCTGGCCTTGCTCCTATACCTGCTGGCCTTGCTCCTATCCCTGCTGGCCTTATTCCTATCCCTGTTGACCTTCTTCCTATCCCTGCTGACACTGCCACTATCTCAGCTGGCTATGTTCCTATTCTTACTGACCTTGTTCCAACCCTGCTGGCCTTGCTCCTATCCCTGCTGACCTTGCTCCTGCCACTGCTGTCCTTGCTCCTATCCCTGCTGACCTTGCTCCTGCCACTGCTGGCCTTGTTCCTATACCTGCTGTCCTTGCTCCTATCACTTCTGGCCTTGTTCCTATACCTGCTGGCCTTGCTGCTATCCATGCTGGTCTTGTTCCTATCCCTGCTTTCCTTGTTCCTATCCCTGCTGGCCTTGTTCATATACCTGCTGACGTTTTTCCTATACCTGCTGTCCTTGCTCCTATACCTGCTGACCTTGTTCCTATTCCTGCTGTAATTGCTCCTATCCCTGCTGGCCTTGTTCCTATACATGCTGGCCTTGCTCCTATACCTGCTGGCCTTGCTCCTATCCCTGCCGCCCTTGCTTATATCCCTGTTGACCTTCTTCCTATCCATGCTGACACTGCCACTATCCCAGCTGGCTATGTTCCGATTCTTACTGACCTTGTTCCAACCCTGCTGGCCTTGCTCCTATCCCTGCTGGCCTTATTCCTATCCCTGTTGACCTTCTTCCTATCCCTGCTGACACTGCCACTATCTCAGCTGGCTATGTTCCTATTCTTACTGACCTTGTTCCAACCCTGCTGGCCTTGCTCCTATCCCTGCTGACCTTGCTCCTGCCACTGCTGTCCTTGCTCCTATCCCTGCTGACCTTGCTCCTGCCACTGCTGGCCTTGTTCCTATACCTGCTGTCCTTGCTCCTATCACTTCTGGCCTTGTTCCTATACCTGCTGGCCTTGCTGCTATCCATGCTGGTCTTGTTCCTATCCCTGCTTTCCTTGTTCCTATCCCTGCTGGCCTTGTTCATATACCTGCTGACGTTTTTCCTATACCTGCTGTCCTTGCTCCTATACCTGCTGACCTTGTTCATATTCCTGCTGTAATTGCTCCTATCCCTGCTGGCCTTGTTCCTATACATGCTGGCCTTGCTCCTATACCTGCTGGCCTTGCTCCTATCCCTGCTGCCCTTGCTTATATACCTGTTGACCTTCTTCCTATTCCCGGTTAACACTGCCACTATCCCAGCTGGCTATGTTCCGATTCTTACTGACCTTGTTCCAACCCTGCTGGCCTTGCTCCTATCCCTGCTGACTTTGCTCCTGCCACTGCTGTCCTTGCTCCTATCCCTGCTGACCATGCTCCTGCCACTGCTGGCCGTGTTTCCATTGCTGCTGTCCTTGTTCCTATCCCTGCTGGCCTTGTTCCTATACCTGCTGTAATTGCTCCTATCCCTGCTGACCTTGCGCCTATACCTGCTGACCTTGCTCCTATCCCTGCTGACCATGCTGCTATGCCTGTAGCCTTGTTCCTAAGCATGCTGGCCTTGCTCCTATACGTGCTGGCCTTGCTCCTATCCCTGCTGGCCTCACTCCTATCCCTGTTTACCTTCTTCCTATCCCTGCTTAAACTGCCACTATCTCAGCTAGCTATGTTCGTATTCTTAGTGACCTTGTTCCAACCCGGCTGGCTTTGCTCCTATCCCTGCTGACCCTGCTCCTGCCACTGCTAGCCTTGTTTCTGTCCCTGCTGCCCTTGCTCCTATCCATGCTGGCCTTGTTCCTATACCTGCTGGCCTTGCTGCAATCCATGCTGGCCTTGCTCATATAGCTGCTGACCTTGCTCCTATCCTTGCTGACCTTGCTCCTATCCCTGCTGGCCTTGTTCCTATACCTGCTCGCCTTGCTCCTATACCTGCTGGCCTTGCTCCAATCCCTGCTGGCCTTATTCCTATCCCTGGTGACCTTCTTCCTATCCCTGCTGACACTGCCACTATCTCAGCTGGCTATGTTCCTATTCTTAATGACCTTGTTCCAACCCTGCTGGCCTTGCTCCTATCGCTGCTGAACTTGCTCCTGCTCTGCTGTCCTTGCTCCTATCCCTGATGACCTTGCTCCTGCCGCTGCTGTCCTTGTTTCTAAACCTGCTGTCCTTGTTCCTATCCCTGCTGGCCTTGTTCCTATACCAGCTGGCCTTGTTCGGAAAGCTGCTGATCTTGTTCCTATACCTGCTGGCCTTGTTCCTATCCCTGCTGTCATTGCTCCTATCCATGGTGGCCTTGTTCATACACCTGCTGGCCTTGCTCCTATCTATGCTGGACTTGTTCCTATACCTGCTGGCCTTGGTCCTATCCATGCTGACCTTGCTCCTATACCTGCTGACCTTGCTCCTATACCTGCTGACCATGCTCCTATCCCTGCTGACCTTGCTCCTATCCCTGCTGGCCTTGTTCCTATACCTGCTGGCCTTGCTCCTATCAATGCTGGCCTTGTTCCTATACCTGCTGGCCTTGCTCCTATCCATGCTGGCCTGGTTTCTATACCTGCTGTCCTTGCTCCTATCCCTGCTGACCGTGCTCCTATACCTGCTGACCTTGCTCCTATCCCTGCTGGCCTTGTTCCTATAGCTGCTGGCCTTGCTCCTATACCTGCTGGCCTTGCTCCTATCCCTGCTGGCCTTATTCCTATCCCTGTTGACCTTCTTCCTATCCCTGCTGACACTGCCACTATCTCAGCTGGCTATGTTCCTATTCTTACTGACCTTGTTCCAACCCTGCTGGCCTTGCTCCTATCCCTGCTGACCTTGCTCCTGCCACTGCTGTCCTTGCTCCTATCCCTGCTGACCTTGCTCCTGCCACTGCTGGCCTTGTTCCTATACCTGCTGTCCTTGCTCCTATCACTTCTGGCCTTGTTCCTATACCTGCTGGCCTTGCTGCTATCCATGCTGGTCTTGTTCCTATCCCTGCTTTCCTTGTTCCTATCCCTGCTGGCCTTGTTCATATACCTGCTGACGTTTTTCCTATACCTGCTGTCCTTGCTCCTATACCTGCTGACCTTGTTCCTATTCCTGCTGTAATTGCTCCTATCCCTGCTGGCCTTGTTCCTATACATGCTGGCCTTGCTCCTATACCTGCTGGCCTTGCTCCTATCCCTGCCGCCCTTGCTTATATCCCTGTTGACCTTCTTCCTATCCATGCTGACACTGCCACTATCCCAGCTGGCTATGTTCCGATTCTTACTGACCTTGTTCCAACCCTGCTGGCCTTGCTCCTATCCCTGCTGACTTTGCTCCTGCCACTGCTGTCCTTGCTCCTATCCCTGCTGACCTTGCTCCTGCCACTGCTGGCCGTGTTTCCATTGCTGCTGTCCTTGTTCCTATCCCTGCTGGCCTTGTTCCTATACCTGCTGGCCTTGTTCCTATACCTGCTGTCCTTGCTCCTATCCCTGCAGGCCTTGCTCCTATCCATGCTGGCCTTGTTCCTATACCTGCTGGACTTGCTCTTATCCCTGCTGACCTTGCGCCTATGCCTGCTGACCTTGCTCCTATCCCTGCTGACCATGCTGCTATGCCTGTAGCCTTGTTCCTAAGCATGCTGGTCTTGCTCCTCTACGTGCTGGCCTTGCTCCTATCCCTGCTGGCCTCACTCCTATCCCTGTTTACCATCTTCCTATCCCTGCTTAAACTGCCACTATCTCAGCTAGCTATGTTCCTATTCTTAGTGACCTTGTTCCAACCCGGCTGGCTTTGCTCCTATCCCTGCTGACCTTGCTCCTGCCACTGCTAGCCTTGTTTCTGTCCCTGCTGCCCTTGCTCCTATCCATGCTGGCCTTGTTCCTATACCTGCTGGCCTTGCTGCAATCCATGCTGGCCTTGCTCCTATACCTGCTGACCTTGCTCCTATCCTTGCTGACCTTGCTCCTATCCCTGCTGGCCTTGTTCCTATACCTGCTCGCCTTGCTCCTATACCTGCTGGCCTTGCTCCTATCACTGCTGGCCTTACTCCTATCCCTGGTGACCTTCTTCCTATCCCTGCTGACACTGCCACTATCTCAGCTGGCTATGTTCCTATTCTTAATGACCTTGTTCTAACCCTGCTGGCCTTGCTCCTATCCCTGCTGACCTTGCTCCTGCCACTGCTGTCCTTGCTCCTATCCCTGATGACCTTGCTCCTGCCGCTGCTGTCCTTGTTTCTAAACCTGCTGTCCTTGTTCCTATCCCTGCTGGCCTTGTTCCTATACCAGCTGGCCTTGTTCGGAAAGCTGCTGATCTTGTTCCTATACGTGCTGGCCTTGTTCCTATCCCTGCTGTCATTACTCCTATCCATGGTGGCCTTGTTCATACACCTGCAGGCCTTGCTCCTATCTATGCTGGAGTTGTTCCTATACCTGCTGGCCTTGCTCCTATCCCTGTTGACCATGCTCCTATACCTGCTGTCCTTGTTCCTATTCCTGCTGGCCTTGTTCCTGTACCTGCTGTCCTTGTTCCTATCCCTGCTGACCTTGCTCCTATACCTGCTGACCTTACTCCTATCCCTGCTGACCTTGCTCCTGCCACGGCTGTCCTTGCTCCTATCCCTGCTGACACTGCTCCTGCCACTGCTGGCCTTGCTTCTATACCTGCTGTCCTTGTTCCTATCCCTGCTGCCTTGTTCATATACCTGCTGACCTTGTTCCAATACCTGCTGTCCTTGCTCCTATCCTTGCTCACCTTGCTCCTATACCTGCTGACCTTGTTCCGGCCACTGCTGGCCTTGTTTCTATTCCTGCTGTCCTTGTTCCTATCCCTGCTGACCATGCTCCTATCCCTGCTGACCTTGCTCCTATCCCTGCTGGCCTTGTTCCTATACCTGCTGGCCTTGCTCCTATCAATGCTGGCCTTGTTCCTATCCCTGCTGGCTTGCTCCTATCCATGCTGGCCTGGTTTCTATACCTGCTGTCCTTGCTCCTATCCCTGCTGACCTTGCTCCTATCCCTGCTGACCTTGCTCCTATCCCTGCTGGCCTTGTTCCTATACCTGCTGGCCTTGCTCCTATACCTGCTGGCCTTGCTCCTATCCCTGCTGGCCTTATTCCTATCCCTTTTGACCTTCTTCCTATCCCTGCTGACACTGCCACTATCTCAGCTGGCTATGTTCCTATTCTTACTGACCTTATTCCAACCCTGCTGGCCTTGCTCCTATCCCTGCTGACCTTGCTCCTGCCACTGCTGTCCTTGCTCCTATCCCTGCTGACCTTGCTTCTGCCACTGCTGGGCTTGTTCCTATACCTGCTGTCCTTGCTCCTATCACTTCTGGCCTTGTTCCTATACCTGCTGGCCTTGCTGCTATCCATGCTGGTCTTGTTCCTATCCCTGCTTTCCTTGTTCCTATCCCTGCTGGCCTTGTTCATATACCTGCTGACGTTTTTCCTATTCCTGCTGTCCTTGCTCCTATACCTGCTGACCTTGTTCATATTCCTGCTGTAAATGCTCCTATCCCTGCTGGCCTTGTTCCTATACATGCTGGCCTTGCTCCTATACCTGCTGGCCTTGCTCCTATCCCTGCTGCCCTTGCTTATATCCCTGTTGACCTTCTTCCTATTCCCGGTTAACACTGCCACTATCCCAGCTGGCTATGTTCCGATTCTTACTGACCTTGTTCCAACCCTGCTGGCCTTGCTCCTATCCCTGCTGACTTTGCTCCTGCCACTGCTGTCCTTGCTCCTATCCCTGCTGACCATGCTCCTGCCACTGCTGGCCGTGTTTCCATTGCTGCTGTCCTTGTTCCTATCCCTGCTGGCCTTGTTCCTATACCTGCTGTACTTGCTCCTATCCCTGCTGACCTTGCGCCTATACCTGCTGACCTTGCTCCTATCCCTGCTGACCATGCTGCTATGCCTGTAGCCTTGTTCCTAAGCATTCTGGCCTTGCTCCTATACGTGCTGGCCTTGCTCCTATCCCTGCTGGCCTCACTCCTATCCCTGTTTACCTTCTTCCTATCCCTGCTTAAACTGCCACTATCTCAGCTAGCTATGTTCGTATTCTTAGTGACCTTGTTCCAACCCGGCTGGCTTTGCTCCTATCCCTGCTGACCCTGCTCCTGCCACTGCTAGCCTTGTTTCTGTCCCTGCTGCCCTTGCTCCTATCCATGCTGGCCTTGTTCCTATACCTGCTGGCCTTGCTGCAATCCATGCTGGCCTTGCTCATAGACCTGCTGACCTTGCTCCTATCCTTGCTGACCTTGCTCCTATCCCTGCTGGCCTTGTTCCTATACCTGCTCGCCTTGCTCCTATACCTGCTGGCCTTGCTCCAATCCCTGCTGGCCTTATTCCTATCCCTGGTGACCTTCTTCCTATCCCTGCTGACACTGCCACTATCTCAGCTGGCTATGTTCCTATTCTTAATGACCTTGTTCCAACCCTGCTGGCCTTGCTCCTATCCCTGCTGACCTTGCTCCTGCTCTGCTGTCCTTGCTCCTATCCCTGACGACCTTGCTCCTGCCGCTGCTGTCCTTGTTTCTAAACCTGCTGTCCTTGTTCCTATCCCTGCTGGCCTTGTTCCTATACCAGCTGGCCTTGTTCGGAAAGCTGCTGATCTTGTTCCTATACCTGCTGGCCTTGTTCCGATCCCTGCTGTCATTGCTCCTATCCATGGTGGCCTTGTTCATACACCTGCTGGCCTTGCTCCTATCTATGCTGGACTTGTTCCTATACCTGCTGGCCTTGGTCCTATCCATGCTGACCTTGCTCCTATACCTGCTGACCTTGCTCCTATACCTGCTGACCATGCTCCTATCCCTGCTGACCTTGCTCCTATCCCTGCTGGCCTTGTTCCTATACCTGCTGGCCTTGCTCCTATCAATGCTGGCCTTGTTCCATACCTGCTGGCCTTGCTCCTATCCATGCTGGCCTGGTTTCTATACCTGCTGTCCTTGCTCCTATCCCTGCTGGCCTTGTTCCTATAGCTGCTGGCCTTGCTCCTATACCTGCTGGCCTTGCTCCTATCCCTGCTGGCCTTATTCCTATCCCTGTTGACCTTCTTCCTATCCCTGCTGACACTGCCACTATCTCAGCTGGCTATGTTCCTATTCTTACTGACCTTGTTCCAACCCTGCTGGCCTTGCTCCTATCCCTGCTGACCTTGCTCCTGCCACTGCTGTCCTTGCTCCTATCCCTGCTGACCTTGCTCCTGCCACTGCTGGCCTTGTTCCTATACCTGCTGTCCTTGCTCCTATCACTTCTGGCCTTGTTCCTATACCTGCTGGCCTTGCTGCTATCCATGCTGGTCTTGTTCCTATCCCTGCTTTCCTTGTTTCTATCCCTGCTGGCCTTGTTCATATACCTGCTGACGTTTTTCCTATACCTGCTGTCCTTGCTCCTATACCTGCTGACCTTGTTCCTATTCCTGCTGTAATTGCTCCTATCCCTGCTGGCCTTGTTCCTATACATGCTGGCCTTGCTCCTATACCTGCTGGCCTTGCTCCTATCCCTGCCGCCCTTGCTTATATCCCTGTTGACCTTCTTCCTATCCATGCTGACACTGCCACTATCCCAGCTGGCTATGTTCCGATTCTTACTGACCTTGTTCCAACCCTGCTGGCCTTGCTCCTATCCCTGCTGGCCTTATTCCTATCCCTGTTGACCTTCTTCCTATCCCTGCTGACACTGCCACTATCTCAGCTGGCTATGTTCCTATTCTTACTGACCTTGTTCCAACCCTGCTGGCCTTGCTCCTATCCCTGCTGACCTTGCTCCTGCCACTGCTGTCCTTGCTCCTATCCCTGCTGACCTTGCTCCTGCCACTGCTGGCCTTGTTCCTATACCTGCTGTCCTTGCTCCTATCACTTCTGGCCTTGTTCCTATACCTGCTGGCCTTGCTGCTATCCATGCTGGTCTTGTTCCTATCCCTGCTTTCCTTGTTCCTATCCCTGCTGGCCTTGTTCATATACCTGCTGACGTTTTTCCTATACCTGCTGTCCTTGCTCCTATACCTGCTGACCTTGTTCATATTCCTGCTGTAATTGCTCCTATCCCTGCTGGCCTTGTTCCTATACATGCTGGCCTTGCTCCTATACCTGCTGGCCTTGCTCCTATCCCTGCTGCCCTTGCTTATATACCTGTTGACCTTCTTCCTATTCCCGGTTAACACTGCCACTATCCCAGCTGGCTATGTTCCGATTCTTACTGACCTTGTTCCAACCATGCTGGCCTTGCTCCTATCCCTGCTGACTTTGCTCCTGCCACTGCTGTCCTTGCTCCTATCCCTGCTGACCATGCTCCTGCCACTGCTGGCCGTGTTTCCATTGCTGCTGTCCTTGTTCCTATCCCTGCTGGCCTTGTTCCTATACCTGCTGTAATTGCTCCTATCCCTGCTGACCTTGCGCCTATACCTGCTGACCTTGCTCCTATCCCTGCTGACCATGCTGCTATGCCTGTAGCCTTGTTCCTAAGCATGCTGGCCTTGCTCCTATACGTGCTGGCCTTGCTCCTATCCCTGCTGGCCTCACTCCTATCCCTGTTTACCTTCTTCCTATCCCTGCTTAAACTGCCACTATCTCAGCTAGCTATGTTCGTATTCTTAGTGACCTTGTTCCAACCCGGCTGGCTTTGCTCCTATCCCTGCTGACCCTGCTCCTGCCACTGCTAGCCTTGTTTCTGTCCCTGCTGCCCTTGCTCCTATCCATGCTGGCCTTGTTCCTATACCTGCTGTCCTTGCTCCTATACCTGCTGACCTTGTTCATATTCCTGCTGTAATTGCTCCTATCCCTGCTGGCCTTGTTCCTATACATGCTGGCCTTGCTCCTATACCTGCTGGCCTTGCTCCTATCCCTGCTGCCCTTGCTTATATACCTGTTGACCTTCTTCCTATTCCCGGTTAACACTGCCACTATCCCAGCTGGCTATGTTCCGATTCTTACTGACCTTGTTCCAACCCTGCTGGCCTTGCTCCTATCCCTGCTGACTTTGCTCCTGCCACTGCTGTCCTTGCTCCTATCCCTGCTGACCATGCTCCTGCCACTGCTGGCCGTGTTTCCATTGCTGCTGTCCTTGTTCCTATCCCTGCTGGCCTTGTTCCTATACCTGCTGTAATTGCTCCTATCCCTGCTGACCTTGCGCCTATACCTGCTGACCTTGCTCCTATCCCTGCTGACCATGCTGCTATGCCTGTAGCCTTGTTCCTAAGCATGCTGGCCTTGCTCCTATACGTGCTGGCCTTGCTCCTATCCCTGCTGGCCTCACTCCTATCCCTGTTTACCTTCTTCCTATCCCTGCTTAAACTGCCACTATCTCAGCTAGCTATGTTCGTATTCTTAGTGACCTTGTTCCAACCCGGCTGGCTTTGCTCCTATCCCTGCTGACCCTGCTCCTGCCACTGCTAGCCTTGTTTCTGTCCCTGCTGCCCTTGCTCCTATCCATGCTGGCCTTGTTCCTATACCTGCTGGCCTTGCTGCAATCCATGCTGGCCTTGCTCATATACCTGCTGACCTTGCTCCTATCCTTGCTGACCTTGCTCCTATCCCTGCTGGCCTTGTTCCTATACCTGCTCGCCTTGCTCCTATACCTGCTGGCCTTGCTCCAATCCCTGCTGGCCTTATTCCTATCCCTGGTGACCTTCTTCCTATCCCTGCTGACACTGCCACTATCTCAGCTGGCTATGTTCCTATTCTTAATGACCTTGTTCCAACCCTGCTGGCCTTGCTCCTATCGCTGCTGAACTTGCTCCTGCTCTGCTGTCCTTGCTCCTATCCCTGATGACC
The DNA here is from genome assembly GCF_017639515.1 of Carcharodon carcharias. Classification (NCBI taxonomy): domain Eukaryota; kingdom Metazoa; phylum Chordata; class Chondrichthyes; order Lamniformes; family Lamnidae; genus Carcharodon; species Carcharodon carcharias. The sequence continues at coordinate 81,257,064 of NC_054475.1, read as the reverse complement.
TTGCTCCTGCCGCTGCTGTCCTTGTTTCTAAACCTGCTGTCCTTGTTCCTATCCCTGCTGGCCTTGTTCCTATACCAGCTGGCCTTGTTCGGAAAGCTGCTGATCTTGTTCCTATACCTGCTGGCCTTGTTCCTATCCCTGCTGTCATTGCTCCTATCCATGGTGGCCTTGTTCATACACCTGCTGGCCTTGCTCCTATCTATGCTGGACTTGTTCCTATACCTGCTGGCCTTGGTCCTATCCATGCTGACCTTGCTCCTATACCTGCTGACCTTGCTCCTATACCTGCTGACCATGCTCCTATCCCTGCTGACCTTGCTCCTATCCCTGCTGGCCTTGTTCCTATACCTGCTGGCCTTGCTCCTATCAATGCTGGCCTTGTTCCTATACCTGCTGGCCTTGCTCCTATCCATGCTGGCCTGGTTTCTATACCTGCTGTCCTTGCTCCTATCCCTGCTGACCGTGCTCCTATACCTGCTGGCCTTGCTCCTATCCCTGCTGGCCTTGTTCCTATAGCTGCTGGCCTTGCTCCTATACCTGCTGGCCTTGCTCCTATCCCTGCTGGCCTTATTCCTATCCCTGTTGACCTTCTTCCTATCCCTGCTGACACTGCCACTATCTCAGCTGGCTATGTTCCTATTCTTACTGACCTTGTTCCAACCCTGCTGGCCTTGCTCCTATCCCTGCTGACCTTGCTCCTGCCACTGCTGTCCTTGCTCCTATCCCTGCTGACCTTGCTCCTGCCACTGCTGGCCTTGTTCCTATACCTGCTGTCCTTGCTCCTATCACTTCTGGCCTTGTTCCTATACCTGCTGGCCTTGCTGCTATCCATGCTGGTCTTGTTCCTATCCCTGCTTTCCTTGTTCCTATCCCTGCTGGCCTTGTTCATATACCTGCTGACGTTTTTCCTATACCTGCTGTCCTTGCTCCTATACCTGCTGACCTTGTTCCTATTCCTGCTGTAATTGCTCCTATCCCTGCTGGCCTTGTTCCTATACATGCTGGCCTTGCTCCTATACCTGCTGGCCTTGCTCCTATCCCTGCCGCCCTTGCTTATATCCCTGTTGACCTTCTTCCTATCCATGCTGACACTGCCACTATCCCAGCTGGCTATGTTCCGATTCTTACTGACCTTGTTCCAACCCTGCTGGCCTTGCTCCTATCCCTGCTGACTTTGCTCCTGCCACTGCTGTCCTTGCTCCTATCCCTGCTGACCTTGCTCCTGCCACTGCTGGCCGTGTTTCCATTGCTGCTGTCCTTGTTCCTATCCCTGCTGGCCTTGTTCCTATACCTGCTGGCCTTGTTCCTATACCTGCTGTCCTTGCTCCTATCCCTGCAGGCCTTGCTCCTATCCATGCTGGCCTTGTTCCTATACCTGCTGGACTTGCTCTTATCCCTGCTGACCTTGCACCTATGCCTGCTGACCTTGCTCCTATCCCTGCTGACCATGCTGCTATGCCTGTAGCCTTGTTCCTAAGCATGCTGGTCTTGCTCCTCTACGTGCTGGCCTTGCTCCTATCCCTGCTGGCCTCACTCCTATCCCTGTTTACCATCTTCCTATCCCTGCTTAAACTGCCACTATCTCAGCTAGCTATGTTCCTATTCTTAGTGACCTTGTTCCAACCCGGCTGGCTTTGCTCCTATCCCTGCTGACCTTGCTCCTGCCACTGCTAGCCTTGTTTCTGTCCCTGCTGCCCTTGCTCCTATCCATGCTGGCCTTGTTCCTATACCTGCTGGCCTTGCTGCAATCCATGCTGGCCTTGCTCCTATACCTGCTGACCTTGCTCCTATCCTTGCTGACCTTGCTCCTATCCCTGCTGGCCTTGTTCCTATACCTGCTCGCCTTGCTCCTATACCTGCTGGCCTTGCTCCTATCACTGCTGGCCTTACTCCTATCCCTGGTGACCTTCTTCCTATCCCTGCTGACACTGCCACTATCTCAGCTGGCTATGTTCCTATTCTTAATGACCTTGTTCTAACCCTGCTGGCCTTGCTCCTATCCCTGCTGACCTTGCTCTGCCACTGCTGTCCTTGCTCCTATCCCTGATGACCTTGCTCCTGCCGCTGCTGTCCTTGTTTCTAAACCTGCTGTCCTTGTTCCTATCCCTGCTGGCCTTGTTCCTATACCAGCTGGCCTTGTTCGGAAAGCTGCTGATCTTGTTCCTATACGTGCTGGCCTTGTTCCTATCCCTGCTGTCATTACTCCTATCCATGGTGGCCTTGTTCATACACCTGCAGGCCTTGCTCCTATCTATGCTGGAGTTGTTCCTATACCTGCTGGCCTTGCTCCTATCCCTGTTGACCATGTTCCTGTACCTGCTGTCCTTGTTCCTATCCCTGCTGACCTTGCTCCTATACCTGCTGACCTTACTCCTATCCCTGCTGACCTTGCTCCTGCCACGGCTGTCCTTGCTCCTATCCCTGCTGACACTGCTCCTGCCACTGCTGGCCTTGCTTCTATACCTGCTGTCCTTGTTCCTATCCCTGCTGCCTTGTTCATATACCTGCTGACCTTGTTCCAATACCTGCTGTCCTTGCTCCTATCCTTGCTCACCTTGCTCCTATACCTGCTGACCTTGTTCCGGCCACTGCTGGCCTTGTTTCTATTCCTGCTGTCCTTGTTCCTATCCCTGCTGACCATGCTCCTATCCCTGCTGACCTTGCTCCTATCCCTGCTGGCCTTGTTCCTATACCTGCTGGCCTTGCTCCTATCAATGCTGGCCTTGTTCCTATCCCTGCTGGCTTGCTCCTATCCATGCTGGCCTGGTTTCTATACCTGCTGTCCTTGCTCCTATCCCTGCTGACCTTGCTCCTATCCCTGCTGACCTTGCTCCTATCCCTGCTGGCCTTGTTCCTATACCTGCTGGCCTTGCTCCTATACCTGCTGGCCTTGCTCCTATCCCTGCTGGCCTTATTCCTATCCCTTTTGACCTTCTTCCTATCCCTGCTGACACTGCCACTATCTCAGCTGGCTATGTTCCTATTCTTACTGACCTTATTCCAACCCTGCTGGCCTTGCTCCTATCCCTGCTGACCTTGCTCCTGCCACTGCTGTCCTTGCTCCTATCCCTGCTGACCTTGCTTCTGCCACTGCTGGGCTTGTTCCTATACCTGCTGTCCTTGCTCCTATCACTTCTGGCCTTGTTCCTATACCTGCTGGCCTTGCTGCTATCCATGCTGGTCTTGTTCCTATCCCTGCTTTCCTTGTTCCTATCCCTGCTGGCCTTGTTCATATACCTGCTGACGTTTTTCCTATTCCTGCTGTCCTTGCTCCTATACCTGCTGACCTTGTTCATATTCCTGCTGTAATTGCTCCTATCCCTGCTGGCCTTGTTCCTATACATGCTGGCCTTGCTCCTATACCTGCTGGCCTTGCTCCTATCCCTGCTGCCCTTGCTTATATCCCTGTTGACCTTCTTCCTATTCCCGGTTAACACTGCCACTATCCCAGCTGGCTATGTTCCGATTCTTACTGACCTTGTTCCAACCCTGCTGGCCTTGCTCCTATCCCTGCTGACTTTGCTCCTGCCACTGCTGTCCTTGCTCCTATCCCTGCTGACCATGCTCCTGCCACTGCTGGCCGTGTTTCCATTGCTGCTGTCCTTGTTCCTATCCCTGCTGGCCTTGTTCCTATACCTGCTGTACTTGCTCCTATCCCTGCTGACCTTGCGCCTATACCTGCTGACCTTGCTCCTATCCCTGCTGACCATGCTGCTATGCCTGTAGCCTTGTTCCTAAGCATTCTGGCCTTGCTCCTATACGTGCTGGCCTTGCTCCTATCCCTGCTGGCCTCACTCCTATCCCTGTTTACCTTCTTCCTATCCCTGCTTAAACTGCCACTATCTCAGCTAGCTATGTTCGTATTCTTAGTGACCTTGTTCCAACCCGGCTGGCTTTGCTCCTATCCCTGCTGACCCTGCTCCTGCCACTGCTAGCCTTGTTTCTGTCCCTGCTGCCCTTGCTCCTATCCATGCTGGCCTTGTTCCTATACCTGCTGGCCTTGCTGCAATCCATGCTGGCCTTGCTCATAGACCTGCTGACCTTGCTCCTATCCTTGCTGACCTTGCTCCTATCCCTGCTGGCCTTGTTCCTATACCTGCTCGCCTTGCTCCTATACCTGCTGGCCTTGCTCCAATCCCTGCTGGCCTTATTCCTATCCCTGGTGACCTTCTTCCTATCCCTGCTGACACTGCCACTATCTCAGCTGGCTATGTTCCTATTCTTAATGACCTTGTTCCAACCCTGCTGGCCTTGCTCCTATCCCTGCTGACCTTGCTCCTGCTCTGCTGTCCTTGCTCCTATCCCTGACGACCTTGCTCCTGCCGCTGCTGTCCTTGTTTCTAAACCTGCTGTCCTTGTTCCTATCCCTGCTGGCCTTGTTCCTATACCAGCTGGCCTTGTTCGGAAAGCTGCTGATCTTGTTCCTATACCTGCTGGCCTTGTTCCGATCCCTGCTGTCATTGCTCCTATCCATGGTGGCCTTGTTCATACACCTGCTGGCCTTGCTCCTATCTATGCTGGACTTGTTCCTATACCTGCTGGCCTTGGTCCTATCCATGCTGACCTTGCTCCTATACCTGCTGACCTTGCTCCTATACCTGCTGACCATGCTCCTATCCCTGCTGACCTTGCTCCTATCCCTGCTGGCCTTGTTCCTATACCTGCTGGCCTTGCTCCTATCAATGCTGGCCTTGTTCCTATCCCTGCTGGCTTGCTCCTATCCATGCTGGCCTGGTTTCTATACCTGCTGTCCTTGCTCCTATCCCTGCTGACCGTGCTCCTATACCTGCTGACCTTGCTCCTATCCCTGCTGGCCTTGTTCCTATAGCTGCTGGCCTTGCTCCTATACCTGCTGGCCTTGCTCCTATCCCTGCTGGCCTTATTCCTATCCCTGTTGACCTTCTTCCTATCCCTGCTGACACTGCCACTATCTCAGCTGGCTATGTTCCCTATTCTTACTGACCTTGTTCCAACCCTGCTGGCCTTGCTCCTATCCCTGCTGACCTTGCTCCTGCCACTGCTGTCCTTGCTCCTATCCCTGCTGACCTTGCTCCTGCCACTGCTGGCCTTGTTCCTATACCTGCTGTCCTTGCTCCTATCACTTCTGGCCTTGTTCCTATACCTGCTGGCCTTGCTGCTATCCATGCTGGTCTTGTTCCTATCCCTGCTTTCCTTGTTCCTATCCCTGCTGGCCTTGTTCATATACCTGCTGACGTTTTTCCTATACCTGCTGTCCTTGCTCCTATACCTGCTGACCTTGTTCCTATTCCTGCTGTAATTGCTCCTATCCCTGCTGGCCTTGTTCCTATACATGCTGGCCTTGCTCCTATACCTGCTGGCCTTGCTCCTATCCCTGCCGCCCTTGCTTATATCCCTGTTGACCTTCTTCCTATCCATGCTGACACTGCCACTATCCCAGCTGGCTATGTTCCGATTCTTACTGACCTTGTTCCAACCCTGCTGGCCTTGCTCCTATCCCTGCTGACATTGCTCCTGCCACTGCTGTCCTTGCTCCTATCCCTGCTGACCTTGCTCCTGCCACTGCTGGCCGTGTTTCCATTGCTGCTGTCCTTGTTCCTATCCCTGCTGGCCTTGTTCCTATACCTGCTGGCCTTGTTCCTATACCTGCTGTCCTTGCTCCTATCCCTGCAGGCCTTGCTCCTATCCATGCTGGCCTTGTTCCTATACCTGCTGGACTTGCTCTTATCCCTGCTGACCTTGCGCCTATGCCTGCTGACCTTGCTCCTATCCCTGCTGACCATGCTGCTATGCCTGTAGCCTTGTTCCTAAGCATGCTGGTCTTGCTCCTCTACGTGCTGGCCTTGCTCCTATCCCTGCTGGCCTCACTCCTATCCCTGTTTACCTTCTTCCTATCCCTGCTTAAACTGCCACTATCTCAGCTAGCTATGTTCGTATTCTTAGTGACCTTGTTCCAACCCGGCTGGCTTTGCTCCTATCCCTGCTGACCCTGCTCCTGCCACTGCTAGCCTTGTTTCTGTCCCTGCTGCCCTTGCTCCTATCCATGCTGGCCTTGTTCCTATACCTGCTGGCCTTGCTGCAATCCATGCTGGCCTTGCTCATATAGCTGCTGACCTTGCTCCTATCCTTGCTGACCTTGCTCCTATCCCTGCTGGCCTTGTTCCTATACCTGCTCGCCTTGCTCCTATACCTGCTGGCCTTGCTCCAATCCCTGCTGGCCTTATTCCTATCCCTGGTGACCTTCTTCCTATCCCTGCTGACACTGCCACTATCTCAGCTGGCTATGTTCCTATTCTTAATGACCTTGTTCCAACCCTGCTGGCCTTGCTCCTATCGCTGCTGAACTTGCTCCTGCTCTGCTGTCCTTGCTCCTATCCCTGATGACCTTGCTCCTGCCGCTGCTGTCCTTGTTTCTAAACCTGCTGTCCTTGTTCCTATCCCTGCTGGCCTTGTTCCTATACCAGCTGGCCTTGTTCGGAAAGCTGCTGATCTTGTTCCTATACCTGCTGGCCTTGTTCCTATCCCTGCTGTCATTGCTCCTATCCATGGTGGCCTTGTTCATACACCTGCTGGCCTTGCTCCTATCTATGCTGGACTTGTTCCTATACCTGCTGGCCTTGGTCCTATCCATGCTGACCTTGCTCCTATACCTGCTGACCTTGCTCCTATACCTGCTGACCATGCTCCTATCCCTGCTGACCTTGCTCCTATCCCTGCTGGCCTTGTTCCTATACCTGCTGGCCTTGCTCCTATCAATGCTGGCCTTGTTCCTATACCTGCTGGCCTTGCTCCTATCCATGCTGGCCTGGTTTCTATACCTGCTGTCCTTGCTCCTATCCCTGCTGACCGTGCTCCTATACCTGCTGACCTTGCTCCTATCCCTGCTGGCCTTGTTCCTATAGCTGCTGGCCTTGCTCCTATACCTGCTGGCCTTGCTCCTATCCCTGCTGGCCTTATTCCTATCCCTGTTGACCTTCTTCCTATCCCTGCTGACACTGCCACTATCTCAGCTGGCTATGTTCCTATTCTTACTGACCTTGTTCCAACCCTGCTGGCCTTGCTCCTATCCCTGCTGACCTTGCTCCTGCCACTGCTGTCCTTGCTCCTATCCCTGCTGACCTTGCTCCTGCCACTGCTGGCCTTGTTCCTATACCTGCTGTCCTTGCTCCTATCACTTCTGGCCTTGTTCCTATACCTGCTGGCCTTGCTGCTATCCATGCTGGTCTTGTTCCTATCCCTGCTTTCCTTGTTCCTATCCCTGCTGGCCTTGTTCATATACCTGCTGACGTTTTTCCTATACCTGCTGTCCTTGCTCCTATACCTGCTGACCTTGTTCCTATTCCTGCTGTAATTGCTCCTATCCCTGCTGGCCTTGTTCCTATACATGCTGGCCTTGCTCCTATACCTGCTGGCCTTGCTCCTATCCCTGCCGCCCTTGCTTATATCCCTGTTGACCTTCTTCCTATCCATGCTGACACTGCCACTATCCCAGCTGGCTATGTTCCGATTCTTACTGACCTTGTTCCAACCCTGCTGGCCTTGCTCCTATCCCTGCTGACTTTGCTCCTGCCACTGCTGTCCTTGCTCCTATCCCTGCTGACCTTGCTCCTGCCACTGCTGGCCGTGTTTCCATTGCTGCTGTCCTTGTTCCTATCCCTGCTGGCCTTGTTCCTATACCTGCTGGCCTTGTTCCTATACCTGCTGTCCTTGCTCCTATCCCTGCAGGCCTTGCTCCTATCCATGCTGGCCTTGTTCCTATACCTGCTGGACTTGCTCTTATCCCTGCTGACCTTGCGCCTATGCCTGCTGACCTTGCTCCTATCCCTGCTGACCATGCTGCTATGCCTGTAGCCTTGTTCCTAAGCATGCTGGTCTTGCTCCTCTACGTGCTGGCCTTGCTCCTATCCCTGCTGGCCTCACTCCTATCCCTGTTTACCATCTTCCTATCCCTGCTTAAACTGCCACTATCTCAGCTAGCTATGTTCCTATTCTTAGTGACCTTGTTCCAACCCGGCTGGCTTTGCTCCTATCCCTGCTGACCTTGCTCCTGCCACTGCTAGCCTTGTTTCTGTCCCTGCTGCCCTTGCTCCTATCCATGCTGGCCTTGTTCCTATACCTGCTGGCCTTGCTGCAATCCATGCTGGCCTTGCTCCTATACCTGCTGACCTTGCTCCTATCCTTGCTGACCTTGCTCCTATCCCTGCTGGCCTTGTTCCTATACCTGCTCGCCTTGCTCCTATACCTGCTGGCCTTGCTCCTATCACTGCTGGCCTTACTCCTATCCCTGGTGACCTTCTTCCTATCCCTGCTGACACTGCCACTATCTCAGCTGGCTATGTTCCTATTCTTAATGACCTTGTTCTAACCCTGCTGGCCTTGCTCCTATCCCTGCTGACCTTGCTCCTGCCACTGCTGTCCTTGCTCCTATCCCTGATGACCTTGCTCCTGCCGCTGCTGTCCTTGTTTCTAAACCTGCTGTCCTTGTTCCTATCCCTGCTGGCCTTGTTCCTATACCAGCTGGCCTTGTTCGGAAAGCTGCTGATCTTGTTCCTATACGTGCTGGCCTTGTTCCTATCCCTGCTGTCATTACTCCTATCCATGGTGGCCTTGTTCATACACCTGCAGGCCTTGCTCCTATCTATGCTGGAGTTGTTCCTATACCTGCTGGCCTTGCTCCTATCCCTGTTGACCATGCTCCTATACCTGCTGTCCTTGTTCCTATTCCTGCTGGCCTTGTTCCTGTACCTGCTGTCCTTGTTCCTATCCCTGCTGACCTTGCTCCTATACCTGCTGACCTTACTCCTATCCCTGCTGACCTTGCTCCTGCCACGGCTGTCCTTGCTCCTATCCCTGCTGACACTGCTCCTGCCACTGCTGGCCTTGCTTCTATACCTGCTGTCCTTGTTCCTATCCCTGCTGCCTTGTTCATATACCTGCTGACCTTGTTCCAATACCTGCTGTCCTTGCTCCTATCCTTGCTCACCTTGCTCCTATACCTGCTGACCTTGTTCCGGCCACTGCTGGCCTTGTTTCTATTCCTGCTGTCCTTGTTCCTATCCCTGCTGACCATGCTCCTATCCCTGCTGACCTTGCTCCTATCCCTGCTGGCCTTGTTCCTATACCTGCTGGCCTTGCTCCTATCAATGCTGGCCTTGTTCCTATCCCTGCTGGCTTGCTCCTATCCATGCTGGCCTGGTTTCTATACCTGCTGTCCTTGCTCCTATCCCTGCTGACCTTGCTCCTATCCCTGCTGACCTTGCTCCTATCCCTGCTGGCCTTGTTCCTATACCTGCTGGCCTTGCTCCTATACCTGCTGGCCTTGCTCCTATCCCTGCTGGCCTTATTCCTATCCCTTTTGACCTTCTTCCTATCCCTGCTGACACTGCCACTATCTCAGCTGGCTATGTTCCTATTCTTACTGACCTTATTCCAACCCTGCTGGCCTTGCTCCTATCCCTGCTGACCTTGCTCCTGCCACTGCTGTCCTTGCTCCTATCCCTGCTGACCTTGCTTCTGCCACTGCTGGGCTTGTTCCTATACCTGCTGTCCTTGCTCCTATCACTTCTGGCCTTGTTCCTATACCTGCTGGCCTTGCTGCTATCCATGCTGGTCTTGTTCCTATCCCTGCTTTCCTTGTTCCTATCCCTGCTGGCCTTGTTCATATACCTGCTGACGTTTTTCCTATTCCTGCTGTCCTTGCTCCTATACCTGCTGACCTTGTTCATATTCCTGCTGTAATTGCTCCTATCCCTGCTGGCCTTGTTCCTATACATGCTGGCCTTGCTCCTATACCTGCTGGCCTTGCTCCTATCCCTGCTGCCCTTGCTTATATCCCTGTTGACCTTCTTCCTATTCCCGGTTAACACTGCCACTATCCCAGCTGGCTATGTTCCGATTCTTACTGACCTTGTTCCAACCCTGCTGGCCTTGCTCCTATCCCTGCTGACTTTGCTCCTGCCACTGCTGTCCTTGCTCCTATCCCTGCTGACCATGCTCCTGCCACTGCTGGCCGTGTTTCCATTGCTGCTGTCCTTGTTCCTATCCCTGCTGGCCTTGTTCCTATACCTGCTGTACTTGCTCCTATCCCTGCTGACCTTGCGCCTATACCTGCTGACCTTGCTCCTATCCCTGCTGACCATGCTGCTATGCCTGTAGCCTTGTTCCTAAGCATTCTGGCCTTGCTCCTATACGTGCTGGCCTTGCTCCTATCCCTGCTGGCCTCACTCCTATCCCTGTTTACCTTCTTCCTATCCCTGCTTAAACTGCCACTATCTCAGCTAGCTATGTTCGTATTCTTAGTGACCTTGTTCCAACCCGGCTGGCTTTGCTCCTATCCCTGCTGACCCTGCTCCTGCCACTGCTAGCCTTGTTTCTGTCCCTGCTGCCCTTGCTCCTATCCATGCTGGCCTTGTTCCTATACCTGCTGGCCTTGCTGCAATCCATGCTGGCCTTGCTCATAGACCTGCTGACCTTGCTCCTATCCTTGCTGACCTTGCTCCTATCCCTGCTGGCCTTGTTCCTATACCTGCTCGCCTTGCTCCTATACCTGCTGGCCTTGCTCCAATCCCTGCTGGCCTTATTCCTATCCCTGGTGACCTTCTTCCTATCCCTGCTGACACTGCCACTATCTCAGCTGGCTATGTTCCTATTCTTAATGACCTTGTTCCAACCCTGCTGGCCTTGCTCCTATCCCTGCTGACCTTGCTCCTGCTCTGCTGTCCTTGCTCCTATCCCTGACGACCTTGCTCCTGCCGCTGCTGTCCTTGTTTCTAAACCTGCTGTCCTTGTTCCTATCCCTGCTGGCCTTGTTCCTATACCAGCTGGCCTTGTTCGGAAAGCTGCTGATCTTGTTCCTATACCTGCTGGCCTTGTTCCGATCCCTGCTGTCATTGCTCCTATCCATGGTGGCCTTGTTCATACACCTGCTGGCCTTGCTCCTATCTATGCTGGACTTGTTCCTATACCTGCTGGCCTTGGTCCTATCCATGCTGACCTTGCTCCTATACCTGCTGACCTTGCTCCTATACCTGCTGACCATGCTCCTATCCCTGCTGACCTTGCTCCTATCCCTGCTGGCCTTGTTCCTATACCTGCTGGCCTTGCTCCTATCAATGCTGGCCTTGTTCCATACCTGCTGGCCTTGCTCCTATCCATGCTGGCCTGGTTTCTACACCTGCTGTCCTTGCTCCTATCCCTGCTGGCCTTGTTCCTATAGCTGCTGGCCTTGCTCCTATACCTGCTGGCCTTGCTCCTATCCCTGCTGGCCTTATTCCTATCCCTGTTGACCTTCTTCCTATCCCTGCTGACACTGCCACTATCTCAGCTGGCTATGTTCCTATTCTTACTGACCTTGTTCCAACCCTGCTGGCCTTGCTCCTATCCCTGCTGACCTTGCTCCTGCCACTGCTGTCCTTGCTCCTATCCCTGCTGACCTTGCTCCTGCCACTGCTGGCCTTGTTCCTATACCTGCTGTCCTTGCTCCTATCACTTCTGGCCTTGTTCCTATACCTGCTGGCCTTGCTGCTATCCATGCTGGTCTTGTTCCTATCCCTGCTTTCCTTGTTCCTATCCCTGCTGGCCTTGTTCATATACCTGCTGACGTTTTTCCTATACCTGCTGTCCTTGCTCCTATACCTGCTGACCTTGTTCCTATTCCTGCTGTAATTGCTCCTATCCCTGCTGGCCTTGTTCCTATACATGCTGGCCTTGCTCCTATACCTGCTGGCCTTGCTCCTATCCCTGCCGCCCTTGCTTATATCCCTGTTGACCTTCTTCCTATCCATGCTGACACTGCCACTATCCCAGCTGGCTATGTTCCGATTCTTACTGACCTTGTTCCAACCCTGCTGGCCTTGCTCCTATCCCTGCTGACTTTGCTCCTGCCACTGCTGTCCTTGCTCCTATCCCTGCTGACCTTGCTCCTGCCACTGCTGGCCGTGTTTCCATTGCTGCTGTCCTTGTTCCTATCCCTGCTGGCCTTGTTCCTATACCTGCTGGCCTTGTTCCTATACCTGCTGTCCTTGCTCCTATCCCTGCAGGCCTTGCTCCTATCCATGCTGGCCTTGTTCCTATACCTGCTGGACTTGCTCTTATCCCTGCTGACCTTGCGCCTATGCCTGCTGACCTTGCTCCTATCCCTGCTGACCATGCTGCTATGCCTGTAGCCTTGTTCCTAAGCATGCTGGTCTTGCTCCTCTACGTGCTGGCCTTGCTCCTATCCCTGCTGGCCTCACTCCTATCCCTGTTTACCATCTTCCTATCCCTGCTTAAACTGCCACTATCTCAGCTAGCTATGTTCCTATTCTTAGTGACCTTGTTCCAACCCGGCTGGCTTTGCTCCTATCCCTGCTGACCTTGCTCCTGCCACTGCTAGCCTTGTTTCTGTCCCTGCTGCCCTTGCTCCTATCCATGCTGGCCTTGTTCCTATACCTGCTGGCCTTGCTGCAATCCATGCTGGCCTTGCTCCTATACCTGCTGACCTTGCTCCTATCCTTGCTGACCTTGCTCCTATCCCTGCTGGCCTTGTTCCTATACCTGCTCGCCTTGCTCCTATACCTGCTGGCCTTGCTCCTATCACTGCTGGCCTTACTCCTATCCCTGGTGACCTTCTTCCTATCCCTGCTGACACTGCCACTATCTCAGCTGGCTATGTTCCTATTCTTAATGACCTTGTTCTAACCCTGCTGGCCTTGCTCCTATCCCTGCTGACCTTGCTCCTGCCACTGCTGTCCTTGCTCCTATCCCTGATGACCTTGCTCCTGCCGCTGCTGTCCTTGTTTCTAAACCTGCTGTCCTTGTTCCTATCCCTGCTGGCCTTGTTCCTATACCAGCTGGCCTTGTTCGGAAAGCTGCTGATCTTGTTCCTATACGTGCTGGCCTTGTTCCTATCCCTGCTGTCATTACTCCTATCCATGGTGGCCTTGTTCATACACCTGCAGGCCTTGCTCCTATCTATGCTGGAGTTGTTCCTATACCTGCTGGCCTTGCTCCTATCCCTGTTGACCATGCTCCTATACCTGCTGTCCTTGTTCCTATTCCTGCTGGCCTTGTTCCTGTACCTGCTGACCTTACTCCTATCCCTGCTGACCTTGCTCCTGCCACGGCTGTCCTTGCTCCTATCCCTGCTGACACTGCTCCTGCCACTGCTGGCCTTGCTTCTATACCTGCTGTCCTTGTTCCTATCCCTGCTGCCTTGTTCATATACCTGCTGACCTTGTTCCAATACCTGCTGTCCTTGCTCCTATCCTTGCTCACCTTGCTCCTATACCTGCTGACCTTGTTCCGGCCACTGCTGGCCTTGTTTCTATTCCTGCTGTCCTTGTTCCTATCCCTGCTGACCATGCTCCTATCCCTGCTGACCTTGCTCCTATCCCTGCTGGCCTTGTTCCTATACCTGCTGGCCTTGCTCCTATCAATGCTGGCCTTGTTCCTATCCCTGCTGGCTTGCTCCTATCCATGCTGGCCTGGTTTCTATACCTGCTGTCCTTGCTCCTATCCCTGCTGACCTTGCTCCTATCCCTGCTGACCTTGCTCCTATCCCTGCTGGCCTTGTTCCTATACCTGCTGGCCTTGCTCCTATACCTGCTGGCCTTGCTCCTATCCCTGCTGGCCTTATTCCTATCCCTTTTGACCTTCTTCCTATCCCTGCTGACACTGCCACTATCTCAGCTGGCTATGTTCCTATTCTTACTGACCTTATTCCAACCCTGCTGGCCTTGCTCCTATCCCTGCTGACCTTGCTCCTGCCACTGCTGTCCTTGCTCCTATCCCTGCTGACCTTGCTTCTGCCACTGCTGGGCTTGTTCCTATACCTGCTGTCCTTGCTCCTATCACTTCTGGCCTTGTTCCTATACCTGCTGGCCTTGCTGCTATCCATGCTGGTCTTGTTCCTATCCCTGCTTTCCTTGTTCCTATCCCTGCTGGCCTTGTTCATATACCTGCTGACGTTTTTCCTATTCCTGCTGTCCTTGCTCCTATACCTGCTGACCTTGTTCATATTCCTGCTGTAATTGCTCCTATCCCTGCTGGCCTTGTTCCTATACATGCTGGCCTTGCTCCTATACCTGCTGGCCTTGCTCCTATCCCTGCTGCCCTTGCTTCTATCCCTGCTGACTTTGCTCCTGCCACTGCTGTCCTTGCTCCTATCCCTGCTGACCATGCTCCTGCCACTGCTGGCCGTGTTTCCATTGCTGCTGTCCTTGTTCCTATCCCTGCTGGCCTTGTTCCTATACCTGCTGTACTTGCTCCTATCCCTGCTGACCTTGCGCCTATACCTGCTGACCTTGCTCCTATCCCTGCTGACCATGCTGCTATGCCTGTAGCCTTGTTCCTAAGCATTCTGGCCTTGCTCCTATACGTGCTGGCCTTGCTCCTATCCCTGCTGGCCTCACTCCTATCCCTGTTTACCTTCTTCCTATCCCTGCTTAAACTGCCACTATCTCAGCTAGCTATGTTCGTATTCTTAGTGACCTTGTTCCAACCCGGCTGGCTTTGCTCCTATCCCTGCTGACCCTGCTCCTGCCACTGCTAGCCTTGTTTCTGTCCCTGCTGCCCTTGCTCCTATCCATGCTGGCCTTGTTCCTATACCTGCTGGCCTTGCTGCAATCCATGCTGGCCTTGCTCATAGACCTGCTGACCTTGCTCCTATCCTTGCTGACCTTGCTCCTATCCCTGCTGGCCTTGTTCCTATACCTGCTCGCCTTGCTCCTATACCTGCTGGCCTTGCTCCAATCCCTGCTGGCCTTATTCCTATCCCTGGTGACCTTCTTCCTATCCCTGCTGACACTGCCACTATCTCAGCTGGCTATGTTCCTATTCTTAATGACCTTGTTCCAACCCTGCTGGCCTTGCTCCTATCCCTGCTGACCTTGCTCCTGCTCTGCTGTCCTTGCTCCTATCCCTGACGACCTTGCTCCTGCCGCTGCTGTCCTTGTTTCTAAACCTGCTGTCCTTGTTCCTATCCCTGCTGGCCTTGTTCCTATACCAGCTGGCCTTGTTCGGAAAGCTGCTGATCTTGTTCCTATACCTGCTGGCCTTGTTCCGATCCCTGCTGTCATTGCTCCTATCCATGGTGGCCTTGTTCATACACCTGCTGGCCTTGCTCCTATCTATGCTGGACTTGTTCCTATACCTGCTGGCCTTGGTCCTATCCATGCTGACCTTGCTCCTATACCTGCTGACCTTGCTCCTATACCTGCTGACCATGCTCCTATCCCTGCTGACCTTGCTCCTATCCCTGCTGGCCTTGTTCCTATACCTGCTGGCCTTGCTCCTATCAATGCTGGCCTTGTTCCATACCTGCTGGCCTTGCTCCTATCCATGCTGGCCTGGTTTCTATACCTGCTGTCCTTGCTCCTATCCCTGCTGGCCTTGTTCCTATAGCTGCTGGCCTTGCTCCTATACCTGCTGGCCTTGCTCCTATCCCTGCTGGCCTTATTCCTATCCCTGTTGACCTTCTTCCTATTCCCGGTTAACACTGCCACTATCCCAGCTGGCTATGTTCCGATTCTTACTGACCTTGTTCCAACCCTGCTGGCCTTGCTCCTATCCCTGCTGACTTTGCTCCTGTCACTGCTGTCCTTGCTCCTATCCCTGCTGACCATGCTCCTGCCACTGCTGGCCGTGTTTCCATTGCTGCTGTCCTTGTTCCTATCCCTGCTGGCCTTGTTCCTATACCTGCTGTACTTGCTCCTATCCCTGCTGACCTTGCGCCTATACCTGCTGACCTTGCTCCTATCCCTGCTGACCATGCTGCTATGCCTGTAGCCTTGTTCCTAAGCATGCTGGCCTTGCTCCTATACGTGCTGGCCTTGCTCCTATCCCTGCTGGCCTCACTCCTATCCCTGTTTACCTTCTTCCTATCCCTGCTTAAACTGCCACTATCTCAGCTAGCTATGTTCGTATTCTTAGTGACCTTGTTCCAACCCGGCTGGCTTTGCTCCTATCCCTGCTGACCCTGCTCCTGCCACTGCTAGCCTTGTTTCTGTCCCTGCTGCCCTTGCTCCTATTCATGCTGGCCTTGTTCCTATACCTGCTGGCCTTGCTGCAATCCATGCTGGCCTTGCTCCTATACCTGCTGACCTTGCTCCTATCCTTGCTGACCTTGCTCCTATCCCTGCTGGCCTTGTTCCTATACCTGCTCGCCTTGCTCCTATACCTGCTGGCCTTGCTCCAATCCCTGCTGGCCTTATTCCTATCCCTGGTGACCTTCTTCCTATCCCTGCTGACACTATCTCAGCTGGCTATGTTCCTATTCTTAATGACCTTGTTCCAACCCTGCTGGCCTTGCTCCTATCCCTGCTGACCTTGCTCCTGCTCTGCTGTCCTTGCTCCTATCCCTGATGACCTTGCTCCTGCCGCTGCTGTCCTTGTTTCTAAACCTGCTGTCCTTGTTCCTATCCCTGCTGGCCTTGTTCCTATACCAGCTGGCCTTGTTCGGAAAGCTGCTGATCTTGTTCCTATACCTGCTGGCCTTGTTCCTATCCCTGCTGTCATTGCTCCTATCCATGGTGGCCTTGTTCATACACCTGCTGGCCTTGCTCCTATCTATGCTGGACTTGTTCCTATACCTGCTGGCCTTTTTCCTATCCATGCTGACCTTGCTCCTATACCTGCTGACCTTGCTCCTATACCTGCTGACCATGCTCCTATCCCTGCTGTAATTGCTCCTATCCCTGCTGGCCTTGTTCCTATACATGCTGGCCTTGCTCCTATACCTGCTGGCCTTGCTCCTATCCCTGCTGGCCTTATTCCTATCCCTGTTGACCTTCTTCCTATCCCTGCTGACACTGCCACTATCTCAGCTGGCTATGTTCCTATTCTTACTGACCTTGTTCCAACCCTGCTGGCCTTGCTCCTATCCCTGCTGACCTTGCTCCTGCCACTGCTGTCCTTGCTCCTATCCCTGCTGACCTTGCTCCTGCCACTGCTGGCCTTGTTCCTATACCTGCTGTCCTTGCTCCTATCACTTCTGGCCTTGTTCCTATACCTGCTGGCCTTGCTGCTATCCATGCTGGTCTTGTTCCTATCCCTGCTTTCCTTGTTTCTATCCCTGCTGGCCTTGTTCATATACCTGCTGACTTTTTTCCTATACCTGCTGTCCTTGCTCCTATACCTGCTGACCTTGTTCCTATTCCTGCTGTAATTGCTCCTATCCCTGCTGGCCTTGTTCCTATACATGCTGGCCTTGCTCCTATACCTGCTGGCCTTGCTCCTATCCCTGCCGCCCTTGCTTATATCCCTGTTGACCTTCTTCCTATCCATGCTGACACTGCCACTATCCCAGCTGGCTATGTTCCGATTCTTACTGACCTTGTTCCAACCCTGCTGGCCTTGCTCCTATCCCTGCTGGCCTTATTCCTATCCCTGTTGACCTTCTTCCTATCCCTGCTGACACTGCCACTATCTCAGCTGGCTATGTTCCTATTCTTACTGACCTTGTTCCAACCCTGCTGGCCTTGCTCCTATCCCTGCTGACCTTGCTCCTGCCACTGCTGTCCTTGCTCCTATCCCTGCTGACCTTGCTCCTATCCCTGCTGGCCTTGTTCCTATACCTGCTCGCCTTGCTCCTATACCTGCTGGCCTTGCTCCTATCACTGCTGGCCTTACTCCTATCCCTGGTGACCTTCTTCCTATCCCTGCTGACACTGCCACTATCTCAGCTGGCTATGTTCCTATTCTTAATGACCTTGTTCTAACCCTGCTGGCCTTGCTCCTATCCCTGCTGACCTTGCTCCTGCCACTGCTGTCCTTGCTCCTATCCCTGATGACCTTGCTCCTGCCGCTGCTGTCCTTGTTTCTAAACCTGCTGTCCTTGCTCCTATCACTTCTGGCCTTGTTCCTATACCTGCTGGCCTTGCTGCTATCCATGCTGGTCTTGTTCCTATCCCTGCTTTCCTTGTTCCTATCCCTGCTGGCCTTGTTCATATACCTGCTGACGTTTTTCCTATACCTGCTGTCCTTGCTCCTATACCTGCTGACCTTGTTCATATTCCTGCTGTAATTGCTCCTATCCCTGCTGGCCTTGTTCCTATACATGCTGGCCTTGCTCCTATACCTGCTGGCCTTGCTCCTATCCCTGCTGCCCTTGCTTATATCCCTGTTGACCTTCTTCCTATTCCCGGTTAACACTGCCACTATCCCAGCTGGCTATGTTCCGATTCTTACTGACCTTGTTCCAACCCTGCTGGCCTTGCTCCTATCCCTGCTGACTTTGCTCCTGTCACTGCTGTCCTTGCTCCTATCCCTGCTGACCATGCTCCTGCCACTGCTGGCCGTGTTTCCATTGCTGCTGTCCTTGTTCCTATCCCTGCTGGCCTTGTTCCTATACCTGCTGTACTTGCTCCTATCCCTGCTGACCTTGCGCCTATACCTGCTGACCTTGCTCCTATCCCTGCTGACCATGCTGCTATGCCTGTAGCCTTGTTCCTAAGCATGCTGGCCTTGCTCCTATACGTGCTGGCCTTGCTCCTATCCCTGCTGGCCTCACTCCTATCCCTGTTTACCTTCTTCCTATCCCTGCTTAAACTGCCACTATCTCAGCTAGCTATGTTCGTATTCTTAGTGACCTTGTTCCAACCCGGCTGGCTTTGCTCCTATCCCTGCTGACCCTGCTCCTGCCACTGCTAGCCTTGTTTCTGTCCCTGCTGCCCTTGCTCCTATTCATGCTGGCCTTGTTCCTATACCTGCTGGCCTTGCTGCAATCCATGCTGGCCTTGCTCCTATACCTGCTGACCTTGCTCCTATCCTTGCTGACCTTGCTCCTATCCCTGCTGGCCTTGTTCCTATACCTGCTCGCCTTGCTCCTATACCTGCTGGCCTTGCTCCAATCCCTGCTGGCCTTATTCCTATCCCTGGTGACCTTCTTCCTATCCCTGCTGACACTGCCACTATCTCAGCTGGCTATGTTCCTATTCTTAATGACCTTGTTCCAACCCTGCTGGCCTTGCTCCTATCCCTGCTGACCTTGCTCCTGCTCTGCTGTCCTTGCTCCTATCCCTGATGACCTTGCTCCTGCCGCTGCTGTCCTTGTTTCTAAACCTGCTGTCCTTGTTCCTATCCCTGCTGGCCTTGTTCCTATACCAGCTGGCCTTGTTCGGAAAGCTGCTGATCTTGTTCCTATACCTGCTGGCCTTGTTCCTATCCCTGCTGTCATTGCTCCTATCCATGGTGGCCTTGTTCATACACCTGCTGGCCTTGCTCCTATCTATGCTGGACTTGTTCCTATACCTGCTGGCCTTTTTCCTATCCATGCTGACCTTGCTCCTATACCTGCTGACCTTGCTCCTATACCTGCTGACCATGCTCCTATCCCTGCTGTAATTGCTCCTATCCCTGCTGGCCTTGTTCCTATACATGCTGGCCTTGCTCCTATACCTGCTGGCCTTGCTCCTATCCCTGCCGCCCTTGCTTATATCCCTGTTGACCTTCTTCCTATCCATGCTGACACTGCCACTATCCCAGCTGGCTATGTTCCGATTCTTACTGACCTTGTTCCAACCCTGCTGGCCTTGCTCCTATCCCTGCTGACTTTGCTCCTGCCACTGCTGTCCTTGCTCCTATCCCTGCTGACCTTGCTCCTGCCACTGCTGGCCGTGTTTCCATTGCTGCTGTCCTTGTTCCTATCCCTGCTGGCCTTGTTCCTATACCTGCTGGCCTTGTTCCTATACCTGCTGTCCTTGCTCCTATCCCTGCAGGCCTTGCTCCTATCCATGCTGGCCTTGTTCCTATACCTGCTGGACTTGCTCCTATCCCTGCTGACCTTGCGCCTATACCTGCTGACCTTGCTCCTATCCCTGCTGACCATGCTGCTATGCCTGTAGCCTTGTTCCTAAGCATGCTGGTCTTGCTCCTATACGTGCTGGCCTTGCTCCTATCCCTGCTGGCCTCACTCCTATCCCTGTTTACCATCTTCCTATCCCTGCTTAAACTGCCACTATCTCAGCTAGCTATGTTCCTATTCTTAGTGACCTTGTTCCAACCCGGCTGGCTTTGCTCCTATTCCTGCTGACCTTGCTCCTGCCACTGCTAGCCTTGTTTCTGTCCCTGCTGCCCTTGCTCCTATCCATGCTGGCCTTGTTCCTATACCTGCTGACCTTGTTCATATTCCTGCTGTAATTGCTCCTATCCCTGCTGGCCTTGTTCCTATACATGCTGGCCTTGCTCCTATACCTGCTGGCCTTGCTCCTATCCCTGCTGCCCTTGCTTATATCCCTGTTGACCTTCTTCCTATTCCCGGTTAACACTGCCACTATCCCAGCTGGCTATGTTCCGATTCTTACTGACCTTGTTCCAACCCTGCTGGCCTTGCTCCTATCCCTGCTGACTTTGCTCCTGCCACTGCTGTCCTTGCTCCTATCCCTGCTGACCATGCTCCTGCCACTGCTGGCCGTGTTTCCATTGCTGCTGTCCTTGTTCCTATCCCTGCTGGCCTTGTTCCTATACCTGCTGTACTTGCTCCTATCCCTGCTGACCTTGCGCCTATACCTGCTGACCTTGCTCCTATCCCTGCTGACCATGCTGCTATGCCTGTAGCCTTGTTCCTAAGCATTCTGGCCTTGCTCCTATACGTGCTGGCCTTGCTCCTATCCCTGCTGGCCTCACTCCTATCCCTGTTTACCTTCTTCCTATCCCTGCTTAAACTGCCACTATCTCAGCTAGCTATGTTCGTATTCTTAGTGACCTTGTTCCAACCCGGCTGGCTTTGCTCCTATCCCTGCTGACCCTGCTCCTGCCACTGCTAGCCTTGTTTCTGTCCCTGCTGCCCTTGCTCCTATCCATGCTGGCCTTGTTCCTATACCTGCTGGCCTTGCTGCAATCCATGCTGGCCTTGCTCATAGACCTGCTGACCTTGCTCCTATCCTTGCTGACCTTGCTCCTATCCCTGCTGGCCTTGTTCCTATACCTGCTCGCCTTGCTCCTATACCTGCTGGCCTTGCTCCAATCCCTGCTGGCCTTATTCCTATCCCTGGTGACCTTCTTCCTATCCCTGCTGACACTGCCACTATCTCAGCTGGCTATGTTCCTATTCTTAATGACCTTGTTCCAACCCTGCTGGCCTTGCTCCTATCCCTGCTGACCTTGCTCCTGCTCTGCTGTCCTTGCTCCTATCCCTGCTGACCTTGCTCCTGCCGCTGCTGTCCTTGTTTCTAAACCTGCTGTCCTTGTTCCTATCCCTGCTGGCCTTGTTCCTATACCAGCTGGCCTTGTTCGGAAAGCTGCTGATCTTGTTCCTATACCTGCTGGCCTTGTTCCGATCCCTGCTGTCATTGCTCCTATCCCTGCAGGCCTTGCTCCTATCCATGCTGGCCTTGTTCCTATACCTGCTGGACTTGCTCCTATCCCTGCTGACCTTGCGCCTATACCTGCTGACCTTGCTCCTATCCCTGCTGACCATGCTGCTATGCCTGTAGCCTTGTT
The DNA here is from genome assembly GCF_017639515.1 of Carcharodon carcharias. Taxonomy (NCBI): domain Eukaryota; kingdom Metazoa; phylum Chordata; class Chondrichthyes; order Lamniformes; family Lamnidae; genus Carcharodon; species Carcharodon carcharias. The sequence continues at coordinate 81,235,668 of NC_054475.1, read as the reverse complement.
CCTAAGCATGCTGGTCTTGCTCCTATACGTGCTGGCCTTGCTCCTATCCCTGCTGGCCTCACTCCTATCCCTGTTTACCATCTTCCTATCCCTGCTTAAACTGCCACTATCTCAGCTAGCTATGTTCCTATTCTTAGTGACCTTGTTCCAACCCGGCTGGCTTTGCTCCTATTCCTGCTGACCTTGCTCCTATCCATGCTGGTCTTGTTCCTATCCCTGCTTTCCTTGTTCCTATCCCTGCTGGCCTTGTTCATATACCTGCTGACGTTTTTCCTATACCTGCTGTCCTTGCTCCTATACCTGCTGACCTTGTTCATATTCCTGCTGTAATTGCTCCTATCCCTGCTGGCCTTGTTCCTATACATGCTGGCCTTGCTCCTATACCTGCTGGCCTTGCTCCTATCCCTGCTGCCCTTGCTTATATCCCTGTTGACCTTCTTCCTATTCCCGGTTAACACTGCCACTATCCCAGCTGGCTATGTTCCGATTCTTACTGACCTTGTTCCAACCCTGCTGGCCTTGCTCCTATCCCTGCTGACTTTGCTCCTGTCACTGCTGTCCTTGCTCCTATCCCTGCTGACCATGCTCCTGCCACTGCTGGCCGTGTTTCCATTGCTGCTGTCCTTGTTCCTATCCCTGCTGGCCTTGTTCCTATACCTGCTGTACTTGCTCCTATCCCTGCTGACCTTGCGCCTATACCTGCTGACCTTGCTCCTATCCCTGCTGACCATGCTGCTATGCCTGTAGCCTTGTTCCTAAGCATTCTGGCCTTGCTCCTATACGTGCTGGCCTTGCTCCTATCCCTGCTGGCCTCACTCCTATCCCTGTTTACCTTCTTCCTATCCCTGCTTAAACTGCCACTATCTCAGCTAGCTATGTTCGTATTCTTAGTGACCTTGTTCCAACCCGGCTGGCTTTGCTCCTATCCCTGCTGACCCTGCTCCTGCCACTGCTAGCCTTGTTTCTGTCCCTGCTGCCCTTGCTCCTATCCATGCTGGCCTTGTTCCTATACCTGCTGGCCTTGCTGCAATCCATGCTGGCCTTGCTCATAGACCTGCTGACCTTGCTCCTATCCTTGCTGACCTTGCTCCTATCCCTGCTGGCCGTGTTCCTATACCTGCTCGCCTTGCTCCTATACCTGCTGGCCTTGCTCCAATCCCTGCTGGCCTTATTCCTATCCCTGGTGACCTTCTTCCTATCCCTGCTGACACTGCCACTATCTCAGCTGGCTATGTTCCTATTCTTAATGACCTTGTTCCAACCCTGCTGGCCTTGCTCCTATCCCTGCTGACCTTGCTCCTGCTCTGCTGTCCTTGCTCCTATCCCTGCTGACCTTGCTCCTGCCGCTGCTGTCCTTGTTTCTAAACCTGCTGTCCTTGTTCCTATCCCTGCTGGCCTTGTTCCTATACCAGCTGGCCTTGTTCGGAAAGCTGCTGATCTTGTTCCTATACCTGCTGGCCTTGTTCCGATCCCTGCTGTCATTGCTCCTATCCATGGTGGCCTTGTTCATACACCTGCTGGCCTTGCTCCTATCTATGCTGGACTTGTTCCTATACCTGCTGGCCTTGGTCCTATCCATGCTGACCTTGCTCCTATACCTGCTGACCTTGCTCCTATACCTGCTGACCATGCTCCTATCCCTGCTGACCTTGCTCCTATCCCTGCTGGCCTTGTTCCTATACCTGCTGGCCTTGCTCCTATCAATGCTGGCCTTGTTCCATACCTGCTGGCCTTGCTCCTATCCATGCTGGCCTGGTTTCTATACCTGCTGTCCTTGCTCCTATCCCTGCTGGCCTTGTTCCTATAGCTGCTGGCCTTGCTCCTATACCTGCTGGCCTTGCTCCTATCCATGCTGGTCTTGTTCCTATCCCTGCTTTCCTTGTTCCTATCCCTGCTGGCCTTGTTCATATACCTGCTGACGTTTTTCCTATACCTGCTGTCCTTGCTCCTATACCTGCTGACCTTGTTCATATTCCTGCTGTAATTGCTCCTATCCCTGCTGGCCTTGTTCCTATACATGCTGGCCTTGCTCCTATACCTGCTGGCCTTGCTCCTATCCCTGCTGCCCTTGCTTATATCCCTGTTGACCTTCTTCCTATTCCCGGTTAACACTGCCACTATCCCAGCTGGCTATGTTCCGATTCTTACTGACCTTGTTCCAACCCTGCTGGCCTTGCTCCTATCCCTGCTGACTTTGCTCCTGTCACTGCTGTCCTTGCTCCTATCCCTGCTGACCATGCTCCTGCCACTGCTGGCCGTGTTTCCATTGCTGCTGTCCTTGTTCCTATCCCTGCTGGCCTTGTTCCTATACCTGCTGTACTTGCTCCTATCCCTGCTGACCTTGCGCCTATACCTGCTGACCTTGCTCCTATCCCTGCTGACCATGCTGCTATGCCTGTAGCCTTGTTCCTAAGCATGCTGGCCTTGCTCCTATACGTGCTGGCCTTGCTCCTATCCCTGCTGGCCTCACTCCTATCCCTGTTTACCTTCTTCCTATCCCTGCTTAAACTGCCACTATCTCAGCTAGCTATGTTCGTATTCTTAGTGACCTTGTTCCAACCCGGCTGGCTTTGCTCCTATCCCTGCTGACCCTGCTCCTGCCACTGCTAGCCTTGTTTCTGTCCCTGCTGCCCTTGCTCCTATTCATGCTGGCCTTGTTCCTATACCTGCTGGCCTTGCTGCAATCCATGCTGGCCTTGCTCCTATACCTGCTGACCTTGCTCCTATCCTTGCTGACCTTGCTCCTATCCCTGCTGGCCTTGTTCCTATACCTGCTCGCCTTGCTCCTATACCTGCTGGCCTTGCTCCAATCCCTGCTGGCCTTATTCCTATCCCTGGTGACCTTCTTCCTATCCCTGCTGACACTGCCACTATCTCAGCTGGCTATGTTCCTATTCTTAATGACCTTGTTCCAACCCTGCTGGCCTTGCTCCTATCCCTGCTGACCTTGCTCCTGCTCTGCTGTCCTTGCTCCTATCCCTGATGACCTTGCTCCTGCCGCTGCTGTCCTTGTTTCTAAACCTGCTGTCCTTGTTCCTATCCCTGCTGGCCTTGTTCCTATACCAGCTGGCCTTGTTCGGAAAGCTGCTGATCTTGTTCCTATACCTGCTGGCCTTGTTCCTATCCCTGCTGTCATTGCTCCTATCCATGGTGGCCTTGTTCATACACCTGCTGGCCTTGCTCCTATCTATGCTGGACTTGTTCCTATACCTGCTGGCCTTTTTCCTATCCATGCTGACCTTGCTCCTATACCTGCTGACCTTGCTCCTATACCTGCTGACCATGCTCCTATCCCTGCTGTAATTGCTCCTATCCCTGCTGGCCTTGTTCCTATACATGCTGGCCTTGCTCCTATACCTGCTGGCCTTGCTCCTATCCCTGCCGCCCTTGCTTATATCCCTGTTGACCTTCTTCCTATCCATGCTGACACTGCCACTATCCCAGCTGGCTATGTTCCGATTCTTACTGACCTTGTTCCAACCCTGCTGGCCTTGCTCCTATCCCTGCTGACTTTGCTCCTGCCACTGCTGTCCTTGCTCCTATCCCTGCTGACCTTGCTCCTGCCACTGCTGGCCGTGTTTCCATTGCTGCTGTCCTTGTTCCTATCCCTGCTGGCCTTGTTCCTATACCTGCTGGCCTTGTTGCTATACCTGCTGTCCTTGCTCCTATCCCTGCAGGCCTTGCTCCTATCCATGCTGGCCTTGTTCCTATACCTGCTGGACTTGCTCCTATCCCTGCTGACCTTGCGCCTATACCTGCTGACCTTGCTCCTATCCCTGCTGACCATGCTGCTATGCCTGTAGCCTTGTTCCTAAGCATGCTGGTCTTGCTCCTATACGTGCTGGCCTTGCTCCTATCCCTGCTGGCCTCACTCCTATCCCTGTTTACCATCTTCCTATCCCTGCTTAAACTGCCACTATCTCAGCTAGCTATGTTCCTATTCTTAGTGACCTTGTTCCAACCCGGCTGGCTTTGCTCCTATTCCTGCTGACCTTGCTCCTGCCACTGCTAGCCTTGTTTCTGTCCCTGCTGCCCTTGCTCCTATCCATGCTGGCCTTGTTCCTATACCTGCTGACCTTGTTCATATTCCTGCTGTAATTGCTCCTATCCCTGCTGGCCTTGTTCCTATACATGCTGGCCTTGCTCCTATACCTGCTGGCCTTGCTCCTATCCCTGCTGCCCTTGCTTATATCCCTGTTGACCTTCTTCCTATTCCCGGTTAACACTGCCACTATCCCAGCTGGCTATGTTCCGATTCTTACTGACCTTGTTCCAACCCTGCTGGCCTTGCTCCTATCCCTGCTGACTTTGCTCCTGCCACTGCTGTCCTTGCTCCTATCCCTGCTGACCATGCTCCTGCCACTGCTGGCCGTGTTTCCATTGCTGCTGTCCTTGTTCCTATCCCTGCTGGCCTTGTTCCTATACCTGCTGTACTTGCTCCTATCCCTGCTGACCTTGCGCCTATACCTGCTGACCTTGCTCCTATCCCTGCTGACCATGCTGCTATGCCTGTAGCCTTGTTCCTAAGCATTCTGGCCTTGCTCCTATACGTGCTGGCCTTGCTCCTATCCCTGCTGGCCTCACTCCTATCCCTGTTTACCTTCTTCCTATCCCTGCTTAAACTGCCACTATCTCAGCTAGCTATGTTCGTATTCTTAGTGACCTTGTTCCAACCCGGCTGGCTTTGCTCCTATCCCTGCTGACCCTGCTCCTGCCACTGCTAGCCTTGTTTCTGTCCCTGCTGCCCTTGCTCCTATCCATGCTGGCCTTGTTCCTATACCTGCTGGCCTTGCTGCAATCCATGCTGGCCTTGCTCATAGACCTGCTGACCTTGCTCCTATCCTTGCTGACCTTGCTCCTATCCCTGCTGGCCGTGTTCCTATACCTGCTCGCCTTGCTCCTATACCTGCTGGCCTTGCTCCAATCCCTGCTGGCCTTATTCCTATCCCTGGTGACCTTCTTCCTATCCCTGCTGACACTGCCACTATCTCAGCTGGCTATGTTCCTATTCTTAATGACCTTGTTCCAACCCTGCTGGCCTTGCTCCTATCCCTGCTGACCTTGCTCCTGCTCTGCTGTCCTTGCTCCTATCCCTGACGACCTTGCTCCTGCCGCTGCTGTCCTTGTTTCTAAACCTGCTGTCCTTGTTCCTATCCCTGCTGGCCTTGTTCCTATACCAGCTGGCCTTGTTCGGAAAGCTGCTGATCTTGTTCCTATACCTGCTGGCCTTGTTCCGATCCCTGCTGTCATTGCTCCTATCCATGGTGGCCTTGTTCATACACCTGCTGGCCTTGCTCCTATCTATGCTGGACTTGTTCCTATACCTGCTGGCCTTGGTCCTATCCATGCTGACCTTGCTCCTATACCTGCTGACCTTGCTCCTATACCTGCTGACCATGCTCCTATCCCTGCTGACCTTGCTCCTATCCCTGCTGGCCTTGTTCCTATACCTGCTGGCCTTGCTCCTATCAATGCTGGCCTTGTTCCATACCTGCTGGCCTTGCTCCTATCCATGCTGGCCTGGTTTCTATACCTGCTGTCCTTGCTCCTATCCCTGCTGGCCTTGTTCCTATAGCTGCTGGCCTTGCTCCTATACCTGCTGGCCTTGCTCCTATCCCTGCTGGCCTTATTCCTATCCCTGTTGACCTTCTTCCTATCCCTGCTGACACTGCCACTATCTCAGCTGGCTATGTTCCTATTCTTACTGACCTTGTTCCAACCCTGCTGGCCTTGCTCCTATCCCTGCTGACCTTGCTCCTGCCACTGCTGTCCTTGCTCCTATCCCTGCTGACCTTGCTCCTGCCACTGCTGGCCTTGTTCCTATACCTGCTGTCCTTGCTCCTATCACTTCTGGCCTTGTTCCTATACCTGCTGGCCTTGCTGCTATCCATGCTGGTCTTGTTCCTATCCCTGCTTTCCTTGTTTCTATCCCTGCTGGCCTTGTTCGTATACCTGCTGACTTTTTTCCTATACCTGCTGTCCTTGCTCCTATACCTGCTGACCTTGTTCCTATTCCTGCTGTAATTGCTCCTATCCCTGCTGGCCTTGTTCCTATACATGCTGGCCTTGCTCCTATACCTGCTGGCCTTGCTCCTATCCCTGCCGCCCTTGCTTATATCCCTGTTGACCTTCTTCCTATCCATGCTGACACTGCCACTCTCCCAGCTGGCTATGTTCCGATTCTTACTGACCTTGTTCCAACCCTGCTGGCCTTGCTCCTATCCCTGCTGGCCTTATTCCTATCCCTGTTGACCTTCTTCCTATCCCTGCTGACACTGCCACTATCTCAGCTGGCTATGTTCCTATTCTTACTGACCTTGTTCCAACCCTGCTGGCCTTGCTCCTATCCCTGCTGACCTTGCTCCTGCCACTGCTGTCCTTGCTCCTATCCCTGCTGACCTTGCTCCTATCCCTGCTGGCCTTGTTCCTATACCTGCTCGCCTTGCTCCTATACCTGCTGGCCTTGCTCCTATCACTGCTGGCCTTACTCCTATCCCTGGTGACCTTCTTCCTATCCCTGCTGACACTGCCACTATCTCAGCTGGCTATGTTCCTATTCTTAATGACCTTGTTCTAACCCTGCTGGCCTTGCTCCTATCCCTGCTGACCTTGCTCCTGCCACTGCTGTCCTTGCTCCTATCCCTGATGACCTTGCTCCTGCCGCTGCTGTCCTTGTTTCTAAACCTGCTGTCCTTGCTCCTATCACTTCTGGCCTTGTTCCTATACCTGCTGGCCTTGCTGCTATCCATGCTGGTCTTGTTCCTATCCCTGCTTTCCTTGTTCCTATCCCTGCTGGCCTTGTTCATATACCTGCTGACGTTTTTCCTATACCTGCTGTCCTTGCTCCTATACCTGCTGACCTTGTTCATATTCCTGCTGTAATTGCTCCTATCCCTGCTGGCCTTGTTCCTATACATGCTGGCCTTGCTCCTATACCTGCTGGCCTTGCTCCTATCCCTGCTGCCCTTGCTTATATCCCTGTTGACCTTCTTCCTATTCCCGGTTAACACTGCCACTATCCCAGCTGGCTATGTTCCGATTCTTACTGACCTTGTTCCAACCCTGCTGGCCTTGCTCCTATCCCTGCTGACTTTGCTCCTGTCACTGCTGTCCTTGCTCCTATCCCTGCTGACCATGCTCCTGCCATTGCTGGCCGTGTTTCCATTGCTGCTGTCCTTGTTCCTATCCCTGCTGGCCTTGTTCCTATACCTGCTGTACTTGCTCCTATCCCTGCTGACCTTGCGCCTATACCTGCTGACCTTGCTCCTATCCCTGCTGACCATGCTGCTATGCCTGTAGCCTTGTTCCTAAGCATGCTGGCCTTGCTCCTATACGTGCTGGCCTTGCTCCTATCCCTGCTGGCCTCACTCCTATCCCTGTTTACCTTCTTCCTATCCCTGCTTAAACTGCCACTATCTCAGCTAGCTATGTTCGTATTCTTAGTGACCTTGTTCCAACCCGGCTGGCTTTGCTCCTATCCCTGCTGACCCTGCTCCTGCCACTGCTAGCCTTGTTTCTGTCCCTGCTGCCCTTGCTCCTATTCATGCTGGCCTTGTTCCTATACCTGCTGGCCTTGCTGCAATCCATGCTGGCCTTGCTCATATACCTGCTGACCTTGCTCCTATCCTTGCTGACCTTGCTCCTATCCCTGCTGGCCTTGTTCCTATACCTGCTCGCCTTGCTCCTATACCTGCTGGCCTTGCTCCAATCCCTGCTGGCCTTATTCCTATCCCTGGTGACCTTCTTCCTATCCCTGCTGACACTGCCACTATCTCAGCTGGCTATGTTCCTATTCTTAATGACCTTGTTCCAACCCTGCTGGCCTTGCTCCTATCCCTGCTGACCTTGCTCCTGCTCTGCTGTCCTTGCTCCTATCCCTGATGACCTTGCTCCTGCCGCTGCTGTCCTTGTTTCTAAACCTGCTGTCCTTGTTCCTATCCCTGCTGGCCTTGTTCCTATACCAGCTGGCCTTGTTCGGAAAGCTGCTGATCTTGTTCCTATACCTGCTGGCCTTGTTCCTATCCCTGCTGTCATTGCTCCTATCCATGGTGGCCTTGTTCATACACCTGCTGGCCTTGCTCCTATCTATGCTGGACTTGTTCCTATACCTGCTGGCCTTTTTCCTATCCATGCTGACCTTGCTCCTATACCTGCTGACCTTGCTCCTATACCTGCTGACCATGCTCCTATCCCTGCTGTAATTGCTCCTATCCCTGCTGGCCTTGTTCCTATACATGCTGGCCTTGCTCCTATACCTGCTGTCCTTGCTCCTATCCCTGCCGCCCTTGCTTATATCCCTGTTGACCTTCTTCCTATCCATGCTGACACTGCCACTATCCCAGCTGGCTATGTTCCGATTCTTACTGACCTTGTTCCAACCCTGCTGGCCTTGCTCCTATCCCTGCTGACTTTGCTCCTGCCACTGCTGTCCTTGCTCCTATCCCTGCTGACCTTGCTCCTGCCACTGCTGGCCGTGTTTCCATTGCTGCTGTCCTTGTTCCTATCCCTGCTGGCCTTGTTCCTATACCTGCTGGCCTTGTTCCTATACCTGCTGTCCTTGCTCCTATCCCTGCAGGCCTTGCTCCTATCCATGCTGGCCTTGTTCCTATACCTGCTGGACTTGCTCTTATCCCTGCTGACCTTGCGCCTATACCTGCTGACCTTGCTCCTATCCCTGCTGACCATGCTGCTATGCCTGTAGCCTTGTTCCTAAGCATGCTGGTCTTGCTCCTATACGTGCTGGCCTTGCTCCTATCCCTGCTGGCCTCACTCCTATCCCTGTTTACCATCTTCCTATCCCTGCTTAAACTGCCACTATCTCAGCTAGCTATGTTCCTATTCTTAGTGACCTTGTTCCAACCCGGCTGGCATTGCTCCTATTCCTGCTGACCTTGCTCCTGCCACTGCTAGCCTTGTTTCTGTCCCTGCTGCCCTTGCTCCTATCCATGCTGGCCTTGTTCCTATACCTGCTGGCCTTGCTGCAATCCATGCTGGCCTTGCTCCTATACCTGCTGACCTTGCTCCTATCCTTGCTGACCTTGCTCCTATCCCTGCTGGCCTTGTTCCTATACCTGCTCGCCTTGCTCCTATACCTGCTGGCCTTGCTCCAATCCCTGCTGGCCTTATTCCTATCCCTGGTGACCTTCTTCCTATCCCTGCTGACACTGCCACTATCTCAGCTGGCTATGTTCCTATTCTTAATGACCTTGTTCTAACCCTGCTGGCCTTGCTCCTATCCCTGCTGACCTTGCTCCTGCCACTGCTGTCCTTGCTCCTATCCCTGATGACCTTGCTCCTGCCGCTGCTGTCCTTGTTTCTAAACCTGCTGTCCTTGTTCCTATCCCTGCTGGCCTTGTTCCTATACCAGCTGGCCTTGTTCGGAAAGCTGCTGATCTTGTTCCTATACGTGCTGGCCTTGTTCCTATCCCTGCTGTCATTACTCCTATCCATGGTGGCCTTGTTCATACACCTGCAGGCCTTGCTCCTATCTATGCTGGAGTTGTTCCTATACCTGCTGGCCTTGCTCCTATCCCTGTTGACCATGCTCCTATACCTGCTGTCCTTGTTCCTATTCCTGCTGGCCTTGTTCCTGTACCTGCTGTCCTTGTTACTATCCCTGCTGACCTTGCTCCTATACCTGCTGACCTTACTCCTATCCCTGCTGACCTTGCTCCTGCCACGGCTGTCCTTGCTCCTGGCCCTGCTGACACTGCTCCTGCCACTGCTGGCCTTGCTTCTATACCTGCTGTCCTTGTTCCTATCCCTGCTGCCTTGTTCATATACCTGCTGACCTTGTTCCAATACCTGCTGTCCTTGCTCCTATCCTTGCTCACCTTGCTCCTATACCTGCTGACCTTGCTCCTATCCGTGCTGACCTTGCTCCTATACCTGCTGGCCTTGTTCCTATAACTGCTCGCCTTGCTCCTATCCTTGCTGAGCTTGCTCCTATACCTGCTGACCTTGCTCCTATCCGTGCTCACCTTGCTCCTATCCCTGCTGGCCTTGTTACTATACCTGCTCGCCTTGCTCCTATACCTGCTGGCCTTGATCCTATCCCTGCTGGCCTTACTCCTATCCCTGTTGACCTTCTTCCTATCCCTGCTGACACTGCCACTATCTCAGCTGGCTATGTTCCTATTCTTAGTGACCTTGTTCCAACCCTGCTATGCTTGCTCCTATCCCTGCTGACCTTGCTCCTGCCACGGCTATCCTTGCTCCTATCCCTGCTGACACTGCTCCTGCCACTGCTGGCCTTGCTTCTATAGCTGCTGTCCTTGTTCCTATCCCTGCTGGCCTTGTTCCTATACCTGCTGACCTTGTTCCTATACCTGCTGACCTTGCTCCTATCCCTGCTGACCTTGCACCTATCCCTGCTGACCTTGATCCTATACCTGCTGGCCTTGCTCCTATCCCTGCTGGCCTTGTTCCTATACCTGCTGGGTTGCTCCTATCCCTGCTGGCCTTGTTCCTATACCAGCTGGCCTTGTTCCTATACCTGCTGTCCTTGATCCTATCCCTGCTGACCTTGCTCATATACCTGTTGACCTTGATCCTATCCCTGCTGACCTTGCTCCTATCCCTGCTGGCCTTGTTCCTATACCTGCTGGCCTTGCTCCTATCCCTGCTGGCCTTGTTCCTGTAGCTACTGACCTTGTTCCTATACCTGCTGGCCTTGTTCCTATCCCTGCTGTCGTTGCTCCTATCCATGCTGGCCTTGTTCCTATACCTGCTGGCCTTGCTCCTATCCCTGCTGAACTTTCTCCTATCCCTGCTGGCCTTGTTCCTCTACCTGCTGGCCTTGCTCCTATCCCTGCTGGACTTGTTTTCCTATACCTGCTGACCTTGTTCCTATCCCTGCTGTCCTTGTTTCTATCCCCGCTGAAATTGTTCCTTTACCTGCTGGCCTTGTTCCTATCCCTGCTGGCCTTGTTCCTATACCTGCTGTCCTTGCTTCTTACCCTGCTGACCTTGCTCCTATACCTGCTGACCTTGTTCCTATCCCTGCTGACATTGCTCCTATCCCTGCTGGCCTTGTTTCTATACCTGCTGACCTTTTTCCTATACCTGCTGGCCTTTTTCCTATACCTGCTGGCCTTGTTCCTATACCTGCTGTCCTTGCTACTATCCCTGCTGACCTTGCTCCTATACCTGCTGACCATGTTCCTATCCCTGCTGACCTTGCTCCTATCCCTGCTGGCCTTGTTCCTATACCTGCTGGCCTTGTTCCTATCCATGCTGGTCTTGTTGCTATACCTGCTGGCCTTGCTCCTATCCATGCTGGCCTTGTTCCTATTCCTGTTGGCCTTGTTCATATACCTGCTGACCTTATTCCTATACCTGCTCGCCTTGCTCCTATACCTGCTGGCCTTACTCCTATCCCTGGTGACCTTCTTCCTATCCCTGCTGACACTGCCACTATCTCAGCTGGCTATGTTCCTATTCTTAGTGACCTTGTTCCAACCCTGCTGGCCTTGCTCCTATCCCTGCTGACCTTGCTCCTGCCACTGCTGTCCTTGCTCCTATCCCTTATGACCTTGCTCCTGCCGCTGCTGTCCTTGTTTCTAAACCTGCTGTGCTTGTTCCTATCCCTGCTGGCCTTGTTCCTATACCAGCTGGCCTTGTTCCTATACCTGCTGTCCTTGTTCCTATCCCTGCAGTCCTTGCTCCTATCCCTGCTGGCCTTGTTCCTATACCTGCTGACCTTATTCCTATACCTGCTGGCCTTGTTCCTATCCCTGCAGTCCTTGCTCCTATACCTGCTGGCCTTGTATCTATACCTGCTGGCCTTGCTCCTATCCATGCTGACATTGTTTCTATACCTGTTGGCCCTGTTCTTATAATGCTGACCTTGTTCCTATCCCTGCTGGCCTTGCTCCTATACCTGCTGACCTTGTTCCTATACCTGCTGACCTTGCTCCTATACCTGCTGTCCTTGTTCCTATACCTGCTGACCTTGTTCCTATACCTGCTGACCTTGTTCCTATACCTGCTGTCCTTGTTCCTATACCTGCTGTCCTTTCTCCTATCCCTGCTGGCCTTGTTCCTATACCTGCTGGCCTTGCTCCTATACCTGCTGGCCTTGCTCCTATCCCTGGTGGCCTTGCTCCTATCCCTTTTGACCTTCTTCCTTTCCCTTCTGACACTGCCACTATCCCAGCTGGCTATGTTCCTATTCTCACTGACGTTGTTCCAACCCTGCTGTCCTTGCTCCTATCCCTGCTGACCTTGTTCCTGCCACTGCTGTCCTTGCTCCTATCCCTGATGACCTTACTCCTGCCGCTGCTGTCCTTGTTTCTAAACCTGCTGTCCTTGTTCCTATCCCTGCTGGCCTTGTTCCTATGCCAGCTGGCCTTGTTCCTATACCTGCTGTCCTTGCTCCTATCCCTGCTGACCTTGCTCCTATCCCTGCTGACCTTGCTCCTATCCCTGCTGACCTTGTTCCTATACCTGCTGGCCTTGCTCCTATCCCTGCTGGCCTTGTTCTTAAAGCTGCTGCTCTTGTTCCTATACCTGCTGGCCTTGTTCCTATCCCTGCTGTCGTTGCTCCTATCCATGGTGGCCTTGTTCATACACCTGCTGGCCTTGCTCCTATCTATGCTGGCCTTGTTCCTATACCTGCTGGCCTTGCTCCTATCCCTGCTGACCTTGCTCCTATACCTGCTGACCTTGCTCCTATCCCTATTGACCTTGGTCCTATACCTGCTGTCCTTGTTCCTATCCCTGCTGGCCTTGTTCCTGTACCTGCTGTCCTTGTTCCTATCCCTGTTGATCTTGCTCCTACACCTGCTGAAATTGCTCCTATCCCTGCTGACCTTGCTCCTATACCTGCTGACCTTACTCCTATCCCTGCTGACCTTGCTCCTGCCACGGCTGTCCTTGCTCCTATCACTGCTGACACTGCTCCTGCCACTGCTGGCCTTGCTTCTATCTGCTGTCCTGGTTCCTATCCCTGCTGCCTTGTTCATATACCTGCTGACCTTGTTCCAATACCTGCTGTCCTTGCTCCTATCCTTGCTCACCTTGCTCCTATACCTGCTGACCTTGCTCCTATACCTGCTGGCCTTGCTCCTATCCCTGGTGGCCTTGCTCCTATCCCTTTTGACCGTCTTCCTATCCCTTCTGACACTGCCACAATCCCATCTGGCTATGTTCCTATTCTCACTGACGTTGTTCCAACCCTGCTGTCCTTGCTCCAATCCCTGCTGACCTTGCTCCTGCCACTGCTTTCCTTGCTCCTTTCCCTGCTGACCTTGCTCCTATACCGGCTGACCTTGCTCCAATCCCTGCTGACCTTGCTCCAATCCCTGCTGGCTGTGTTCCTATCCCTGCTGGCCTTGTTCCTATAGCTGCTGGCCTTGATTCTATTCCGGCTGGCCTTGCTCCTATCCCTGCTGGCCTTACTCTTATTCCTGTTGACGTTCATCGTATCCCTGCTGACAGTGCCACTATCCCAGCTGGCTATGTTCCTATTCTTACTGACCTTGTTCCAACCCTGCTGGCCTTGCTCCTATCCCTGCTGACCTTGCTCCTGCCACTGCTGTACTTGCTCATATCCCTTCTGACCTTGCTCCTGCCACTGCTGGCCTTTTTTCTATTCCTGCTGTCCTTGTTCTTATCCCTGCTGCCCTTGTTCCTATACCTGCTGGTCTTTTTCCTGTAGCTGCTGTCCTTGCACCTGTCACTGCTGACCTTGCTCCTATACCTGCTGACCTTGCTCCTATCCCTGCTGACCTTGCTCCTATCCCTGCTGGCCTTGTTCCTATACCAGCTGGCCTTGCTCCTATCCCTGCTGGCCTTGTTCCTCTCCGTGCTGGCCTTGCTCCTATCCATGCTGGCTTTGTTCCTATACCTGCTGTCCTTGCTCCTATTCCTGCTGACCTTGCTCCTATACCTGCTGACCTTGCTCCTATCCCTGCTGGCCTTGTTCCTATACATGCTGGCCTTCTTCCTAGCCCTGTTGACACTGCCACTATCTCAGCTGGCTATGTTGCTATTCTTACTGACCTTGTTCCAACCCTCCTGGCCTTGCTCCTATCCCTGCTGACCTTGCTCCTGCCACTGCTGTCCTTGCTCCTATCCCTGCTGACCTTGCTCCTGCCACTTCTGGCCTTGTTTCTATACCTGCTGGCCTTGCTGCTATCTTTGCTGGCCTTGCTCCTATCCCTGCTGTCATTGTTCCTATCCCTGCTGGCCTTGTTCATATTCCTGCTGAACTTGTTCCTATACCTGCTGGCCTTGTTCCAATAACTGTTGGCCTTGCTCCTAGCCCAGCTGGCCTTGCTCCTATCCCTGCTGGCCTTACTCCTATCCCTGTTGACCTTCTTCCTATCCCTGCTGACACTGACACTATCTCAGCTGGCTACGTTCCTATTCTTACTTACCTTGTTCCAACCCTGATGGCCTTGCTCCTATCCCTGCTGACTTTGCTCCTGCCACTGCTGTCCTTGCTCCTATCCCTGCTGACCTTGTTCCTGCCACTGCTGACTTGTATCTATACCTGCTGTCCTTGTTCCTATTCCTGCTGGCCTTGTTCCTGTACCTGCTGGCCTTGTTCCTTTACGTGCTGTCCTTGCTCCTATCCCTGCTGACCTTGCTCATATACCTGCTGACCTTGCTCCTATCCCGGCTGACCTTGCTCCTATCCCTGCTGGCCTTGTTCCAATACCTGTTGGCCTTGCTCCTAGCCCTGCTGGCCTTGCTCCTATCCCTGCTGGCCTTGCTCCTATCCCTGTTGACCTTCTTCCTATCCCTGCTGACACTGACACTATCTCAGCTGGCTATGTTCCTATTCTTACTGACCTTGTTCCAACCCTGCTGGCCTTGCTCCTATCCCTGCTGACCTTGCTCCTATGCCTGCTGGCCTTGTTCCTATCCATGCTGGCCTTGATCCTATCCCTGCGGGCCTTGTTCATATACCTGCTGACCTTGTTCCTATACCTGCTGGCCTTGTTCCTATCCCTGCTGTCCTTGCTCCTATACCTGCTGGCCCTGCTCCTATCCATGCTGGAATTGCTCCTATCCCTGCTGTCCTTGCTCCTATCCCCGGTAAAATTGTTCCTTTACCAGCTGGCCTTGTTCCTATCCCTGCTGGCCTTGTTCCTATTCCTGCTGGCCTAGATCCTATCCCTGCTGGCCTTGTTCCTATTCCTGCTGGCCTAGTTCCTATACCTGCTGGCATTGTTCCTATACCTGCTGGCCTTGCTCCTATCCCTGCTGACCTTGTTCCTATACATGTTGACCTTGATCCTAATCCTTCTGTCCTTGCTCCTATCCCTGCTGGCCTTGCTCCTATACCTGCTGGCCTTGCTCCTATCCCTGCTGGCTTTGCTCCTATCCCTGTTGACCTTCTTCCAATCTCTGCTGACAATGTCAATAACCCAGCTGGCAATGTTCCTATTCTTACTGACCTTTTTCCAACAATGCTGGCATTGCTCCTATCCCTGCTGACATTGCTCCTGCCACTGCTGTACTTGCTCCTATCCCTGCTGACCTTGCTCCTTCCACTGCTGGCCTTGTTTGTATTCCTGCTGGCTTGTTCCTATACCTGCTGGCGTTGTTCCTATACCTGCTGTCCTTGCTCCTATCCCTGCAGACCTTGTTCCTATACCTGCTGTCCTTGCTCCTATCCCTGCTTTCCTTGCTCCTATCCCTGTTGACCTTCTTCCAATCTCTGCTGACAATGTCACTATCCCAGCTGGCTATGTTCCTATTCTTACTGACCTTGTTCCAACCCTGCTGGCCTTGCTCCTATCCCTGCTGACATTGCTCCTGCCCCTGCTGTCCTTGTATCTATACCTGCTGTCCTTGTTCCTATCACTGCTGTCCTTGTTCCTATACCTGCTGTCCTTGCTCCTATCCATGCTGGCCTTGTTCCTATCTCTGCTCTCCGTGCTCCTATCCCTGCTGACCTTGTTCCTGTACCTGTTGACCTTGTTCCTATTCCTGCTGTCCTTGCTCCTTTCCCTGCTGGCTTTGATCCTATACCTGCTGGCCTTGCTCCTATCCCTGCTGACCTTCTTCCTATCACTGCTGACACTGCCACTATCCCAGCTGGCTATGTTCCTATTCTTACTGACCTTGTTCCAACTCTGCTGGCCTTTGCTCCTATCCCTGCTGACATTTCTCCTGCCACTGCGGTCCTTGCTCCTATCCCTGCTGACCTTGCTCCTGCCACTGCTGGCCTTGTTTCTATACCTGCTGTCCTTGTTCCTATCACTGCTGGCCTTGTTCCTATACCTGCTGGCATTGTTCCTAAATTTGCTGTCCTTGCTCCTATCCCTGCTGACCTTCCTCCTATACGTGCTGGCCTTGCTCCTATCCCTGCTGACATTGCTCCTGCCACTGCTGTCCTTGTATCTATACCTGCTGTCCTTGTTCATATCACTGCTGGCCTTGCTCCGATACCTGCTGGCCTTGCTACTATCCCTGCTGGCCTTACTCCTATCCCTGTTGACCTTTTCTCCTATCCCTGCTGACACTGCCACTATCTCAGCTGGCTGTGTTCCTATTCTTACTGACCTTTTTCCAACCCTGCTGGCCTTGCTCCTATACCTGCTGGCCTTGCTCCTATCCCAGCTGGCCTTGTTCCTATACCTCCTGGCCTTGCTCCTATCCCTGCTGGACTATGTCCTATACATGCCTACCTTGTTCCTATGCCTGCTACCTTGTTCCTACCCCTGCTGTCGTTGCTCCTATCCATGCTGGCCTTGTTCCTTTACCTGCTGGACTTGCTCCTATCCATGCAGGCCTTGTTCCTATACCTGCTGGCCTTGCTCCTATCCCTGCTGACCTTGCTCCTATACCTGCTGACCTTGCTCCTATCCCTGCTGACCTTGCTCCTATGCCTGCTGGCCTTGTTCCTATCCATGCTGGCCTTGATCCTATCCCTGCGGGCCTTGTTCATATACCTGCTGACCTTGTTCCTATACCTGCTGGCCTTGTTCCTATCCCTGCTGTCCTTGCTCCTATACCTGCTGGCCCTGCTCCTATCCATGCTGGAATTGCTCCTATCCCTGCTGTCCTTGCTCCTATCCCCGGTAAAATTGTTCCTTTACCAGCTGGCCTTGTTCCTATCCCTGCTGGCCTTGTTCCTATTCCTGCTGGCCTAGATCCTATCCCTGCTGGCCTTGTTCCTATTCCTGCTGGCCTAGTTCCTATACCTGCTGGCATTGTTCCTATACCTGCTGGCCTTGCTCCTATCCATGCTGGCCTTGTTCCTATCTCTGCTGTCCTTGCTCCTATCCCTGCTGACCTTGTTCCTATACATGTTGACCTTGATCCTAATCCTTCTGTCCTTGCTCCTATCCCTGCTGGCCTTGCTCCTATACCTGCTGGCCTTGCTCCTATCCCTGCTGGCTTTGCTCCTATCCCTGTTGACCTTCTTCCAATCTCTGCTGACAATGTCAATAACCCAGCTGGCAATGTTCCTATTCTTACTGACCTTTTTCCAACAATGCTGGCATTGCTCCTATCCCTGCTGACATTGCTCCTGCCACTGCTGTACTTGCTCCTATCCCTGCTGACCTTGCTCCTTCCACTGCTGGCCTTGTTTGTATTCCTGCTGGCTTGTTCCTATACCTGCTGGCGTTGTTCCTATACCTGCTGTCCTTGCTCCTATCCCTGCAGACCTTGTTCCTATACCTGCTGTCCTTGCTCCTATCCTTGCTTTCCTTGCTCCTATCCCTGTTGACCTTCTTCCAATCTCTGCTGACAATGTCACTATCCCAGCTGGCTATGTTCCTATTCTTACTGACCTTGTTCCAACCCTGCTGGCCTTGCTCCTATCCCTGCTGACATTGCTCCTGCCCCTGCTGTCCTTGTATCTATACCTGCTGTCCTTGTTCCTATCACTGCTGGCCTTGTTCCTATACCTGCTGTCCTTGCTCCTATCCATGCTGGCCTTGTTCCTATCTCTGCTCTCCGTGCTCCTATCCCTGCTGACCTTGTTCCTGTACCTGTTGACCTTGTTCCTATTCCTGCTGTCCTTGCTCCTTTCCCTGCTGGCTTTGATCCTATACCTGCTGGCCTTGCTCCTATCCCTGCTGACCTTCTTCCTATCACTGCTGACACTGCCACTATCCCAGCTGGCTATGTTCCTATTCTTACTGACCTTGTTCCAACTCTGCTGGCCTTGCTCCTATCCCTGCTGACATTTCTCCTGCCACTGCGGTCCTTGCTCCTATCCCTGCTGACCTTGCTCCTGCCACTGCTGGCCTTGTTTCTATACCTGCTGTCCTTGTTCCTATCACTGCTGGCCTTGTTCCTATACCTGCTGGCATTGTTCCTAAATTTGCTGTCCTTGCTCCTATCCCTGCTGACCTTCCTCCTATACGTGCTGGCCTTGCTCCTATCCCTGCTGACATTGCTCCTGCCACTGCTGTCCTTGTATCTATACCTGCTGTCCTTGTTCATATCACTGCTGGCCTTGCTCCGATACCTGCTGGCCTTGCTACTATCCCTGCTGGCCTTACTCCTATCCCTGTTGACCTTTTCTCCTATCCCTGCTGACACTGCCACTATCTCAGCTGGCTGTGTTCCTATTCTTACTGACCTTTTTCCAACCCTGCTGGCCTTGCTCCTATACCTGCTGGCCTTGCTCCTATCCCAGCTGGCCTTGTTCCTATACCTCCTGGCCTTGCTCCTATCCCTGCTGGCCTTGTTCCTATCCCTGCTGTCCTTGCTCCTTTACCTGCTTGCCTTGATCCTATCCATGCTGGAATTGCCCCTATCCCTGCTGACCTTGCTCCTGCCACTGCTGTACTTGCTCCTATCCCTGCTGACCTTGCTCCTGCCACTGCTGGCCTTGTTTCATTACCTGCTGTCCTTGTTCCTATAGCTGCTTGCCTTGTTGATATACCTGCTGGCCTTGTTCCTATAACTGCTGTCCTTGCTTCTATCCCTGCTGACCTAGCTCATATATCTGCTGACCTTGCTCCGATCCCTGCTGACCTTGCTACTATCCCTGCTGACCTTGATCCTATCCCTGCTGACCTTGCTGCTATTCCCGCTGGTTTTGTTCCTGTACCTGCTGGCCTTGCTCCTATCCCTGCTGGCCATTTTCCTATACCAGCAGAGCTTGTTCCTATACTTGCTGGACTTGTTCCTATCCCTGCTGTCGTTGCTCCTATCCATGCTGGCCTTGTTCCTATACCTGCTGGCCTTGTTCCTATCCATGCTGGCCTTGCTCCTATCCCTGCTGGCCTTGTTCCTATACCTGCTGACCTTGTTCCTATACCTGCTTGCCTTGTTCCTATCCCTGCTGTCCTTGCTCCTATACCTGCTGGCCTTGCTCCTATCCATGCTGAAATTGTTCCTTTACCTGCGGGCCTTGTTCCTATGCCTGCTGGCCTTGTTCCTATACCTGCTGGCCTTGTTCCTATACCTGCTGGCCTTGCTCCTACCCATGCTGGCCTTGTTCCTATCTCTGCTGTCCTTGCTCCTGTCCCTGCTGACCTTGCTCATATACCTATTGACCTTGTTCCTATTCCTGCTGTCCTTGCTCCTATCCCTGCTGGCCTTGTTTCTATACCTGCTGGCCTTGCTCCTATCCATGCTGACATTGTTTCTATACCTGTTGGCCTTGTTCTTATACCTGCTGACCTTGTTCCTATCCCTGCTGTCCTTGCTCCTTTCCCTGCTGGCCTTGTTCCTATGGCTGCTGGCCTTGCGCCTATACCTGATGACCTTTTTCCTATACCTGCTGACCTTGCTCCTATACCTGCTGTCCTTGTTCCTATACCTGCTGTCCTTTCTCCTATCCCTGCTGGCCTTGTTCCTATATCTGCTGGCCTTGCTCCTATACCTGCTGGCCTTGCTCCTATCCCTGCTGGCCTTGCTCCTATCCCTTTTGAACTTCTTCCTATCCCTCCTGACACTGCCACTATCCCAGCTGGCTATGTTCCTTTTCTTACTGACCTTGTTCCAACCCTGCTCGCCTTGCTCCTATCTCTGCTCACCTTGCTCCTGCCACTGCTGTCCTTGCTCCTATCCCTGCTGACCTTGCTCCAGCCACTGATGGCCTTGTTTCTATACCTGCTGTCCTTGTTCCTATCACTGCTGGCCTTGTTCCTATACCTGCTGGCCTTGTTCCTAAACCTGCTGGCCTTGCTCCCACACCTGCTGGCCTTACTCCTATCCCTGCTGGCCTTGTTCCTATTGCTGCTGGCCTTGCTCCTATTTCGGCTGGCCTTGCTCCTATCCCTGCTGGCCATACTGCTATTCCTGTTGACCTTCTTGCTATCCCTGCTGACACTGCCGCTATCCCAGCTGGCTAAGTTCCTATTCTTACTGAGCTTGTTACAACCCTGCTTGCCTTGCTCCTATCCCTGCTGACCTTGCTCCTGCCACTGCTGTACTTGCTCCTATCCCTGCTGACCTTGCTCCTGCCACTGCTGGCCTTGTTTCTATTCCTGCTGTCCTTGTTCCTATCCCTGCTGGCCTTGTTCCTATACCTGCTGGTCTTGTTCCTAAACCGGCTGTCCTTGCAACTATCCCTGCTGACCTTGCTCCTATACCTGCTGACCTTGCTCCTATCCCTGCTGACCTTGCTCCTATCCCTGCTGGCCTTGTTCCTATACCAGCTGGCCTTGCTCCAATCCCTGCTGGCCTTGTTCCTATACCTGCTGGAATTGCTCCTATCCATGCTGGCCTTGTTCCTAAACCTGCTGACCTTGCTCCTATCCCTGCTGACCTTGCTCCTTTCCCTGCTGGCCTTGTTCCTATGGCTGCTGGCCTTGCGCCTACACCTGATGACCTTTTTCCTATACCTGCTGACCTTGCTCCTATACCTGCTGTCCTTGTTCCTATACCTGCTGTCCTTTCTCCTATCCCTGCTGGCCTTGTTCCTATATCTGCTGGCCTTGCTCCTATACCTGCTGGCCTTGCTCCTATCCCTGCTGGCCTTGCTCCTATCCCTTTTGAACTTCTTCCTATCCCTCCTATCACTGCCACTATCCCAGCTGGCTATGTTCCTTTTCTTACTGACCTTGTTCCAACCCTGCTCGCCTTGCTCCTATCTCTGCTCACCTTGCTCCTGCCACTGCTGTCCTTGCTCCTATCCCTGCTGACCTTGCTCCAGCCACTGATGGCCTTGTTTCTATACCTGCTGTCCTTGTTCCTATCACTGCTGGCCTTGTTCCTATACCTGCTGGCCTTGTTCCTAAACCTGCTGGCCTTGCTCCCACACCTGCTGGCCTTACTCCTATCCCTGCTGGCCTTGTTCCTATTGCTGCTGGCCTTGCTCCTATCCCTGCTGAACTTGCTCCTATACCTGCAGACCATGCTCCAATCCCTGCTGACCTTGCTCCTATCCCTGCTGTCCTTGTTCCTATACCTGCTGGCCTTGCTCCCACACCTGCTGGCCTTACTCCTATCCCTGCTGGCCTTGTTCCTATTGCTGCTGGCCTTGCTCCTATTTCGGCTGGCCTTGCTCCTATCCCTGCTGGCCATACTGCTATTCCTGTTGACCTTCTTGCTATCCCTGCTGACACTGCCGCTATCCCAGCTGGCTAAGTTCCTATTCTTACTGAGCTTGTTACAACCCTGCTGGCCTTGCTCCTATCCCTGCTGACCTTGCTCCTGCCACTGCTGTACTTGCTCCTATCCCTGCTGACCTTGCTCCTGCCACTGCTGGCCTTGTTTCTATTCCTGCTGTCCTTGTTCCTATCCCTGCTGGCCTAGTTCCTATACCTGCTGATCTTGTTCCTAAACCGGCTGTCCTTGCAACTATCCCTGCTGACCTTGCTCCTATACCTGCTGACCTTGCTCCTATCCCTGCTGACCTTGCTCCTATCCCTGCTGGCCTTGTTCCTATACCAGCTGGCCTTGCTCCAATCCCTGCTGGCCTTGTTCCTATACCTGCTGGAATTGCTCCTATCCATGCTGGCCTTGTTCCTAAACCTGCTGTCCTTGCTCCTATCCCTGCTGACCTTGCTCCTATACCTGCTGAACTTGCTCCTATCCCTGCTGACCTTGTTCCTATCCCTGCAGGCCTTGTTCCTATACCTGCTGACCTTGATCCTATCCCTGCTGAATTTGCTCCTATACCTGCTGGCCTTGCTCCTATACCTGCTGACCTTGCTCCTATCCCTGTTGACCTTCTTCCTATCCCTGCTGACACTGCCACTATCTCAGCTGGCTATGTTCCTAATCTTACTGACCTTGTTCCAATTCTGCTGGCCTTGCTCCTGTCCCTGCTTACCTTGCTTCTGCCACTGCTGGCCTTGTGTCTATACCTGCTGTCCTTGTTCCTATCACTGCTGGCTTTGTTTCTATACCTGCTGGCCTTGTTCCTATACCTGCTGTCCTTGCTCCTATCCCTGCTGACCTTGCTCCTATACCTGTTGACCTTGCTCCTATCCCTGCTGACCTTGCTCCTATCCCTGCTGACCTTGCTCCTATACCTGCTGACCTTGCTCCTATCCCTCCTGACCTTGCTCCTATACCTGAGGGCCTTGTTCCTATACCTGCTGGCCATGCTCCTATCCCTGTTGGCCTTGTTCCTAAACCTGCTGACCTTGTTCCTTTACCTGCTTTCCTTGCTCCTATCCATGCTGGCCTTTTTCCTATACCTGCTGGCCTTGTTCCTATCCATGCTCGCCTTGTTCCTATACCTGCTGGCATTGCTCCTATCCATGCTGTCCTTGCTCCTATCCCTGCTGTCCTTTCTCCTATCCCTGCTGACCCTGTTCCTATACCTGCTGGAATTGCTCCTATCCATGCTGGCATTGTTCCTCTACCTGCTGGCCTTGCTCCTATTCCTGAAGACCTTCTTCCGTTCCCTTCTGACACTGCCACTATACCAGCTGGCTATGTTCCCCTTCTTACTGACCTTGTTCCAACCCTGCTGGCCTTGCTCCTATCCCTGCTGATCTTGCTCCTGCCACTGCTGTCCTTGCTCCTATCCCTGCTGACCTTGCTCCTGCCACTGCTTGCCTTGTGTCAATACCTGCTGTCCTTGTTCCGATCACTGCTAGCCTTGTTCCAATACCTGCTGGCCTTGTTCCTATACATGCTGTCCTTGCTCCTATCCCTGCTGACCTTGCTCCTATCCCTGCTGACCTTGCTCCTATACCTGCTGTCCTTGTGCATTTCCCTGCTGTCCTTGCTCCTATTCATGCTGCCTTGCTCCTATACCTGCTGTCCTTGTTCCTATACCTGCTGTCCTTGCTCCTATCCCTGCTGGCCTTGCTCCTATACCTGCTGGCCTTGCTCCTTTCCCTGCTGGCCTTGCTCCTATCCCTGTTGACCTTCCTCCTATCCCTGCTGTCACTGCCACTATCCCAGCTGGCTATGTTCCAATTCTTACTGACCTTGTTCCAACCCTGCTGGCCTTGCTCCTATCCCTGCTGACCTTGCTCCTGCCACTGCTGACCTTGCTCCTATCCCTGCTGTCCTTGCTCCTATCCATGCTGTCCTTGCTCCTATCCCTGCTGTCCTTGCTCCTATCCCTGCTGACCTTGTTTCTATACCTGTTGGCCTTGTTCCTATACCTGCTGACCTTGTTCCTATCCCTGCTGTTCTTGCTCCTATCCCTGCTGCCCTGGTTCCTATAACTGCTTGCCTTGCTCCTATACCTTCTGACCTTGTTCCTATAACTGCTAACCTTGTTCCTATTCCTGCTGTCCTTGCTACTATAACTGCTGTCCTTCTACGTAAACCTGATGTCCTTGCTCCTATCCCTGCTGGCCCTGTTCCTATACCTGCTGGAATTCCTCCTATCCATGCTGGCCTTGTTCCGAAACCTGCTGTCCTTGCTCCTATCCCTGCTGACCTTGCTCCTATCCCTGCTCACCTTGTTCCTATCGCAGCTGGCCTTGTTCCTATACCTGCTGACCTTATTCCTATCGCTGCTGAATTTGCTCCTATACCTGCTGGCCTTGCTCCTATACCTGCTGACCTTGCTCCTATCCCTCCTGACCTTGCTCCTATCCCTGATGGCCTTGTTCCTATACCTGCTGGCCATGCTCCTATCCCTGTTGGCCTTGTTCCTAAACCTGCTGACCTTGTTCCTATAGCTGCTGGCCTTGTTCCTATCCCTGCTTTCCTTGCTCCTATCCATGCTGGCCTTTTTCCTATACCTGCTGGCCTTGCTCCTATCCATGCTCGCCTTGTTCCTATACCTGCTGGCATTGCTCCTATCCATGCTGTCCTTGCTCCTATCCCTGCTGTCCTTGCTCCTATCCCTGCTGACCTTGTTTCTAAAGCTGTTGGCCTTGTTCCTATACCTGCTGACCTTGTTCCTATCCCTGCTGTTCTTGCTCCTATCCCTGCTGCCCTTGTTCCTATGGCTGCCGGCCTTGCTCCTATACCTGCTGACCTTGCTCCTATACCTGCTGTCCTTGTTCCTATACCTGCTGTCCATTCTCCTATCCCTGCTGGCCTTGTTCCTATACCTGCTGGCCTTGCTCCGATACCTGCTGGCCTTGTCCCTATACCTGCTGACCTTGTTCCTATACCTGTTGACCTTGTTCCTATTCCTGATGTACTTGCTCCTATCCCTGCTGGCCATGTTCCTATACGTGCTGGCATTGCTCCTAGAGCTGCTGGCCTTGCTCCTATCCCTGCTGGCCTTGCTTATATCCCTGTTGACATTCTTCCAATCCCTGCTGACACTGCCACTATCCCAGCTGTCTATGTTCCTATTCTTACTGAAGTTATTCCAAACCTGCTGGCCTTGCTCCTATCCCTGCTGACTTTGCTCCTGCCACTGCTGTCCTTACTCCTATCACTGCTGACCAAGCTCCTGCCACTGCTGGCCTTTTATCTATATCTGTTGTCCTTGTTCCTATCCCTCCTGGCCTTGTTCCTATACCTGCTGACCTTCTTCCTATACCTGCTGTCCTTGACCCTATCCCTGCTGACCTTGCTCCTATACCTGCTGACTTTGATCCTATACCTGCTGACCTTGCTCCAATCCCTGATGGCCTTGTTCCTATAACTGCTGGCCTTGCTCCTATACCTGCTGGCCTTGCTCCTATCCCTGCTAGCCTTGCTCCTATTCCTGATGACCTTCTTCCTTTCCCTTCTGACACTGCCTATATCCCAGCTGGCTATGTTCCTCTTCTTACTGACCTTGTTCCAACCCTGCTGTCCTTGTTCCTATCCCTGCTGACCTTGCTCCTATCCCTGCTGTCCTTGCTCCTATCCCTGCTGACCTTGATTCTATACCTGTTGGCCTTGCTCCTATAACTGCTGGCCTTGTTCCTATACCTGCTGGCCTTGTTCCTATGGCTGCCGGCCTTGCTCCTATACCTGCTGACCTTATTCCTATACCTGCTGACCTTGCTCCTATACCTGCTGTCCTTGTTCCTATACCTGCTGTCCATTCTCCTATCCCTGCTGGCCTTGTTCCTATACCTGCTGGCCTTGCTCCAATACCTGCTGGCCTTGTCCCTATACCTGCTGACCTTGTTCATATACCTGTTGACCTTGTTCCTATTCCTGATGTACGTGCTCCTATCCCTGCTGGCCATGTTCCTATACCTGCTGGCATTGCTCCTAGAGCTGCTGGCCTTGCTCCTATCCCTACTGGCCTTGCTTATATCCCTGTTGACATTCTTCCAATCCCTGCTGACACTGCCACTATCCCAGCTGTCTATGTTCCTATTCTTACTGAAGTTATTCCAACCCTGCTGGCCTTGCTCCTATACCTGCTGACTTTGCTCCTGCCACTGCTGTCCTTACTCCTATCACTGCTGACCTAGCTCCTGCCACTGCTGGCCTTTTATCTATATCTGCTGTCCTTGTTCCTATCCCTCCTGGCCTTGTTCCCTATACCTGCTGACCTTCTTCCTATACCTGCTGTCCTTGACCCTATCCCTGCTGACCTTGCTCCAATCCCTGCTGGCCTTGTTCCTATAACTGCTGGCCTTGCTCCTATACCTGCTGGCCTTGCTCCTATCCCTGCTAGCCTTGCTCCTATTCCTGATGACATTCTTCCTTTCCCTTCTGACACTGCCACTATCCCAGCTGGCTATGTTCCTCTTCTTACTGACCTTGTTCCAACCCTGCTGGCCTTGCTCCTATCCCTGCTGACCTTGCTCCTGCCACTGCTGACCTTGCTCCTATCCCTGCTGACCTTGCTCCTGCCACTGTTGGCCTTGTTTCTATAACTGCTGACCATGCTCCAATCCCTGCTGACCTTGCTCCTATCCCTGCTGGCCTTGTTCCTATACCTGCTGGCCTTGCTCCCACACCTGCTGGCCTTACTCCTATCCCTGCTGGCCTTGTTCCTATTGCTGCTGGCCTTGCTCCTATTTCGGCTGGCCTTGCTCCTATCCCTGCTGGCCTTAATGCTATTCCTGTTGACCTTCTTGCTATCCCTGCTGACACTGCCGCTATCCCAGCTGGCTAAGTTCCTATTCTTACTGAGCTTGTTCCAACCCTGCTGGCCTTGCTCCTATCCCTGCTGACCTTGCTCCTGCCACTGCTGGCCTTGTTTCTATACCTGCTGTCCTTGTTCCTATACCTGCTGACCTTGCTCCTATCCCTGCTGTCCTTGCTCCTATCCCTGCTGACCTTGATTCTATACCTGTTGGCCTTGTTCCTATACCTGCTGGCCTTGCTCCCATACCTGCTGGCCTTACTCCTATCCCTGCTGGCCTTGTTCCTATTGCTGCTGGCCTTGCTCCTATAACTGCTGACCATGCTCCAATCCCTGCTGACCTTGCTCCTATCCCTGCTGGCCTTGTTCCTATACCTGCTGGCCTTGCTCCCATACCTGCTGGCCTTACTCCTATCCCTGCTGGCCTTGTTCCTATTGCTGCTGGCCTTGCTCCTATTTCGGCTGGCCTTGCTCCTATCCCTGCTGGCCTTACTGCTATTCCTGTTGACCTTCTTGCTATTCCTGCTGACACTGCCGCTATCCCAGCTGGCTAAGTTCCTATTCTTACTGAGCTTGTTCCAACCCTGCTGGCCTTGCTCCTATCCCTGCTGACCTTGCTCCTGCCACTGCTGTACTTGCTCCTATCCCTGCTGACCTTGCTCCTGCCACTGCTGGCCTTGTTTCTATTCCTGCTGTCCTTGTTCCTATCCCTGCTGGCCTTGTTCCTATACCTGCTGATCTTGTTCCTATACCTGCTGTCCTTGCACCTATCCCTGCTGGCCTTGTTCCTATACCTGCTGTCCTTGCACCTATCCCTGCTGGCCTTGCTCCTATACCTGCTGACCTTGCTCCAATCCCTGGTGACCTTGCTCCTATCCCTGCTGGCCTTGTTCCTATACCAGCTGGCCTTGCTCCAATCCCTGCTGGCCTTGTTCCTAAACCTCCTGGAATTGCTCCTATCCATGCTGGCCTTGTTCCTAAACCTGCTGTCCTTGCTCCTATCCCTGCTGACCTTGCTCCTATACCTGCTGGCCTTGCTCCTATCTCTGCTCACCTTGTTCCTATCCCTGCTGGCCTTGTTCCTATACCTGCTGACCTTGATCCTATCCCTGCTGAATTTGCTCCTATACCTGCTGGCCTTGCTCCTATACCTGCTGACCTTGCTCCTATCCCTGTTGACCTTCTTCCTATCCCTGCTGACACTGCCACTATCTCAGCTGGCTATGTTCCTAATCTTACTGACCTTGTTCCAATTCTGCTGGCCTTGCTCCTATCCCTGCTGACATGGCTCCTGCCACTGCTGCTATCCCTGATGGCCTTGTTCCTATACCTGCTGGCCATGCTCCTATCCCTGTTGGCCTTGTTCCTAAACCTGCTGACCTTGTTCCTTTACCTGCTTTCCCTTGCTCCTTATCCATGCTGGCCTTTTTCCTATACCTGCTGGCCTTGTTCCTATCCATGCTCGCCTTGTTCCTATACCTGCTGGCATTGCTCCTATCCATGCTGTCCTTGCTCCTATCCCTCCTGTCCTTGCTCCTATCCCTGCTGACCTTGTTCTATACCTGTTGGCCTTGTTCCTATACCTGCTGACCTTGTTCCTATCCCTGCTGATCTTGCTCCTATCCTGCTGCCCTTGTTCTATACCTGCTTGCCTTGCTCCTATACCTTCTGACCTTGTTCCTATAACTGCTAACCTTGGTTCCTATTCCTGCTGTCCTTGCTACTATACCTGCTGTCCATCTACGTAAACCTGATGTCATTGCTCCTATCCCTGCTGGCCCTGTTCCTATAACTGCTGGAATTGCTCCTATCCATGCTGGCCTTGTTCCTCTACCGCTGGCCTTGCTCCTATCCATGCTGTCCATGCTCCAATCCCTGCTGACCTTTTTTCTATACCTGTTGGTCTTGTTCCTATACCTGCTGACCTTGTTCCAATCCCTGCTGTCCTTGCTCCTATCCCTGCTGGCATTGTTTCCTATGGCTGGCCGACCTTGCTCCTATACCCTGCCTGACCTGTTCCTATACCTGCTGCCTTGCTCCGATACCTGCTGGCCTTGTCCGTATACCTGCTGACCTTGTTCCTATAACCTGTTGACCTTCTCCCTATTCCTTATGTACTTGCTCCTATCCCTGCTGGCCATGTTCCTATACCAGCTGGCAAAGCTCCTAAGCTGCTGGGCCTTGCTCCTATCCCTGCTGGCCTTGGCTTATATCCCTGTTGACATTCTTCCAATCCTGCTGACACTGCCACTATCCCAGCTGTCTATGTTCCTATTCTTACTGAAGATATTCCAACCCTGCTTTCTTGCTCCTGTCCCTGCTTACCTTGCTTCTGCCACTGCTGGACTTGTGTCTATACCTGCTGTCCTTGTTCCTATAACTGCTGGCTTTGTTCCTATACCTGCTGGCCTTGTTCCTATACCTGCTGTCCTTGCTCCTATCGCTGCTGACCTTGCTCCTATACCTGTTGACCTTGCTCCTATACCTGCTGACCTTGCTCCTATCCCTGCTGACCTTGCTCCTATACCTGCTGACCTTGCTCCTATCCCTC